>NC_080072.1:86816788-87430788 GCF_949987535.1 Balaenoptera acutorostrata
TGCCCAGAGAGCGCTGTGCTCCGAAAGAGTGGCAGTGAAGGCCGTTCACACCACAGCAATGGCCTCTTTCCCCTCAGAGAACCTCAAAGCTTTTCCTGCCCTCTCTTAAAACTCGGTTTTCTGTAGAACGTTCAGGTAGGTTGTGGATTATGTCCACCCAATTTGTTTCGTCTCTGAAATGCAGGCGAGACCTGCAAACCTGCTTTTCCTAGCTGTCCATGTAAGCAGTGCTTAGCACTCTGTCCCATGGTAAAATAGCTGAGCTGGGGAGGATATCGGACTCCACAAAGAGGCTTGCTTTTCGTGCAGTAAATATACCTGTTTCTCAGGAGCATGTTCTCTATCTTTTATTTCTCCTCGTTTGTCGGTGTTTGGCACCGGTAGGTATGATCCATATCTTTGAAAGCAAGAACCTTCCATTGGGCCTTTGGAAACGGGATATTCATAGAAGAAGGAGGACCGCCATTGTTTCATCCCATGAAGCTACAAGTCCTTTGTGTTTCATAGGAAGTAAGATGTAACAAATGGGCACACAGGGATTATGTTCTTTAAGAGGTGTGTACGGCATTTAGGGAAGGGGTCATTTGAACACTATGCCAAACTCGCTGTTCAGAAAAGGAGTAGGAATCCGAGCCTGGCAGGCTGCAAGAAAGACTTCTCATTCCCTGAGGGAATGTGCTGTTCCTAAACAGCAAGGTGCAGGGAATTGTGGAGTTTATGGTTCTTCACTGAATGCACCTTACAGGTGATAGCTGAGCAGTGTGCCAATGGAAGAGAGACCTGTAACATGACCCTTTTGTTTTTTCATCATTAGAGAGCGGCCTGCCCCGTTTGATATTTTAATTTTATTTTTTAACATCTTTTTGCAGTATAAATCTGGTTTATAACAAAGTGAAGCACATACATATACATATATCCCAATATCTCCTCCCTCTTGCATCTCCTCCCCACCCTACTTATCCCACCCCCTAGGTGGTCACAAAACACTGAGCTGATGTCCCTGTGTTATGTGGCTTCTTCCCACTAGGCTACCTATTTTACCCTTGGTAGTATATATAAGTCCATTCCACTCTCTCACTTCGTTCCAGCTTACCCTTCCCTCTCCCCTTGTCCTCAAGTCCATTCTCTCCATTTGCGTCTTTATTCCTGTCCTGCCCCTAGGTTCTTCTTAACCATTTTTTTTTCTTTTCTTTTTTTTTAGATTCATGTATATGTGTTAGCATACGGTATTTGTTTTTCTCTTTCTGATTTACTTCACTCTGTATGAAAGACTCTAGGTCATCCACCTCACTAAAAATAACTGAATTTTGTTTCTTTGTATGGCTGAGTAATATTCCGTTGTATATATGTGCCACATCTTTATCCATTCATCTGTCGATGGACACTTAGGTTGCTTCCATGTCCTGGGTATTGTAAATAGAGCTGCAATGAACATTGTGGTACATGACTCTTTTTGAATCATGGTTTCTCAGAGTATATGCCCAGTAGCGGGATTGCTAGATGGTATGGTTTTTCTATTTTTAGTTTTTTAAGGAACTTCCATACTGTTCTCCATAGTGGCTCCATATCAATTTACATTCCAACCAACAGTGCAAGAGTGTTCCCTTTTCTCCACACCCTCTCAAGCATTTATTGTTTCTAGATTTTTTCATGATGGCCATTCTGACTTGTGTGAGGTAATACCTCATTGTAGTTTTGATTTGCATTTCTCTAATGATTAGTGATGTTGAGCATTCTTTCATGTGTTTGTTGGCAATCTGTATATCTTCTTTGGAGAAATGTCTATTTAGGTCTTCTGCCCATTTTTGGATTGGGTTGCTTGCTTTCTGATATTGAGCTGCATGTGCTCCTTATATATTTTGGAGATTAATCATTGTCAGTTGCTTCATTTGCAAATATTTTCTCCCATTCTGAGGGTTGTCTTTTTGTCTTGTTTATGGTTTCCTTTGCTGTACAAAAGCTTTTAGCTTTCATTAGGTCCCATATGTTTATTGTTGTTTTTATTTCCATTTCTCTAGGAGGTGGGTCAAAAAGGATCTTGCTGTGATTTATGTCATAGAGTGTTTTGCCTGTTTTCTTCTAAGTGTTTTATAGTGTCTTGCATTACATTTAGGTGTTTAATTCATTTTGAGTTTATTTTTCTGTATGGTATTAGGAAGTGTTCTAATTTCATTCTTTTACATGTAGCTGTACAGTTTTCCATGCTCCACTTATTGAAGAGGCTGTCTTTTCTCCACTGTATATGCTTGCCTCCTTTATCAAAGATAAAGTGACCATGTGTGTGGGTTTATCTCTGGGCTTTCTATCCTGTTCCATTGATGTATATTTCTGTTTTTGTGCCAGTACCATATTGTCTTGATTACTGTAGCTTTGTAGTATAGTCTGAAGTCAGGCAGCCTGATTCCTTCATCTGCATCTTTCTCAGGATTGTTTAGCTATTCAGGGTCTTTTTTGTTTCCATACAAATTGTGAAATTTTTTGTTCTAGTTCTGTGAAAAATGCCTTTGTTTTTTTGATAGGGATTGCCTTTTATCTGTAGATTGCTTTGGGTAGTATAGTCATTTTCACAATGTTGATTCTTCCAATCCAAGAATGTGGTATATCTTTCTATCTGTACCATCTTTAATTACTTAAGTAATAAAGTCTTATAGTTTTCTGCATACAGGTCTTCTGTCCCCTTAGGTAGGTTTATTGCTAGGTGTTTTGTTTTTGTTTTTTTACAATGGTAAACGGGAGTGCTTCCTTAATTTCTCTTTCAGATTTTTCATCAGTAGTGTACAGGAATGCAAGAGATTTTTGTGCATTAATTTTGTATCCTCCTACTTTACCGAATTCATTGATTAGCTCTAGTGGTTTTTTGGTAAAGTCTTTAGGATTCTCTATGTATAGTATCATGTCATCTGCAAATAGTGACAGTTTTACTTATTCTTTTCCAATTTGGATTCCTTTTATTTTGTTTTCTTCTCTGATTGCTGTGGTTAAAACTTCCAAAGCTATGTTGAATAATAGTGGTAAGAGTGGGCAACATTTTCTCGTTCCTGATCTTAACACTGGAGAAGCAGGCTAACGGCGGAGAGACCTGCAAAACTATCCTTCTAAAGTTTCACTGGGAGCTGACTAGAGCTCCGTGTTCAACGGCCTAGTAGGAATGCTAACCTCTTAAACCACGGGGAAAGGCGGGTTTCCTTCTCTTTGGTACTGCATGGTATATTATGTCTCACGAGCTCCAGGAAAAGAACTCGTTGGACACACTGTTGTTTCTGGAGAAGGACCTTAACCCAAGTGGCTGAGGAATGTCATGCCTTAGGTCCCAGAAGTGTAACACTAGGGTTCCATTAGGTGAACTGGCGTCTCACCCCCCAGAAGTTCCTCACTGACCCACCCAAGTGGCTATAAACCTCTTCAATCCACGTACAGCGTAGCGTCTACCTTAGTGCCCAGGAGATTTCCTTTTTTTTTAGCCAAGCACACAGTAGAAATGTTTAGGGGGATGTCAACATGTTCTTTCTCTAGGGAAGTTATTTTAGGGGAGCAGAACATAGGCGTTTCATCCTAACACTTGTCAATCTAGCATTTGTTTTTTGAGCTCATGCCGTACTGAACGTGGTTCCATAAACTTTTTAATGCAGTCATTGTGTCTCTTACATCACGTGACTTTGAAGCTACGTGGTGTCCAGGGTATTGAAAGGAAAATACTTTCAGGTGACCTCATCGTGCACGATTCTCCTATAAGAAATGTCAGCTGTTGTTTCTTACCATCAGAAAGAAGTACTGTGCACCATGTTGCTTCATGTAATGTAAGACACACTCAAAGTGTGGATGCAGTAAATATACCGGGGCAGACATCTGTCCAACTGCTTCTCCTATAGGAACCATCAAGCCTGCCCTGACTGCATTGTTCTCCAAAGCAATGGGATTGAAGGCCTTTCACACCACAGGAAAGGCATCTTTTCCCTTAGAGAAAATGGAAGCATTTGGTAAACTCTAGTAAACCTAGGTTTTGTGCAGGCTGTTCATGCAGGTTGTGGTACTTGTATCGCGATTTGGACAAGCGCTGAAATGCATGCGAGACCTGTAACACTACCCTTCTGAACTTTCACTGGGAGCTGACTGGAGCTCCATGTTCAATGGCCTAGTAGGAATGCTAACCTCTTAAACCATGGGGAAAGGCGGGTTTCCTTCTCTTTGGTACTTCATTCTATGGTATGTCTAACGAGCTCCATGAAAAGAACTCTTTCAGCACACTGCTGTTTTTGGACGGGGACCTTAACCCATGTGGCTGAGGAATGTCATGCCTTAGGTCCCAGCAGTGTAACACTAGGGTTTCATTAGGACACCTGGCTTCTCGCCTCCCAGAAGTGCCTCACTGACCCACTGAAGTGGCTATAAGTCCCTTCAATCTGCATACAGCATAGAGTCTCCCATAGTCCCCAGGAGATTTTCTTTTTAACCAAGCACACAGCAGAAATATTTTTGGGGATGTGACCAGGTTCTTTCTCTAGGGAAGTTATTTTGGTGTGTGTGTGGGGGGGGGGGATATAGGCACTTCATTCTAACACTTGTCAATGTAGCATTTGTGTTTCTTAGCTCAAGTCGCAATGAACGTGGTTTTATAAACTTGTAAATGCAGTCATTGTGTCACTTACATCACGTGGCATTAAAGCTACGTGGTGTCAATGGGATTGAAAGGAAAAGACTTTCAGGCAGCCTCATCATGCACGAGTCTCCTATAAGAAATGTCGGCTGTTGTTTCTTACCATCAGAAAGGAGTATTGCAAACCGTGTTGGTTCAAGGAGCGTAATACACACTCGAGGTGTGGATGCAGCAAATATACCAGGGCAGACATCTGTCCTACTGCTTCTCCTGTAGGAACCATCAAGCCTGCTCAGAGCGCATTGTTCCCCAGAGCAATGGGAGTGAGGGCCTTTCACACCGCAGGAAAGGCCTTGTTTCCCTTAGAGAAAATGGAAGTGTTTCGTACACTCTAGTAAAACTAAGTTTTATGCAGGCTGTGGACCTTGTACTCACGATTTGGATAGGTGCTGAAATGCTTGCAAGACCTGCAAACCTAGTTTTCCTACCTGTCCTTGTAAGCTGTGGTAAGCTCTCTGTTCCAGAGCTAAAGAAGCTCAGCAGTGGAGACTTTCGGGCTCTATGAAAAGGCTTGTTTTTTGTCCTGTAAACATACGTGTTTCTCAGAAGCAAGTTGTTGTGTATCTCGCATTTCTCATTGTTTAGCGATGTTCCATGCCTGTTGGTATGCTCTATACCATTGAAAGCCAGAGCCTTTCACGGGGCCCACGGAAACGGGATATTTATAGAAGGAGAAGGAAGCCCATTGTTTCTTACCATCAAGCCAGAACTCTTGTGCGTTTCTTGAAGGGTAAGATGTAGATGAAGGGGGACACATGGATTATATTCTTTTAGAGATATGTACGGTGTTTATGGAAGGGGTCCTTTGAACGCTGTGCCAAACTCGGTTTTCTAATAAGGAATAGGAGTCCGAGACTCTCAGACTGCAGGAAAAGACTTCTTTACCGTAGAGAAAATGTGCGTGTTCCTTACGAGCAATATGCGTGAAGTTGTAGAGTTTATGGTTCCCCACTGAATGCACCTTACAGACGGAACCTGGAGCAGTGGGCTAATGGCAGTAGACCTGCAACACTGCCTTTCTAAACTTTCACTGGGAGCTGCCTGGAGCTCCTTGTCCAACGGCCTAGTAGAAATGCTAACCTGTTAAACGACCAGGAAATGCTGGTTTCCTTGTGTTCGGAACTGCATGGTATGGTATGTCTCACGAGTTCCAAGGAAAGAATTCATGAGGCACACGTTTCAGGATATGGGCCTTAACCCAAGCAGCTGAGGAATGTAGTCCCTTAGTTCACAGATGTGTAACTTCAGTGTTCCATTAGGATATCTGGTGTCTCACCTCCTGAAAGTGCCTCACTGACCCACTGAAGAAGCCATAGGCCTCTTCAACCCTCATACAATGCAGTCTCCCATAGTCCCCACAAGATTTTTTTTTAAACCAAGCACACAGAAGGAATATTTTTGTGGGTGTGACCATGTTCTTTCTCTAGGGAAGTCGTTTTTTGGGGTAACACATGCATTTCATCCTAACACTTGTGAATCTAGTATTTGTGTTTCTTAGATCATGTCTCACTTAACGTGGTTCCATAAACTTGTAAATCAAGTCTTTGTGTCTCTTACATCACGTTGCACTTCAAGGTACGTGGTGTCAATGGGATTGAAAGGAAAAGATTTTCAGGTGGCGTCATCATGCATGAGTCTTCTATAAGAAATGTCGGAAAGCTGTTTCTTACCATAAGAAAGGAGTGCTGCGCACCATGTTCGTTCTTGGAGCATAAGATACACTTGACGTGTGGATGCAGGAAATGGACTATTGAAGAGATCTGTGCTATTGCTTCTCCTATAGGAACTAACAAGCCCACCCAGAGTGCATTGTTCTACAAACCAATGGGAGTGAAGGCCTTTCACACCGCAGGAAAGGCCTTGTTTCCCTTAGAGAAAATGGAAGCTTTTCTTACACGCTAGTAGGAGTAGGTTTTATACAGATTGTTCATGGAGGGTGTGGAACTTGTACCCGGGATTTGGAGCAGCTGCTGAAATGTTTGGGAGACCTGCAAAGTTAGTTTTCCTACCTGTCCTTGCAAGCTGTGGTGGAGCTCTCTGTTCCACGGTCAAATAAACTGAGGGGGGGGGGAGGCTTTTGCACTCTACAGAGAGGCTTGTTTCTCATTCTGTAAATGTATATGTTTCTCACTAGGTAGATGAAAGAACTTTGAGGCAAAGGGGATGGAACTCAACCCAGGTGGCTGAAGCCAGCAGTGTTTGATTTCCTAGACTAGGAACTCTTTTGTTTGTATAGGCTACCTTGAGTCTTCCTGTATGCAGTAGCTCATGGAGAAGATAATGGGATCAAGGCTTCTTCAACCACTGGACAATGAAGAGTTCCTTAGAGTAACCAGAAGAACTTGTTACCAAGCTACCAAGCACAAAGTTTTTCTAACAATTTTATATCTTGTGGTTTACCTATGTGTATCCAGCACTTATTATTCTTAAGGGATGTTGATCTCCACTTACTGTGCTCTCTCCAATTGAAAGCAGAATCCTTTCACTGGGCATAGGTAAACATGATTTTCATAGAAGGAGAATGCAGCCAATTGTTTCCTAACATAAGAAATAAGTACTATGCACTTTGTTCTTTCATTGAGTATAAGATATATTTGAAGTGTGGTGTATGTATAATAATATAGTTTTTCAGAGATCTGTACAACTGTTCTTTCTCGAGGTACTTTAAAGCTGTGTCAAGCTTCGAGTTCTAAAGGTGAGTAAGACTGAAGGCTTTTAATACTGTAAGAAAATGCTAGTTTCCCAGATAGAAAATATATGCGTTTCTAATAAGCTAGATGAACAAAGTTTTACACAGATTGTTCTTTCAGTGTATGGAACTTGTACGCAGGATTTGGAGTAGCTAGTGAAGTGTTTGAGATACCTGCAAACCCACCCTTTGTAGTGTGGAGACGTGTAAATATCAATCACTGACAGGCTGGTGGAAATCTGATCATGCCTTCTGTGACTGTCCGTGGTCCCCAGCAGGGGTCTTAATTTTTTCTAATAGAATTTTGAAAAACTATCTATACTCTCCGTCATTTAAAAAGCTATATCTAAATTTTCACCTTAATTTTAAAGAGTTTTCTAAAAAAAAAAAAAAGTTTTCTTATGTAAATACAAATATTTAAAATAAAATTATTACCTTACTCTTTAAACATTAAAAAAAGCAAATCATCTATTTCATCTAGATGTTAAAATTTATTAGTATGTGTTAAACTTCAAATTGTGATGTAAAGTTCTAGAATGTATATCAGAAATAAAACTATTTTTAGCCCTGCAATTCTTTCTTCCCATATCATGAACCTTACAAATTCATCTATAGTGAACAATTATAATCTTATTCGGAAATTCCACAACAAAATAATCAGTGTCTCATCTAAGACTTATTTTTGATCACTACTCTTTTGAAAGCTTGATGCTGAAGATTAGCATCACTAACATACAGTAACAAGATATATAATTGCCTGCACAGCCATCATTCACAGACAGCGTTTTTTCTTTAGGTAGTCTAAAGCATTACTACTACAAAGCAATGCATGCTGAGTACAGTATTAAGAATAAACCAAAATGTTTTCCGTTCTGCATGATAATTTGACCTCTGTTCCTCCTGGAAGCTTGACCTAAGGTATGTTAACTGGGTTACTATGGCATTTATGTAGGTAAAACATAATCCCTGATTGCACTGGACTGGAACAAACTATGAAAGAACTAGAAATACCCAATAATGACAACATAGCTTTGGCTATCAGGGCATAATTAGGTCTAACTGACAATTCTAAGTTTTGCTATTTAAATAAAGGAGTTAAAAGATCATATTTGCGGGGCTTCCCTGGTGGTGCAGTGGTTAAGAATCCGCCTGCCAATGCAGGGAACTTGGGTTCGAGAACTGGTCTGGGAAGATCCCACATGCTGCGGAGCAACTAAGTCCTTGCACCACAACTACTGAGCCTGCGCTCTAGAGCCCACAAGCCACAACTACTGAAGCCCGTGTGCCACAACTACTGAAGCCTGTGTGCCACAACTACTGAAGCCCATGCGCCTAGAGCCCGTGCTCCACAACAAGAGAAGCCACCACAATAAGAAGCCCGTGCACCGCAACAAAGAGTAGCCCCTGCTCTCAGCAACTAGAGAAAACCGGCATGCAGCAGCGAAGACCCAATGCAGCCAAAAATTAAATGAATAAATAAATTTATTTTAAAAAAATTTAAAAAACAAAAGAGCATATTTGCTGGGACTTCCTTGGCGGTCCAGTGGTTAAGGGGGTGAGGATTTGATCCCTGGTCGGGGAACTAAGATCCTACATGCCGCTCAGCCAAAAAAAAAAAAAAAAAGAGCATATTTGGGTTGCCTTTAGCACCCAGATCAATGCATTAGGAATACCAATTAACTCTTGGTAATAACTATAGTCAGGATTAGTAGTTATTTCAGCCCTTTAAAAATAACTTTTTGTTCTCAGGTGAAACCCCCTCCTGTTTTTATTTTTTTCCACAGCATTTATCACCCGTATCTGTTTGCTTATTGTCTGTCTTTCCTTCTAGAATGTAAGTCCATGAGGGCATGGCCTTTGTTTTTTTCTTGTTCACTGTTCCCCTTCCAGAACTTAAAATAGTAACTGGTACACAGTAGAGGTTCAATAAGTATTTACTGGATGAAAGTTCCTACATTAATATATGGGTACTATCCAAATGACTAAAATTTTACTGAGTACCTACTATGTGTCAAGCCCTGTGCTAGTAAGGTGTAGTGACAGAGTGGTTATCATCTATGATTTTACAGAGCTAACAATCACAGATAAAACTTCAGGCAATTTTCTACTGAACAGGAATATTTTCTTTATTATTGGTAAAATGTTATGTGATTACTTCACTAAGATTCTATATGATTTAGTTCATTTAGTAACACTTTATAAAAAAAGTTTATCTTCAAAATGCTGTGCTCTTACTTACCCTAGGATCCCAAATATTTCACAAACTACTTCAATCACTTTTAAAAACCATCCCTGTTACTCCCTATAGGAGAAGCCTACATTTATGGATTAAATGATGTCAGCAATAGTAGTAGACCAAATATTTCCTAACTAATCTCTACTTACAATTTCTCTCAGGCACTCTCCTTTGATACTTTTCCACACGGTTTCTCTTTAACTAATAATACAGGTAATTTAATCTCCTTTTTTAAAAAAAAGCTAAGCATTTATTCCCTGTATATATGTTCACAGAGATGATCAGACCTTTTGAAGAATCACACACCAGTTCCCCTGATCATAGTAACTTTGCAGTATGCTGATATTACTCAAAGTCTGGCAGGCAGCTTCCATTTCTCCCTCACAGAACACATGGTAGTAACGATGAAACACAGGACCTGGGTCATGGGATCCTAATGGTCCAAATGGCTCAATAGGCTTGCCCTTACCAGGATTTTCCTTAAGGTGCCAGGGAACCAGTACATCTTGAGAATGAAAAGAAGTCCTGTTAGTGTGAATAGGCAACTTGGAATTAGTAACTTCCCTTGAATTACATCCTCTATCCTGAAAGTCATTAATGGAGGGGACAGAAGGTGCTGAATCTTGATTGCCCACATCAGGCATCTGCTTCACAAGCAACTCTTGCACTGATGTATCACTGCTGATCTCCTCTTTCTTTCCTTGGCTAATTCTGTTTTCTCTAAGATACTTGGACTTCTTCTTATTATATTCTTGTTCCATTGCCCAAACATAGATGAGTGCCTTCCCACCAGGTCTTAGGAGTCGAACAAGTTCTTGGAGAGCTGCCACTCTACGCTCCTAGTTAAAACAAAAAAAAAAAAAAACAAAAAACCATATTGACACTTATCAATGAGAAAGAGATACAGAGAGGAAACAGGAAAATATAACTAACTATAGGACTATTTTCAATTAAGATGGACAGTACAGAAAATCAAACATAAAACAAATCTTAGAGTTTAAAAAAAGGGGGAAAAAAGGAGAATTTTGCTCTGCAATTGAGAGGAAAAAACGTGTTGATAAACAGGGGAAAACTTTTTTTTCTTTCTGATAATAATACAGAGGCATAGAGGGTTTTCTGCTTTGTTTGAAATTCAGTTGAGATCATAAGATATACTGAAATGGCCAGGAACTCCAGCACAAAGGGATCTATAATGTTATTGCTTAGATTGGGGGAAACGAGTAACACCTAGGAGTAATAAGATTTTTTTCCTATAAGAAAAATATAAAATATTAAATTCACTTATTTTAAAATTAGAAGCAGAGTGACTAATTAAAAGCATCAGCATACTACTACCAGATAAATACCTGAGTTTTGAAAAAAAGAACAGGAAAAGAAGAAAAATAGAATGGGAAGAACATGAGACTCAGATGTCAGGAATGAGAGTGAGAGCCGAGAAAGCAAGATGGGAAACGGAAATAAAGAAGAAGCTCAGAGGCTGAGGAGACAGAGAGAATACTCAAGAGGCCTAGAGCTGATGATCTCTTAAAGTCTCTTACAGCTAAATTCTGTGAGTCTGTGGGTTTGAGGAAGACATTTAAAGATGAGTAAGACTCAGGTAGGAAAAAGGCAGAAATGTGCAGCAATAAATGCATAGTCTCATCAGACCTCTGCTTAAGTAATCACAGCTCCCATGTAACTCATCTCCATTCCACAGGCTTTCTTTAAAAACTGGGGTAAACTGTATGACAAGAAAAGAGAATGGAAAGAAAGGAAAAGCTAAAATGGGGTCCAAATCAGTAAAATCCACGAACATTTCCTGCCACTTAGTTACAAGTTCTTGGAGCAAGAAAGACAATACTTAACTGCTGTAGCAAAATGGTGAATAACAGCAATGGAGATGCAAGCATCACAAGACCCACTGCGGATTGGTACTGCCAAAGCATCACAGACAAAGGCCTGATAATGCTTCTCTCTACAAATGTCCACAAGGTTTTGGCTATGATCACAGCCAATCTATAACAGATAAAGGAAGAATTTCAGAACAACTTGTTTAAATGTCATAAAATTATTAGACAGATTTCATATTCATTGTGAAAGGGTCTAAGACCATGATATTATAGGTTCTTACAGCCAGTACAAAGTCAGCTTATATAATTTACAGGGCAGCATTTATTACCTTAACAGGTATCAAACAGAATTCAACTCAGTGAATGGAAACAAAATAACTAGAATAAAAATAACAATGGTGGAAATGGGAGGTCCTAATTGGCATCTAATTAATCACCACTCAGAATCTTGATCTTTTTGTAATATCATACTTTATTTTATTTTATATCTTATCGTATCTTATTTTCTGTGCCACGTGGCATGTGGGATCTTAGTTCCCTGACCAGGGATCGAACCCACGCCCCCTGCAGTGGAAGCGCAGAGTCTTAACCACTGGACCACCAGGGAAGTCCAATATCACACATTTTAAAATGGAAATTATCGCATAAACATAGACATTTAGTCTTTTGGGGGAAGCTACAAATAAGAGGTTCTAAGGTATCTCTTATTAGTATATAAACTATTCAGTAATGACCCAGATATCAGGAGGATGGCTTTTTTTCCTTCTTCTTTATACTTTTCAATATGTATTACTTGCACCATCATAAAATAAAATCTTCCCAAATAAAGTTAAATAATTTATTTCATTTTTTAAAGCCATTGAATCTTGTTCTGCTAAATACCTGAATTCAAAATTTGTAAAATGCTATTGAATTAAACCTTTTGGTATAACCAAACCATTCCATGGGAATGACAACACTGAAGGCAGCTGGCAGCATCCTTTCATCTCCCCAAGCAGCTGAGGCCTAACATGCCTTATGCATATGTCTGGTTCTGTGGCAAGTATTTGTGGGCTAGGACTGCCTATATTCTCTCTAGTTTTGTTGTTGTTTTTGTACACAGCTTTGCTGTTTAGTTCTAAAAATACCATATATAGAGAGAGACAGAAACAAAGACAGAGACAGAGAGAAAGAGAGAGTACACACAAGCTCGTGCAATGTGCACATATAAATTGAGGGAGGAATAGGAGGAGCTTAAAGAATGTTAAATCACTAATAATTATCTCCAGATATTTCTTCTTAACCCAATCTCTACAAGAGAGGAAAGATATGTATAAGTAGATATAAAGATATAAAGATATGTATAAGTAGATTTCATCTAACAGAAGTAGCCACCTCAGGTTTATATTTACTCATTTGAATTTTTGCTAAAAGTAAGCATTGATCATTGCTAAGGGATCAGGGTTCCCTCAGTCCATCTGAGAATAAAGATATGAATCCTCATGTCAAAACAATTCTTATTAAGTCACACTGCCATGCCAGTCATACCTAATAGGAATTTGCTCAGTTTCTAATAAATATTAAGTAGCTTCAGTATTCCAGCCCACAGCTGCATTAATATCTGAGGTATAATAAAAGGTACCAAGCTAGAAGTAAAGTATAGCAATATCATTTTGATATAATTTTAAGATGGAAAAGTACTAAGGGCCCATTAATAACAACAGTGGCACAATTCCCACTTAATTGCTCCCTTTACCTGTATAAGATATATAACTGGCTATTACTTTTATTTATTTTCTTCCATATCTTATGCCAATAGTCACAATATCAAGATGACAGTACCACTCAAACAATATGCATATTATATATTTTGGTCCTTGCCAGGTTTTATTACAATAAAATTCAGCTCATGGAAACAGAAGTTTCAAGTATGCCCAATTATTACAGATTGCTATACCTTGCTAAAAGTCAACAAGAAGAAATCCAATGTGCCTATCCCCAGAGATAGAGCTTGATAGTTACTCAGAGGAGGAAAGTTATTATCTGAGAATCACAGATAAAACAGAACAAGGAGAAGAGCAACTGAACAAAAACTAGAGAAAATTTCCTTCTTCTTCCTGCCAGACTCTTACAATTATTTGTA
Organism: Balaenoptera acutorostrata; assembly: GCF_949987535.1. Lineage (NCBI taxonomy): Eukaryota > Metazoa > Chordata > Mammalia > Artiodactyla > Balaenopteridae > Balaenoptera > Balaenoptera acutorostrata. The sequence goes on from NC_080072.1 coordinate 86,830,319, forward strand.
CAGAGCACTCCTTTTCACCAACAAATGAAATCAGGGGCAATTTTAGTCATAAAGTACCAGGTCTAATGTAGTCCTGACTCATGCCTGGCTCAGTACTTTCACCTTTCACTTATTTTGCCTGAGTCTTCCATATACTATAGTCAAATCATCAGTATTTTTTTCTCTTCCCTTTCTATTTTTAAATTCCCTTAAGCTTTTATACCAAGGATAGTACCAGATATTTGAAATTCTCCCTAATAATGCTACATAATGTCAAAAACAGGACAGAAAATAGCTTATGTATAAATACTCATTAATGGTAAGGGACTCATGTAAAGCTACATATTTCTGTATGTGGGATGGAGATGAATGACAATAAAAACACATATTGGTTGGGCTTAAAATGTATACTTTATACTTGTATACAATTTTTAAAGTCTTCAACATAATATTAAATATGCAATTCTGGAAGTACTGGTAAAAATGAAAAAGTATCCAACTTAGTAATCAAACTAAATAAGGTTTCACTTTTCTCCTATTAAAGTATCAAAAATATTTCAAAACCAAAGTATACCACAGTGATAGCATTGTGATATAACTTCCTGTCATAAAGTGTTGTTGACAGTACAAATTGGCTAGACCAATTTTAAAAAGCAATTTGGCAAACCATTTTTTAAGGAAGATAAAAATGTTCACAATTTTTCACCCAATAATCATTCTTCAAAAAATTTATCCTAAGAAAATAATCCAAAATATGGAAAAAGGTAAACAGGCTAATGAAATTGCCTTTAATGAATACCCACCATATGTTAAAGCAGATTCTTTGTATTAATGTACTTAACTCTTGAGAGTGGTGGAGACAAGATGGTGGAGTAGAAGGACTTGAGTTCACCTCCTGTCACAAAAACACTAAAGTCCTCTCAAGAAAACACCAAAATCGCAACTAACTGCTGAACAACAATCAACAAAAAAGATATTCTACATCCAAGGACAAAGAAGAAGCCACAACGAGACAGTAGGAGGGGCACATTTGCAGCACAATCAAACCCCATTCCTGTGAAACTGGAAAATATATCACAAAAGTTCTCCCACAGGAGTGAGAGTTCTGAGCCCCATGTCAGGATCCCCAGTCTAAGGGCCTGGTATTGGGAGGAGGAGCCCTCAGAGCATTTGGCTTTGAAGGCCAGCAGGGTTTGATTGCAGGAACTTCACAGGACTGGGGGAAACAGAAACTCCACTCTCAGAGGGTGCACACAAGGTTTCATGCACACCAAGACCCAGGGACTTGGTGACTTCATAGGAGCCTGGCCAGAACTACCTGCTGGTCTTGGAAGGTATCCTGGAGGGGTGGGGTGGGGTGGCGGCTGTGGCTCATTGTGGGAATAAAAACACTGGTGGCAGAGGTAGAGGTAGCAGGGAGTACTCATTGGTGTGAGATCTCCTGGAGGCCGTCATTTTGATACCAAGACCTGGCACTACCCAACAGCCTGTAGGCTCCAGTCCTGGGATGCCTCAGGCCAAACAACCAACAGGGAGGGAATACAGGCCCACCCATCAGCAGATAGGCTGCCAAAACTCTTCCTGAGCCCACAGCCACCTCTAAACACATCCTTGACATGGCCCTGCCCACCAGAGGGACAAGGCCCAGCTCCACCCACCAGTGGGCAGGCACCAGTCCTGCTGACCAGGAAGCCTGCACAACCCTCTAGACTAGCATCACCCACCTATAATCCTGCCGCCTGCAGCCCACAATCTACAATCCTGCAGCCTGCAGAACAGAGATTGCAAACACAAAAAGTTAGACAAAGTGAGATGACAGAGAAATATGTTCGACACGAAGGAACAAGATAAAACCCTAGAAGTAAAGTGGAGATAGGCAATCTACCTGGAAAAGAATTCAGAGTAATGATAGTAAAGATGATCCAAAATCTGGGGAAAAGAATGGAGGCACAGACTGAGAAGATACTAGAAATATTCAACAAAGATATAAAGAACAAACAAACAGAGGTGAACAATACGATAAGTAAAATGAAAAATACACTAGAAGGAATCAGTAGCAGAATAAATGAGGCAGAAGAACAGATAAGCGACTGGAAAGATAGAATGGTGGTATCACTGCCATGGAACAGAATAAAGAAAAAAGAATGAAAAGAAATGAGGACAAAGTAAGAGACCTCTGGGACAACATTAAATGTACCAACATTCGCATTATAGGGGCTCCAGAAGGAGAAGAGAGAGAGAAAGGACCTGACAAAATTATGGAAGAGATAATAGCTGAAAACTTCCCTGACACGGGAAAGGAAGAAGTCACCCAAGTACAGGAAGTGCAGAGAGTCCCATACAGGATAAACCCAAGGAGGAACATGCTGAGACACATATTAATCTACTTGACAAAAATTCAAGACAAAGAGAAAACATTAAAAGCAACAAGGGAAAAGCAAAAAATAACATACAAGGGAATCCACATAAAGTTACAGATGATTTTTCAGCAGAAACTCTGCAAGCCAGAGGGGAGTGGCACAATATATTTAAAGTGATGAAAGGGAAAAACCTACAAACAAGAATATTCTACCCATCAAGGCCCTCGTTCAGACGTGACAGAGAAATCAAAAGCTTTACAGACAAGCAAAAGCTAAGAGAATTCAGCACCACCAGACCAGCTTTACAACAAATGCTAAAGGAACATCTCTAGGCAGAAAAGAAAAGGCCACAATTAAAAACAAGAAAATTACAAATGGGAAAGCTTACTGGTAAAGGCAAACATACAATAAAGGTAGGAAATCATCCACACACACATATGATATCGAAAACCAGCAACTGTGAGGACAGTACAAATGCAGGATATTGGACATGCATTGGAAATTAAGAGACCACCAACTTAAAATAATCTTGTATATATACATACAGACTGCTATATCAAAATCTCAAAGTAACTGCAAACCAAAAGCCTACAATACTTACACACACCCAAAAGAAAAAGCAATCCAAACACAACACTAAAGACAGTCATCAAATCACAAAAGAGAACAAAAGAGGAAGGGAGGGTTCTTGAAAATATAAACAAAATTGATAAACCTTTATCCAGACTCATCAAGAAAAAAAGGAGAGCACTCAAATCAATAAAATTAGAAATGAAAAAAAAGTTACAACTGACACCACAGAAGTACAAAGGATCATAAGAAACTACTACAAGCAACTATATGCCAATAAAATGGACAACTTAGAAGAAATGGATGAATTCTTTAAAAGGTACAATCTCCCAAGACTGAATCAGGAAGAAATAGAAAATATGAACAGACCAATGACAAGTAATGAAATTGAAACTATGATTAAAAGCTTCCAAAAAACAAAAGTCCAGGACCAGATGGCTTCACAGGCGAATTCTATCAAACATTTAGAGAAGAGTTAACACCTATGCTTCTGAAACTATTTCCAAACATTGCAGAGGAAGGAACATACCCAACCTCATTCTACAAGGCCACCATCACCCTGATACCAAAACCATACAAAGGTACCACAAAAAAAGAAACTTACAGGTCAATATCACTGTTGAACATAAGCGCAGAAATCCTCAACAAAATACTAGCAATCAAAATTCAACAACACATTAAAAGGATCATATACCATGTTTCAAGTGGGATTTATCCCAGGAATGCAAGGATTTTTCAATATCCGCAAATCAATCAGTGTGATACACCATATCAACAAATTGAAGGATAAAAACCATATGATAATCTCAATAGATGCAGGAAAAGCTTTCAACAAAACTCAACACCTATTTATGATAAAAACTCTCAAGAAAGTAGGCATAGAGGAAACTTACCTCAACATAACAGAGGCCATATATGACAAACACACAGCCAACATCATTCTCAATGGTGAAAGACTGAAACCATTTCCTCTAAGATCAGCAACAAAAAAAGGTTATCCACTCTCTCCACTGTTATTCAACATAGTTTTGGAAGTTTTAGCCACAGCAATCAGAGAAGAAAAAGAAATAAAAGGAATCCAAATCAGAAAAGAAAAAGTAAAGCTGTCACTATTTGCAGATGACATGATACTATACATAGAGAATCCTAAAGACTCTACCAAAAAGCTACTAGAGCTAATCAATGAATTTGGTAAAGTAGCAGGATACAAAATTAATGCACAGAAATCTCTTGCATTCCTATACACTAATGATGAAAAATCTGAAAGAGAAATTAAGGGAACACTCCCATTTACCACTGCAACAAAAAGAATAAAATACCTAGGAATAAACCTACCTAAGGAGACAAAGACCTGTATGCAGAAAACTATAAGACACTGATAAAATGAATTAAAGATGATACAAACAGATGGAGAGATATACCATGTTCTTGGATGGGAAGAATCAACATTGTGAAAATGACTCTACTACCCAAAGCAATCTACAGATTCAATGCAATCCCTATCAAACTACCAATGGCATTTTTCACAGAATTAGAACAAAAAAATTCAAAATTTGTATGGAAACACAAAAGACCCCAATAGCCAAAGCAATCTTGAGAAAGAAAAACGGAACTGGAGGAATCAGGCTCCCTGACTTCGGACTATACTACAAAGCTACAATAATCAAGACAGTATGGTAATGGCACAAAAACAGAAATACAGATCAATGGAACAGGATAGAAAGCCCAGAGATAAACCCACGCACATATGGTCACCTTAACTTTGATAAAGGATGCAAGAATATACAATGGAGAAAAGACAGCCACTTCAACAAGCGGTGCTGGGAAAACTGGACAGCTACATATATAAGAATGAAATTAGAACACTTCCTAACACCATACACAAAAATAAACTCAAAATGGATTAAAGACCTAAATGTGAGATAAAACTCTTAGAAGAAAACATAGGAAGAACACACTTTGACATAAATCACAGCAAGAACGTTTTTGACACACCTCCTAGAGAAATGGAACTAAAAACAAGAATAAACAAATGGGACCTAATGAAACCTAAAAGCTTTTGCACAGCAAAGGAAACCATAAACAAGACGAAAAGATAACCCTCAGAATGGGAGAAAATATTTGCAAATGAAGAAACTGATAAACGATTTATCATAAATGGGTGTTGAATTTTGTCGAAAGCTTTTTCTTCACCTATTGAGATGATCATATGGTTTCTCTCCTTCAATTTGTTAATATGGTTTATCAAATTGATTGATTTGTATTTACTGAAGTATCCTTTCATTCCTAGGATAAACCCCACTTGACCATGATGTATGATCCTTTTAATGTGCTGTTGGATTCTGTTTGCTAGTATTTTGTTGAGGATTTTTGCATCTATGTTCATCAGTGATATTGGCCTGTAGTTTTCTTTCTTTGTGACATCTTTGTCTGCTTTTGTTATCAGGTTGATGGTGGCCTCGCAGAATGAGTTTGGGAGTGTTCCTCCCTCTGCTATATTTTGGAAGACTTTGAGAAGAATAGGTGTTAGCTCTTCTCTAAATGTTTGATAGAATTCGCCTGTGAAGGCATCTGGTCCTCGGCTTTTGTTTGTCGGAAGATTTTTAATCACAGTCTCAATTTCAGTGTTTGTGATTGGTCTATTTATATTTTCTATTTCTTTCTGGTTCAGTCTCAGAAGGTTGTGCTTTTCTAAGAATTTGTCCATTTCCTCCAGGTTGTCCATTTTATTGGGATATAGTTTCTTGTAAGTAATCTCTCATGATCCTTTGTATTTCTGCAGTGTCAGTTGTTACTTCTCCTTTTTCATTTCTAGTTCTGTTGATTTGAGTCTTTTCCCTTTTTTGCTTGATGAGTCTGGCTAATGGTTTATCAATTTTGTTTATCTTCTCAAAGAACCAGTTTTTAATTTTATTGATCTTTGCTATTGTTTCCTTCATTTCTTTTTCATTTATTTCTAATCTGTTCTTTATGATTTCTTTCTTTCCGCGAACTTCGGGGTTTTTTTTCTTCTTTCTCTAATTGTTTTAGGTGTACAGTTAGATTGTTTGAGATGTTTCTTGTTTCTTGAGGTAGGATTGTATTGCTATAAACTTCCCTCTTAGAACTGCTTTTGCTGCATCCCATAGGTTTTGGGTCGTCGTGTTTTCATTGTCATTTGTTTCTAGGTATTTTTTGATTTCCTCTTTGATTTCTCCAGTGATCTCTTGGTTATTTAGTAGTGTACTGTTTAGCCTCCATGTGTTTGTATTTTGTACAGATTTTTTCCTAATCTAGTCTCATAGAGTTGTGGTTGGAAAAGATATTTGATATGATTTCAATTTTCTTAAATTTACCAAGGCTTGATTTGTGACCCAAGATATGATCTATCCTGGAGAATGTTCCATGAGCACTTGAGAAGAAAGTGTATTCTGTTGTTTTGGGATGGAATGTGCTATAAATATCGATTAAGTCTATCTTGTTTAATGTATCATTTAAAGCTTGTTTCCTTATTTATTTTCATTTTGGATGATCTGTCCATTGGTGAAAGTGGGGTGTTAAAGTCCCCTACTATGATTGTGTTACTGTCAATTTCCCCTTTTATGGCTGTTAGCATTTGTCATGTAGTGAGGTGCTCCTATGTTGGGTGCATATTTACAATTGTTATATCTTCTTCTTGGATTGATCCCTTAATCATTATGTAGTGTCCTTCTTTGTCTCTTGTAATAGTCTTTATTTTAAAGTATCTTTTGTCTGATATGAGAATTGCTACTCCAGCTTTCTTTTGATTTACGTTTGCATAGAATATCTTGTTCCATCCCCTCACTTTCAGTCTGTATGTGTCCCTAGGTCCGAAGTGGGTCTCTTGTAGACACATATATACAGGTCTTGTTTTTAAGTATTTATCTAAGAAACACATTCGGACTGAGGGTACTCCAAGATCCATGCACAGAACATCACGTAGTGAATAAGCTAGACCAAGCTCTGGGTATACACATCTCATCTATTATTGGTACAATTATAAAGGCAATAAGTTTCTTGAAGGTATAAAATCTTTCTTACAAAATTTAACTCTGAAAATAAAGCCAACAGCTAATGCTGGTGCTAGGAATGATGGAGTCTAAATAAGAAATGTTTCTTAGCTAGAATATAGAAATTTTGAGTTAAAGAGCAGAAGAACAAGCTCATGCATAACTCAGATCAGATAAGAACAGATTCACCACATATACTTCTAAGAGAAATGAATAGTTGTTTATAAAACTATTTCCATGAGAGCCCAAGCCAGTATTTTTAAAATATACTTTGTAAAGGAAATTATATAAAATAGTGATACTAATAACTTTTTAAATTCTGAGACTATCTTAGATATACATTTGAATACCCAGAATGAATGTCTCAGGTCACATCCTCTCATGAATGTCAAGAAATGCACATATTTTCATGCTCAAAGATGGCTGTTCAAAATATACTCAAGTATCATTGCTCCATCCAGGTTGGAGCCTTAGCAGCTTAAAAAATTAGGTTTCTCTTTTATCATATATAATTCCATTTCTTGTATAATGAAAACCATAACTCCAACCAGACAAGTAGTTTTCATTCATACATTGAACCACACCTATTGAGCCTTCCCTAGAGGTCAGACAATGGCAGTAGGTTCCAGGAAGAGCAGACAGGAAAGAACACTGCAGACTGCCACTGATAAAACGAATGTAGATTATGGAGAGTGAGTACACTTATGATTTTCTAATTCTTCTGGATATATTCCTTCTTGAATCAGCATCAGGTTTTTGGTTCAGTTTATCAAGAAATCATTTTTCTTAACTGTAACAGGATAGTATTATCATATGACTAAGTCAGTGTGTTTGACTTCAACCTAGTTTCACTGTCACAATTGATACCTGAACTAGACAAAGCCACAAGTTATCATCAAGAAAGTGTAAAGGCAGAGCTTCCTGAGAAACATTTTTGGACAGTACCTTAAGATTAAAACATCAGAAGATATACTTTGTTTTAAGCTGTGGTTACAGTTGTGACAAATCTGAAACCTATTTCCTCTTCAACATGAACAAACTTAATTCACTAGACCTTATTCTTTATAAACTAAAATTCAATTGTAAACATGATGACAATATATGAATACTTGTCTTATCTTGATGAAAAGTGATTCTTTTAAATGCCTCTTAATGCACAAAGTCTACCTTTCCTCAATTGCAGTAGTACCATTCTTTCTTCATGTAGGTGTACAATATCTAGGATGAGGTAAAAATAAAGATTACAAGCAATCTGATATACTATAACAGCCCATGAAGGTAGACTGCTCTCATTCTCCTTATATACTCCCCTTACTCTAGTCCTTCCTCCCCTAATCTTGAGAAAGGGAAGCTCCAGTCCTCACAGAGCAGTGTTGACACGAGTACTTACAACAATGCACTAATGCAGGGAGAACTTCCTACTTCCTAGCACAGCAGAGAAAAAAGTGATCCATTAGAAAAGGAAATTATAGGGCTTCCCTGGTGGTGCAGTGGTTGAGAATCTGCCTCCCAATGCAGGGGACACGGGTTCGAGCCCTGGTCTGGGAAGATCCCACATGCCGTGGAGCAACTAGGCCCATGAGCCACAACTACTGAGCCTGCGCGTCTGGAGCCTATGCTCTGCAACAAGAGAGGCCACGATAGTGAGAGGCCTGCACATCGCGATGAAGAGTGGCCCCCGCTTGCTGCAACTAGAGAAAGCCCTCGTACAGAAACGAAGACCCAACACAGCCAAAAATAAACAATAAATAAATAATAAATAAAATTTTTAAAAAAAGAACAAAGCCCAAGATAACTGGTTTTTAAATGCTTTTCTTCCCAGGGTACATTAGCCGATATCTGGAGACATTTTAAAAAAAAGAAAAGAAAAGGAAATTATAACAACTGAAAACAGAAACTTTGGCATCAGAGAGAAGTGGGTTAAGTCCTAGGTCTAGCACTATAACCTTGGTCAAATTTTTAATCTACTTGAGGTTTAATTTTCCCAACAGTAAGACAACAATAAATACTAACCTTTTTTTTCTATTATGAGTAAAAGAACACTAGATTTGGAGTCATAAGGCATGGGTTCAAGTTCCAGCTATATCCTCTAATAATATAACACCAAGGAAGTAATATAACCTCTGTGAGCCTCAGTTTCTTCATTTATAAAAGATGGATAAAAATATCTGCTTTATACTTCTCATACTTACAAGGAACTAGGAAAGAAAATGGTTTCTATAAAAATCCTTTATAACCTGTAAAGAGTTTTATAAATATAAGATAGCTTTACTGATAAAATAATCTTCTTAGAAAGCAAAATCTGAAGGGACCAAAAAAAAACTGCAAATAATGGCATGCCCATAAATTTCTAGAGGAATAAAAAAGAATGGGAGTGTTCATTAATTTTCAACCTGTTGGTTACAATTTTCTGCAGTGACCTAAAAACACAGCATTATATCATGATGAAGGTGATAATAACCCTTACAAATAAAGCAAAGACAAAGCCAGAAGCAACAATTACTTGCCATATATAACTCCTTATTGATGCCAAGATACTTTCCATTTCCACATCCAATATCAGCAACTAATGAACCACTTGGCAAAGCTTTCAAAAACTCCACAATGTGTGGCCAAGGGGTATGTCTCGTGCTGCTAAAGTGTCTAGCAATTTCTTCATAAACTTGATGGACATATTCTTGCTCCAGTTGTGAGGCTTCTTTATCACTCTCTGGAAATGATGTGGGAGTCTCCTTCATCTGGCTGTCACAGACCAAAGGGTAACCTAATGAATAAAAGAAAGCAATATAAACCACTTACTTGTTTGTTTTTTAAATTTATTTTTTGGCCGCACCACGCGGCATGTGGGATCTTAGTTCCCTGACCCGGGACTGAATCTAAGTCCCCTGCATTGGAAGCATGGAGTCTTAACCACTGGACCACCAGGGAAGTCGCTAAACCATTATTTTTATCCAAATGTTTCATAAGGTATGATTGTTTTATCAAAAGAAAAAGCAAATCAATCCACGTTTGATGACTAGGGTTAAGTAGGCTCTGATTTATCCGTTAAAAAAAGTAGTTCTTGGGAGGTCTGGGCAAGATGGCGGAAGAGTAAGATGCAGAGATCACCTTCCTCCCCACAGATAAATCAGAAATACATCTACACGTGGAACTGTTCCTATAGAACACCCACTGAACACTGGCAGAAGACGTCAGACCTCCCAAAAGGCAAGAAACTTCCCATGTAACTGGGTAGGGCAAAAGAAAAAAGAAATAACAGAGACAAAAGAATAGGGATGGGACCTGCACCAGTGAGAGGGAGCTGTGAAGGAGAAAAGGTTTCCACACACTAGGAAGCCCCTTCGTGGGCGGAGACTGTGGGTGGCAGAGGGGGGAAGCTTCGGGGCCACGGAGGAGAGCGCAGCCACAGGGGTGCGGAGGGCAGAGTGGAGAGATTCCCGCACACAGGAGTGGTGCCGAGCAGCACTCACCAGCCCGAGAGGCTTGTCTGCTCACCCACCGGGGTGGGCGGGGGCTGGGAGCTGAGGTTCGGGCGAAAGTCGGATCCCAGGGAGAGGACTGGGGTTGGCGGCGTGATCGCAGCCTTAAGGGGTTAGCGTACCACAGCTAGCCGGTAGGGAGTCCGGGACAAAGTCTGCAGCTGCCGAAGAGGCAAGAGACTTTTTCTTGCCTCATTGTTTCCTGGTGCGCGAGGAGAGGGGATTCAGAGCGCCGCCTAAATGAGCTCCAGAGATGGGCACGAGCCACGGCTATCAGCGTGGACCCCAGAGACGGGCATGAGACACTAAGGCTGCTGCTGCCGCCACCAAGAATCCTGTGTGCGAGCACAGGTCACTATCCACACCGCCCCTCCTGGGACCTGTGCAGCCCGCCACTGCCAGGGTCCCGAGATCCGGGGACAACTTCCCCGGGAGAACGCACTGCGTGCCTCAGGCTGCTGCAACGTCACACCAGCCTCTGCCGCTGCAGGCTCGCGCCGCATCCGTACCCCTCCCTCCCCCGGGCCTGAGTGAGCCAGAGCCCCCGAAGCAGCTGCTCCTTTAACCCCGTCCTGTCTGAGCGAAGAACAGACGTCCTCAGGCAACCTACACGCAAAGGCAGGTCCAAATCCAAAGCTGAAACCCGGGAGCTCTGCGAACAAAGAAGAGAAAGGGAAATTTCTCCCAGCAGCCTCAGAAGCAGCGGATTAAAGCTCCACAAACAACTTGATGTACCTGCATCTGTTGAATACCTGAATAGAATCATCTCAAATTGAGGAGGTGGACTTTGAGAGCAGGATGTATTGTTTTTTTCCCCTTTTCCTCTTTTTGTGAGTGTATACGTGTATGCTTCTGTGTGAGATTTTGTCTGTATAGCTTTGTTTTCACCATTTGTCCTAGGGTTCGGTGTGTCCATTTTTTTTTTTTTTTTTACTTAATAAAAGGTTTTTTTCTTAATAAATTTTTTCTTAATAATTTTTTTCTTATTTTTTATTATAATAGCTTTATTTTATTTTATTCTATTTTTTATTTTTTATTTTTTTAAAAAATGAATTTTTATACTCGTCAGTGATTATGGAGTCGGAGGATCCAGCTTGATTTTCTTTTTTTGAACTTTTAAACATCTTTATTGAAGTATAATTGCCTTACAATGGTGTGTTAGCTTCTGCTTTATAACAAAGTGAATCAGTTATACATATACAATATGTTCCCATTTCTCTTCCCTCTTGCATCTCCCTCCCTCCCACCCTCCCCATCCCACCCCTCTAGGTGGTCACAAAGCACTGAGCTGACCTCCCTGTGCTATGCGGCTGCTTCCCACTAGTTATCTATTTTACATTTGGTAATGTATATATGTCCATGACACTCTCTTACCCTGTCACATCCACCCCACCCCCTCCCCATATCCTCAAGTCCATTCTCTAGTAGGTCTGTGTCTTTATTCCCGTCTTGCCACTAGGTTCTTCATGGCCTTTTTTTTTTTTTCCCTTAGATTCCGTATATATGTGTTAGCATACTGTATTTGTTTTTCTCTTTCTGACTTACTTCACTCTGTATGACAGACTCTAACTCCATCCACCTCACTACAAATAACTCCATTTCATTTCTTTTTATGGCTGAGTAATATTCCATTGTATATATGTGCCACATCTTCTTTATCCATTCATCTGTCGATGGACATTTAGGTTGCTTCCATGTCCTGGCTATTGTAAATAGAGCTGCAATGAACATTTTGGTACATGACTCTTTTTGACCTATGGTTTTCTCAGGGTATATGCCCAGTATTGGGATTGCTGGGTCGTATGGTAGTTCTATTTTTAGTTTTTTAAGGAACCTCCATACTGTTCTCCATAGTGGCTGTATCAATTTACATTCCCACCAACAGTACAAGAGTGTTCCCTTTCTTCCACACATCTCCAGCATTTATTGTTTCTAGATTTTTTGATGATGGCCATTCTGACCGGTGTGAGATGATATCTCATTGTAGTTTTGATTTGCATTTCTCTAATGATTAATGATGTTGAGCATTCTTTCATGTGTCTGTAGGCCATCTGTATATCTTCTTTGGAGAAATGTCTATTTAGGTCTTCTGCCCATTTTTGGATTGGGTTGCTGGTTTTTTTGTTATTGAGCTGCATGAGCTGCTTGTAAATCTTGGAGATTAATCCTTTGTTAGTTGCTTCATTTGCAAATATTTTCTCCCATTCTGATGGTTGTCTTTTGGTCTTGTTTATGGTTTCCTTTGCTGTGCAAAAGCTTTTAAGTTTCATTAGGTCCCATTTGTTTATTTGTGTTCTTATTTCCATTTCTCTGGGAGCTGGGTCAAAAAGAATCTTGCTGTGATGTATGTCATAGAGTGTTCTGCCTATGTTTTCCTCTAAGAGTTTGATAGTGTCTGCCCTTACACTTAGGTCTTTAATCCATTTTGAGTTTATTTTTGTGCATGGTGTCAGGGAGTGTTCTAATTTCATACTTTTACATGTACCTGTCCAATTTTCCCAGCACCACTTATTGAAGAGGCTGTCTTTTCTCCACTGTATATGCTTGCCTCCTTTATCAAATGTAAGGTGACCATATGTGTGTGGGTTTATCTCTGGGCTTTCTATCCTGTTCCATTGATCTATATTTCTGTTTTTGTGCCAGTACCAAACTGTCTTGATTACTGAAGCTTTGTAATATAGTCTGAAGTCAGGGAGCCTGATTCCCCCAGCTCCATTTTTCGTTCTCAAGATTGCTTTGGCTATTCGGGGTCTATTGTGTTTCCATACAAATTGTGAAATTTTTTGTTCTAGTTCTGTGAAAAATGCCAGTGGTAGTTTGATAGGGATTGCATTGAATCTGTAGATTGCTTTGGGTAGTAGAGTCATTTTCACAATGTTGATTCTTCCAATCCAGGAACATGGTATATCTCTCCATCTATTTGTATCATCTTTAATTTCTTTCATCAGTGTCTTATAATTTTCTGCATACAGGTCTTTTGTCTCCTTAGGCAGGTTTATTCCTAGATATTTTATTCTTTTTGTTGCAATGGTAAATGGGAGTGTTTTCTTAATTTCACTTTCAGATTTTTCGTCAATAGTATATAGAAATGCAAGAGATTTCTGTGCATTTATTTTGTATCCTGCTACTTTATCAAATTCATTGATTAGCTCTAGGAGTTTTCTGGTAGCATCTTTAGGATTCTCTATGTATAGTATCATGTCATCTGCAAACAGTGACAGCTTTACTTCTTCTTTTCCGATTTGGATTCCTTTTATTTCTTTTTCTTCTCTGATTGCTGTGGCTAACACTTCCAAAACTATGTTGAATAATAGTGGTGAGAGTGGGCAACCTTGTCTTCTTCCTGATCTTAGTGGAAATGGTTTCAGTTTTTCACCATTGAGGACAATGTTGGCTGTGGGTTTGTCATATATGGCCTTTATTATGTTGAGGAAAGTTCCCTCTATGCCTACTTTCTGCAGGGCTTTTATCATAAGTGGGTGTTGAATTTTGTCAAAAGCTTTCTCTGCATCTATTGAGATGATCATAAGGTTTTTCTCCTTCAATTTGTTAATATGGTGTATCACATTGATTGATTTGCGTATATTGAAGAATCCTTGCATTCCTGGGATAAACCCCACTTGATCATGGTGTATGATCCTTTTAATGTGCTGTTGGATTCTGTTTGCTAGTATTTTGTTGAGGATTTTTGCATCTATGTTCATCAGTGATATTGGCCTGTAGTTTTCTTTCTTTGTGACATCTTTGTCTGGTTTTGGTATCAGGGTGATGGTGGCCTTGTAGAATGAGTTTGGGAGTGTTCCTCCCTCTGCTATATTTTGGAAGAGTTTGAGAAGGATAGGTGTTAGCTCTTCTCTAAATGTTTGATAGAATTCGCCTGTGAAGCCATCTGGTCCTGGGCTTTAGTTTGTCAGAAGATTTTTAATCACAGTCTCAATTTCAGTGCTTGTGATTGGTCTGTTCATATTTTCTATTTCTTCCTGGTTCAGTCTCGGCAGTTTGTGCATTTCTAAGAATCTGTCCATTTCTTCCAGGTTGTCCATTTTATTGGCATAGAGTTGCTTGTAGTAATCTCTCATGATCTTTTGTATTTCTGCAGTGTCAGTGGTTACTTCTCCTTTTTCATTTCTAATTCTATTGATCTGAGTCTTCTCCCTTTTTCTCTTGATGAGTCTGGCTAATGGTTTATCAATTTTGTTTATCTTCTCAAAGAACCAGCTTTTAGTTTCATTGATTTTTGCTATTGTTTCCTTCATTTCTTTTTCATTTATTTCTGACCTGATCTTTATAATTTCTTTCCTTCTGCTGGCTTTGGGGGTTTTTTGTTCTTCTTTCTCTAATTGCTTTAGGTGCAAGGTTAGGTTGTTTATTCAAGATGTTTCCTGTTTCTTGAGGTAGGCTTGTATTGCTATAAACTTCCCTCTTAGCACTGCTTTTGCTGCATCCCATAGGTTTTGGGTCGTCGTATCCCCATTGTCATTTGTTTCTAGGTATTTTTTGATTTCCCCTTTGATTTCTTCAGTGATCACTTCGTTGTTAAGTAATGTATTGTGTAGCCTCCATGTGTTTGTATTTTTTACAGATCTTTTCCTGTAATTGATATCTAGTCTCCTAGCGTTGTGGTCGGAAAAGATACTTGATACGATTTAAATTTTCTTAAATTTACCAAGGCTTGATTTGTGACCCAAGATATGATCTATCCTGGAGAATGTTCCATGAGCACTTGAGAAAAATGTGTATTCTGTTGTTTTTGGGTGGAATGTCCTATAAATATCAATTAAGTCCATATTGTTTAAGGTATCATTTAACGCTTGTATTTCCTTATTTATTTTCATTTTGGATGATCTGTCCATTGGTGAAAGTTGGGTGTTAAAGTCCCCTACTATGATTGTGTTGCTGTCGATTTCCCCTTTTATGGCTGTTAGTATTTGCCTTATGTATTGAGGTGCTCCTATGTTGGGTGCATAAATATTTACAATTGTTATAGCTTCCTCTTGGATCGATCCCTTGATCAATATATAGTGTCCTTCTTTGTCTCCTGTAATAGTCTTTATTTTAAAGTCTATTTTGTCTGATATGAGAATTGCTACTCCAGCTTTCTTTTGATTTCCATTTGCATGGAATATCTTTTTCCATCCCCTCACTTTCAGTCTGTGTGTGTCTCTAGGTCTGAAGTGGGTCTCTTGTAGACAGCATATATATGGGTCTTATTTTTGTATCCATTCAGCCAGCCTGTGTCTTTTGGTGGGAGCATTTAATCCATTTACATTCAAGGTAATTATCGATATGTATGTTCCTATTCCCATTTTCTTAAATGTTTTGGGTTTGTTATTGTAGGTGTTTTCCTTCTCTTGTGTTTCTTGCCTAGAGAAGTTCCTTTAGCATTTGTTGTAAAGCTGGTTTGGTGGTGCTGAACTCTCTCAGCTTTTGCTTGTCTGTAAAGGTTTTAATTTCTCCATCAAATCTGAATGAGATCCTTGCTGGGAAGAGTAACCTTGGTTGTAGGGTTTTCTCCTTCATGACTTTAAGTATATCCTGCCACTCCCTTCTGGCTTGCAGAGTTTCTGCTGAAAGATCAGCTGTTAACCTTATGGGGATTCCCTTGTGTGTTATTTGTTGTTTTTCCCTTGCTGCCTTTAATATGTTTTCCTTATATTTAATTTTTGACAGTTTGATTAATATGTGTCTTGGCGTGTTTCTCCTTGGGCTTATCCTGTATGGGACTCTCTGTACTTCCAGGACTTGATTAACTATTTCCTTTCCCATATTAGGGAAGTTTTCAACTATAATCTCTTCAAATATTTTCTCAGTCCCTTTCTTTTTCTCTTCTTCTTCTGGGACCCCTATAATTCAAATGTTGGTGCATTTAATGTTGTCCCAGAGGTCTCTGAGACTGTCCTCAGTTCTTTTCATTCTTTTTTCTTTATCCTGCTCTGTAGTAGTTATTTCCACCATTTTATCTTCCAGGTCACTTATCCTTTCTTCTGCCTCAGTTATTCTGCTATTGATCCCATCTAGAGTATTTTTAATTTCATTTATTGTGTTTTTCATCGTTGCTTGGTTCCTCTTTAGTTCTTCTACGTCCTTGTTAAATGTTTCTTGCATTTTGTCTATTCTATTTCCAAGATTTTGGATCATCTTTACTATCATTATTCTGAATTCTTTTTCAGGTAGACTACCTATTTCCTCTTCATTTGTTAAGTCTGGTGTGTTTTGACCCTGCTCCTTCATCTGCTGTGTGTTTTTCTGTCGTCTCATTTTGCTTATCTTACTGTGTTTGGGGTCTCCTTTTCACAGGCTGCAGGTTCGTAGTTCCCGTTGTTTTTGGTATCTGTCCCCAGTGGCTAAGGTTGGTTCAGTGGGTTGTGTAGGCTTCCTGGTGTAGGGAACTAGTGCCTGAGCTCTGGTGGATGAGGCTGGATCTTGTCTTTCTGGTGGGCACGTCCACGTCTGGTGGTGTATTTTGGGGTGTCTGTGGCCTTATTATGATTTTAGGCTGCCTCTCTGCTAATGGATGGGGATGTGTTCCTGTCTTGCTAGTTGTTTGGCGTAGGGTGTCCAGCACTGTAGCTTGCTGGTCGTTGAGTGAAGCTGGGTCTTCATGTTGAGATGGAGATCTCTGAGAGATTTTTGTCGTTTGGTATTACGTGGAGCTGGGAGGTCTCTTGTGGACCAGTGTCCTGAAGTTGGCTCTCCCAACTCAGAGGCACGGCCCTGATGCCTGGCTGGAGCACCAAGAGCCTTTCGTCCACACGGCTCAGAGTAAAAGGGAGAAAAAATAGAAAGAAAGAAAGAAAGAGGCTATAATATAGTGAAGTAAAATAAAGCTATTGTAAAGCAAAGCTATACAGACAAAATCTCACCCAGAAGCATATACATATACACTCACAAAAAAAAGGAAAAGGGGAAAAATTAATATCTCCTGCTCCCAAAGTCCACCTCCTGACTTTGGGATGATTCGTTGTCTATTCAGGTATTCAACAGATGCAGGCACATCAAGTGGTTTGTGGAGCTTTAATCTGCTGCTTCTGAGGCTGCTGGGAGAGATTTCCCTTTCTCTTCTCTGTTCGCACAGCTCCCGGGGTTCAGCTTTGGATTTGGACCCACCTCTGCGTGTAGGTCGCCTGAGGGCGTCTATTCCCCGCCCAGACAGGACGGGGTTAAAGGAGCAGCTGCTTCGGGGACTCTGGCTCACCCAGGCCACGGGGAGGGAGGGGTACAGAGGAGACGGGGCGAGCCTGTGGCGGCCGAGGCCGGCGTTACGTTGCAGCAGCCTGAGGCGCGCAGTGCATTCTCCCAGGGAAGTTGTCCCCGGATCACGGGACCCTGGCAGTGGCGGGCTGCACAGGCTACCAGGAGGGGCGGTGTGGAGAGTGACCTGTGCTCACACACAGGCTTTTTGGAGGCGGCAGCAGCAGCCCCAGCGTCTCACGCCCGTCTCTGGGGTCCGCGCTGATCGCCGCGGCTCGTGCCCGTCTCTGGAGTTCGTTTAGGCGGTGCTCTGAATCCCCTCTCCTCGCGCACCAGGAAACAAAGAGGGAAGAAAAAGTCTCTTGCCTCTTCGGCAGCTGCAGACTTTTTCCCAGACTCCCTCCCGGCTAGCTGTGGTGTGCTAACCCCTTCAGGCTGTGTTCACGCCGCCAGCCCCAGTCCTCTCCCTGCGATCCGACCGAAGCCCGAGCCACAGCTCCCAGCCCCGCCCGCCCCGGCGGGGGAGCAGACAAGCCTCTCGGGCTGGTGAGTGCTGGTCAGCACCGCTCCTCTGTGCGGGAACCTCTCCGCTTTGCCCTCCGCACCCCTGTGGCTGCGCTCTCCTCCGTGGCTCCGAAGCTTCCCCCCTCTGCCACCCGCAGTCTCTGCCCGCGAAGGGGCTTCCTAGTGCGTGGAAATCTTTCCTCCTTCACAGCTCCCTCCCACTGGTGCAGGTGCCGTCCCTATTCTTTTGTCTCTGTTATTTCTTTTTTCTTTTGCCCTACCCAAGTACGGGGGGAGTTTCTTGCCTTTTTGGAGGTCGGACGTTTTCTGCCAGCGTTCAGTGGGTGTTCTGTAGGAGCAGTTCCACGTGTAGATGTATTTCTACTGTATCTGTGGGAAGGAAGGTGATCTCCGCGTCTTACTCTTCCACCATCTTCTCTCCTCTCGCTTTATTTTATTTTATCTTCATTTTATTTTATTTTATTTTATCCTCTTTCTTCCTATTTTTTCTCCCTTTTATTCTGAGCCATGTGGATGAAAGGCTCTTGGTGCTCCAGCCAGGCATCAGGGCTGTGCCTCTGAGGTGGGAGAGCCAACTTCAGGACACTGGTCCACAAGACACCTCCCAACTCCACGTAATACCAAACGGTGAAAATCTCTCAGAGATCTCCATCTCAACACTGAGACCCAGCTTCACTCAGCAACCAGTATGCTACAGTGCTGGATACCCTATGCCAAACAACTAGCAAGACAGGAATACAGCCCCATCCATTAGCAGAGAGGCACCTAAAATCATAATAAGGCCACAGACATCCCAAAACACACCACCAGACGTGGACGTGCCCACCAGAAAGACAAGATCCAGCCTCATCCACCAGAACACAGGCACTAGTCCCCTCCACCAGGAAGCCTACACAACCCACTGAACCAACCTTAGCCACTGGGGACAGATACCAAAAACAACAGGAACTACGAACCTGCAGCCTGTGAAAAGGAGACCCCAAACACAGTAAGATAAGCAAAATGAGACGACAGAAAAACACACAGCAGATGAAGGAGCAAGGTAAAAACACACTAGACCTAACAAATGAAGAGGAAATAGGCAATCTACCTGAAAAAGAATTCAGAATAATGATAGAAAAGATGATCCAAAATCTCGGAAATAGAATAGACAAAATGCAAGAAACATTTAACAAGGACGTAGAAGAACTAAAGAGGAACCAAGCAACGATGAAAAACACAATAAATGAAATTAAAAATATTCTAGAAGGGATCAATAGCAGAATAAATGAGGCAGAAGAACGGGTAAGTGACCTGGAAGATAAAATAGTGGAAATAACTACTGCAGAGCAGAATAAAGAAAAAAGAATGAAAAGAACTGAGGACAGTCTCAGAGACCTCTGGGACAACATTAAACGTGCCAACATTCGAATTATAGGGGTCCCAGAAGAAGAAGAGAAAAAGAAAGGGACTGAGAAAATATTTGAAGAGATTATAGTTGAAAACTTCCCTAATATGGGAAAGGAAATAGTTAATCAAGTCCTGGAAGCACAGAGAGTCCGATACAGGATAAATCCAAGGAGAAACACGCCAAGACACATATTAATCAAACTGTCAAAAATTAAATATAAAGAAAACATATTAAAAGCAGCAAGGGAAAAACAACAAATAACACACAAGGGAATCCCCATAAGGTTAACAGCTGATCTTTCAGCAGAAACTCTGCAAGCCAGAAGGGAGTGGCAGGATATACTTAAAGTGATAAAGGAGAAAAACCTACAACCAAGATTACTCTACCCAGCAAGGATCTCATTCAGATTCGATGGAGAAATTAAAACCTTTACAGACAAGCAAAAGCTGAGAGAGTTCAGCACCACCAAACCAGCTTTACAACAAATGCTAAAGGAAATTCTCTAGGCAAGAAACACAAGAGAAGGAAAACACCTACAATAACAAACCCAATACATTTAAGAAAATGGGAATAGGAACATACATATCGATAATTACCTTGAATGTAAATGGATTAAATGCTCCCACCAAAAGACACAGGCTGGCTGAATGGATACAAAAACAAGACCCATACATATGCTGTCTACAAGAGACCCACTTCAGACCTAGGGACACATACAGACTGAAAGTGAGGGGATGGAAAAAGATATTCCATGCAAATGGAAATCAAAAGAAAGCTGGAGTAGCAATTCTCATATCAGACAAAATAGACTTTAAAATAAAGACTATTACAAGAGACAAAGAAGGACACTATATAATGATCAAGGGATCGATCCAAGAGGAAGGTATAACAATTGTAAATATTTATGCACCCAACATAGGAGCACCTCAATACATAAGGCAAATACTAACAGCCATGAAAGGGGAAATTGACAGCAACACAATCATAGTAGGGGACTTTAACACCCCACTTTCACCAATGGACAGATCATCCAAAATGAAAATAAATAAGGAAACACAAGCTTTAAATGATACATTAAACAAGATGGACTTAATTGATATTTATAGGACATTCCACCCAAAAACAACAGAATACACATTTTTCTCAAGTGCTCATGGAACATTCTCCAGGATAGATCATATCTTGGGTCACAAATCAAGCCTTGGTAAATTTAAGAAAATTGAAATCGTATCAAGTATCTTTTCCGACCACAACGCTAGGAGACTAGATATCAATTACAGGAAAAGATCTGTAAAAAATACAAACACATGGAGGCTACACAATACATTACTTAATAACGAAGTGATTACTGAAGAAATCAAAGGGGAAATCAAAAAATACCTAGAAACAAATGACAATGGAGACACGACGACCCAAAACCTATGGGACACAGCAAAAGCAGTGCTAAGAGGGAAGTTTATAGCAATACAAGCCTACCTCAAGAAACAGGAAACATCTTGAATAAACAACCTAACCTTGCACCTAAAGCAATTAGAGAAAGAAGAACAAAAAAACCCCAAAGCCAGCAGAAGGAAAGAAATTATAAAGATCAGGTCAGAAATAAATGAAAAAGAAATGAAGGAAACAATAGCAAAAATCAATGAAACTAAAAGCTGGTTCTTTGAGAAGATAAACAAAATTGATAAACCATTAGCCAGACTCATCAAGAGAAAAAGGGAGAGACTCAGATCAATAGAATTAGAAATGAAAAAGGAGAAGTAACCACTGACACTGCAGAAATACAAAAGATCATGAGAGATTACTACAAGCAACTCTATGCCAATAAAATGGACAACCTGGAAGAAATGGACAGATTCTTAGAAATGCACAAACTGCCGAGACTGAACCAGGAAGAAATAGAAAATATGAACAGACCAATCACAAGTAATGAAATTGAAACTGTGATTAAAAACCTTCCAACAAACAAAAGCCCAGGACCAGATGGCTTCACAGGCGAATTCTATCAAACATTTAGAGAAGAGCTAACACCTATCCTTCTCAAACTCTTCCAAAATATTGCAGAGGGAGGAACACTCCCAAACTCATTCTACGAGGCCACCATCACCCTGATACCAAAACCAGACAAAGATGTCACAAAGAAAGAAAACTACAGGCCAATATCACTGATGAACATAGATGCAAAAATCCTCAACAAAATACTAGCAAACAGAATCCAACAGCACATTAAAAGGATCATACACCATGATCAAGTGGGGTTTATCCCAGGAATGCAAGGATTCTTCAATATACGCAAATCAATCAATGTGATACACCATATTAACAAATTGAAGGAGAAAAACCATATGATCATCTCAATAGATGCAGAGAAAGCTTTTGACAAAATTCAACACCCATTTATGATAAAAGCCCTGCAGAAAGTAGGCATAGAGGGAACTTTCCTCAACATAATAAAGGCCATATATGACAAACCCACAGCCAACATTGTCCTCAATGGTGAAAAACTGAAACCATTTCCACTAAGATCAGGAAGAAGACAAGGTTGCCCACTCTCACCACTATTATTCAACATAGTTCTGGAAGTCCTAGCCACAGCAATCAGAGAAGACAAAGAAATAAAAGGAATCCAAATCGGAAAAGAAGAAGTAAAGCTGTCACTATTTGCAGATGACATGATACTATACATAGAGAATCCTAAAGATGCTACCAGAAAACTCCTAGAGCTAATCAATGAATTTGATAAAGTAGCAGGATACAAAATTAATGCACAGAAATCTCTTGCATTTCTATACACTAATGACGAAAAATCTGAAAGTGAAATTAAGAAAACACTCCCATTTACCATTGCAACAAAAAGAATAAAATATCTAGGAATAAACCTACCTAAGGAGACAAAAGACCTGTATGCAGAAAATTATAAGACACTGATGAAAGAAATTAAAGATGATACAAATAGATGGAGAGATATACCATGTTCCTGGATTGGAAGAATCAACATTGTGAAAATGTCTCTACTACCCAAAGCAATCTACAGATTCAATGCAATCCCTATCAAACTACCACTGGCATTTTTCACAGAACTAGAACAAAAAATTTCACAATTTGTATGGAAACACAAAAGACCCCGAATAGCCAAAGCAATCTTGAGAATGAAAAATGGAGCTGGGGGAATCAGGCTCCCTGACTTCAGACTATATTACAAAGCTTCAGTAATCAAGACAGTTTGGTATTGGCACAAAAACAGAAACATAGATCAATGGAACAGGATAGAAAGCCCAGAGATAAACCCACACACATATGGTCAACTTATCTTTGATAAAGGAGGCAAGCATATACAGTGGAGAAAAGACAGCCTCTTCAATAAGTGGTGCTGGGAAAATTGGACAGGAACATGTAAAAGTATGAAATTAGAACACTCCCTGACACCATGCACAAAAATAAACTCAAAATGGATTAAAGACCTAAGTGTAAGGGCAGACACTATCAAACTCTTAGAGGAAAACATAGGCAGAACACTCTATGACATACATCACAGCAAGATTCTTTTTGACCCAGCTCCCAGAGAAATGGAAATAAGAACACAAATAAACAAATGGGACCTAATGAAACTGAAAAGCTTTTGCACAGCAAAGGAAACCATAAACAAGACCAAAAGACAACCCTCAGAATGGGAGAAAATATTTGCAAATGAAGCAACTGACAAAGGATTAATCTCCAAGATTTACAAGCAGCTCATGCAGCTCAATAACAAAAAAACGAACAACCCAATCCAAAAATGGGCAGAAGATCTAAATAGACATTTCTCCAAAGAAGATATACAGATGGCCTACAGACACATGAAAGAATGCTCAACATCATTAATCATTAGAGAAATGCAAATCAAAATTACAATGAGATATCATCTCACACCGGTCAGAATGGCCATCATCAAAAAATCTAGAAACAATAAATGCTGGAGAGGGTGTGGAGGAAAGGGAACACTCTTGCACTGTTGGTGGGAATGTAAATTGATACAGCCACTATGGAGAACAGTATGGAGGTTCCTTAAAAAACTACAAATAGAACTACCATACGACCCAGCAATCCCACTACTGGGCATATACCCTGAGAAAACCATAATTCAAAAAGAGTCATGTACCAAAATGTTCATTGCAGCTCTATTTACAATAGCCAGGACATGGAAGCAACCTAAATGTCCATCGACAGATGAATGGATAAAGAAGATGTGGCACATATATACAATGGAATATTACTCAGCCATAAAAAGAAATGAAATGGAGTTATTTGTAGTGAGGTGGATGGAGTTAGAGTCTGTCATACAGAGTGAAGTAAGTCAGAAAGAGAAAAACAAATACAGTATGCTAACACATATATATGGAATCTAAGGGAAAAAAAAAAGGTAATGAAGAACCTAGTGGCAAGATGGGAATAAAGACACAGACCTACTAAAGAATGGACTTGAGGATATGGGGAGGGGGAGGTGTGAGATGTGACAGGATGAGAGAGTGTCATGGACATATATACACTACCAAACGTAAAATAGATAGCTAGTGGGAAGCAACCGCATAGCACAGGGAGATCAGCTCTGTGCTTTGTGACCACCTAGAGGTGTGGGATAGGGAGGGCAGGAGGGAGGGAGATGCAAGAGGGAAGAGAAATGGGAACATATGTATATGTATAACTGATTCACTTTGTTATAAAGCAGAAACTAACACACCATTGTAAGGCAATTATACTCCAATAAAGATGTTAAAAAAAAAAAAAAGTAGTTCTTACCTAGCAAGTCCAATTATGAATGTGAGGGGTCTAATATAAGAAGGGGTAAATCCATTTGAAACAAAATATGACTGTATTTCTGCATGCCTTATAATGCAGATGCCTATTTCATCTTGGGATTAAGGGTCCTCTTATTCAGGAAAGCATCTTGATGGGCCTGGCGTAACCAGAAGAAATTTAGCAATTAACAGGATTTAAGGTTTTTGTCTTGGTAGGAGTTCTGGGGACCCTAGGACTCTCAGAAGAAGAACCTGACCTAGAAACAAAGTGTGATTTGGTAATAATCACAAGATCTAATGAATACTATTTGAAGCAGTTTACATATATTTTCTCAATCCTCACAGTAACACTATGAATAGGTACTATTACATTCATTTTACAGATGAGGAAACTGACTCACGGAATATTAAATAATGATCCTAAAGTGACAAAGATGGTAAGTCATAGAGTCAAGATTTGAACCCTGGCAGTGGAGACTCCTGAATCCACATTCTCAATGACTACACTGTATTGCCTCCTTCAAAAGAATGTGCAAATCCTAAGGAGAACACCAGCAAGTAGAAAAGATGACAGAGGAAATTTAGGATACAATGTCTCAAATTAATTTTGAAGTGTTCCCTGTTCTCTGCAATAACGTCTAATATTCATTTCAAATCCTTGCCTTTTCTCGGCTATGCTATAATTTCCCTTTGTCTTCAGCCAGTCTGTGGCACACAACATCTTTTTTATGGGTAGCATACTAGAGAATAAAGGAAGAAGTAGTGTTCCCAGAGAAACCACAGACAAGACTGAGCAATAATTAGAAATCATGTGGCAGCAAAGAATTGATGGCTTCAGGAATTTTCCCTAAATATAACTAGAAGATTCCAAACCTTGAATGGGAGTGGAACTATCTAGTCCCTACTAATGTGTAAAGTGAAGCTCTAAACACTTTATGTAGACATTTAAGAAAAGGGTAGCCCCAGAAAGCCTGAGAGCTCTAAAACATACATGTCGAAACAGATGGGTTACATTATGTTGGTTACATCAGAATTACAATTATACTACAATATACATTACAATTATCTTAAACTGGTCTTGCTAAAAATTTTATTCTCTTGGAAATTATGAACATCTCAGTTATGTAAAGGGAGGATCACTTAAATCCACAAATTTTGACCAAAAGTATCCAAAAGATGGCCTTGAACTTTAAAAAAATCTGTAAACTGAATATACAATCAGAGCTTCTTATAGCATCTCTTAAATTAATGCCCATAACAAAAAAACATTTGCATAAGAAAACTAACTTGTCTCTTCTACTAAATTTCAAGTTCCTTGAGAACAAGAGCCATGCTTCATTTTTCTATACTTTGTAAAGCTACTGGCAGTGTTAGACATTCATCAAATACTAAATAAATATTTTTTAATCGATAAAAAAAAATTTGTTTTTAAGTCCTCAATGACACTTTTAACAAAAGAAACAAAAACCTGTTAAAACCTATTTTAAGCTTCACTAACATGAAGATATCAAATATGAAGATTCCAAGTTTCCTAACAGAATATCTTATACATATAATAAAGATTTTTAACTTAAAATGTTTTTAAGATGACTAAATCCAAAAGCTCCTGCTAAGATACCACCCATAACTGAAACCACTGGGATGTTAAAAGCTCATAACATCACTGTCATTATAAAATATTACTTATAAAACACAAGGGGTTTTTATTTGAGTCCAAGAAATACAGGTCATGATGTACTTATACAGACAATTCAAAACAGCATCCTCTACAAGTTTTTGAGCACTCCTTTCCAAGCTGACTAAAACAAACACTGTTTATCCCCCTAAAGTTATCCACTTACTATAGAACAATTTGTCATCTCCAACTTCCCTGTTAGGTTAATGAGAAGTAATTGAGAAATGTAACAAGCTGTTTCCAAAAAAACTTATTTTTGTACAAGTGATATTTTAATGCCCCCAAACTGTAGTATTCTTAACCATGACTACAATAAATAAAATATTTATTTAGACTTAAACTATGCTCAAGTACTATGTTTGAGGAAAATAAAGATGAGTAAAATGCAGTCCCTGCCCTCAAGGAATATAAACTTAACCACGGGGCTGGTTAAGAAAAGTATATGTAAGTACCATACAAGTCAGAACACGGGAAATGCCATTAGAGGAGTTAAGACAAAGCTCTTCTCAGTTCTTATGGGACTTTAAAAGATTTTCATAGTAGATTTACTCCATTTTACAGGAGAACCAAAATTATATACTTACTACAATTACAAGGTGTTTGCCTCACTTTCCTAAAGGTAAATGATGTCCGTATTCCCCTCTTGCTTAAAGTTAAGTCTTCAACATCTCCGGTGATAATTCCACTTTTGTGACCCCTGGACGCTTGAACAGTATCAAATTTTCTGGGTGTGATTCTAAAAACAACAGTCAAATTAGTTTATTTAACACTGTATTCAGAAAAATATTTCAGGTCCTTTAAAAATATTAAGCAAATAGAGTAAATCTAGAAGAATTTATTGCAAATATCTATTGGATTCCCTGAATTGCTAAGCATTGTGGAAAAAAACCAAAGAAATAGAAGTCTTTGTCTCTTAGGAAATTATCTCCAGGGTAATCATTTACAGCTAACAAACTATGCAAGGGGGAAAAATAGAACAATAACAAATGCTTGGGCTTCCCTGGTGGCGCAGTGGTTGAGAATCTGCCTGCTAATGCAGGGGACACGGGTTCGAGCCCTGGTCTGGGAAGATCCCACATGCCACGGAGCAGCTGGGCCCGTGAGCCACAATTGCTGAGCCTGCGTGTCTGGAGCCTGTGCCCCGCGACGGGAGGGGCCGCGATAGAGAAAGGCCCGCGCACCGCGATGAAGAGCGGTCCCCGCACCGCGATGAAGAGTGGCCCCCGCTTGCCGCAACTGGAGAAAGCCCTCGCACGAACCGAAGACCCAACACAGCCAAAAATAAATAAATAAATAAATAAAATCAAGTAAAACTTTAAAAAAAAAAAATAAAAAATAACAAATGCTTAATTAATACCAATGTCAAGGAAGAAAAAACAAGAAACAGATGGGACAAAGAGGAAACAAATAGATAGTAAATTTAAATCCAATTATCA
This sequence comes from Balaenoptera acutorostrata, assembly GCF_949987535.1. Classification (NCBI taxonomy): domain Eukaryota; kingdom Metazoa; phylum Chordata; class Mammalia; order Artiodactyla; family Balaenopteridae; genus Balaenoptera; species Balaenoptera acutorostrata. The sequence continues at coordinate 86,857,706 of NC_080072.1, forward strand.
GTAATGTTAAATGTAAAAGGACTTTAAATCCAATTAAAGAACAAAGAATTTCAGATTGGATGTTTTTAAAAATCCAACTATATGCTGATTACAAGAGACACACCTTATAAATAAGGACAGAAAATGGTTGAAAAATGATAGAAAAAAAGATACAACATAGAAAAAACAAATATTTTGCATATACCTAGCAAAACCAAAAGAAAAGTGGTATAGCTATACTAATCATACAAAGTAGACTTTAAGGCAATAAGTATTAATAGAGATAAAAAGGAACATTTCATAATGATAACAGGGTCAATCCAACGGAAAAATATTATGTAAAAACCCTATATATTTGTATGCACCTAACTAATAGCACAGCCTCAAAATATATAAAGCAAAAAGTGAAAACAAAATCTAAAAGGAGAAATAGACAAATACATAATTATCACTGGAATTTCTAATATATCTTTCTTAGTAAGTGAAATCTATCTGCAAGTCAAGGACATCAACATCAGAAAACAACAGATAATGGAACAAAAAAGTATATGATTGACACAGATAAAATAAGTAAAACAAAGATTGAAAACTAAAGACAGAAAAGTACAAGTCATTGTAGATTATAAGAAAGTTTAAAGGGAATCTTGGAAGTAAGATCAAATTTTTGAATGGGGAAAAAGGAATCATTTAGTAAGAAAATATGGCCTTTTCAAATTAAATTTATAGAGTGAAATGCACAGAGCTTAAGTGTACAGTTCAATGAATTTTGACAAATGCACACAACCATGTATCCACCAACCCAATCAAGACAATTACCCAAGGAAATTCCCTCATGCCCTTTTCCAGTCAGTATTTCCCCCCTTCAAAGCAACGACTATTCTGACTTCTATCCATATAGTTCTGCCTGTTCTTGAATTTCATATATAGTTGGCACTATTTTGTATCTGGCTTTGTCCATTGAACATAATTTTGGGATTTAGCCATGTTGTTGTGTGTTTCAGCAGTTCACTGTTTTTCTTTAATCACTGAGTAAAATTTCATTATATGAACATGCCATTATTTATCCAAAATCTCCTGTTTATTGATATTTGGCATTCTTAGTTTGGGACTATTACAAATAAAGCGTATACACATCTTTTTCAGATATATACTTTTATTACTCTTGGGAAAATACCTAAGAGTGAAATTGGTGGGTCATAGTGTAAGAAACTACCAGTTTTCCAAGATGGTTGCACATAATTTTACACTCCCACCAGCAACATATGAGAGTTTCAGGGTGCTTGACATTCTCACCAACACTTGGTATTGTCTAAGTTTTAAATGTTAGTCATTTTAGCAAGTAGCAAGTGATATGAAATTTCAGTTTTAATTTGTATTTCTCTGATGACTAATGATATTGTGTTTCTTTTCATGTGTTTTTTAGCCATTCATAGATCCTTCTGGTAAAGGATCTGTTCAAATCTTATACCCAGTCTTTTGTTAGATATATGTATTGTGGATATTTTTTCCCCCATGTATAGCCTGACTTTTCATTTTCTTAATGCTGTCTTCTGATAAGCAGAAGTTTTAAATTTTGATGCAGTTATTTTGTCTTCTTTTTCTTCTACAGTGTTCTGAAACCTTTCTAAAAAAAACTGCCTACCCCAGAGCTGCAAAAGTATCCAGGTCAGCAGCCTGGTGGGAAGGTGAGAGTGTCCCAGGCTGCCCTGTGTTTAAAAAATCAAAACAAAACAAAAATAAAAATAAACTTATAGATACAGAAAACAGATTAGATTGGTGGTTGTGGGGTGGGTGGGGTGGGGTGAAGTCGGGTGGGGGAATGTGTGTGAAATGGTAAATGTGGTCAAAAGGTATAAACTTCCCGTAATAAAGTAAATAAGTCTGGGTGCTGTAATGGTGTCTATAGTTAATAATACTGTATTGCATATTTGATAGTTGCTAAGAGAGTATATCATAAAAGTTCCCAATAAAAGAAAAAAAAAATTTGTAACTGTGTGGTGATGGATGTTAACTAGACTTATTGTGCTGACCGTTTTGCAATATATACATAGAGAATCAGTATGCTGTACATCTGAAACTAATACAATGTTATATATAAATAAAATCTCAATTAAAAAATCAGAATTTCCAGGCTGACAGCTTCTGAAACTGTTTACTTTTGAAACAAATTAATTCAGAGTATTGGAAAAGAAGTATCTTACAGGTTGTAACCGAGCAGGACCTTATGTGGCCTTCCCCAGACAGATCCCTCCCCCATATCCTCTGCTTTTAGCTCCTCTCTGAAGTACCTAGATAATAGTATCTGATGCACATTTCCTGAATTGTTTTACAGATGCTAAAATCCCTACTAAATGAAAGAAATTAACTACTTGATGACCATGAGCACCCATGACCTACTGGCACCTAAGGATTGATAATATTAACCCCTGTGACACCACCCTGTTACTTCAACATCAACCAATCAGAGAACTGTGCACAGGCTGATCACATACCCTGGGATGCCCCTCCCTCACCTTGCCTTTAAAAATACTTTGCTGAAACCCATTGAGGAGTTTGGGCTTTTTGAGCACTAGCTGTCCGGACTCCGTGTACAGTGCCCAACAATAAATTCTGCACTTTCCTTCACCACAACCTGATGTCAGTAGACTGGCTTTTACTGCGTATGGGCAAGTGAACCCAAGTTTATTTTGGTAACAAGGTCTTGATACTATTTTAAAAAGGATTTTATTTCTTTCCCCCAAAATTATTTTTTGATTATTGACCCTGTATGCTACAACCCTGTATGCTATATTCAGTTATTAATTCTAGTACTTTGTAGATTTCCTAGGATTTTCTACATCTACAGTCATAAAGAGTTTTACTTCTTCCTCTCAAATACATATGATTTTCACTTCTTTCTCTTGGATTATTATACTAAGACATCCAATACAATATTAAATAGAAGTGATGAGAGCAGAAATCCCTGCCTTGTTCAATATTTTAGGAAAAAGCATTCAATATTTTATCATTAAGTATGATGTTGTCTGTGGGTTTTTCATTGATGCCCTTTATCAGACTGAAGAAGTTTCCTTCTTATCCTAGTTTGCCAAGTTTTTATCATGAGTGGATGCTGAATTCTGTCAAATACATTTTCTGCATCAATCAAGATGACATGATTATATATTTTTTCTCTTTTGTTCTTTTAATGTTCGGTTTCCAAATGTTAAACCTATCTTGCAATCCTGGGACAAATTCCACTTAGTCTTGATGTGTTTTCTTTTTTATATATTGCAGGATTGGATTTTCTAACATTTTGTCAAGGACTTTTATCATCTCTGAGAGATACTGGTCTGTAATTTTCTTTTGTTGTAATGTCCTTAACAAATTTTGGTGTCAGGGTAATGCCAGTCTCATAAAACGAGTCGTGAGAATGGCTCTTTTAAAAGAGCTCATGCTAAAAGCAATTTTTTAGAAGTAAAAGCAAGGGAAAAATGCCTGAAATTATATGAATGTTACTCTAACAGCTGAAAATGATTAAAACTATGGTGTTGAACAAAGTCAAGATTTATTTTAGAACAATGAATATCTTGAAACTCTTATTAGCAATTCTTTCCTGGGTACTAAGTAGCTCTCTATAACGGCTCTCTGAAGTCAATTACTTCACTTGCCTTGAGTTAAATCTTAGGCAAAGGTCAAGCAGTACTTACTGCTTTGGGTACCAATCTCAGATTTTTAGGAAGAGGTAATCCATATGTTAAAAATAATTAATTCTTTACATATCTCTGAACATCTTTTTTTCCCCCTGTACTTAAATTATAATCTAGTTGGGAAAATATTAAATAAAAAGATAAAAACATTTTTATAGATTTAAATAACAGTTCAATACAATAGAAAGACATCACAAGCCAGTAGGAGACAATACAGTCTTTAGGAGTTAAGAGAGAAATTATTTCAGGCTACTGCAGTCAGAAAAAGCGTTATACGTTAAAAAGGAAATAAAAGTTGAGCTACATGTTAAAAACAAGTGAATGGAAAGGAAAAGGAAATTTATTGCATTAAGAGTTGACAAAAGTCTGAAGGCTACAAGGCACTGTATAAATTCAGATGAAAGGGAGCAAACAAGTTTAGCTATAACGGTATGGTTAAGAGCACAGATCCTGAAGCCAGACTCCCTGGCTTTCTGATCTCGTGTCTGCCCTTTAATGGTTTTGTAACTTTGTACAAGTTATGCTCCAATTTCCTTTAAAAATGGGGACAAAACCATGAAAAAAACTTTCCACTGTGACAATATGAGTTAAATGAGTTAATATATGTAAAGCTTTTAGACAATACCTGGCACAAAGAAAATGCTCCAAAAATAATTTAAAAGGAGAGCTCACACAAACTCGTGAACTAATGCAACCCAAGGCTAGTCAACTAACATAAATGAGTGAAGCAGGTAGATTTGTTTAGAAATATATTGTTTGCCATTAAACACATAGGAATTGTCTTCATTTAAAAAAACAAAGTGTTCTCTTCCATTTTTCTTAAAACACACATTCCTGCTCATTCTACCTTTTACCCCACTTTTAAAACAGACATGAGTTTAAGAAATATTTAATTTTCATTTAACTCTGTTATAAGATAAAAACAACAGTATAAGCACAGTAATAAATGACAACTGATACTCAGCCATAGTTCAGGGAGTCATACAAAGTGGCAGGAACTCTAGAGAATCTGAAAATGTAGGTCTCACCTATAGAAGTCCATTGATAGTCTCAGCTACTGCTGCCAAAAGATACTGTGGTTTCAGATCTTCTCAATTTTCAAAAGAAGCTGAAAATTCAGATTCTTGTGTAAAAGCTCCTAATTTTCACATGTAACCAATTTTTAAAAATGCCACAACGTTGACCAGTACCACACCAATCAAACAGCCTGACTGCTATATTTGACCCATGTGTTGCCAGTTTGCCATCTTTGATTTAGGGCATGCTGGCTAGAATAGTAAACTATACATCAAATTAAAAGTATTTGGAATTGGCTGTGTTAATCAACCTTCTTCAGTAGTGCTTTCTAGTGCTTTATTAGCACAGAGATCAAAATATTTTTAATCAAGGTTTATTTCTATAGTTTATATGTATTTTTAAGTGCACTAAATGTGCTTTTTCAATTTATCTTCCCTTCCACCCAGATTCCAAGGAACCCGTCAATAGTTGATATACCATTTGTTTGGTCAGTCTCTCTCTGTTGCTACTTCTGTGTGTCTTCCCTTCCCTTCCCTCCCTCCTTCTCTCTCTCTTCTTAACACACACACACACACACACACACATGCAAATCACATTACAGATAATGGGTATCAGTGGAAGCCTTTAAAAATAATACTGAAGGTTCTTTTTCCCCTGAAATTATTATAGAAAATTTTGATTCTAGAGAAAGGTTTAAAAATAAATATTAACCTGCAAGTCAACCTTCCAGAGATCCTACTCTTAACATTTAACAAGAAAATAATCTGATCAAGATGATGTTTAGGAGAATTAATCTATACTATTACCCAGAACAAATTAAAATATTTTCATAATATAGGCCCATAGAAAGTAATTTCTTATTTTGTATTTGTTGTAGTGCTATTATTCTTAAGTTTAAATGGTACCAATAGTAAAAATCCTTGAACCTAAAACAAAAGAAAATGTGAATATTCTCAAAATTACAGGAATACTTTAAACACCACAGGATCACATCACCATTTTCAATTACTGAAAAGTTAAAAATATTTTAAATGGCTGTGAAAAAGAAATCAGGCAAATTTAATCCTTAGTGCACAAAATCAGGCCATCTGTTTTTATGGCTCATTTAGGACAGGTTACAAATTCATTTACATGTTCACTTCCTTGAATTTTTATAAAAATGCATCAGCTAAAATCTCCAACCAGGGCAGTATTAATAAGTACAGAGCTCAGAAGTATTTTAAGTGACAATTTATGTAAATTTTAGCAGTGTGATGCTTCCACCTAAAAAGGCTAAGGATTTATTCCTGCCAAAAGTGAATAAGCCATTTCTTTCAGATTAGATTCAATCAAACAAACTCAAATTGAGGGTCATTCTGTAAAACAACTGGCCTTCTTAAAAGCATAAACATCATGAAAGACAAAGAAAAGTTGAGGAATTGTTTCAAATTAAAGAAGACTAACGAGAATTGACAACTAAGTGTAATGCAGGTTAATGGGCCACATCCTAGATCAGAGGGAAAACTTACCAAGAGGTACTGACAGATTCTCTCCATGACCAAACTTTAGTCGGGTTCCTCTGAGCCCAAATAGGCCCTATCCTTGGGTATGTTCTAGATCTAGCCCCATTTTAGCAAGAATCCTGCTAAGTCAGTTTGGCCCAAATCCCCCACCCTCGATATCTGATCATCCTTGATATCTGACCAAATTCCTTACCCGCATGTTTCCCCCAGGTGATGTCTGATCATACTGGCCTGCCTTCAGCAAGAATCCTATGGTTGGTTTAGCCAGAATTCCCCCTTACCATTGATGTTTCCTCTTAGTAGTTTTCTATCCACCCACACTGCCCCATTCCCAACCCCAGGCTCCTTGCCTATAAAACTCCATTTCTCCTTTTTGTATTGAAATTGAGCCCACTCCTATACTGAAGTCTCTTTTCCCCTGCTGCAATAGTTCCTGAGTAAAATCTGGTTTTGCTGCTTTAACTACTGTCAGGGTCTGGTTTTTCTTTGACAATACTATAAAGTACAACTAGCACAATTTCACGATGGATTGTATAAGAGTATGATAAGAGTATTTTACAATGTTGAATTTCCTGAATTTGAGGCTTACACTGCAGTTTCATAAAACAGGGCCTGGCAAACTTTTTCTGTAACAGGGCCAGATAGTAAATATTTTAGGCACAGAGGGCCACATACAGTCTCTACCACATATTCTTTTTTGTTTTTGTTCTTTACAACCCCTTAAAAATGTAAAACCATTTTTAGCTCAAGAGTTTTGTAAAAATAAGGGCTGAATTTGACTCACGAGCCATTGTTTGCCAACCCCTGATACAGACAATGTCCTTGCTCTTTAAAAATATACAATGAAGCATGTAAGGGTAAAGAGTCATGATGGCTGCAACTTACTCTCAAACGATTCAGCAAAAATAATAATAATGATAACATGTGAGAGAGAAAACGCACAGCAAAATATTCACAATTGGTAAATCTATATGAAAGGTGAAGGGAATTCACCATACTATGCTTACAACTTTTCTTTAAATTTGAATTTTTTCCAAAATAAAAAGTTTAAAAAAAGCCATAGATGTCCCTGGGGTTTTAAACCCAGAAACCTCAATGTGCAAGCCTGGAGCATGGTTCTGGTGGCTCAGGAAGAAAAGAATGAGAACTCCCACAAAGCAAAAGGTATCCTGTCATCAAGGTCATTTCAGTACATACCCATGGGTCCAAAGGTATCTAGATTCTCCTGTCATCACCAGCAAACTCCTACAAGGCAGCATAATGGGCACTGTGACACCACCTGGGTGCTTAAAATCCATGACAATCTTGAATTAAAGACAAAAGCATAAAGATCAATCCAAAATGTCATGTACTCCAAGAATAAGAACGATTCATTGATTCTGGCTATCTTTCTAGGCTAATAAGAGATTAAAACATGGTAATGCTTATAGGATGGCATAGCACAGAGGTTCTCAAATTTTAGTGTACATAAGAATCAACTGAATGACTAAAAAATATATTTAATCCACAGAGAGACTCAGTAGGTGTATCATGAGGCTCAGGAATCTGCATTTCTAACAGTCACCTAAGGAAATTATGATGCGGATGGTCTGAGGAGCATACATATACTATGCAAAACACTAGGGTAGTGGTCAAACACAAGGACTTAGGAGCTGATACATTCATATCCTGGCTTTTTCATTTACTGGCCATATGACTCAGGACAAGTCATTTAACCCTTCTGTGTCCAGTTTCTTCAACTCTTACAGGATTGTTAAATGGATATAAATTACAGTATCTGGCACATCATAAATACAAAAAACACTGTTGTTATTCATAGAAATATTAATAATTCATAATATAAGGGAAAGTAACTATTAGATGCAGATTCTCATATAATCCATTTTGCCTTTAAAGTCATGCAACATTTTGGATTTTAGAGACTGATTTACAAGAGATAAACAAAGAACACAGGAGGATTTTCAGCAATTCTTCCTAAATTACGATCAAATATTATAAATAGCAACATATAAAGGTACAACAGCCAAGAAAATGTTTTTGTGCTCAGGAACCCAAACACTGATGACTTCAGTCTAAACATAGCAGCAGCTAACAAATGTGAATTTAAAAAAGGCGTGTGACAGGGCTAAAAAATATTTAAATGAGGGCTTCCCTGGTGGCGCAGTGGTTGAGAATCTGCCTGCTAATGCAGGGGACACGGGTTCGAGCCCTGGTCTGGGAAGATCCCACATGCCACGGAGCAGCTGGGCCCGTGAGCCACAGTTGCTGAGCCTGCGCGTCTGGAGCCTGTGCCCCGCAATGGGAGGGGCCGCGATAGAGAAAGGCCCGCGCACCGCGATGAAGAGCGGTCCCCGCACCGCGGTGAAGAGTGGCCCCCGCTTGCCGCAACTGGAGAAAGCCCTCGCACGAACCGAAGACCCAATACAGACAAAAATAATAAATAAATAAATAAATAAATAAATAAGAAAATCCTAAAAAAAAAAAAAAAAAATATTTAAATGAACAAATCAATCCATCTGAAAAATAAATATGACAACCAAATATCAGTGGGATGAACATAATTTAGCATAGTACCTTCACTAAAGGTAAACTTAGCACAGTACCTGGCACCAAAGAAAGCATTCAGTAACTGTTACCTACTATTATTAATAATAATATTGGATCAAGTTAGATAATGCACATGAAAATTCTTTGTAAACTATACAAAATTATACAGATCTAAGCTGGTTTTTTCCCCTTCTCATCTGCCATTCCAATCTAAGTATGGAAAATAAAGATGATAGAATTTAATTTTCCAAACAATTATCTGTTCCAAATGATGACATATAATTTCAAATAGTCATACTCCAAAAGCATTCTATTTTATAAACACTGTAGATAAATTCTGAAGTTCTGGGCGTGAAACTTCCCTGAAACGTATAAATAAAAGAAGATGGACTGACAGACAGACAGAGGGTAGTTAGATGAATAGATATTTAATAAGGCAAGTATATTAAAATGTTAACTGTAGCATCAGGTGGTGAGTATATAGGGATTTACTGTATAATACTATCAACTTTACGGTATGAAAATTTTCATAATAAAATGTTGGGAAAAGGGGAGAAAACCCCACTGTGGCCCATTTTTAAGCCATTATATATAGGCTTCAATTTTCTGAATAGACACTAAGGTCCACACATAAGAAAAAATAATAGCGTATTTATTAATTACATTATTAGAGATGATCAGCTGTGGCTTAAAGGAATGAAAACTGTCTGGGTGAAAACCCTTGATGGGAAAATATTCTGAGAGACTAGACTATAACTCATTCATTAGACAAATATTTATTAATCACTGTGTGAGGCATCAAAGACTCCAATGGTGAATAAGAGACATATTCTCTGCCCACCTAGAGATTACAGTTTCTGGCTAATTAATATTCCACATGTTTTAAAAATACAAAATACATATATATTTGTGAAATTCAAACACATCCTCTCCTATCAACAGAGTAATGATTTTTAAATAGGGAAATCTCAGTTTAAACAAATGATTAGAACTGACAAGACAAATACAAACATGACACTAATTAATGTGGAAACATTTTGCTGAAATATAAAAGCCAAGTTTCAAGGAAGAAAAATACACTACCAAATAATCCAAATGTTATGGGAATTATGTTAAAAAATGTACAGAATACCTATTAATGATTATTATTGATGATCATTATTGATTTACTAGAGAAGCTCACAGAACTCAGGAAGACAGTTTACTTACTGTTTATTAGTTTATTATAAAAGAATACGATAAAGCATACAGATGAACATCAGATGCAAGATATGTATAGGACAAGGTAAGGAGTACAGAACACCCATGCCCTCTCTGGGCACACCACTCTCCCAGCACCTCCACGTGTTCATCAACCTGGAATCTCTCTATACTACTGGGATTTTTAATGGAGGCTTCCTCATGTAGGCATGATTAATTATTAACTCCATTTCCAGACTCTCTCCCCTCTCTGGGGAGTTTTTGTGAATTTAAGGAAATGACTCTTATTTATAAAATTAAATGTACATTTTCTATGAAAATCAAATTTTCCTTAAAATATTCCATCATAAAAATAAAGTATTATCAATATCATCACAGTATCTGTATCTGAAATATAATGCTTGTGGGACTTCCCTGGTGGCCCAATGGTTAAGAATCCGCCCACCAATGCAGGGGCCATGGGTTCAATCCCTGGTCCAGGAAGATCCCACATGCCACGGAGCAGTGGCCTGTGCACCACAACTACTGAGCCTGCGCTCTAGAGCCCGCGAGCCACAACTACTGAGCCCACGTGCCACAACTACAGAAGGCCGCGTGCCTACAGCCCATGCTCTGCAACAAGAGAAGCCACTGCAATGAGAAGCCCATGAACCGCAATGAAGAGTAGTCCTCACTCACTGCAACTAGAGAAAGCCTATGCGCAGCAACAAAGATGCAACACAGCCAAAAATAAATAAATAAATAAATATATTTTAAAAATATATAATGCTTGTTAAAGGCCAAAAAAAAAAAAAGATTTTTTTTCAAAAATTCACTAAGGATTCACAATAAATAATGCTTGCCAGCAACTGCTGAATCATTCTGCCCTGTGACAGCTTTGCTCCACAGGAGCTTTTTCCAATTATTCTTTTTTGCTTTACCTATATTCTTTATTTTCTGAGATGGCAGAGTCAAAGATCAAGTTCCCAGCAAGCTCATGGTAAGACAAGAGGGAAGGGGGCAGGGGCACAATCATTAAAAGAATGACACAGCCATTGAGGATACAATAAAAACTAATCTGCCTAATTGGTTATAACCAATTAGGCCCAAGATGGCAGAAGATTTGACTTCAGTAGACCTTGAGCCTTATTATAATGCATTAGCTTACTGTAACGCATTAGCATGCTAAATGACACACCCATAGGCACAATGATGGTTCCCAGGCTGACCATAAAAGGCCAAAAAGTGGGCTGTGGCCCAGTTCCTGGAACTCTCCATCCCTTCTCCAAACAGAATATTCCTCCCACTCGTTAGCATATGTAATTACCTAGCCCATAAAAACTAACCACCCCCACAGCCTGGGACCCAGGTCTCACCTTCTGAGACTGACTACATTCTGTCTATGGAATGTGTCTCTCTCTAAACAAACTTTCATTTACTATGGCTCGCCCTAGAATTCTTTCCTACGGGAAGCCAAGAATCCTCACTTGGTAGCCCATCCCAGGAACTCACCCAAGACCTGGGACATGACCATTCTCTCACACCCCCTTCTCCTGCAACAATGGGGTGTGACTGAGGATAATGTTCAGTTCAAAGCAAACAAACAAAAACCCTAGACATTCTGATCTTATAAAACCTTTAACACAACCAAAATACAACAGAAAAAAAAACCCAGACACAGCTATCACTCAAGTATTTACTCAAGTAAAGATAAGATGCAGGGACTTCCCTGGCGGTCCAGTGGTTAGGACTCTGGGCTCCCAATGCAGGGGGCACAGGTTCAATCCCCAGTCGAGGAACTAAGATCCTACATGCCACATGGCACAGCCAAAAAAAAAAAAGAAAAGAAAAGAAAAAAAAGATAAGATGCATAACAGAAAGTACATGAAACAGATCTCCTCCATGTTGGCTAAACAGGAAAATGAAAAAATATATTGCTACTGGGAACACTTCTGAGAAAGAAGACAAACTTAATCCTGATCCTTATTGGTTAAAAATAGGCTGAGACCTTTAACCTTTTGAAACCCTTGAGGGTATATCAACAAGGGACAATAAGAGGTAAAGAATGATGTGTGATTTATACAGAATGATGAAAGCTGAGAGGACAGAAGTGACTATACTTAGCTGGAGAAAATATTTCATACCTGAGAATTTAGCAGACTAGAAAGAAGTCCACCTGTTTCCCATAGCCTGCCAAATCTAAATATTGCCCTAAATGGACCCACCTGTAACTGAGCAGGACCCTATGGGGGCTTCCTGGGACAGACCCCTCCCCCATATCCTCTGCCTTAGCTCCTCTCTGAAGTACCAAGATAATAGTATCTGACACATATTTCCTGAGTTTTTTACATGCTAAAACCACCACCAAAGGAAGAAATTAACTACTTAATGATTATGAGCACGTAGCCTCCAAACCGTCTGGCACCTAAGGATTGATCACCATCAATCAATCAGAGAATTGTGCAGAAGCTGATCACATATCCTGGGACACCCCTCCCTCACCTTGCCTTTAAAAAAGCTTTTCTGAAACCCTTCGGAGACTTTAGGGTTTTAGAGCATGAGCCACCCATCCTCCTTGTATTAGCACCTTTACAATAAATGCTGCCCTTTCCCTCACCACAATCCAGTGTCAGTAGATTGGCTTTACTGCATGCGGGCAAGCAGACCCAAGTTTGGTTCAGTAACAAAATGAAGTAAGTTTGCTTTTTATTTTAAATAGCAAACAAGTGATTCCACGTACCTCATCATGGCCATGTCTGCCATGTTTGGACACGTGAGAAAGGAGAAAAGAAAAAAGGGAGACAGACACAACTGCAAGGATACAAGACTGAAGCTACAAACTACTTCCAAAGGAAGAAATACAACAATATCAAAAATGTCTGTTAACATACATTCCCTGGATTTATAAATATAGAATCCCACCATATCATGAGATAACTAGTCCACTGTGAGGGAGAAGAGGAACCCTGAACATTTTTAGTAAAACAAATATAACTTTTTGTCCCTCTACAAAAGATGATACTCCCAGAAGTATATTTTCCTAAGCTGAAAAGTAGCTGAAAGAGAAGCTTGTGGTATACCATATTTTTCCAAAGCAGAGGAATTAATAGGAATTTTGCCTAGGATGTGTTGGAGACCAACAGCTGCTGTCAGTGACCTTTAAATCTCCTACCTATACTACATAAGTCTGCTTAGTTTCCATCCTTTAAGAAAAGTTAAAATCAAGGACCACAACAAACCAGTTTCCCAACACTAGGAGCCATGAATTCATTTGCTAAATTCTTTGAAAACTGGAATCTCAAGATTACCAAGTCTTGTGAAACTCAAAGGAAGGAGACAATGGCAGTAACAACACACTCTGGAATCAATACACAGGACATAGGACCTCCCATGTGAAAATGACTAAACAAAGAAAACGAGCTCTGCTCCCTTGTCCTACAGCCAGAAGCAATTTCCTAAAGTACAGGCCTTAATAGTCTTATCAAGAGGGGGAAAAAAATCTCATGCATGAAGTTGAGATGGTACCTTATGGCATATAACAGTGATCTGCAAGTAGTAGATGCAGCAGCTAAATATCACTGGGGCCCAAGGAACTTATTTCTCACTGCTTCTGAGAGATGGTGTAAGAAGCTGAGCATCATTTGATGTTTCTAGTGTGAAAACTTTCCTAGTTGATCAGATACCATGAATACATTTAGGGGACATACCTGGGAACTTGTCTACAGTATTGCCTATGTGAAACAAGCAAAATTAGATCCGATTAAAAGTTTATAAGAAAACACCACAAACAAATCTACTCTAGAGCACAACGTCAGCAAATTCCACCTTTCAAACACAACTCTACCTTACAAAACTAGGTCTCAACAGCTGAATAATAGATTCTGCCCTCTCTTCCTCTTCACCCCCAAATACAGATGATTTTCAATGGTTTTATCTGGCTGAGCTCAAGAAGAATGTAAAATTAAAAGAGAAGGCATCTTTTAGTTTAATGGTCTAAGCACATTGCCAAATGCCATAAAAGAGAGCAAAATATACATTGCAAAACAGAAAAATAAGCTTGAAAATGAACAGATGCCCAATTAGAGGCACTTTAGCCATCACTGAATATTCAATAGCTTAAACACCTATGAGATAATATGATCATGCTTATGTGTCTGCACTAAGACCACTTGCTATCAGCTCTCATTTATCACACTGTGGCTTCATTTGTTTGTAGGTACTGTGAAGTGAAATCCACCACCATCCAAAAAAGGACTCTCAAAGCAAGATCAGTCACAAACCACCTCAGTAAAATTAAGTTTTCCTTTGTACGTGATAAGGCTACATAGGTAATGAAACATTTTAGCTTAAATAAAAAATTTTGGGGGCTTCCCTGGTGGCACAGTGGTTGAGAATCTGCCTGCCAATGCAGGGGACACGGGTTCGAGCCCTGGTCTGGGAGGATCCCACATGTGGCGGAGCGACTAGGCCCGTGAGCCACGGCTGCTGAGCCTGCGCGTCTGGAGCCTGCACTCTGCAGCAGGAGAGGCCGCGATGGTGAGAGGCCCACGCACCGCGATGAGGAGTGGCCCCCGCTTGCCGCAACTGGAGAAAGCCCTTGCACAGAAACGAAGATGACCCAACACAGCCAAAAAATAAATAAATAAATAAAGGAGTTCCTTAAAAAAAAAAAAGATCTTTAAAAAAAAAATTTTTTTTTGGATTTTATCCTTATTTACTTGTTAGATTCTGTCTAGTAGATTATATTCCACAAATATTTTGGGGTGAATAAATGAATGAATAAATTCATCATAAATAATATATTTGAAAAAATAGGTGGTGTATCTTACATTTTTGGAGAGAAGGCTTCCTAAATTCCATTTATTTATGTCCTGGGCTTTCCTCCTTAAGCAAAATAAATCACCAGATTCATATACACAGATAAGCAAAATAAGACAGCTAGCACAACAAGAACAATAGTAGTCATATGTATATCTATTCCTGAGGACCTGGCTATTCCTCATAAGGAAAAACTTACTTACTATAGTACCTACCTCAGGCCTAGCATAGAATAGGTGATTGCTACACAATGAGGTATCACCTCACACCTGTCAGAATGGCGATTATCAAAAAGAAAAGAAATAACAAGTGTTGGCATGGATATGGGAAAAATGCAACCTTGCGTGCTGTTGGTAGGAATGTAAATTGGTTCAGCCACTGAGGAAAACAGTATGAAAGTTCCTCAAAAAATTAAAAATAGAACTACTATATGATCCAACAATTCCACTTCTGGGTATTTATTCAAAGGAATAAACACTAACTTGAAAAGATATGTGCTCCCTCATGTGCATTATTTACAACAGCCAAGACATGGAAGCAACCTAAATGTCCATTAATGGATGAAGAAAATGTGAGATACACACACACACACAAACACACACACACACATACACACACACATTATTCAGCCATAAAAAAGGAGGAAATTTTGCCATTTGCGACAACAGGGATGAACCTAGAGTGTATTATGCTAAGTGAAATAAGTCAGACAAGAAAGACAAATATTGGGTTGGCCAAAAAAGTTCGTTTGGGTTTTTCTGTAAGATGTTATGATCTCACTTGTATGTGGAATCTAAAAAAAAACAAAACAAATGAAAAAACATAACAAAACAGAAGCAGACTCAGATACAGAGAACTGGTGGTTCCAATGGGGAGGTGGATGGAAGGATGAGTGAAATAGGTTAGGGAGATTAGGAGGTACAAACTTCCAAACTTACAAAATAAATTAGTCATGGGGATATAATGTATAGCATTACAATATTATTGACTATATTCTGTATCGCAACATATGGTAACTAGGCTTATCATGGTAATCCTCTTCCAACGTATAAAAATATCAAATTACTATCCTGTACACCTGAAACTAATATAATACTGTAAGTCAATTATACTTCAATTTTTAAAAAAAAACTGGAAAAAAAAGAATATGCTTCCAGAGACACCAAATGGAGATAACAATTACAGCAGATTTTCAGTGCAACTAGAGGTAAGTTCTCCCCTCTTTACAAGTTTTAATTAAAAACTATAGAGGGGGGCAGAGTCAAGATGGTGGTGTGGGAAGATGCAGAGTTCGCGTCTCCCCACAACTGGGGCACCTGCCGGACTCTGGTCGGGGAGCCCAACACCCAAGGAGGATGGTAGGATGTGGGGGGACTGAGGCGGGCAGGAGAAGTGGAGGTTGGACAGGGGTGGCTGAGAGGGGAGAGGGGTTCCCACACCTGGAGGGACCCTCAGGGGCTCGGATCAGGGGGGAGTGGGCCCAGCATTTCCCCTACCGCATTGGCTGGGGAAATCTGCCCGGTTCTCAGGCCAGGTCCTACGCCCTCAGAGGTCCCCTCCAGGCTGGGTTGGTCCTGGGGGAGTAGGAGGGAGGCTGGGAGAGAAGGATAGGCAGGCAGGAGGAGCCCTCAGGACCAGAGGAGCAGGAAAGGAGCAGAGGGCATTTGTCCCTCCCACTTGGGCACAGGGAGCCTGCTGACCTCCCAGGCCAGTCCCCCGCCCTCCAAAGCCCCCTCCAGGCCTCATGGGCCCTGGGGGCATACGAGGGAGGCCAGGGAAATCAGCAGAGGCAGGTGGAAAGGGACCTCCGGGACCGGAGGAGCAGGAGAGGAGCGGAGGGCGTTTGCCCCACCCACTCAAGCCCAGGAAGCCTGTTGGGGTCCCGGGGGGGGGTCCCCCACCCTCTGAGACCAGGGGCAGGAGGCACTCCTGAGCCCCTTCTGCTCTGTTGAGCCTAAGCCACACACCTCACCCCACCACAGCCTTTCCCAGCCCTGTTGGTCCTAAGCATAGGCCCACTCACTGCCCAAACATCACCCCTGCTTAGGCCCCACCCTCCACAGCCAAGGCCATTCCCACCTTTTTTCTACTGTTTTTTTACCATCCCTCAGAACTTGTGGGATCTTGGTTCATGAGCCGGGGTCGAGCCAAAGCTCCTGTAGTGGGAGCTCTGAGTCCAAACCACTGAACTAACAGAGAACCTCAGACCCCAGGGAATATTCATCAGAGTGAGGTCCCCCAGAGGTCCTCACCTCAGCACCAAGACCCACCTCTATCCAACAGCCTACAAACTGCAGTGTTGGAAGCCACAGGCCAAACAACCAGGAAGACAGGAACACAATCACACTCATTAAAAAAAGGGAAAAAAAACCCAATGAGACAGCAAAAAAATATGTCACAGATGAAGGGGCAAGGTAAAAACCTACAAGACCAAATAAATGAAGAGGAAATAGGCAATCTACCTGAAAAGGAATTCAGAGTAATGATAGTAAACATGATCTAGAATCTCAGAAATAGAATGGAGACACGGATTGAGAAAATACAAGAAATGTTTAACAAAGATCTAGAAGAATTAAAGAACAAAAAAACAAAGATGAACAACATAACTGGAATGAAAAATACACTAGACAGAATCAATAACAGAATAACTGAGGTAGAAGAACGAATAAGTAAGCTGGAAGACAAAATGGTGGAAATAACTGCCAAGGAGCAGAATAAAGAAAAAAGAATGAAAAGAATTGAAGACAATCTCGGAGACCTCTGGGACAACACGAAATGCACCAGCATTCAACTTATAGGGTCCCAGAAGAAGAAGAGAAAAAGAAAGCGTCTGAGAAAATATTTGAAGAGATTATAGTTGAAAACTTCTTTAACATGGGAAAGGAAATAGTCACCTAAGTCCAGGAAGCACAGAGAGTCCATACAGGATAAACCCTAGGAGAAACACACCAAGACACATATTAATCAAACTAACAAAAATTAAATTCAAAGAAAAAATATTAAAAGCAGCAAGGGAAAAACAATAAATAACATGCAAAGGAATCCCAATAAGGTTATCAGCGGATTTTTCAGCATAAACTCTGCAGGCCAGAAGGGAGTGGCAGGAAATACTTAAAGTGATGAAAGAGAAAAACCTAAAACCAAGATTACTCTACTGGCAAGGATCTCATTCAGATTCAATGGAGAAGTCAAAAGCTTTTCAGAAAAGCAAAAGCTAAGAGAATTCAGCACCACCAAACCAGCTTTACAACAAATGCTAAAGAAACTTCTCTAGGTGGGAAACACGAGAAGAAAAAGACCCACAAAAACAAACCCAAAACAATTAAGAAAATGGTAATAGAAACATACATATCAATAACCTTGAATGTAAATAGATTAAAGGCCCCCCCCCAAAAGACACAGACTGGCTGAATGGATACAAAAAACAAGACCCATATACACTGTCTACAAGAGACCCACTTCAGACCTAGGGACACATAAAGACTGAAAGTGAAGGGACGGAAAAAGATATTCCATGCAAATGGAAATCAAAAGAAAGCTGGAGTAGCAATACTCATATCAGATAAAATAGACTATAAAATAAAGACTGTTACAAGAGATAAGGAAGGACACTACATAATGATCAAGAGATTAATCTAAAAAAGAAGATATAACAATTGTAACTGTTTATGCACCCAACATAGGAGCACCTCAATACATAAGGCAAATGCTAACAACCATGAAAGGGGAAATAGTAACACAATAATAGTGGGGGACTTTAACACCCCACTTACACCAATGGACAGATCATCCAAACATAAAATAAATAAGGAAACACAAGCTTTAAATGACACAATATACCAGATAGATTTAACTGATATTTATAGAACATTGCACCCAAAAGTGGCAGAATACACTTTCTTCTCAAGTGCACACGGAACATTCTCCAGGACAGATCCCATCTTGGGACACAAATCAAGACTCTGAAAATTTAAGAAAATTGAAATCGTATGCAGCATCTTTTCTGACCACAACGTTATGAGATTAGAAATCAATTACAGGAAAAAAACTGTAAAAAACATAAATACATGGAGGCTAAACAGTGCACTACTAAATAACCAAGAGATCATTGAAGAAGTCAAAGAAGAAATTTAAAAATACATAGAAACAAATGACAACGAAAACACAACGACCCAAAACCTGCGGGACACAGCAAAATCAGTTCTAAGAAGGAAGTTTATAGCAATTCAATCTCACCTCAAGAAACAAGAAAAATCTCAAATAAACAATCTAACCCTATACCTAAAGCAACTAGAGAAAGAAGAACAAAGAAAACCCAAAGTCAGTAGAAGGAAAGAAATCATAAAGATCAGAGCAGAAATAAATGAAATAGAAATGAAGAAAACAATAGCAAAGATCAATAAAACTAAAAGCTGGTTCTTTGAGAAGATAAACAACATTGATAAGGCCAGACTCATCAAGAAAAAAAGGGAGAGGACGCAAATCAATAAAATTAGAAATGAAAAAGGATAAATCACATTTGACACCATAGAAATACAAAGGATTATAAGAGACTACTACAAACAACTATATGCCAATAAAATGGACAACCACGAAGAAATGGACAAATTCTTGGAAAGGTACAATTTTCCAAGACTAAACCAGGAAGAATTAGAAAATATAAACAGACCTATCACAAGTAATGATATTGAAACCATAATTTAAAATTTTCCAACAAACAGAAGTCCAAGACCAGATGGCTCCAAAGGCGAATTCCATCTAACATTTAGAGAAGAGCTAACACCCATCCTTCTAAAACTCTTCCAAAAAATTGCAGAGGGAGGAACACTCCCAAATTCATTATACGAAGCCACCATCACCCTGATACGAAAACCAGAATAAGATATCACAAAAAAAGAAAATTATAGACCAAAATCACTGATGAACATAGATGCAAAAATCCTGAACAAAATACTAGCAAACAGAATCCAACAACATATTAAAAGGATCATACACCATGATCAAGTAGGATTTATCCCATGGATGCAAGGATTCTTCAATATACACAAATCAATCAATGTGATACACCATATTAACAAATTAAGAAATAAAAACCATACGATCATCTCAATAGATGCAGAAAAGCTTTTGACAAAATTCAACACCCATTTATGATAAAAACTCCCCAGAAAATGGGCATAGAGGGAACCTACCTCAACATAATAAAGGCCATATATGACCAACCCACAGCAAACAGCATAAGCAATGGTGAAAAACTGAAAGCATTTCCACTAAGATCAGCAACAAGACAAGGATGTCCACTCTCATCACTCTTATTCAACATAGTTTTGGAAGTCCTAGCCACGGCAATCAGAGAAGCAAGAGAAATAAAAGGAATACAAATTGGAAAAGAAGAAGTAAAACTGTCACTGTTTGCAGATGATATGATACTATACATAGAGAGTCCTAAAGATGCAACCAGAAGACTACTAGAACTAATCAATGAAATTGGTAAGGTTTCAAGATACAAAATTAATGCACAGAAATCTCTGGCGTTCCTATACACTAACAACAAAAAAATCAAAAACAGAAATTAAGGAAACACTCCCATTTACCATCACAACAAAAAGAATAAAATACCTAGGAATAAACCTACCTAAGGAGACAAAAGACTTACTCAGAAAACTATAACACACTGATGAAAGGAATCAAAGATGACATAAACAGATGGAGAAATACACCATGTTCTTGGAATGGAAGAATCAATATTGTGAAAATGACAATACTACCCAAAGCAATCTACAGATTCAATGCAATCCCTATCAAACTACCAAGGGCATTCTTCACAGAATTAGAACAAAAAAATTTTACAATTCATATAGAAATACAAAAGACCCCAAATAGCCAAAGCAATCTTGACAAAGAAAAACGGAGTGGAGGAATCAAGCTCCCAATTTCAAATTATACTACAAAGCCACAGTAATCAAGACAGTATGGTGCTGGCACAAAAACAGAAACATAGATCAATGGTAAAGGATAGACAGCCCAGAGATAAACCCACGCACATATGGTCACCTAATTCATGACAAAGGAGGCAAGGATATACAATGGAGAAAAGACAGCCTCTTCAATAAGTGGTGCTGGGAAAACTGGACAGCTACATGTAAAAGAATGAAATTAGAACACTCCCCAACACCATACACAAAAATAAACTCAAAATGGATTAAAGACCTAAATGTAAGACCAGACACTATAAAACTCTTAGAGGAAAATATAGGTAGAACACTCTATGACATAAATCACAGCAAGATCTTTTTTGACCCACGTCCTAGAGAAATGTAAATAAAAACAAGAATAAACAAATGGGACCTAATGAAACTTAAAAGCTTTTGCACAGCAAAGGAAACCATAAACAAGATGAAAAGACAACCCTCAGAATGGGAGGAAATATTTGCAAATGAACCAATAGACAAAGGATTAATCTCCAAAATATACAAACAGTAACATGGAGCTCAATATCAAAAAAACAAACAATTCAATTAAAAAATGGGTGAAAGACCTAAATAGACATCTCACCAAAGAAGACATACAGATGGCCAAGAGGCACATGAAAAGATGATCAACATCACAAATTATTAGAGAAATGCAAATCAAGACTACAATGAGGTATCACCTCAGACCAGTCACAATGGCCATTATCAAAAAATCTAGAAACATGGGCTTCCCTGGTGGCGCAGTGGTTGAGAATCTGCCTGCCAATGCAGGGGACACGGGTTTGAGCCCTGGTCTGGGAAGATCCCACATGCCGCGGAGCAACTGGGCCCATGAGCCACAATTACTGAGCCTGAGCGTCTGAAGCCTGTGCTCCACAACAAGAGAGGCTGCGACAGTGAGAGGCCTGAGCACCGCGATGAAGAGTGGCCCCCTCTTGCCACAACTAGAGAAAGCCCTTGCACAGAAACAAAGACACAACACAGCCATAAATAAATTAATTAATTAATTTTTAAAAAAATCTAGAAACAATAAATGGTGGAAAGGGTGTGGTGAAAAGTGAAGCCTCCTCCACTGTTGGTGGGAATGCAAACTGATACAACCACTATGGAGAACAGTATGGAGGTTCCTTAAAAAACTAAAAATAGAACTATCCTATGACCCAGCAATCCCAATACTGGGCATATACCCTGAGAAAACCATAAGTCAAAAAGAGACATGCACCACAATGTTCATTGCAGCACTATTTACAATAGCCAGGACATGTAACCAACCTAAATGTCCATCAACAGGTGAATGGATAAAGAAGATGTGGCACATATATACAATGGAATATTACTCAACCATAAGAAGATATGAAATTGAGTTATTTGTAGTGAGGTGGATGGACCTAGAGTCTGTCATACAGAGTGAAGCAAGTCAGAAAGAGAAAAACAAATACCGTATGATAACACATATATGTGGAATCTAAAGGGAAAAAAAATGGTACTGATGAACCTAGTGGCAAGGCAGGAATAAATACGTAGACATAGAGAATGGACTTGAGGACATGAGGGAGGGGAGGGGGAAGCTGGGGCGAAGTGAGAGTAGCATCGACATGTATACACTACCAAATGTAAATAGCTAGTGGGAAGCAGTAGCATAGCACAGGGAGATCAGGTAGGTGCTTTGCAATGACCCAGAGATGTGAGATAGGGAGGGTGGGAGGGAGGCTCAAGAGGGAAGGGATATGGGGATATATGTATGCATATGGTTGACTCACTTTGTTGTACAACAGAAACTAACACAGTATTGTGAAGCAATTATACCCCAATAAAGATCTATTAAAAAAATAAAAACTATGTACTGGGACTTCCCTGGTGGTCCAGTGGTTAAGACTTCACCTTCCAGTGCAGGAGGTGTGGGTTCGATCCCTGGTCCTGGGGAGCTAAGATCCCACATGCCTCGTGGCCAAAAAACGAAAACATAAAACAGAAGCAATATTGTAACAAATTCAATAAAGACTTTAAAAATGGTCCACATCAGAAAAAAACAACTATATAATGAACTTTTAGGGTGTTGGAGGAACACTTAGGCCCCATTTTTTATATTTCCCTAGGAATGGAGAGAATCTCTATAGGAGTGAAAGTAATAAGAAGAACAAACCTCGATTTTCTCCATTCCTTCACTTCCAACTCCCCAGGAGAGAAGGCATACCTCAGCTGATTGGTTTGCCTGGAGCCAAACCTGCTTGGGTGAGCCCTTTCCTCTCTCTTTCTCAAATCCCGCTGGTTTGCAGAATCTAATTTATGCTTCCTCATGTCCTCTGTTATAGGGGCAGCCTCTGCCTCTATAGGAAAAGTCTCCAGTTGTACTAGTGTAAAGGACAGTATGTCTAATTCATAGGTGAATTATTAATAAGTCCACTTGGCTACAGATCCAAAGCCATGATCTTCCATGTTTTCTCAGTAGTTAAGTTGACAATCTGATATTCATTTATCTTTCATTTCATTTCTCAATTGGTTACACAGGAGGAAAAAACAAAGATGTTCTTTACTGGTCCCCTAAAGCTACAAGCCAGGATAAGAGGTAAAATTAAAATAAACCAGACAGAGAAGAGCTCTTTTCCCTTCCTGTCCTCATTATTTTTGAAAGCACTTAATAAGAATCCACACATGTAGTTGATAAGATGGTTCTGTCTTATCAAATACACTAGCTCTGTAGTCACAGTATCGACATAATCACACAAGCTCAGCAAAAGTTAAAAAGCCAAAGCACTATAGCTAGTGATGGGAACTAAGCAAATGCAAAAAAATACTAGTAAACAGTACTTGCATCCAGGAACAAGATCAGATTTTGAAACAACCTCATAGTTTAAAGATTCTTGTAGATTTGAAATTCTGATTTCTCTTTTTTTTTAATTGGAGTATAATTGCTTTACAATGTTGTGTTAGTTTCTGTTGTACAATGCAGTGAATCAGCTATATGTATATCTCCTCCCTCTTTTTTTTAAATAAATTTATTTATTTATTTTATTTTTGGCTGCATTGGGTCTTCGTTGCTGCGCACGGCCTTTCTCTAGTTGTGGCGAACGAGGGCTACTCCTCGTTGCGGTACACGGGCTTCTCATTGCAGTGGTTTCTCTTGTTGCAGAGCATGGGCTCTAGGCGTGCAGGATTCAGGAGTTGTAGCACGCAGGCTCAGTAGTTGTGGCGCACGGGCCCAGCTGCTCCGTAGCATGTGGGATCTTCCCGGACCAGGGCTCGAACCCATGTCCCCTGCATTGGCAGGCAGACTGTCAACCACTGAGCCATCAGGGAAGTCCTCTCCTCCCTCTTGGACCTCCCTCCCACCACCCCCATCCCACCCATCTAGGTCGTCACAGAATACCGAGCTGAGCTCCTTGAACTATACAGCAGGTTCCCACTAGCTATCTATTTTACACATGGTAGTGTATTTATGTCAAACCTAATCTCCCAATTCTTCCCATGTTCCCCTCCCCCCGCATGAACACATGTCCGTTCTCTATGTCTACATCTCTATTCCTGCCCTGCAAATAGGTTCATCTGCACCATTTTTCTAGATTCTACATATATGCGTTAATATATGATATTTGTTTTCCTCTTTCTGGCTTACTTCACTCTGTATGACAGACTCTAGGTCCATCCACATCTCTGCAAATTACCCAATTTCATTCCTTTTTATGGCTGAATAATATTCCATTGTACATATGTACCACATCTTGAAATGTCATTGGACATTTTGGTTGTTTCTATGTCCTAGCTACTGTAAACAGTGCTGCAATGAACATTGGGGTACATGTGTCCTTTTCAATTATGGTTTTCTCAGGGTATATGCCCAGTAGTGGGATTGCTGGATCATATGTTAGTTCTATTTTTAGTTTTTTAAGGAACCTCCATACTGGTCTCCACAGTGGCTGTATCAGTTTACATTCCCAGCAACAGTGCAAAAGGGTTCCCTTTTCTCCACACCCTCTCCAGCATTTATTGCTTGTAGATTTTTTGATGATGGCCATTCTGACCAATGTGAGGTGATACCTCATTGTAGTTTTGACTTGCATTTCTCTAATAATTACAGATGTTGAGCATCTTTTCAAGTGCCTCTAGGCCATCTGTATGTCTTCTTTGGTGAAATGTCTATTTAGGTCTTCTGCCCATGTTTTAATTGGGTTGTTTTTTTGTTGATATTGAGCTGCATGAGCTGTTTGTATATTTTGGAGATTAAGCCTTTGTCCATTGCTTCATTTGCAAATATTTCCTCACATTCTGAGGTTGTCTTTTCATCTTGTTTATGGTTTCCTTTGCTGTTCAAAAGCTTTTAAGTTGATTTCTATCTAAAATTCTATCTGCAGTTTGCAAGGACTGCTTTAAATCACAGTTTTGATAGTTTCTTTAGCAGTTCAAATAAAGTACAACTATTAAAAACAAGTCAGTGGGGCTTCCCTGGTGGCACAGTGGTTGGGAATCTGCCTGCCAATGCAGGGGACACGGGTTGGAGCCCTGGTCTGGGAAGATCCCACATGCCGCGGAGCAACTAGGCCCGTGAGTCACAACTACTGAGCCTGCGCGTCTGGAGCTTGTGCTCCGCAACAAGAGAGGCCATGACAGTGAGAGGCCCACGCACCACGATGAAAAGTGGCCCCCGCTCGCCGCAACTAGAGAAGGTCCTCGTGCAGAAATGAAGACCCAACACAGCCAAAAATAAATAAATAAATTAATTAATTAAAAAAAACCCAAGTCAATGAATAAACATGAACCTCTTATTCTTCATTTGTAAAGATAAGGACATTACCCTCTACTGCTCAAAGTTGTTGAAGGGACTGAATCATATACTATACGTGAAAAAGTTTAGCACAATTCCAGACACATTTTACTTTTCTTTTATCTATAGCCTGCAGCTACTATCTTTAGCCACTAGATGGCAATGCTGCTACAGTAAATTATTGCAAAATGGAAGTCTGGATTTTATTTAACTTCTAAAAGTAAAATGTGTAAAAATTAACTTACAGGACTTTTCCTGGCATCTGATGAACTGATAGATAAAACTTTGGACACCTAAAAGAAGAGACTGTGATAATTTCACACTCTGTAAGAAATGAAACTGCTAATGGTGCCTTTACATTTCATTTTTAAATCTTAATTCAATTGGATTAAGAAACGTGAGAAATCCTACGAAAAGGGCATTGTATAAGGTAAGGCATTTGCTGATAGCTAATAAAAATGTTTGAATATTTACCTCTGCCCCCAAACTGAGAGAAACGATCTCATCCTCAAACGCAGAATGCGTGTCAACATGAGCAGGAATTCCTGAGATGGCAGATAGGATAACAGGTCACTTCATTTTTCCTCTTAGTAGATTTAAGACAACTCTAAATATAGCCTCACAGTATTACAGTGAAAACATCATTTGATAAACAGGAATGTACTGTAATTTTAGTTAAAAGGAAACATTTAAGGTGAATGTGAATAAAATTAAACTAAGTCTAAACTAAAAGTATAACTTCATGTTAAAGCACTATAGTGACCTGACTGTAAAATCAAGATTTGAGAGTCACTCCTTAACTAGGACATTTACCCAATCCCAGCCCAAGAGGAATTGTGAAAGATAACTAACAAAGTCATTTTGACCTCTGAATACTGGATTCCCAAGTACTTGTAGAACAAAAACAACAGCCAGGTGTGAAGACTAATCTTACCAATAATTAATGGCTTCTTCCACCAGTCTCTCAATCTATGTTAAATGAGTATCTCTTACTTGAAAGGAACTTTGCTACATGGTGAGAGTACCTAAAGCTAGTAAGACAATCCCTGTCCTCAAGGAGCTTATAGACCAATGGAAAGACAGATAGGTAAATAAGCTATCATAAAACATCCTGATAAATGCAGAGAAGGAAAAAACCCCACAACTCCTGCCATTAATAAAACCCTCAATATCATTTGATTAGTACAAATATCAGATGAAGATGCTGCTAACAAGTGCAAAAAATCAATAACCTAAAGATTTTTTACTAAAATATCATCCTAGAATTGTCTTCCACATTCTCAACAGAAGAGAAAGAAGAGCATGATGATCCAACCAGTTAGCCTTCTTCTATGTACCTGTAAATTATTTGATTTCTTCCATTTTACATGCCTCCTTTGTTTTTAAAGCAATCTTCTCCCTCTCTAAAAAAAAAATGTTGAGGGAGAACAAAAGAAAAATCACAAATAGGAACTGTGTCTGTTTACACTTAGAGATGCAAATTCCTCAAGAGACTGAGTGTAGAATTGCAAATGGATTGAAATCAACACAGGTTACAAACATAAGCAAATTAAGAGTCAGTTCCAGCTAAAAAATACTATCTTTGATCTTAGAGAGTTATATAACCCACTTAGTTATGAAATATATGACTGGAATTTTAGAAGAAGAAATATTCACCATGCCCAGGTTCATACTGGTTAACAGTCAGTTGATCAGGTTTATGTTTAATGAAACCTTCCTTCAACCATTTCTCCAAAATACTATCACAAATGTCCGGAAGACCTGAAACCGGTAATCATAAAGGTGAAACATATTAAAATATTTACTTTGCATATGTTACCCAAGAATGAAAAAACAGTCACTATGATAAAAATCACACAGCTTTTAGTTTAGTGGTCAGATCCAAACATAATAGTAAACTCACAAGCAAAGTAAAATAAAAACAAAATTTTAAGAATTTTAAAGTTATTTTATTGATTTTATCAAATAAAATGTACAAAAGAACAACTTTGCAGAAAACAATTTTGGTATTTTGTAAAACAGAAATAAAATGATAAAATTTACTATATTATATATTGGAAATTAGCCTGACCACTTTCTTTTTTGTTATTTTAAATTATTAATTTACTTTAAATTTAATTATTTTAAATTATTTCTTTTTAAAAAACATGCTTTTCAAAGTGGGACTAACTTACTTTTATTGGAGTCATAAATGTTATTTCATGAGGCAAAGGAAATCTTTAAATAAGATGAAAGTCATAAAAATACAGATAAATTTAACTCCAACAAAGAATTCTACCAAAGGATTAATATCCTGATTATACAGTAAATTCTTATTAATATATTTGACCACCCGTTAGAAAAAACTGGTAAAGAAGATGAAAAAGAATTCACAGAAAAGGAAATAAAAATGGTCAACCTCACTAGTAATCAGGTGATTATAAAGTTAGAAGTTTTACAATATCACATGCTGCTAGGGGTAGGGGGAAGGAGGTACACACTTCGTGAGAGTATGTTGGTATAGCTTTTTTAGGGTGCAATTTGTCAGTGTCTATTGACATTTTTAAATGAACATAACTCTGACACAATTCTAATTTAGTAGTTTCCCTTGAGCAACTCTTGCTTTAATGCAGAAAGACGTGTGTACAAAGATCACTACAGCACAACTTGTAAAAGCTAAAAACTAGAAATAACCTAAATGTCTAGCAAAAGGAAATTAACTGAATAAGCTATTATTGAACATTCAATAAAATGAAAACCTATATAAGATCTCTAAGACATACTGTGAAAATGTGGTAATATATGAATATACAATTTATAACATACAATGTAATACTACGTGTTAACACCTATATACGTTTACAGGTTATTTGGATGTAAACTCATTTATAAGGATTGAAATAGTATACACTAAACTGTTAATGGTACTACTTCTGAAGAGGAGTATGGGAGTATGGATAGTGTTCAAGAGAAATTAAATTTAGCTTTATTTGCATTATAACATTTTTAACACAAAACTACACTATTTAGTTAATTAAAATGGTTTAAATTTAATCAACTGTTTCATAAGTTTACCTACAAATGACATATGAAAAATAATCTCAACCATGATATCCTAATATATTAATTTTTTTTCTGTACCAGCCCTTATTATTTATTAACAATTACTGGGTTTCCCTCGTGGTGCAGTGGTTAAGAATCCGCCTGCCAATGCAGGGGACACGGGTTCGACCCCTGTTCCAGGAAGATCCCACATGCCGCGGAGCAACTAAGCCTGTGTGCCACAACTACTGAGCCTGCGCTCTAGAGCCCACGAGCCACAACTACTGAGCCCATGTGCCACAACTAGTGAAGCATATGCACCTAGAGCCCATGCTCCGCAACAAAAGCCACCGCAATGAGAAGCCCGTGCACCACAACAAAGAGTAGCCCCAACTCGCCACAACTAGAGAAAGCCTGCGTGCAGCAATGAAGACCCAATGCAGCCAAAAATAAATAAATAAAATAAATAAATAAATAAATAATTTTTTTAATGTATAAAAAAAACACAACAATTACTTACCCCCAGGTAATGGCTTATCTTTATCTACATGGTTGTTCTCATAGTGGAATTCATAGCCAAAATGCTTTACTGTTCTGTGTTTTAAGGATTTTTGAACTGTATGAAGAGAAGAGAGTAAACTGTATAGGAGAAAAAGAATTTCATTCCTCATATATTTCAAAGTCAACTTTATGAATAAGGATTGGTTTAGTAATGGTAACTTTTGTTAACTGCTAAATTATTGTCTTTAGTAAAATGAAACATTCTACCTCATAGCTGCTATTCTTTTAAGTCTAAAATTGAAACAAACTTTTAAGGGTTTCACCCAGTCAATCTGAAAGAGCTAAACATGTCCACTGCCACTCACAAGATTGCTAATGATCTGGAAAAGAGTCAAAGTAACTGATTTGTAAATTTCTCCAGGAGGTTCTTACTACATTATAATGATATGTTACTGAACTATTGATTCCTCATAGGAAATTTGTCTTAGGGTAGAGAGAACCAAATAAGACAATATAGGGTTGTCCCTGGGTATCCTTGGGGGATTGGTTCCCTCAAATACCAAAATCCAAGGACGATAAAAGTCTCTTACATAAAATAGTGCAGTATTTGCATGTAACCTATATACAACTTTCACATCCTCCAGCATGCTTTAAATCATCTCTAGATTACTTACAATACCTAGTACAATGTAAATGCCATGTAAAATAGTTGTAAATAACAATGTAAATGCTATGTAAATAGTTGCCAACATGCGGCAAGTTCAAGTTTTGCTTTTTGGAACTTTCTGGAATTTTGCTTTTTTTTCCAAATATTTTCAATCCATGGTTGACGGAATTCATGGATACGGAACAGACGACCAACTGTGTATAAAACAGCTTATAAATGTTAGTTCCACAAATGCTGACTAATAAATATTAATCAGTTTGGAGTTTTAAATTGATACCTATATAAACGTTATTTATTATTAATGCTCTTGAGAATTGTTGATATGACTTACCTAACATTGTATCCAGGGTACTTTCAGTAATTTTGAGGAAATAGAGTTTTAATAAACCAAAGGAGGATAAGGCATTTTGCAGAAACTTTTAAATACCAGATTTAAAGTTTTACTTACAATTTTGATTGTCTGTATCTTCTGTCCAGTTAACACTTTCCAAAAGCATTTTCTCATCCTCAGAAGAAATAATTTCTTCTATTACCATGAGGCCTGGAGGCAAGGCTTGAAGCCCCAACTCTTTCCACTGTGCTGTGGGAAATGAAATTAAAATAGTCGAAATACAAAACTTAAAGTTCTCATAGACAAATAATTCTGTCCAATAGCCATTTATCAGTTCATAAAACCCCAAACCTCATTTTTATAAATAAGAATGCTGAAAGGCACACAACATATTAAAAACAGAAAAATAAAGGCCAAGATAAAAATTATGGTACATTTTATCCACTGCAATTACCAATAGCAAATAGAACAGTATTTACTTAAATATTTTGTTTGAACACGATTAAGCCACTTTTTAAATCTCACTAAGAAAAAAGGTTTCTCATAATATCTACAGTATGCACCTCCATAAACAAACTAGATTCTAAATACTGAATACAAAAATTTAAATACTCATTTTTGCTCCTATGGTCAAGTAATAGAAAAGTGTAAAACAACAGTATGGTGGTTTCTTAAAAAACTAAATATAGAGTTGTCATATGACTCAGCAATCCCACTCCTGGACATACATCAGGACAAAACTATAATTCAAAAAGATACATGCACCCCAATGTTCATAGCAGCACTATTTACCATAGCCAAGACATGGAAGCAACATAAATGTCCACTGACAGATGAATGGATAAAGAAGATGTGGTAAATACACACATACACACACACACACACACACACAATGGAATACTACTCAGCCATAAAAAAGAATGAAATAATGCCATTTGCAGCAACATGGAAGCACCTAGAGATTATAATACTAAGGGAAGTAAGTGAGAAAGAGAAAGACAAATACCATATGATATCACTTATATGTGGAATCCAAAATATGACACAAATGAAACAGACTCACAGACATAGAGAATGCACTTGTGGTTGGTTGCCAAGGGGGGTGGGCAGTGGGAGAGGGATGGTTTTGGGAGTTTGGGATTAGCAGATGCAAACTATTATATATAGAATGGATAAACAACAAGGTCCTACTATAGCACAGGGAACTATATTCAATATCCTGTAGTAAACTATTATGGAAAAGAATATGAGAAAGAATATATATGTGTGTATACATATGTATATACACATATATATTCTTTCTCATATTCTTTTCCATATATATACACATACATACATATATATATATATATATAACTGAATCATTTTGCTGTACACCAGACACTAATACAACCTTGTAAATCAACTATACTTCAATAAAAAATGCATTAAAAAAATACATCTGGACCTAATACAGGATTTCAAATAAAAAACACTCCAAAACTCATTTCATGCAATTTCTTACAGTGTTCAACATGCTGAATGGGGGAAAACCCAAGGACAATATTTTTTGATTAAGACTTATTCTTACAACATTGTAAAACAACTGTACCCCAATTTAAAAAAAAAAAGACTTATTCCTAAAGCATACAATTTTCAAAAACTGATCACAAACATAAAATACGAAAATAATCTAGTTTTCAAAATCTGAAAGTTTAAGTCAGATTTAAAATTAAGTACATATAGGGATTTCCCCAGTAGCGCAGTGGTTAAGAATCCGCCTGCCAATGCAGGGGCCATGGGTTCAATCCCTGGTCCAGGAAGATCCCACATGCTGCGGAGCAACTAAGCCCGTGCGCCACAACTACTGAGCCTGTGCTCTAGAGCCCGCGAGCCACAACTACTAAGCCCACGGGCCACAACTACTGAAGCTGGCGCGCCTAGAACCCATGCTCCACAACAAGAGAAGCCACCACAGTGAGAAGCCCGTGCACTGCAACGAAGAGTAACCCCCACTCACTGCAACTAGAGAAAGCCCACGTGCAGCAACGAAGACACAATTGCAGCCAAAAATAAATAAATTAAAATAAATTTTTAAAGAAATTTTTAAAATTAAGTACCTATAGACACTGAGAATTATAACTTCTAAAATATATCTTTAAAGGAGTTAAAGTTTCCTTTGAAACTTATTTTATAAAACATAAATTTGATCATATTCTACTCACCTACCCACTCCCAGCATATCTAAACAAATCTCTTTAATTGCCTAAATAGGTGGCAAATGAATATAATAGGAGGAGATTAGAAGTCTAAGTCAAAGTTCATCTCAATGTATCTCATTTCCATGGCTCAGTGGTGAAAAGATGTAATAATCCCTGCAGCAATTCTGTAAATCAGTCTGCAAAGCTTTTATTTAAATTAGTTAACTTAATTAATTTAAATAAAATTAAATTAAAAAACCAAACAATCGTGTTGGACAATACAGATATGAAATATGAACATATTTCCATCATCACAGAATGTTCTACTGGACATCGCCACTCTAAAGCTTTGGGGATCTTTGGTAGCTAAAGCTGCTCCTCCATAATCATGAACCTTGGCACGTAATCATTTGGATCACAATTAATTCCTAAGTGATTAATTGAAAGCTTCTGGGTAGACACTGCAAAATAAATTGGTGATCTAAATCCTCAACAATAAATGTTGAAAGACACAGTTAGATAGCAGGCTTCCAAAATAACATGCATACATAATAAATATATTGTTAGGTTGGTAAGCTATGTCTAAATAACCTCCCTTCAACTACTAGTCCCATGCCTGTACAAACTAGGCACTTAAAGAATATTTGTTAAACAAAAAGGGGTTGCTTAACTGACGTTCAATTTTGTTTCACAATAACTGAAACTTCCAACTGAGGTATGAAAAGAAAACTCACACAAAAGCAAAAACCATTTTTAAAAAGATACCTGTATGATATACCTTTTTCCACAAAATTCAAGTACAGAATAATCTTTTGTCCTAAGTCATCCACTATTTCTTTTCCATTGAGAGTATCATAGGCTTTCTTGGATTCTTCTACAGTTTTGTATCTTACAAATGAGTAGGGCTTATTAGGTGGCATTAAGAGAGCATCCACCAATCCACACTTCTCTAACACCTGGAGCAGTTGGTTCCTACTCACTCGGTTACCCAAACCACCATTGGCAACAATCAGGCTCTTAAAAAAACAAAAAAAGAAAGTAACATGAGCAATTAATATCAACCTTTTATTAAGATATTGTAAATAATACTGATTTTTAATAGCCTTTTCAGTAAAATATTCATTTCTTAATGACCATACATACAAATTAAAAGATAACTTTCACTGTTCATAAATTTAACAAAATGAAACAGAAAGAGGAGGCAGAGAGAAGAAACAAGGATTTACA
The DNA here is from genome assembly GCF_949987535.1 of Balaenoptera acutorostrata. Taxonomy (NCBI): domain Eukaryota; kingdom Metazoa; phylum Chordata; class Mammalia; order Artiodactyla; family Balaenopteridae; genus Balaenoptera; species Balaenoptera acutorostrata. The sequence continues at coordinate 86,891,092 of NC_080072.1, forward strand.
TAATACTTGCTTTTTTACTAGACACTGTGCTATATGTTTTTACTACTCAATCTTCATTAACATAATCTTCACAACAATCCTACAAAGTGGGTAATATAAGCCCCACTTCATACAGAAAGAAACTAAAAATCAGAAAAATGAGGTTAAGGTGGTGATTAGTTGGAGCTGGGTTTCAAATTTACTTCTGTCAGTTTCCAGAATCCACACTTTTTGATATAACCATTATACAATGTTTACTAAAAACTAAAGGTAAAGGTACTGGCTGGAAGAAAAAAACAATTACAAGTTCTATTGAACATAAAACAGGAAAAATTTCCTCTGTATGTGGGGTTATTCAGTCATTTTGCAATTAAATTTTTTTCCTTTGTAAATATCATGCTTACTTCCTGTCATTTGCAATCCTGTTCAACTTTACTCAAGGAATTAGGTAGGGGAGGTCTCCTATTTTTATTCTGCTGCTTATGGCCTAGTGCCATTATAGTCTCTGTACTTAAAAAACATTCTACACAGCATTAATATCTTTAAACTCTGTAGCATAACAAAAGTAAACAACTGATGGCCTACGCTCATCAGTTTCATCATTTATACCAGGTATTGGCAAAACTTTTCTGAAAAGGGCCAGATAGTAAATATTTTAAGCTTCACAGGTCATATAAGCCTCTGCCACATAGTCTTGTTTTATTCTTAAACAACCCTTAAAAATGTAAAACTCATTCTTAGCTCACAAGCCAGATTTGACCTAAAGACAGTAGTCTGCCAACACCTGATTTATATGAAGCCGGAGTGTAGAACATAATGTTTTAGCTTCACATGCATAAAATGGGAATATCTAGAACCCTGTTTTAAAAGAATGTAAAACAATTATTATAAAATTGGATAATAAGTAAAGCTCTGTTCTTTTATGGGGCAGCCAATACTTTATACGTATGTAAGTATACACACACACATTAATAAACACATTAATACAATACTATAAGATATGGTATAAAATTTAGTCTCAGATGGCTTGTCCTGGACCTCATTCAGTGAAGTTATAAATTAAAGTACCAGAATAGCTTGGTCATATGTAGCCATAATTACAAAAACATTTCCAATATTCCCAAATCTAAGGAACTGCAAAGGTTTTGTAAATGTCAAGGGTCCACTGTCCCATCTAGGAATTGGGGAAAACAGTGAGAGGTGACTTGAGGAATACTAAGCGTCCTCAAAAATGCTATCCAAGTGATTTGTGGGCAATGCTAAAGGTAAACCACACAAAAATGAGTGCAATGGTAGAGGGAAGGGAGGAACTTATTTATTATTACATGTGAGTTACATAATATAATGAAATGCTTAATTTAATAAATAGTTGTTCGGCCAAGCAATTTTTCCAGTAATAGGAAGAAGAGAATTCATACTTTAAGTTATCTTCAGCCCTGATAATCTGAGGATAATGGCTCTAGAAAAATCTAACAATCACTATAAAGTTGTACAAAGGCACCTATACTTATACAGTGAAAAAAGCATTTGTTCTCCCCTAGATAGATAATATATAATTGGAAGTCCATCTACAATTGTTTTCTCTTCCTTTAAAAATATTGAGGAGAAAAAACTAATCAAGTCCAAATAAAATGACACTTTGGAAGCCATGAAGGTGAGATTAAAGCTTCTAGAGATCTGAAGAAAAAAGTCAACCTCAACCAGAAACAAGTTTCAGAGGCAGCAAAGAAACTTAACACATTTCTTTTCTCACCACTTGTCTTCACAACCCCTGTAAGGGGAAAAACAGCCAGTTATGCTTGAGAATTGATGAAAATAGGGTATGTCATAAATCTTCTGAATGCCTCACAGCTTCAGTGGGTCTTGGCAGGAAGTGTGTGCAGACATTAATTCTAATCTATTATCTACTCCATCCTTTTTTGAGGGATTTGGTTTAAATTCTCTGAAGTTATTGGTTTTTTTTTTTTTTTTTCATGTATATGTGCTTTTATTGAAGGTGTACTTCAGGAAAGGATAAGTCCTCCATGATGCTGGTTTTTTGGATGATACCTTACAACTGTTTCTTCAGTGATTAGTGCTTGATGAAGATTTCGCACCTGCAAAGCACACTGCTCGTCCGCCCCATCCAGGCACTCCTGCCCTCCATTGCAGAGCCAGGCCACAGGAATGCATCTCCCGCCACAGGCAGCTTGCCTCATCACGTTACACTGTATTTCATTGGTCACAGAGCCCCCGAGCCCCCAGCGTGGCCAGCATGGGTGGCAGGAGCAGAAGGAGCACCCGGCGTCTCATGGCCGCGAGGGAACAGTGCAGGAACCTGGGTGCAAGGCACGCTGTGCGTGGATGCCACGGGTGAGGGGGCCTGAAGTTATTAATATTTAAGAAAATCTAAGTTTGGGCCTTTTACCTGCTAATATTAAATCTCCCTGAATAGAGCACTCATTCCTAAACTATGATGCAGTACAGAAGACAGAAAAAGCATGATAGAAGAGTACTGGTCTGAGAATCAAGAGGTCTAAATTTTAATCCCAGCTTCACCTCCTATGTGTTCTCTTTAGAATGTAACAATCCAATGGAATAAAAAGTATGTAATACTATGTCCTTACAAATGAAGAAAGCTGAGGTCAAAGGGTACTGCTCATGTACAAATACGTGGAGAAGCTAAGAGTTAAAATAAGTTCTTCTCATTCATAGACCAGGAAGAGTTTGTGTGTGTGTGTGTGTGGAGGGGGGTTGGGGGGTTGGGGGGGCATGTATACATACATACATATATATCATTTAATCATTGCCCATCACAAAACAAAAAGGCTTTGTAAATAAGGTCTCATAAATAAGAAATGTTTCACAGCATATAATCAAATACTTTATAATAGAGATGAAGTTAGGAATAGAAGAAAGAAGACTGCATTAGGGTACAAAAGATCTAGCTTTAGGTTTCTATTCAACACCTTATATCAGTGGACATAACACAACCTTTCAGAACCTTAGTTTTCTCATCTACCTCATAAGGATTTCTAGGGAATTAAATATAATAATGAATATAAGTATGCTTTGTAAACTGTAAACAGTTGTATAGTGTTATTGTTATTAATACAGAATTACAACTTCCTCTAGTTCAACCAACACAGTCAGTGGAAATTCAAACTATACTAGGCTATGTCCCAAAATAGAAAGTTAGCAGGTCCTATCATACGTATATTAAACACAGATCGTAACACACGATGGAACAATTATAGCCTTCTTCTCTGAGCAATTATTAACAAATATTACTTAGAACACACTAACATGGCAATACATTTACATTCAAATGATAATAATAGTTTTAGGTCACCTGAGTAGCATAGGATACTGTCTCAATGCCTTCATGTCTCAGCAAAGTATGCCTGGCTTTAATCTGTTTCCTTAAGAACTTCTTCTCAGTTTTACTGAGTTTGTAATTACTTTGGTGGTTGCTGTCCATGGCAATACTTAAAAAAAAAAAAAAAAGTATAAAATGTCAACCTTAAAGAGTCCCAAGAAACAGTTATAATAACACTATTCATGTATTTTATAGTTTATAAATATTTCCATGTGATAATTTTTAAATGGTTACAATATTTGTCACCAGCCAAGAGAAGTGAGAACAAACAGATGCATGGACAATAAAGGAATATTTAAGAAGGTAACAAAGAAGCAAGAACATCTAATAGCATCTCTGGTAGGTTCTACAAAACATGTCAATGCTTTAGTGCTATTAAGTGAGCTATTTTCCCATATGCGATCCCTTTACTTATGAAGTCCTAGGTAAAATGTGCCACAAACAAATCTCACAACATAATGTTAGGAAAGGAAAAAAAGAAGAAACAAACAAACAAACAGACAAAATTTACAGAAGAATATACAGTATGATTCCATTATATAAAGTTCAAAATCCAAAAGTAAGCCATATGTTGTTTAGAAATACATATATAGCATAATGCAAAGAAAAGCAAGGAAATGATAAACACAAAGTTCAGGAGAGAAGTTATTTCGGGGGGGAGGAGAGAACTGTGATATGAAAGGGACACATAGAGGCATCAAAAGTATTTAAGCTAGGTGGTGGTTTAGGTGTTTGTTTTATTATTTTTAAGCTATATGTTATATATTTTTATATCTATAATTTTTTAAATAACAGGTGTAAGAACCCCATAGAATTGTGTTTTCATTTTTTTTGAAATATGTCAATCAGCAAGTAGTTACTGAGTGCTATTCCAAAAAAGGTCTTTGCACTATCCAAATCAGCACCCTACATCATGCATTATTATAGAAGTCTATTTTATTTTGTTCACAGAATTTAACACAATTTGTGATGGTTAATTTGCTGGCTTAATTCCTCCATCAGGATGTAAACTCCAAGGAATGCCAGCACACAGTAGGTGCTCAACAAAAATTTGTTGAAGGGGTAAACAAATGATAATGAGTGAATACACACATGCCTACTTATGGTCTCAGCACTCTACAGCATACAAATACAATACATAGTTTATGCTTTCAACCAGTTTATACGTTAGTTGAGGAAAACAAACATTAAACAATGAAAGAATATGACGTGTCTTTAGATAATTAAGTGTTAATGGTCTTTAGATGTGATACAAATTAGAGACAAAAATGATAAGATCAATGTTAACTGGAAAAGTTTGGGAGAACTTCAAAACAAAAGGGGACTTGAGCTGAGTATCAAAGGACAAGAAATATAGAGTCATATGGGAGGGAGGGTATCCAGTGAGGCAATAAGGAACAGAAGCTAAAAACAGAAATAGATGTGTCTGGCCAAGACAGTGAGTAGTAGACATAATTTTTTAGAGCAGAGAATGTTGGCTGATCCACCGATTCCACTCTTCACCCACTTGAAAGTCTTCAAAGTTAGCAAATGAAATAAGTTTAAGAAGTTAAATAAAATCATATTCCAGGGACTTCCCTGGTGGTGCAGTGGCTAAGAATCCGCCTGCCAATGCAGGGAACACAGGTTTGAGCCCTGGTCCTGGAAGATCCCACATGCCGCGGAGCAACAAAGCCCGTACGCCACAACACTAGAGCCTACACTCTAGAGCCCACGAGCCACAACTACTGAGCCTACGTGCCACAACTACTGAAGCCTGCGCACCTAGAGCCCGTGCTCTGCAACAAGACAAGCCACTGCAATGAAAAGCCCACATGCCTCAACGAAGAGTAGCCCCCGCTCGCCACAACTAGAGAAAGCCCGCGCGCAGCAATGAAGACCCAACGCAGCCAAAAATAAATAAAATAAATTTATTTTTTAAAAAAATCATATTCCAAAACAGCTCTCAAACAGTCAAAACTCTAATTATTAATCTTTATGTATAGAGAAAAATGCTGAGACTATTGAAAGAACGGCCAGTAATCCAGTTTAGCTAATACATGGAGCACATGTGATAGGAGGTAAGGCCAGTAAAACAGTCTGGCTGGACAGCACAATAGGGAAATGAGAAGCAAAAGGACTTGCAATAACCCTGCTTAACAAGTAGAAATGCTGGCCTGATCTAGGGTGAAGGCTGTAAGAAGAAAGGAAATAGGAAGAGAAGGGGAGAGGGCAAAAGAAAAGTTCAAGAATAATCAATAGCCCTGATGACTACTCGGACATGAGGGAGAGAAGAATCAGAGATCAGTTACTAACAGGACAGAGCCTGAGTGACTGAGAGGCTAGTGATGTCATTCCAAAACTGGAAAGTCAGAAGAGGGTCAGGAAGAGCTGCTCAGTAAGGGAGGTGATGAGTCAGATTTAGGATATAATATGTTTGAAGTACTGTTAAGATACACAGTTGCAATGTCTGGCTGGCAGATGAAAAACATAAAGTGGCAAAACGAGAGACATGAGGTTAGAGAGAAAGCTTTAGGAGTCATCGTTACACAGGAAGGGGACAGCTGAATATATATTTTTAACATTGCACTAATTATTTGTTCTAATGTTTGTCCCCTTCCACTGGAGGATGAGCTCTTTGATGACAAGAATTAAATCATATTTTTGTTTCCCCAGAGCCTCCTTCAGTTTTTTGAGGCAGTATAACATAGTGTTTAGGGGTCCAGGTTCTAGGTTCAAACCTCAGGTTTACAATTTACTAGCTATATGACCCTGTGCGAGTTACTTACTTATTTCTGTGCTTAGGTTTCTTCACCTATAAAATAGGAATAATAGTGCCTATTCTTGGCACATAACTCCATCCAAACCCTGCACTAAAAAACTTCACCAAACTCTAGCTTATAGCTGCATAAAGCCATACCCTAGGATGACCCCAGCTCCCCATTACAATGGCTGCCTGAGAAAACTTAAAATGCTGCCTGGATATTTTACTATTTGTTCTAACATCTCCTAACAATAGGCCCCTGACCTCCCTTCTTTTTTAAAGCACTTATTAAAAACGGCTTACAGGACTTCCCTGGTGGCACAGTGGTTAAGAATCCTCCTGCCAATGCAGGGGACACAGGTTCGAGACCTGGTCTGGGAAGATCTCACATGCTGCAGAGAACTAAGCCCGTGCACCACAACTACTGAGACTGTGCTCTAGAACCCGCGAGCCACAACTACTGAGCCTGCGTGCCACAACTACTGAAGCCTGCGCACCTAGAGCCCGTGCTCCGCAACAAGAGAAGCCACCACAATGAGAAGCCCGCGCACCAAAACGAAGAGTAGCCCCCGTTTGCCGCAACTAGAAAGAAAGCCCGCATGCAGCAGTGAAGACCCAATTCAGCCAAAAAATAAATTAATTAAATAAAATTGCTTAAAAACACCAGCTTACAATTGTGAACATGTATCTCCTGCAACTCATACATGTCTCTCCCAAGGACCTGAGAACCATTCCTTTGAAATGTTTTTTATTTTGTTTTTTTTTTTGCAGCACCATGCGGCTTGCAAGATCTTAGTTCTCCCACCAGGGTCTGAACCTGCGCCCTCCGAGTGAAAGCACGGAGTCCTAACCACTGGACTGCCAGGGAATTCCCCCTTTGAAATGTAATCGTCAGGAAGGACAGGGCCTCTGTCTCTCAGTCTCTGTGACAGGATGGAATCCTAACTTTGATAATTGCCAGCTGGCCTAACTGCATTTACACTGACCCACCCTTTATAATTTTTTACTTCTCAGACTCTACTGAGCACCCCCCCACACACACCCTAATCACTTCCACACAAATTGGAATGGAGTTTAGCTTTTTCTCCTACTGTCAATAATTACTAAATAAAGTCTGTTTTCACTGCTTTAACTAATGTCTGGCTGTGTTATTCTTTGACACTATCTCATAACTTTGTTAAAAGTATTAAATACGTCTACTACTAAATTACTGTTAATTTCCAGAAGAGCCAGATAAGACTTGTTTAAGAAGACCAAGAAAAGCTGAGGGCCCTCAAAGGAATTATCTTATTGCCACTCCATTCCAAGATCATCATTTTTGCAGTTAGCAATGAAGAACAGGGATGAATCTACTAAGAATTTTTTTCTAAATACGTTACATGAGCAAAGACTGCAAAGTGGAAGAAATGAGAAAAAAGATGATGCTGAATACATTTTTTTAAGTCTGACACTTAAGAGTCCAGCAGCAGTAGATGGAGCCTCATAATCACATTTCTGTCATCCCCTTTCCCTTCTCCTTCCCTCAGTGAGGCAATATTACTACATGTGAAGAAAGACCAGTGGAGTCACCTCACCAAGGAATAGGCTGATATCAGTGCTGAGATGTGGAGGTGCCCCTTTCTAACAAGGCCACCTCCCTGGCCAAGGGATTTCCACTATTGCACAAAGGCTTGCATGCTCCTTGCCATGTTATGGGATGTTACAGGAGCCAGGTCACTATTTATTATAATACCAGCCATGCTGAGTCCAGCCTAAGCACACTCTCCATAGGATAATAAGGGTTTAGAAATCACATCTGCTCTGTTAGTAAGTTTAACCCCAACACATCCTACTGGATATTGCCTAAATGGTAATAGTAATATGTGTGTCTATGCTCTCCTTAAATAAGACAGCCTAAATGAACCAAGCAGTATAGACAAATGTTCCTGTGCTTCTATGTAAATTAAATTTAATTAATAGCAAAGATTGGAAACAACTTCAATTCCTATCAAATGAGCCCTGGTTATAAAGTACAGTACAGGTATACAAATTATACATACAAGTTTCTAGGACATACAAGATATCAGTGATATGGGTTGCCACCAGGAAGGGAAAACAGGTAGAGTAGGTACAGGAATGAGAAGCTCCTCTTTTGTAAGTGTTGAATTTAGCAGCTATTCAAATTGCATTACCTATTTAAAAAAAAATTTTTTTTAATGATTAGAAAAAATTGACCCATCACTTGTCATATCACCTCATTTTAATTCTTTGAAGAATACCTACTCTATATTTTCTAATGCCCTCAGTAATTGTGTTTATTCTGTCTTCCTCCTTTAACTTACTAGAAAGTAAGCTCTATGAAAGTAGAGATTCTGGGACTTCCCTGGTGGTCCAGTAGTAAATAATCCACCTTACAATGCAGGGGACGAGGGTTCAATCCCTGGCGGGGCAACTAAGATCCCACATGCCGCAGGGCAACTAAGCCTTCGCGTCACAACTACTGAGTTCATGTGCTTCAACTAGAGCCCTTGTGCTGAAAACTACAGAACCAATGCACCCTGGAGCCGGCACGCCACAACTAGAGAGAAGCTCACGCGACAAAGAAAGATCCCGCACGCCTCAACGAAGATCCCACGTACCTCACCTGAGCAGCCAAAAATAAATAAAATAAATAAATAAATAAATAAGAAATAAGAAAAAAAGAAAGTAGAGTTTTTTTGTCTGTATTATTCACCCTGTAGCACTCAGCACCTAGAGCAGGACCTAGCACCTAGGAGTTACTCAATAAACGCTTACTGAGTAAGCCTAAACTTATTAAACTTGCCATCTTACCTCCTAAACCTCTTCGCCAGGATTCTGAGCTTGGTGGCCCTCTTCAATGTTTTCATTAATATCTAATGTGTATCTCTATCCCTGCAATTTTCACATTATATTATAATTACTTGTTTGTGTGCTGGGCTCACCCAGAAGGCTGTGACTTAATTGAAGGCACAGAACTTGAGTGCCTAGAGTTCAGCAAGTACTCAGTAAATATCTGTTAAATGAAATCAGCCAAAACTATAGGCTCACAGTACCAGAAGCCCAGGGGTCTCCGGTTTTACTCAAAAAAGAGCATAGGAAGATTCAGCTTTGTAAGCTACCAGACCACCAGCAACATCCTTTCTTCACTGCATTGGCAGGGTCAAAAAAACCCTGAAGCTAACACCACTGACCAACACTCCTCAGGTTGCAACCGCCTGTCTCCAGCCCCAAAAGAAACTGAAGATTGACACAGACACCATGTGAGCACCCGCAACAAATACAAGCACGTGCACCTCAAACTCTGACAGGACCACCCCACGGACAGACACCCTACTGCCCACGGACCATCCCTCCTCTCCCTGGTGAGGTCCGAAGCTCTTGAGGCAGATAGAGGAGACCGGAAGAGGCCAACAAGAGAAAGTGGCGATTTGCATCCATCATGCCGCCAATAAGAAGTGCCACAAACCTCCGCCTTGACTCAGGCTGGGTTCTCACCACGCGGGTGCTCTCTCCTTCGGCAGCTTCTCCCACTCTATCCCAAGAAGCCGCAGAGGGTACGAGCACGTCAACTCTCCTGGGCGCAGCCATGTTGGAGAAAACTGCACTACATTTCCCATGAGTCTGCGGGGAGATGACCGGCGTTCCCACAATCCCTTTCGCCTCCCAGAGCCTTTAGTGCCTCTTTCTCTGCCAAGAGTCTTTGACCAGTGAAGAGCTGGCTCTCCGTTACAGTGAAAATTAGGTTGACTTTTGGGGGGGCATAGCAAGGGTTGTTAGTGCAGCTTATTTGGGGTAGCTCCCGAAATGGACACGGTCAAACAGGTTTCTGTCCCTCGGTCCCTGAGTAATGCCCCCCTCCGCCTTGGGCTCTGTGCATCTTACCTCCTGAGTCTTAAGGGAATGGGAGAGAAGCCTGGAGTCTGAAAGATGACACTGCATAGACAAGAGAGTGGGAGGTGAATATGCGTGAATGTGCCAGGGGAATGGTGAATACTACCGGGTGATAGAAAGATGTGTGGAAGAATGTTGAGGGAGGTAGGAGAGGAAAGATGGGCTGTGCTACATTTTAGAAGAATTTACGCCATTCTGTTCTGTAGGCCTAAGGGGATCCCAGAAAGAAATCGGGTAATTTGACCGGAGCTTCTGGAGGAAGGTAGGAGGAGAGACTAAAAGAAGACTAGGTAACAGGCTATTGCACTGGTGAAGTGAAAAGGGAAAAGATTTGGTAACAGATCAGAAGTAAAAGACACAGGAGAGGGTGATGATTAGCTATTGTTCCTGCTCTAACGTTATTTGTGTGATATAAATGTATTATAATCATGCTGCTTGCATTGGATTATGAGCTGTGTAAGTGCAGGGAAGGAAACTTGGGAGTGGGAAGGAAATCACTTCCTTATGGTGCTGAGACAGTGCCCCCATTTTCACCCTACCACAGTGGACTATCAGTAAAAGTTAAGGTTGGCTGCTCAGGAAAAGTGGCATTGACAAGAGTGTTGTTGAGTGGATGAATGATTTGTATGGAGAAAAGATTAGAAGGAGAAAGGAACAGGTTGGGGAAGCAGATAGGAAGCCATTGCAATAGTCCAGTAAAACGAGCGTGAGGCTGAAAATGAATAGCAAAAGTGAAGACACAAACTCAAGCTAGAGAAATCAAATCAACCAGATGTTGCAAACTACTATAGAGGGCATAAGGGAAAACATGTTAAATCTCCCCATTGCATTCTTGCTTCTGCACTACTGGATGCTTTAAAAAAATACATTCCAGTAGAACTTTCTGTGACGATGGAAATGTTTTTTTGAGTTGTCCAATATGCTAGCCACTAACCACATGTAGCTTTTGAGCATTTCATATGTGGCTAGTACAACTAAGGAGCTGAATTTTGACTTTTTAATTAATTTAAATGTAAATAGCTGCATGTAGCTAGTGGCTACCAAATTGGACAACAATGTAGAGACATGGATGGACCTAGAGACTGTCACACAGAGTGAAGTAAGTCAGAAAGAGAAAAACAAATATCGTATATTAATGCATATATGTGGAATCTAGAAAAATGGTATACATGAACTTATTTGCAAAGCAGAAAGAGACGCAGATGTAGAAATCAAACGTAGGGATACCGGGGGGAAAGAGGGGTAGGGGGGTGGGATGAATTGGGAGACTGGGATTGACATATACACACTATTGATACTATGTATAAAATAGATAACTAATGAGAACCTACTGTATAGCACAGGGAACTCTACTCAATGCTCTGTGGTGAACTAAATGGGAAGGAAATCCGAAAAAGAGGGGATATATGTATATGTATAGCTGATTCACTTTGCTGTACAGTAGAAACTAACACAACATTGTAAAGCAACTATACTCCAATAAAAATTAATTTAAAAAAGGGAAAAAAAACTGGACAGCAAAACAAAATATCACCTTATGTCCTGTTGAACAAATTCAGTTTATTTCATTTCTACATCCACCCTGCTTGAAGGTACTGGAGCTTTTAAACCTTTTAAATTTCCTGGCCTCTGTGAAACAATTCTCTCCTAGTTTTCTTTACACGTTCTGATCACTTGTTTTCAGAGTTTTTCACTAGCTTCTCTCCCTTTTCCATGACTAAATGCAGGCAATCCTTCAGGTTTTGTGTTTGACTCTTTTATTCTAGTCTCCCTATCTGCCTCTCCAGAATTTTAAAGAGATTTGTGACTCTTCTCCTAATCTTTATCTTCAGTCCCTGCTTTTCTTTAGGAGGCAGTTTGATTTAGTGAAAGCAATATGGTCATTGGAGTATGACCTGAAGCAGAAATTGCAAAACAGCATTTACCTTTGGGGATTGATATAACAATTTAACTAACATATATAAAGTAGCTATTAAATGGTTGTTCATTCCTTTTCTACTCTTCTGATCCTGAGTTACAGGCCCAAATTTCCAACCACTTGCTGTCCATCCTTATTTCCATATCCTTAGAAAAAAGTAGATACATATAAAAAAATTTTTTTTCATTTGGCCACACTGTGCGGCATGCAGGATCTTAGTTCCCCAACCAGGGATCAAATCCAGGCCCCCTCAGTGAAAGAGCCAAGTCCTAACCACTGGACTGCCAGGGAATTCCCAATCCACATAAAATTTTGCATGCAATCCTTTTTATACAGGCCCTTATCTTTTGTTCGGAATATTGTGTGAATAATTTCTGCCAGAGAAGATGACTCCCTGAAGTGATTTCCAGCTACATTAAGACCCTGTTTTATTCATTATGTAACTCCAGTGTCTTCCATACTCTTGTAATAATAGAAATTCAATAAATGTTGAACTGAAAAGAAACCTAATTTGAAGATAGAATTCATCTTTACCTGTGCCAAAAGCTTTACACAGTGATTTATAACAATTTTTCAAAGGTATTAAATGCTTACCTAATAACTCTTCCCTTAGTAAAACCCCAGTCTCAACTTCATGATAGGTGAGTCCTCTGCGGGAGTAGTGCACAGGTTGGCATGATTTTTGCATAAAGGCCCAGATAATAAACTTTCAGCTTTGTGGTCACATATTCTTTTCTGTTGTTGTTGTTGTTGTGGGGGGGGCGGTGTGGAGTTACAAGTTTTTTTTAATATGAAAGCCTTTTGGACTTCCCTGGTGGTCCAGTGGTTAACACTCCACGGTCCAAATGCAGGGGGCACGGGTTCGATCCCTGGTCAGGGAAGATCCCACATGATGTGTGGTGCAGGCCAAGAAGAATATGAAAACCTTTCTTAGCTCCATGGCTTATGCCAGCAGGATTTGGCTCATGGGCTATAGTTTGCTGACCCCTGGACCCTCTTCCTGGACTCTGTAATCCTGAATACAGTCTCAAGGTGAAGTTAAGTTTGACACCACCACTGATGACATTTATTATGAATTACAATATAAATTAATTTAATCAGATTGGCCAACACTACATTTTAAAGTGTGGAAAAGTAGAGATGTGTCCCACAGTAGAGTTCCAGAAATCAGGGCTAGGAGCAACATAACATTTAGAATTGCTTTTGGTTGCCAGTGACAGAAAACTGAACTGAGTGCTTGTAAACAAATCATTACTTTTCCTCAAATGACAAGCCATCCAGACAAAAGCAATCACTGGCATTGGTTCTGCTATTCAAAAATATCATCAAGAGGACCTAGGTGCTTTCTAGTCTCCTGCTCCACCATCCTTGCTATGTTGACTTTTATCTTCATTCTTGACGTCTCCTGGTTACAAGGTAGCTGCTGCCACTCCAGACACCTTGTCCCCCCACTAGTGTCTCTAGCTGGATAAAAAGAGCAGAGTCTCTATCTTTTCACCTAGGAAATGAAGCCTCCAATGGAAGCCCCCTTTTTTCTTTGACTATTTATGTGTAACATATAATGGTAGGCAGAATAATGGACCCCCAAAGATATCCACACCTTAATCCTGGGAATCTGTGAATATGCAGATATAATTGTTTGCAAAACTTTAAATAGATTATCTAGGGGCCCAATATAACCACATGATTCCTTAAGAGCAAAACATTTACCAGGGCTGGAACAAGAGAGACCAAGCAAAAGTCAGAAAGTTTCCAAGTGTGAAGGGTTCAACACACCCTTGCTGTCTCTGAGATGTAATGGTCCATGTGCAAAGACTGAAGAGACACTCCTATGAGCTACAGGCAGTCCCCAGCTGATAGCCAACAAGGAAATGGGGACCTCAGTCCTACAACCTCAAGGAACGGGATTCTACCAACAACCTGAATGAACATGGAAGCAGATCCTTCCCAGAGCATTTTGATAAGAACCCAGCCAGTCAACCCCTTGATTCTGTCCTTAAAAAACTCAGAGCAGGGAAACCAAGTGAGCCAACCCAAACTTCTGGCCTACAGAACTGTGAAATAATAAATTTGTGATAATTTGGTACAGCAGCAATAGAAAACTCTTACACATGCTTACCCTAGGCCAATCATTAGCTAAAGGGAGTGGAATTACCATGACTAGTGTAAGCTAGTGATGATTAATTCCATGGGGCTGGTATGAGGCCCATCCTCCCTGAGACGAAGAGATCTTGATAGGCTACACTCTATCAGGAGAAAAATAAAATTAGGGTTCTATTAGCAAGAAAAAATGAGAGAACAGCTGCTGAATAGACAATGAACAGTCTGTTCCATAAAGGGCTTGAAAATTTCATTTGGCTGGATTACCATAATATGGTCAATCTCAAAACCTAAAAGAAAGGGATGCTAGAAGGAGGAGTACTCTCATCAACTAATAAACATTCAAAGGTAGAATTCTAATAGCTATTATATTTCATTCAAGATTCCTCACTCAGATAACATTGAAAATGTTCCCAGAGTCCTTGAAAACTGTAAATATTTATTATGGTTCCGAAATGTAATACCATTTTACTACAGTTTCAAATTCAATTCCTATACTTATGAGGTTCCTAATTTCCCCTCCTGCCCCCCGCACCAGACCATCTGTTTTTGGCTACCTTCTGTTTTTTTCCCCCTCTGTCCCCAGTGACAAGTGTGTTAGTTTTGCTTTTTTTCCTATTTTTGGTTTTAAAAAAACCCACACTTTTATTTCTCAGTCTTTTCTCTCCACTTATTTTATCCTTCCTGGTTAAATGATAAATTTATATGAAATTCCTTTCCAAACTTTGTCTTCTCTGCTGCATCCCTGGATTGCTGGCTTCTTGAAACTCCATCAGGAATGCATTATGTAAAAGCACTTGATGTTCATTGTGACATTTGAGGACTGAATGAATTATTCATGCTATAGTGATAAAAATTCAATGAAAAGATTCCAGTTTTATAAGTCATATGGTGAAAATATTCCCATGCAGTAATGAGAGGCAAAAGCAACCAAAAAGAAAAAGAAAAGGAGCCAGACTTTAATTTGTAATACAAAACACAAAACTCTGCTTGGAGGATTGTTTTTTGGTCCATTGCAAAACATGTTAGCTGCAAAGTATTGGCCAATTCCCACCACCACCCCTCCCCCAGAAAATGGTTTATTCTAGAGCCTGAAGACCTGCTTACATCACAGAATATTGTTCTGCAACATATTTTTCAAGTAGAAGAGAGTAAAGAGATAACAGATCTTTAGGGTGGCCAGAGGAGTGGGATTTATGGATTTTTAAAAGTTACAATAAAACAATTTTTTAAAATGTTTCTCTTAACTCTACAAAAAAAAGATTTCTCTCAAAAATGAGGTGTCACCTCACACCGGTCAGAATGGCCATCATCAAAAAATCTACAAACCATAAATGCTGGAGAGGGTGTGGAGAAAAGGGAACACTCTTTCACTGTTGGTGGGAATGTAAATTGATACAGCCACTATGGAGAACAGTATGGAGGTTCCTTAAAAAACTAAAAATAGAACTACCATATGACCCAGCAATCCCACTAGTGGGCATATACCCTGAGAAAACCATAATTCAAAAAGAGACATGTACCACAATGTTCATTGCAGCACTATTTACAATAGCCAGGACATGGAAGCAACCTAAATGTCCATCAACAGGTGAATGGATAAAGAAGATGTGGCACATATATACAATGGAATATTACTCAACCATAAGAAGATATGAAATTGAGTTACTTGTATTGAGGTGGATGGACCTAGAGTCTGTCATACAGAGTGAAGTAAGTCAGAAAGAGAAAAACAAATACCATATCCTAACACATGTATATGGAATCTAAAAAAAAAAAAAAAGGTTCTGATGAACCTAGGGGCAGGACATGAATAAAGACACAGACGTAGAGAATGGACACGGTGTGGGTGGGGTAAGCTGGGACAAAGTCAGAGAGTGGCACTGACCTATATACACTACCAAATGTAAAATAGATAGCTAGTGGGAAGCTGCTGCGTAGCACAGGGAGATCAACTTGATACTTTGGGATGACCTAGAGGGGTGGGATAGGGAGGGCGGGAGGGAGGTGCAAGAGGGAGGAGATATGGGGATATATGTATATGTATAGCTGATTCACTTTGTTATACAGCAGAAACTAACACAACATTGTACAGCAATTATACTCCAATAAAGATGTTAAAAAATTATAAACAATTCATTTTAAAATGTCTAACTAATTTAATGGCTTCATGCTATCATTAATCTCTCAAAGACCCCAAAATACAAAGATACTTGACCAGAGATGGCAATTTCATCATTAACTATCCTGGATGTAAATCCACATTTCATATAATCTTCATGATCATTTCTAATTTGGGGGGATTTGTTAGAGCTGATTTAGATGGTCTTAGCTTTTACTTACATTATGGCTAATACCTCATACTAAGAGCATCCATTTTGCCATTTTCTATTGGTTATCTGTGCTTCAATTATTATCTTCAACTTCACTGTAGGGAATTTAGAGTTTTCTAACCCACTTGTCCATTTTGCAAACATAGTTTTTGGGTTATATAAGCATTTACCAGGTACAAAAATCATGTCTTGCTTAAAGCTAAGGAGGGAGGGTGCCAGAAGCAGCTCCCCTGCCTGCGAACTCCCACTCTACAGTGTTTTTTTAGAGCACCTCTCAGAATCTGTGACATGTGACAATCAGACATGCAGACCTAATGAAACCTCCAGCATACTAAATGTGAGTGGAGATTAATTTGATTTTGACAAAACCATAAATAGAATTTCTAACATATTCTTCCAGATAACCTAAGTTATGTACACTGCACATTAGAGGTCACTGCCCTCGGGCATATTTCTCAAAGGATGGTTCTCAGACTAGCTGTATCAGAATCACTGGAGTACTTGTTTAAAACGCAGAGTTCCAGACCCCATTAGATATAATGAGTCAGCTAAAAGCAAATATAAGTTTTAATAGTTTCTCTGAACCCCAATGGATTATAGTGTGTGTTTCAAAATCTCTGGGGCCAGGGCCCAACAATCTGCATGCTTAACAAGCAATCTTGCTAGCAACCACTGAAGAAAATTATCAACATAGAGCTCTTTAAAAATCTGCTCCAGAGTAACAAACTGTCAAGTTTCTAATATATTTTGAATTTTTATTTCAGGTGAAATGTAACTTTATAAGGTACAAGGGACCAAGAAGCCAGATGATACAGTGCTCAGATTATTAAAGAACCCATAAAATTATCTCAAAACTATTCTAATTATTGATATCTCCATATCCCATTTTACAGATATAGCAACTGAGACTTAAAAGACAAACTGTATAAGCTGTTTAAGTAGGAAATAGTTTTTAAGAGTGATTTACATTCATGTCTGTGTTCCTACATGAATAAAAGGGCACAGTTTTATAAAACATATCTATCTACAGCTACATTTTAGTCAGGTATTAAGTACTTACTACACTTAACATACTTTATTATTTAATCCTAGCAAGAACAACCCTAGGAATAAGTTTTATGTCCTAGGTTTAAAAATGTGGAATCTGAGGCTCAGCAAGGTTAAGCAACTTTCCCTAGGTTACATAATTAGTAATAGAAGCAGGATTCCAACCCAAACGCCAGCCTCTTTTCCAATTGCAACCATTATACTCAGGGACACCATTGCAGAGAAAATGTCCTTGTTATTTTGAAGTCTATCCAAGAGTTATGAGACAAATATAGACATGATAAACATGAAAAAGGTTTTATTTAAATGGTTGCATCTTTTAAGCAAACACATGTAAAAATAATTTACACAGTATAACTTTAACCTTCAATAAAGATAGTGTGTCCAGAATCTTAACAGAAAGTTTAGATGCTATATTATTAATTTTCAAAAAGACAAGCAGCATTAATTGTCTTGTTTTCTTCTGTTTCAGCTTGTGCCAGAAATGGTTGGATATCAACATTTTCTCAAACCATGTAGGTTAATAGGATGTTAACTAGACCTAGAATTTACTTTTCAACATCTCTAGGAAGCCTGTTGACATTCTCAGAATGAGAAATTAATAATTAGCATTGATTATGGAACTCTTCATAAAATTTAACCATACCATTAATAGAAATAACTTTGAAAAATCATTTGAAACAAGAAACTTAATGAAGTTGAATTACTGAGGCAATGACATAGGTAGACCATGATCTCAAGTTAAAATGTTTTCCATGCCTGTGAAAATATTTGCTTGGGGTTTATGAGTCTCTGACAGATTTCTTATGTCATCCCCTCTATTACAAATTCCTGCATAGTTTTAATGCTCTTCCAGTCCAATGAATATAAATCTTATTGTGGCTTCATGTTAATTGGTTCTAATCTAACTCAAGGAGATTTGGGTGGGTGAGGTGGTTAGACAAGCCTTGCCTGAGAGTTCAGGAAACAAAAGGAGTTAGGGACAAATTGTTAAAGAAATGGGGATCTAGGACCTAAAGAAATACAGTAAGTTCATATTTCTTTAATATAGCAGGCACTTTTGATCAGGAGATGGCAACAGTGGAAGCAGGAACTTATAGAAACAAAAAAGGCAAAGTCCTGGGCAAATATCAATAGTACTTGGAAATTAGGACCCTGCCTCAAGAGCTCCTAAATCACCAAAGTCTTCTGGCTGGTATGGAGGCCTTTAGGAGGTGCCACATCACTGAAGTGATCCCAGGCTTCTCCCATTCAGAGAATGAATAGGAACCTAAGCACTAAAATCAAATTAGGAGTAGTGAGCAGCTGTTACCGAACCATGGTAACAAAAGGTCTCTCAAAATCCAGCCCAGTTTATACCAAGAAAAATCAACTAGAAGTAACAGACACCAAAGGACTGTAATAAGAAACAGAAAGATGAACAAGAATTTAAGCCACAAGTCACAGAACAGAGCAAAAAGCAAGTCTGACTGGGAACCAAAGATGATGACAGAGTGGTCAGTGCCAAAAATCTAAACTGGGCCCGTGGTTTCGCCAATTATTAAAGTAGTGGTGGGGAGCATATGGGCAGACTCCCCGGGAGGACTGGGGTCAAGGCTAGGAGGTATTTTGGCAATGGACAATGATTGTTTCTTTAAGGGTAGTTCAGTTTCTTGGGCTGTACTGTAGATGTCTATAAGAGCACCTAAAATTGAATGGTGTAGATCACAAGTGCCTCCTTCCTTTTCATTAGCTGTTGAAGTATTGAATAAATACAGTGATGGAGGATAGAAACCAGGGGGTCAAAATTAGTCAGACAACAGAAGGCTAATGAATGATTTTCCCAGTATCTTAAAGAAATGGGTAGCGAGGGATTATGAGACCTAATCACCAAAAGGAGAGATATTACAGTAAAGAGTTCACTTCTAGTACAATGCCATGCATTCTTGGTTGTGCCATTTTATAAAGAATGGCTTGGTCTCAAGATGATCTAGAACTGTCTTTAGTTCTAGACAAGTCTATAGCAGAGATGAAAGTTGAAGCTATAAGTATCTGGGGACACTGAAAGTGGAGAAATGGGTCAAACTACTAACCGAAGAAGAGCTGAGAACCTTTGCTTGGTGTTCTAAACAAAAACCTTTAGATTTGAGTGGTCATTTGCATTTCCTAAGGGATAAATGTGGTTCAGGGTGCTACTTCCCCTAGGCTTACTTTTCTGTTAAAGCAGGGTTAAGATCACATATATTGGGTTGTCTGTCTGGTCCAGAGACCAGATTAAGCAAGAATTATTCACCTATTCTTCTTTTAAGTTATAGGACCTAGTACTCAGCATCAGATACACAGCACAGCCTCAAGCCAGCATCTACTAGGTCAAAAACAGTCCTCTCAAGTCTCTCTTCTTTCACATCAGGATCCAAGCTCGTACTCTCCTGGCTAGTCAGGTTTGGAACAAGTGCTTGCCAGAGATGGTCCCAAGGTAAAGGATGCCAGGCAGGCAAAAACAGAATACTCAATAGCCAGAGTACCCTGGGTTTATTTCTTATATAAAGGGGGCAAGAGAGCCTCACAATGAAGTCTGATATGTAGAAATTCCTGGAGACTTGAGTTTCAGACTTTGATCACCATGATCCAAGCCCTCAGGCCATGAAAAACATGGTGAGAACACCCCCTTGCTCCTAAAAAACTGAGAGGTAACTGGGAATGTCATCCATTAGCTATGGAATGCTGGTCCCCACACTAAAAGGACATGGACCATGGAAGAGATAGCATTTAAAGGAAGGCTCAATGCTCAGGTGTGTCAAATTAGAGTCTGGCTATGCCAAGCCAAATAAGATGTACTTAGAGAATATCATGAGTGCTAGAAGGAAGTACCTGTAGGTGAGGTCCTATATGGAACTGGAGATTGAGGCTTCAGCCAACAATCTATCACTAAAGATGTAGCCAAGGTTGACAAAGATCCAGTCCTATTAGAAGAGGGTGTGAAAAGTGCAACCCCCATCACTCCAAACTAGGCAGTTTCTATAACCAAGCACAGGCTGGGAAGCCAGAGTTTCAAGTTATGTACAGATGCTGAAAGAGGACAACATGAAGCAGCCCAGACAGGAGGGAACTTAAGGCCTTTAATATGGAGCTCAGCCATCTCCACCCTTGGTATACATTGAACATATGGCTGGAAAATTCTGACTGCCACAATTGACATAGGTCTGCTGTAAACATTTGGGGTTTGAGCGCCTCTCTGCTGTGATACACTTCAATTTCTATTGGAGAAAGACTTCTAGCTTAGGATTCAAAAATTGCTTTATTGCTTCTCTCTCACACTACTGCTGTTTTTCTCCCCACAGGTCTGTCAGGGCCCATCCATAAGTGCCATCGGGGGGGGGGGTGTTACTCACATAGCAAGTTGCTTATCCCTTGAGGCAAATGATCTTCAGCCTTCTATTCATGTGATCAGTAAAAGAGTTCATGACTAGATTCTAGGTCCTAGAAAACTAGAAAAAGATAAGTCAACACCAAATTGCTAGACAGGATTTCTGTAACTCCTCCTCACATGTCAAACTGTCCGTGAAGTGGGCTTCACTGTGATGAGTTGTCCCATATGCTGGGCCTTCAAGAGTTGGTCCTCCTCAGTAAGGAAGGAGATGTAAGAACTCAGAGCAGAATTCTCCTCCAATAACTGCTTGTCTAGATGCCATAGAGCAAATTGTTGCAAGGGTTAAGTCAGGACCTGGGAGGCACAGCTGAGGCTGATAGTCCACTCATGTTCTTCTTTGCAAGTTAGGTTGTCAAAAACAACTCTCCAACTCTTTAGTGGACATAAAGGCCTAAAAGATACATATGTACTCAAGTAAGGACAAAACACATTCAGTTAGTCTAGCAACAGCTAATAACAGGAGAAGCCACCAGCAAGAAGAGTCAGGACTTCTTCAGCCACTACCGGCAAGGTCTGCTTAAACCCAAGGGGAATGTGCAGAAATACACATAGAAACTAGACATTAATCCACCAGTGTTGCCCGAAAACAGTATATTCAGAAAGCAGAACACACTTGTAAGTGACATGCAAGCAACATAAAGGTAGCAAAGTCATCACAGAACAGTGACAAAAAAGAGAGATCCAACAGCAGGCAATTCTTGAAATTCCCAGCAAGCATCTTTACCAGGAAGTCCACCAGGAGGTAAAAGGCTTTAGTCATCAGAGTTTACAGGTAAAACGCTCTCCTTAGAAGAACTCCCAAAAGCAAAGCAGGGTCTCACTTCTCACGGAAAACAAGTTTGTTCCCAGGACATGGGCTCAGAAGCAATGGACAGGAAGCACTTTGGAAGAGCTCACAGGCTAAACCTGAAACGGAGCAACAGGTAGGAGCCCTATGGAGGCTTTCAAATCCCTGCTGGGGGAAGAAGCTAGGGCAGGTTTGGGCCTACAGGTGAGAAGTTAAGGGACTCCAGGTGTGCTCAAAATGCTCTCACTGTGAGAACAAACCAAGCCCTCAGTGACCCTACAGTAGTCAGGTAGGTCCCACTTCCTGGTTTCTTTAAACTATTCAAATTTTACATTGTTAATTCAATTTTTCTTAATTAAGCTATAAACTCTTTGAAGCCCACAGCTTATACTTTTGTATCTTACACTCTAGCACCCAGGATCAAGTACTGCACATAAGTCATGCTAATATATATTTGCTGATTCATTCTATATGCTGGTTTAAAGGCAGCATGGTATAACAGAGAACACCCTGCATAGGAGAACAAGTATTTAACCCTGGTAACTGTTGTCACTCTTCTGTACTTCAGTTCTTTCTTTGTAAAATCCATTTTACAGTTGGACCAAACTATTAAAAGCAGATAGGGCAGAGAGTCCCCAAAGAACGAGAACCAGGCATGACTTTCTTGACAGGAGAGAAGCCATTTTTGACTTAAGCCATTTTGTTATCTAAGCCTGGCCACAGGGCTTACCCTTGAACAGGTCTCAGTAATTAATGATCTTAAGGGAACAAAAGAATGCAGAAACATTGCCTGGTATCAGGCAAGAGAAGTAACAACAGAAAAGACAATATATCACTTGTAAAAACTCCCAGTTTTGCTTCAGTGGTAAAGATTAGCCTGAAGTATTCAACCACCAGATCAACTGGAACCTGAGGGAGGATGATGTTGACCTTCTCTGACTTTAATCAGCTAAAGCCTGGACTCTGCCTACTGCCCAAGCCCCTTCCTGAATACGCATGTACTGTTAGCTTAAAACTTCCCCAATTTTGCTGTTCGGGGAGACACTGCTTTGGGAAAGATCCCCAGTATTCTCCCCACTTGCTGCAAATAATAATAAATCTTTCCTTCTCCTGATCTTTGGCTTGGTTGTGTCTTTTGGTTCGACACCTACCAATAGGCCAACCCAGTTTTTGGGTAACACTATTAATTTTTTAATTACGTTCCTTTGAGCCTTAGGGTTTCTTAAAGATGCCTCAGGTAGTCACCATACACAACAGGAGTGGCAAGAGGAAACGGACACCGGCCCATGCCCACTTTATTGAAAGCAGATCTGCTTTTGTCGGTTTTACATTTTGGAGTTCATAGCAGAAGGTCATTTATAGGGATGCCGTGTGCCTGACACACAGTGAGGCCAAACAAACCAAAACATCAGAATCTGGAGCATAGAAAGGTTTATTGCAAGGTCCAACAAATCAAGGAGAATGGGGTGACTCATGGTCTAAAGACCCGAACTCTCCATGATTTGGGGGAAAGAGTTTTTATAGGCAAAATTTGGGGGAAATCTGCAGGGTGTGTTACCTTCCTCTGATTGGTGGGTGGTGAGGTGACAGGGTGGTGTTCAGGAATCTCAATCATGAGCCCCTGGTTCCAGCCAATCTGAGGTCCATGTGCTTATGCTCAGCCTGAAGTTGTCATCCTCCACCTGGGTGTGGGCCTTATTTCCTATAGAAGAACTCAGAGAAATGTATCAGGTTGTTATATATATCCCTTGAGGAGGAACCAGGACCCTGCCTCATGGCTGCACTATTTTTTTCTTGACTGCCTTTCCTTTGTTTCTGCATTCCCTCACTCCCCTAATTAGTAACTGTTTGAATCTGCCCTTTGGAACTCAGGGAAGCTCTAGTAGGCTGAAAACTTTTCCCTACAAACAAGAAACAGGGGACATGGAAAGGCTTTTTTTTATCTGGGTGGACTCTACAGGTTCCTGCTTGTTTTCAAGGGTTTTGTGGCTAAATTTTTTTTTTAATTACCTGAGTCAGTTATTTCAAAGGTCCTTTTCACGCCAACGTGATTCTGTAATTTCATCAACATTTACATGGGAAAAGAGTCTTATTAGATAGTAGTCCATCCTAGTGTAAGAACTGTGCTTCGCTTTATCCTCACTGGTCTCTGGTGAATACCTCCCATTTTTGCAGAGGTGAAATAAAGACATCTGTGTCGTTTGCATCTAACTGCATACCTCTTTCACACCCTTCAGTTCATTCATTTCAAATTTCTAACCACCTCCCTTTCCTCCAGCCTAATTAGTGTCCTAACTGTTAGGAGAGTCACTTGAGACACCTTTCCCTCCACTCAACTTAGATACATCTCTGATTCTTTTGGCTTTTTCTCTCCATGACATTCTTACTTCTTACTTCTCACTATTACTTCTTTACCTGGTATAATGCTTGGCTTTTTCACCTCTCTGCCTATTTATACCTGAGGCTTCTCAAGACCACTTAGAAATTTCTGTGGGTGATGTCTGTAGACTTACAGCCTCAGCAATGGAGAAGGAAAAATGATACAGGAGGAAGAAATGGAAAATACAAAAGGAAATAAGGAGAGCAAGAGGAGTGGAAGAGGAAAGAGGTGTGCATGGTCTCTCTGTAACCAAGCAGGACCCTATGTGGTCTTCCTGGGACAGACCCCTCCCTCCATGTCCTCTGCCTGGTTCTTATCTCATCACAGAAAGAATTCAGAGGTGAAACACAGAGGTCGAGAAAGCAAAGTGAGGATTTATTAACCAATAATATGCTCTCAAGGGGAGACTGGACAGACCCAGGTGAGTAGCTGCCCTGAGTTTCTTTGGCAAGCTGTTGATATGGGGGTGTAAAAATGAATGGGCAGAATATCCATTAGGGAGGGATGGGTTTTAGATCATATTTCCTGATTTTCATCCCATCTCCATCCTCCAAAGGGGAGGAGGGATTTTTGTCCTTATTTAGCCTTGATCAGAAGTGGTATGGCATCAGTGCATGATGGGTACTTCTTATCTACAAGGCTAATTTTATTGTAATGAGGCTATAAAGAGCAAAAGTTTATATTAGGATGCTGGAAATTCCTGCTTTTTCCCACCTGTCTTTGTCTGCCTCCAGGACTCCTGTCACCTCAAGATATATGGCTTCCCGTCAGTTGGAGGTTCCTGCTTTTCTTTGTTTGCCCAAGGACCCCTGTTGTTTACAAGATGTATGGTTTCCTCGAAATTGAGTTATTTGTAGTGAGGTGGATGGACCTAGAGTCTGTCATACAGAGTGAAGTAAGTCAGAAAGAGAAAAACAAATACTGTACACTAACACATATATATGGAATCTAAAAAAAAAAAAAAAAAGGTCATGAAGAACCTAGGGGCAGGACGGGAATAAAGACACAGACCTACTAGAGAATGGACTTGAGGACATGGAGTGGGGGAAGGATAAGCTGGGACAAAGTGAGAGAGTGGCATAGACATATATACACTACCAAATGTAAAATCGATATCTAGTGGGAAGCAGCTACATAGCACAGGGAGATCAGCTCGGTGCTTTGTGACTACCTAGAGAGGTGGGATAGGGAGGAGACACAAGAGGGAAGAGATATGGGGATATATGTATATGTATAGCTGATTCACTTTGTTATAAAGCAGAAACTAACACACCATTGTAAAGCAATTATACTCCAATAAAGATGTTAAAAAAAAAAAAGATGTATGGTTTCCTGCCATTTGGCCCTTGCCCCCTTTCTCTGCTCATATTTAGCTATATACCTGTTTTAACAAAAGGATGTGGACATGTAATGACAAAAGTAGCAGCTGAGCCAGGAGAACTGGTAACAATTTAAACAGTAAATTAGCCACATGACAGTCACAGAATCTTTAGTTCCTTTTTGAAATACATAGATAACAGTACCTGATGCACATTTCCTAAATTGTTTTATAGATACTAAAACCCCCACCAAATGGAAGAAGTTAACTATTTGATGACCAGGAGCACATAACATAGCCCCCAGACCTACTGAAGGCTGAAGATTGATAATGTTAACTCCTGTGACATGGCCCTGTTACCTCACTGTCAACCAATCAGAGAATTGTGCATGACCTGATTGCATACCCTGTGACTCCCCTCCCTCACCTTGCCTTTAAAAATGCTTTCCTTAAACCCCTCAGGGAGTTCAGATTTTTTTAGCATTAGCTGCCCTGGACTCCTTGTCTGGTGCATTGCAATAAATGCTGCACTCTCTTTCACCACAATTCAGTCTCAGTAGACTGGCTTTACTACGCATGGGCAAGTAGACCCAACATCTTGGTATATGGTGATATCCACTCTTTCTTCCTCTTTCTCTAAAATACATCCCAAATTGCCACTATGTATGGTGCTGCTGACTAACAATTTAGTTTAAAAAAAACAAAACTTGCACTCTTTATTCCTTCTCACCAAATAGCAGTCAACTAGTATGACTTTGAAAGACAATATCACATAGTAGTTCAAATGTAGGCTCTACAGTCATACTGCCTGGAATCTTACTAGCTTTGTAACCTTGACCTCTCTCTGCTTCAGGTTCCTCGTCTTTAATGTGGGGATAAAAATAGACCTCACCTTTATGGTTGTCATGAGGATGAAATGAGATAATGCAAATAAAGTGTTCTGAATAAGTCCTGGCACAAAGTAAGGCCCTATAAATGTCAGCCATTATTCTAAAAAGTTGTTTTCCTTTAAGGCTTTGCCCCCATCTCTGCCTGCTACATCATGTTCCTTTGTAAATGAATTGGCCCAGTCTCTGTGGCCTTACCATGCCTACCACAGCCTAATAAATGTTAATGGTAAACAATGGCAAACATTGCTTCTCTCTGTGGAGTGGCTATTAAATGCTCTTGCTGTTTTGCTAGTAAAACACTAGTTTCACTCAGGCAAAGAAAGGAGATAATTGCATCATAGTATATCCACCATAGGCTTGTTTAGGAGGTTTAGCCTTGGGCAACAATCAAGTTTTATTATTTTATTTCAAGAATATAATAAACAAATGAGCTGCAATTGATGCTTTTACAAAACTTGGCTTATCTCCTATGTTTGTCGTTCTTAATCAGCTATTCTTAATCAGCTCCCTAGAATCACCTGGGAGTTTTTAAAAACCATGCATACCTGGGCCCCATCGCCAAAGGATTCTGATTCACTAGGCCTAGGTGTTCTGGCATGTTTATTTGGAATTGTTTACTTAAGTGACTCTAATGCAAAACTACTGTTCCAAGTATTCCTGGCCCATTTCTTTCCATTCAGCAAAACCAATTTCAACTACTAGAATGAAAAAATCAACCACAATTTTGATGGTCTCTCCATATAACTAGGTATACTAGAGATTTCTTAGCAAATTCTCCAATCACAGAAGAAAATGTCTATAGTTCAAGTTTATAACTATGAAATTATGAATTATGTTCCATTAGGATTGAGCTACCAGTAACTCTTCTGGTGAGGTTTTCTGTTATTTTAATGAGAACAAAAAACAAACAAAAAAATAAAAGGAGCCTTTGTGGGTAAGACGTGGCCCCATCCAACAGCCTATAGGTTTCAGTGCTGGGACACCTCAGACCAAACAGCCAACAGGGCCAGAACACAGCCCCACCCATCAGCAGACAGGCTGCTTGAAGTTTTCCTGAATAAACAGCTGCCTGAATAAACATACCCCTAGACATGGCCCTGCCCACCAGAGGGACAAGACCCACATCCACCCACCAGTGAGCAGGTACAAGGCTCTCACTTGAGGAAGCCTCCATAAGCCTCTTAGACAGCCTCATCCACCAGGGGGCAGAGAGCAGAAGCTAGAAGACTTTGCAGCCTGCAGAATGCAAAACACGATCACAGAAAGTTAGACAAATGAGACAGCAGAGGAATATATCCCAGATGAAGGAACAAGATAAAACCCCAGAAGAACAGCTAAGTGAAGTGGAGATAAGCAATCTTCCTGAAAAAGAATTCAGAGTAATGTTAGTAAAGATGATCCAAGATCTTGGGAAAAGAATGGAGGCAAAGATCAAGAAGATACAAAAAAATGTTCTAAAAAAACCTAGAAGAACTAAAGAACAAACAGAGATGAACAATACAATAATTAAAATGAATACACTAGAAGGAATTAATAGCAGAATAACTGAGGCAGAAGAATGGATAAGTGAACTGAAAGGCAGAATGGTGGAAATCAGTGCTGTAGAACAGAATAAAGAAAAAGAATGAAAAGAAATGAGGACAGTGTAAGAGACCTTTGAGACAACATTAAATGCACCAACATTTGCATTATAGGGGTCCCAGAAGGAGAAGAGAAAGAGAAAGGACCTTAGAAAATATTTGAAGAGATAACAACTAAAAATTTCCCTAACATAGGAAAGGAAACAGTCATCCAAGTTCCAGGCAGGATAAACCCAAGGAGGAGCATTCTGAGACACATAGTAATCAAACTGACAAAAATTAAAGACAAAGAAAAAAATTAAAAGCAACAGGGAAAAGCAACAAATAACATACAAGGGAACTGCCATAAGGCTATCAGCTGATTTCTCAGTAGAAACTCTGCAGGCCAGAAGGGAGTGGCACAATATATTTAAAATGATGAAAGGGAAGAACCTACAACCAAGAATACTCTACCCAGCAAGGCTCTCATTCAGATTTGATGGAGAAATCAAAAGCTTCACAGACAAGCAAGAGCTAAGAGAAATCAGCACCAACAGACCAGTTTTGCAACAAATACTCAAGGAACTTCTCTAGGCAGAAAAGAAAAGGACACAACTAGAAAAAAGAAAATTATGAATGGAAAAGCTCACTGGTAAAGGCAAAAATAGAGTAAAGGTAGGAAATCATCTGCACACAAATATGATAGCAAAACCAGCAAATGTGAAAAGAAGAGAGCACAGGGCTTCCCTGGTGGCGCAGTGGTTGAGGATCTGTCTGCCAATGCAGGGGACATGGGTTTGAGCCCTGGTCTGGGAAGATCCCACATGCCACAGAGCAACTAGGCCTGTGAGCCACAACTACTGAGCCTGTGCATCTGGAGCCTGTGCTCCACAACAAGAGAGGCCGCGATAGTGGGAGGCCCACACAACGTGATGAAGAGTGGCCCCTGCTTGCCGCAACTAGAGGAAGCCCTTGCACAGAAACGAAGACCTAACACAGCCAAATAAATAAATAAATAAATAAATAATAATTTTAAAAAAAAGAGAGCACAAATGCAGGATATTGGAAATGCATTTGAAATTAAAAGCCTGGCAACTTAAAACAATCTTGTTTAAATATAGACTACTATATCAAAACTTCATGGTAACTGCAAACCAAAATTCTATAATAGATACACACACACACACACACACACACACATACACACACACACAAAGGACACTAAAGTTTCTCATCAAATAACAAGAGAAGAGAACAAAAGAAAATAGGATGAAAAAAACACCTACAAAAACAAATCCCAAACAATTAACAAAATGGCAATAAGAACACACACATCGATAGTTACCTTAAATGTAAATAGATTAAATTCTCCAACCAAAGGCATAGACTGACTGAATGAATAGAAAAACAAGACCCATATATATGCTGTCTACAAGAGACCCACTTCAGATCAAGGGACACGTACAAAGTGAAAGTGAGGGGATGGAAAAATGTATTCCATGCAAATGGAAATCAAAAAAAAGCTGGACTAGCAATACTCATGTCAGATGAAATAAACTTTAAAATAAAGACTGTTACAAGAGACAAAGAAGGACACTGCATAATGATCAGGTGATCATTCCAAGAAGATATAACAATTGTAAATATATATGCACCCACCATAGGAGCACCTCAATATATAAGACAAATACTAACAACCATAAAAGGAGAAATCAACAGTAACACAATAATAATGGGGGATTTAACACCCCACTTTCATCAATGGACAGATTATCCACACAGAAATTCAAGGAAACACAGGCCTTATATGACACATTAAACCAGATGGACTTAATTGATATTTATAGAGCATTCTATCCAAAAGCAGCAGAATACAGATTCTTCTCAAGTGCACATAGAACATTCTCCAGGACTGATCACATGCTGCACCACAAAGCAAGCCTTGGTAAATTTAAGAAAATTGAAATCATATCAAGCATCTGTTTTCCAACCACAACACTATGGTATTTGAAATCAACTACAAGAAAAAAACTGTAAAAAACAAAAACATGTGGAAGCTAAACAATATGCTACTAAACAACCAATAGATCACTGAAGAAATCAAAGAGGAAATCAAAAAATTCCTAGAGGCAAATGAAAATGAAAACACGATGATCCAAAACCTATGGGATTCAGAGGGGGAAGAGGGGGTGGGATGAATTGGGAGATTGGGCTTGACATGTATACACTACTAAGTATAAAATAGATAACTAATGAGAACCTACTGTATAGCACAGGAAACTCTACTCAATGCTCTGTGGTAACCTAAATGCGAAGGAAATCTAAAAAAGAGTGGATATATGTGTATACATAAATGATTCACTTTGCTGCACAGCAGAAACTAACACAACATTGTAAACAACTATACTCCAATAAAAATTAATTTAAAAAAAGAACTATGGGGTGCAGCAAAAGCAGTTCTAAGAGGGAAGTTTATAGCAATACAATCTTACCACAGGAAACAAGAAAAATCTCAAATAAACAACCCAAACTCACACCTAAAGCAACTAGAGAGAGAGGAACAAACAAAACCCAGTTAGTGAAAGGAAAGAAATCATAAAGATCAGAGCAGAAATAAATGAAGTAGAGACAAAGAAAACAATAGAAAAGATCAATGAGACTTCCCTGGCGGCACAGTGGTTAAGAATCTGCCTGCCGGCGCAGGGGACACGGGTTTGAGCCCTGGTCTGGGAGGATCCCGCATGCCGCAGAGCAACTAAGCCCGTGTGCCACAACTGCTGAAGCCCCCGTGCCTGGAGCCCATGCTCCGCAATGGGAGAGGCCACCGCAGTGAGAGGCCCACGCACGGCAGCGGAGAGTGGCCCCCACTTGCCGCAACTGGAGAGGGACCGCATGCAGCAGCAAAGACCCAATGCAGCCAAAACTAAATAAATTAATTAAAAAAAAAAAGAAAAGATCAATGAAACTAAAAGCTGCTTCTTTGAAGAGATAAACAAAATTGACAAACCTATAGCCAGACTGATCAAGAAAAAGAGGGAGAGGGCTCAAATCAATAAAATTAGAAATGAAAAAAAAAGAAGTTACAACAGACACCACAGAAATACAAAGGATCATAAGAGACTACTACAGGCAACTATATGTCAATAAAATGTACAACCTAGAAGAAATGGACAAATGCTTAAAAAGGTACAATCTACCAAGACTGAACCAGGAAGAAATAGAAAATATGAACAGACAAATCACAAGTACTCAAATTGAAAATGTGATTTAAAAAATTCCAACAAACAAGAGTCCAGGACCAGATGGTTTCACAGGCAAATTCTATCAAACATTTAGAGAAGAGTTAACACCTATCCTTCTGAAACTATTCCAAAAAATCTCAGAGGGAGGAACTCTCCCAAACTCATTCTATGAGGCCATCATCACCCTGATACCAAAACCAGAAAAAAATACCACACACACACAAAAAATTACAGGCCAATATCATTGATGAACATAGATGCAAAAATCCTCAACAAAATACTAGCAAACCAAATCCAAGAATACATTAAAAGGATCATACACCATGATCAAGTGGGATTTATCTCAGGGATGCAAGGATTTTTCAATATCTGCAAATCAATCAGTGTGATACACCACATCAACAAATTGAAAAATAAAAACCATATGATCATCTCAACAGATGAAGAAAAAAGCGTTTGAAAAACTTCAACACTCATTTATGATAAAAAGTCTCCAGAAAGTGTGCATAGAGGGAACATACTTCAATACAATAAAAGCCATATATGACAAACCTACAGCTAACATCATACTCAACAGTGAAAAGCTAAAAACATTTCCTCTAAGATCAGGAACTGATTTCAGAGAGACAGCAGTGAGTGGTGTGGTGAAGTGAGATCTTAATTCCCTGCCCAGGAATTGAACCTGGGTAGCCTGGATGAAAACCAGGAATCCTAGCCACCACACCCCTTGGCACTTACCCCCAATGAAAAATGCATTTCTCACGGAGGCAAAACAGTAAAAACAGGTACAAAGTTTATTATTAGAGACATAGCACAACAACAAGTGGGAGAGCACACTTATCAATGTAATCATCACCTTTTTCAGTTTTCATATTAAATTAGTAGGAGAAATGTCTCCATTATATGGTAACATATTTTATGAACCAAATATTGAGACTCATCATTTAAAATACAATCTGACAATAAAAGAAAATATTTGAGATCTGGAGAGTCTCAGAAAATTCTGGATGGATGAATACCTCATCCATGTTAACAAAAACCTAAATCAAATTCTTCTCCACCACATAAATAACTATCACGAAAAAAAATCCATGCTTTCTTTATTATATTTTCCCCTCTTTCAGCAGAAAGCTGGTAGATTCTGAAGAAAAAATAAATTTAAAACACTAATATCTATAACAAACTTGATCTTCAGTGCTATCTTACTTGAAAATGAATTAATTATATAGATTTTCAAAGAACAGAATTATTCAGTTTTGAAATAAAAGAAGTCTGTTCCACAGACGCAAATAAGCCTTTAGGTTTTATGTTGATTGTAAGATAAAGAGAGTATACAAGATAAAGGCAAATAGCACAATATATATGTGGGGTAAACCATATAAAAATATTTTGGAATAAAATAATGAATTCACTATATGTGTTGGAATAGGAAACTTGAAACTGTGTTGTGTAATAGCCATTTGTTATAACTTTTGTTATAGCTGTATTTCAGTTGTATCCTTTCAATTATTTATTTATTTATTTATTTTGGCTGCTCTGGGTCTTAGTTGAGGTATGTGGGCTTCTTAATTGCAGCATGCGGACTTCTTAGTTGCAGCATGTGAACTCTCAGTTGCTGCATGCATGTGGGATCTAGTTCCCTGACCAGGGATCGAACCCAGGCCCCCTGTATTGGGAGTGTGGAGTTTTATCCACTGGACCACCAGGGAAGTCCCTCCTTTCAATAGTTTAATATGACCAAACCATCTGTTTTAAGTGTAATTTTGCCTGAGATATTCCCCCCTCCCCCCCCCTTTTTTTTTTTAACTCTGGACTACATGTCCGGCAGAATTCTCTTAAATAAACTAGGTCCTGATTTGAATTTTTCACTGTATCCACATTGGCCATTTAGATTGCTCCCCAAAATCAACAAAATGCTGTTCACTGGCAGATTTACCATGATAAAGAACATAACATAAGAAAACAGGCCATTATTTTAATGAAAACTGTATGTGAGATCCAAATAATTTAGGCTACTTATATATCTATTCTTGAAAAAAGTACAGATTTAAAATTTTTCCATATGATTCCTGACTCTAACTCACTTTTTCTTTACCTAAATGGAAAACTATTTTCTTCCTAGTGATGAGAAATGTCTCTTTTTCTAGGAATGGAGACTTCTATCCACACAATGGATTAGAAAAGAAGGAACAACTTCCTTGCCATGCTGGCCACAGCTTTCCTGACTGCATCTTCCAAGTCAATGCCAGAAGTTACAGGGAGCTGGATATTGTTGAATATGTTCTGAGACTCTTGGACATTGATTCCTTCAAGCCACCAGAGCTATGAGTTCTAGTGTTCAGCAGTCTTTGATGATATCATCAGCAATGATAGCAAATTTCACTATTTACCTTAGGATCAGCAATGAGCAAATAAAATATTTAATACACTGAGCTTCCCTAACACTGAGATCCAAGAAGTTGGTTGGACTTTGACCATGATGAGAAATGACGTCATATGGAGCTATGTCTAGTCCAGCACCACTCACAAACAGTTGGTATTCCCATTTAGTTTTATGTATTTTAGGTCATATCTACTGACTTAATTTTGAGCAGATGCATTTTTTATTTGTTGTCCATGGCAAATATATCTTTTTGTAGATATCTTGAATTGTCCTCAAAGTGTATCTTGACATCAAAACAGACAACTTGTCTTTCTGGAATTTCACCAAAGGGTTTCAGTTCAACCTAAGTAGCATAAATTTCTAGGGAGGAATTCCATGACTTCTTAATTTGATTCACAGCCTAATTTTCATAGACCCCATAGAAGCCTAAATTTTCTCCTGTCCACTAAACTTGACTGTTCGTCAAAACTGTCTTCAAAAATGTAAATTTGTTCCTTAAAAATATATTCTGGTATAGAAGCAGCCACTGATTAAATGTCAATGCCCCTGCCTGAGGCTGCACATCAGCAAAAGCCATTGCAGTATGCGCCCATTAAAATTTCCAAGAAGGGACTTCCCTGGTGGTCCAGTGGTAAAGAATCTGTCGTACAATGCAGAGGACGCAGATTCAATCCCTGGTCAGGGAACTAAGATCCCACATGCTGCGGGACAATTATGTCCGCATGCACAACTACTGAGCTTGTGCGCCTCAACTAAGGAGACTGCATGCTGCAAACTACAGAGCCCACGTGCTCTGGAGCCTGAGTGCCACAACTACAGAATGCATGCACCCTAGAGCCTGCACGCCACAATTAGAGAGAATCCTGCATGCCACAACAAAAGATCCTGCATGCCTCAACAAAGATCCCATGTGCCACAACTAAGACCCAACACAGCCATAAATAAATAAATAAATAAATAAATCTGAAAAGAAAGTCTATTTGTTTCAAAATTTTTTCCAAGTAGGAGCATCATACACAGTGTCAGTCACAATATATTTGAACTATTGTCTTGTTGTGTAACATTATTTTCTTATTCTTGGATTCCTGCAGGATCAGCCATCTTTTAGAGATTAATTACATTTTCTTGGACTTGGCTGACAGAGTGAGGGCACCAAGACTCACAGATGTTTTGGACCTGCATTGCCATGGGGGAATGACATCTTAAACAAATACCAAGCACAAAGGGAGTCTGACTGGGTGATTGAGATGAGAGGAGAAGGAGGCTTAGTAGAGATTTAATTCTTTATTGGAAACAAACCTGAAGAAAACACCCAGTTGTGTGTGTGTGTGTGTGAATGTGCACACATGTTTGTGGCTGGGTTTTTTGCAGTTTTCTTTTTTCTTGTAGTTGATTTCTAGTCTCATAGCATTGTGGTTGGAAAAGATACTTGATATGATTTCAGTTTTCTTAAATTTTACTGAGACTTATTTTGTGACCTAGCATGTGATCTATCTTGGAGAATGTCCCATGTGCACTTGAAAAGAACTGTGTATTCTGCAGCTTTTTGATGGAATGTTCTATACATATCTATTATGTCCATTTTGTCTAATGTGTCTTTTCAGGCCAGTGTTTTCCTATTGGTCTTCTGTCTGAAAGATCTTCCATTGATGTATCAATAAGTAGGATGTTAAAGTCTCCTATTTTAACATCCTGTCAGTTTCTCCCTTTGTTTCTGTAAGTAGTTGCGTTACGTATTTAAGTGCTCTTATGTTGGGTGCATATATATTTACAATTGTTATATCTTTATGTTGGATTGATCCCTTGATCATTATGTTTTATCCTTCTTTGTTTCTTGTTACAGTCTTTGTTTTAAAGTCTATTTTGTCTGACATATGTTTTGCTACTCCAGATTTTTAGAAAATTTCCATTTGCCTGGAGTACCTTTTTCCATCCCCTCACTTTCAACCTGTGTGTGTCTTTAGGTCTGAAGTGAGACTTTTGTAGGCAGCAAATACATGAGTCTTGTTTTTGTATCCATTCAGCCACTGTATGTCTTTTGACTAGAGCATTTTGTCCATTTACACTTAAAGTAATTATTGATAGGTATGTACTTACTGCCATTTTGTTCATTGTTTTGGGGTTGTTTTTGTAGTTCTTTTTGTTCCTTTCTTCTTTTGTTCTCTTCCCTTGTGACTTGATGACTCTTTAGTGTTATGTTTGGATTCCTTTCTCTTTGTGTCTGTATCTAATATAGATTTTTAATTTGTGGTTATTATAAGGTTTATATATAGCAATCTAAATATATACATAATTAATTTAAGTTGCTGATCTCTTAATTTCAAATGCAGTTTAACAACCCTGCGTTTTTACTCCACCCACCACATTTACTGCTTTTGACATCATATTTACATCTTTTTGTTTTGTGTATTCCTTAGCTGCTTATTGAGGATATAGATGATTTTACCACTTTTGTCTTTTAACCTTCCTTCTATCTTTGCACGTGGTTGATTTACTACCTTTACTGTATATTTGCCTTTAGCAATGAGCTTTCTCCTTTCATAATTTTCATATTTCTAGTTGTGGCCTTTTCTTGTTCACTTAGAGAAGTTTCTTTAACATTTCTTGTAAAGCTGGTTTCATGGGACTGAACTCTGTTAGCTCTGCTTGTCCGTAAAACATTAAAAAAATTTTTTATTGGGGTATAGTTATTTTACAATGTTGTGATAGTTTCTACTGTACAGTGAAGTGAAGTAGAGTTCCCCATGCTATACATCAGGTTCTCATTAGTTATCTATTTTATACATATTAGTGTATATATGTCAATCCCAATCTCCCAATTCATCCCTCCCATGCTTTACCCCCTTGGTGTCCATGTTTGTTCTCTACATCTGTGTCTCTATTTCTGCCTTGCAAACCGGTTCATCTGTACCATTTTTCTAGATTCCACATATATGTATTAATATACGATATTTGTTTTTCTCCTTCTGACTTACTTCACTCTGTATCACAGGCTCTAGGTCCATCTACGTCTCTGCAAATGACCCAATTTCATTCCATTTTATAGCTAATATTCCACTGTATATATGTACCACATCTTCTTTAACCATTCAAACTGTCACTGTTTGCAGATGACATGATACTATATATACAAAATCCTAAAGATGCCACCAGAAAACTACTAGAGCTAATTGATGCATTTGGTAAAGTTGCAGGATACAAAATTAATGCACAGAAATCTCTTGCATTCCTATACACTGAAAACGAAAGATCAGAAAGAGAAATTAAAGAAACAATCCCATTCACCATTGAAACAAAAAAATAAAATACCTAGGAATAAACCTACTCAAGGAGGTAAAAGAAAGACCTGTACTCAGAAAACTATAAGACACTGACGAAAGAAATCAAAGATGACACAAACAGATGGAGAGATATACCATGTTCTTGGACAGGAAGAATCAAAACTGTGAAATGACTATACTACCCAAAGCAATCTACAGATTACTGCAATCCCTATCAAATTACCAATGGCATTTTTTACAGAACTAAAACAAAAAAATCTTAAAATTTGTATGGAGACACAAAAGACCCTGAATAGCCAAAGCAATCTTGAGAAAAAAAAAAAAAATGGAGCTGCAGGAATCAGACCCCCTGACTATACAACAAAGCTACAGTAATCAAGACAATATGGTACTGGCACAAAAACAGAAATATAGATCAATGGAACAGGGTAGAGAGCCCAGAGATAAACCCATGCACCTATGGTCAACTAATCTATGACAAAGGAGTCAAGGATATACAATGGAGAAAATGTATTCTCTTCAATAAGTGGTGCTGGGAAAACTAGACAGCTACATGTAAAAGAATAAAAGTAGAACACTCCCTAACACCATACACAAAAATAAACTCAAAATGGATTAAAGACCTAAATGTAAGACCTGACACTATAAAACTCTTAGAGGAAAACATAGGAAGAACACTCTTTGACAAGAAAGATCTTTTTTGACTCATCTCCTAGAGTAATGGAAATAAAAACAAAAATAAACAAATGGGACCTAATGAAACTTAAAAGCTTTTGCACAGCAAAGGAAACTATAAAAAAGATGAAAAAACAACCCTCAGAATGGGAGAAAATATTTGCAAACGAATCAATGGACAAAGGATTACTCTCCAAAATATATAAATGGCTCATGCAGCTCAATATCAAAAAAACAAAGAGCCCAATTCAAAAATGGGTGGAAGACCTAAATAGACATTTCACCAAAGAAGACATACAGATGGCCAAGAAGCACATGAAAAGCTGCTCAACATCACTAAGTATTAGAGAAATGCAAATCAAAACTACAGTGAGTTATCACCTCACACCAGTTACAATGGGCATCATCAGAAAATCTACAAACAATAAATGCTGGAGAGGGTGTGGAGGAAAGGGAACCCTCTTGCACTGTTGGTGGGAATGTAAATTGATACAACCACTATGGAGAACAGCATAGAGGGTCCTTAAAAAACTAAAAATAGAATTACCATATGACCCAGCAATCCCACTCCTGGGCATATACCCAGAGAAAACCATAAATCAAAAAGACACATGCACCGCAATGCTCATTGCAGCACTGTTTACAATAGCCAGGTCATGGAAGCAACCTAAATGTCCATCAGCAGACAAATTGTCCATAAAATTTTGATCTCTCCTTCAAATCTGAATGAAAGCCTTGCCAGGTATTCTTGGTTGCAGGTTTTCCCCTTTCATCACTTTAAACATATCATGCCACTCCCTTCTGGCCTGCAGAGTTTCTGCTGAAAAGTCAGCTGATAGCCTTATGGGAGTTCCCTTGTACATAACTTGTTGCTTTTCCCTTGCTGCTTTTAATATTCTCTATCTTTAATTTTTGCCATTTTAATTACAATGTGTCCTCTTTGTGTTGATCCTGTCTGGGACTCTGTGCTTCCTGCACCTGAATGTCTGTTTCCTTTCCCAGGTTAGGGAAGTTTTTAGCTCTTATATTTTCAAATATGTTCTCTGTCCTTTTTTTCTCTCTCTCTTCTCCTTCAAGGACCACTATAATGTGAATGCTAGTGTGCTTGATGTTGTCTCAGAGGTCTCTTAGACTGTCTTCATCTCTTTTTTTTCTTTTTTCTGTTCAGCTTCAGTGATTTCCACTACTCTGTCATCCAGCTCACTGATTGGTTCCTCTGTGTCATTTAATCTGCTAGTGATTCCTTCTAGCATGTTTTTCATTTCAGTTATTGTGTTCTTCATCTGTTTGGTTCATCTTTATATTTCCAACTCCTTATTAAAATTCTGACTTCTCACTCTGTTCATCCATTCTTCTCCCAAAAGTCCTTTGATCATTTTTATGATCATTACCTTGAACTCTTTATCAGGTAGATTATCTAATCTTCACTTTATTTAGTTCTTCTTCTGAGGTTTTGTTCCATCTTATTCCTTCATTTGGAACATGTTTCTCTGTCACCTCATTTTGCTTAATTTGTTATTTTTATTTCTATGTATTTGGTAGGTTGGTTATGTTTCCTGACCTTGAAGAAATGGTTGTGGCTCTCTCTTGCTTATGAGTTCTTCAAGATCATGGACAGTGTTTTATTCATCTTTGTATCCCCAGTATCTAAGATAGTGTATTATATATACTAGGTACTCAATAACTGACTATTAAATGAATTATTAAGTGAATTAATAATCATTTTGGGGACTTCCCTGGTGGCACAGTGGTTAAGGATCCGCCTGGCAATTCAGGGGACATAGGTTCGATCCCTGGTCCTGGAAGATCCCACATGCTGTGAAACAACTGAGCCTGTGCACCACAACTACTGAACCTGAGCTCTAGAGCCCACGAGCCACAACTACTGAGCCTGCATGTCACACCTACTGAAGCCTGCACATCTAGAGCCCGTGCTCTGCAACAAAAGAAGCCACCGCAATGAAGAGTAGCCCCTGCTCGCCACAACTAAAGAAAACCTACTCGCAGCAATGAAGACCCAATGCAGTCAAAAATAAAAATTAATTAATTAATTAAAAAAAATCATTTTGGACCAGTCTTTAGGCCACTGGAAAGCCTTCTCTAGATCATGTTTTGAGAACTACTGCCATAGTAGCATGTCTAAGAATCTTAGTTTATTTTGTTTAAAGCATTCTCTGGCAGAATAAATAACTCACATAATCTCAGTCACAATTTTATCAATATAGATATTAACAACCATACTGGGTCCAACTGTTACTTCAGTTTTGTACATAGAACTCCATAGGTCTATACAATTTATTCTATTGGAAAACAGAGTGATCTTAAATTAATTTTTAAATTTTACACAATTAAGTAAAATTGAGACAAGGCCTAATACGTTTTAAGCTCAGAGGTTTCATTTCTACTTTCATTGTGAAGACAATACATACAATACATACATCTTCTACTACCAGTTCTTCAAGTCACAACACTTAAGACCAGAGCTAGATTAAAAATAAATAAATGGGCCAGGACTCCCACTCCACCCACAAAATAATCCAGGCAGGAAATTCCTACTTGCCCATTGCTCAATCTAACCTTGCTAAAGAAAGAGACCTTTGGGTGGGTAAGTTCTTATTCAAATGAATTCCTAAGGATGGTGCTCAGTAAGAGATCCACCTGTCTAGAAAAGACCCAAACTCTGTGTCACTCATAATGGACCAATGTGGAATCCAAATAGATGACAGAGCACAGCATCTCCTAGGTCTTCCCTTCCTCCTCAGCCCCACTGCTGTAATTTGTGCAGACTTTAGAGGCACAACTTCCTCCTCCATGGATTCTCTACTCATCAGTTCTAAATACTACATCAGGTGATCTCAGTTTCTTCAACTACCTATCTGTTGATCTCATGGTACTCTGTCAAATACGCTTTTTATCCAGAAATAATGCAGCTGGATTCATGGCTATTATTTATGGACCACTATGGGCCAGCCACTATGCTAAGCACTTTACAAATCATTTACTAATTTAATCCTGCCAGCAACAATACGAGGTAAATATTCTTTATTATTATCATCCTCACTTTAGAGATAAAGCTGAAAGAAG
Organism: Balaenoptera acutorostrata; assembly: GCF_949987535.1. NCBI lineage: Eukaryota > Metazoa > Chordata > Mammalia > Artiodactyla > Balaenopteridae > Balaenoptera > Balaenoptera acutorostrata. The sequence goes on from NC_080072.1 coordinate 86,931,469, forward strand.
TTAAGGTCCCTTAACTTCCAGGCTGGTGCTTGAACATTATGTAACACTGTTGTAGCAAATGTCACCAAACACTTTACAGCCTTCATTCAAACAATTAATCGTGAGACAGGCTGGGACCTGGGACCCTTTGATACAGTGCTGCAATACTTGCACTTGGACAAATGTCTCCTTGAGCAACAAAATCCAAAGAAACTATAAGAGACTAAAAATAATTGTATGCATGTGCAGTTGGGGCAAATTAAGGACAAGAAGATATAAAAAGACCAAAAAACCCAACTGCCACTTCTGAAGAGCTGGGAGCAAAAACAGGGTGTCAGTAGCAAAAGCAGGGTACTGGGAATGCCCCCTGCACTCAACACCACCAAAGGGGTGGACAAAACTCCTAAGCTACCCCTTCAGCTCGACCCATAGACTCACCAGTACCTACCCTCACTCCATATAAGGAACCAGCTTGCCCCCACCTCGGGGAGCAAGCAAGGGAAACCATTACTTGTTTTCACTCCCTCCTGCAGCTGCAGGAGCCCCAGTAAAGCCTTCCCTGAATTTCTGGTCTGGCATTTAGTCAATTTCTATTCACTGGGGGAAGGCCAAGAACCCTGGTTGATATCAATTTCCTTCAAATTACCTGGGCATGGGTCCCTGCCAGTTTGGCAGCCCATGAGAACTTCCTGGATTAATTCAAAGATATATTAGTCTCCAACAAGTCTATTACCTGAAATTCTATAAACCTCTCTGTATGACGTCCTACTAGATTATCTATTAGCTGTATTTTTCCAATGTTTATTAACTGATGAGAAATGCTTTATTTGTTTGCCTGTGACAAAGCTGCATATCACAGTAGTTTACCTTGAACAGTACCTAGTAGTCAACTAAAAGATGTTTGATGATGGGGATATTTAGGAAAGCTGCTTCAGTTAGCAGAGCACAAGGTCTTGCATCTTTGTGTACTTATAGGCTTGGCAGGTGTAACTGTAGCCATGATGAAGCAGAAAAGAAATGCCTAGAAATGGGAATGGGCCAAGGAGTTTTCTTTAAAACTCATTCTTTAAAACCCTGGGAGCTTTATAATAGATAGTTTATTTTTAGATATCTTAAAAGGGCACTATGGTCAAGTCAGTTTTCTTAACAAACTCTGGATATGTTTATTAGAAGATGGAAGATAGTTGAGAGAGACGAGAGAAAGAGAAAAGTTGGTGATAGCCAGAAGAAAGGGAATAAAGATAGAAGAGGATAGCCTATTGGTACAGACTAGCTCAAGAATGAAGAGAATACCTACTCTGCTGAGATTGATTAGGAAGAGGAAAGAAAGGGTATGGAGGAAATACTTACAAAAATAAGGTAATTCCTAGGGTGATGGTACTCAATGGTCTCTCTTCTCTGGTGCAGTGGGGAGAGCTGGATGTACATTGTTAAAAACATGGTGGGTTGAGGAGGTGGAAAGAGAAAAAATTTAAAGATAGTTGCTGTGGATTGGAGGAAGCAATAGTGATACTGATTTATAGATGATAGGTTGTGGCTTTAGCTAAAACACACAAATTTGTAATGAATTATGGCTAGGATTTTCTTTCACAATGCTATGTGGACCCTGAATTGTAGAAATCTGTGAATTTGTGACTGGAGGGAAATTAGTAGACTAGGAAAGGGAAAAACTGACCCAAATACTAGGTTTATTAGGAAGATCAATTAGAAAAGACCTACGGTCTGAGGAATCAAGAAGGGTTGAGAACCTGTATACATTCATTCATTCATTTTACAATCTTTTATTGAGGATCTGTCACATATTAATTGTCTGTTAACTTCTTTAATACAAGGATGAATAAGATCCTGCCCTGAGTTAAATGTTAACAGGTGGCAAGGCTGTCACTAACTGCTATGGAATACATGTATACAAATATACTTTGGAAAAGTTGGTTCTAAGTGGTGCCAAGTCTGTCTCACATTCAGACAATAAGAGAAACAGAGAGAAAAGCTTAAGTTATTCAGACAGTAGGTAGATCCAAACAGTCAAATGATATACAACAGAGAATAACTATTGACATAAATAGAGGACAAAGGTGGTGACAAGGTGAGGGTTTGTGAGTGGTATATGATCCTGAAGGAGATGTTTGAGATGTAGGAGATATGGGAGTCCAGGCTGAATCTGGCCATTGGAGAAATGCCATTCCTTGAGGTTAGAAAAAAGATATAATTTGGTATGGGGATTAAACTCTCTGGGCTTCCTCCATCCCCTTTCATTCATCATATGAATTGCAGGTACCTACCTAGAGAAATTAGCTGAGGGAGTCAAATGAAAGGAGTAAAAATCAATGGCAGGGATCCATGTCCATGTAGTTTGGTCGACCTAGGGCCAATATTAATATTTTTATTGATGTTTTTGAGAGAATGAATCAAGGCCTATAGATTAATTTGATGAACAACACAAAGATGAAAAATACTTGACTTGTGTCCTTGGAGATTATTCACTTTTTAGGTGTTTATTGCCTATTTTCTTCAAACTAGATTCTAAGTTCCATGAGGGCAGGGACCTTGTCAGTCTTGTTCATTGTTGTTTTCCCAGCACCCAGAACTGTGCCTGTACATAATAGTTGATCAGTAAATTGTTTTACATTGATTAAACAATAGCAGTAGACTGTGATAATTGCTGTGATACCAGTATGCACTGGTGCTTTGGCAGCAGAGCATTAACTCTGCTTTGGGGGTTGGGGAAGCTTTCAGAAAGAAGGTGGCATTTGAGCTTGAAGAATGGGTAGGACTTTGTGAAGTGGAATGGAAAGAGAAGAGTCTTCCAGAAAGGTTGGAACACCATAAATAAAGGCAAAGCATTATGAAACACATGGTATGTTTGGGAGATATTGAAAAGTTTATTTTTTGAACACAGATACTTTAAAATGTACTTAGTGTCAGTGGAAAGTGAATTTCCTTCCCTACAAGTATACCTTACTTTATGGAATAGTTATGAAAGAAGGACCACAGGGAAATGTAAGAAAATTAAATTACTTTAAAAAGAATTTGGAGTGAAATTCTTCTGTCATGTGGATAAACCTGCCCACAGTGAATCGCTCCTGAAAAGCTTTTCCTTCCAAAGAGGACTCATATATGGCCTTGGTGTAACTTTTTCCAAGAGGTTTATTCAGGAAGTATGAAGAAACTGGAGAGTTGAAAGAAAAGGTAATAGAGGCTAATGCTTCTAAAAACAATAAAATACTAGAAGGATCAAAGGTTTATTATCATTTAACGCGAGGAAGGAACACAATAAATGTTCAGCATTTAAGGACTATCACTAATCTAACCTTTCATAAAAACAGTATAGTGGAGGTGGAACCTGCAGACTTTTAGTGAACATCTACTATGGAACAGGTGCTTTGCATTCATTGCCTTACTTAATCCTCGCAACAGTCCAGAGAGACAGGGATTACCACTCTCCCTTTTATAGATGAGGTAAGAGAGGGGCAGAATAGCTGGGTAAACTACTGTGGTGGTAAATGAAACTGAAATCAAGGCCGACCGTGAAGGTCATTGTCTTTCCCCTACCCTATGCTGCCTCTAACTTAAGAAACTTTTTAATTAGAGAGAAACGTTCGTTATTAATATGAAACATAATACGAAAGAAAGGCATAGGTCTCCGTGTGTGTGTGTGTGTGTGTGTGTGTGTGTGTGTGTGTGTATGTGAAGTGAGTTCTGGTCCAAGTCCTATTGCACTGTGAAGCAATGTTCCCCAAATAGCCCCAGGCTTTGGTGTCTATAATCCATCCATTATAATTAACCCCAGGGTTAAGGTATTGTTTCTAAAACCTGATTAAAATGCAAATATGTAACCTGAGAGGACTGACGCCATCTCTCAATTACAAACCTAGGAGCTGGCTCTTTGAGAACTTGACCCGACTAGTCCAGTAGTCGGGAAAGGCGGGGATTGCCCGGGCATCCCTGCAGGAGAGGTCCCCAGGCACAGGAAAGCAGGTGAGGGGTGGATGTCTGGATTGGGGGAGTCACTCGGTGAGATCGCAGAGGTTGGAGCTAAGCTAAAAAACAAACTTGGCCCTCTGAACAATTCTCTGGGGAGGGAGCGAGGAATACACCTTACCTTCTTATTCCAGGACTCTTTGGGAATCCCATAGACAGTCTTCCGAGGTTCACCATCTTCTAGCCCACGGCTCCCCCCGGGGGTAGACCCAGGAGCAATTAAACTCTGCCTGTGCAGCCTATTCCCCGCTCTCTGCCTAAGAAGCAGGGTCCGCAGATTTAACCCTTTCCCTCCAGACTCCCGCGCTCCCTCCCCCGCACCGTGTGGGCGGCTTGGCGACTGGGCATGCTCAGTCGCCGCCCGCGGTGTGCTTCCAGGGAAACCTCCGCACTCCCTACCCGGGCTGCTCTCTGTTGCCTCCTTGCCGCCGGCCTCCTGGGGTCCATCCCAGCTTGCTCTGCTCCTAGCGACCCAGATTCCTGCCCCGCCTCCGCCCCTCCCGCGCCCGCAGCCGGTGCTGCAGCCGCGGCCACCCTGGTCCAGGCTCTGCGCCGGGGACCGACCTCGTCGATCGCCGCGGTGGAACTTGCAGCTGGAGCCCTTGCGGAACGCGGAGATGGAGACCCGACTGCCGCACGCCAGGACCTGCTGAGCTTCTGCCGCCGCTGAGTCCATGTGAGTAGCTGCGTCCAGGGGCGACCCAACAGGAGCGGAGGGGAGAGGGGCGAATGCCCTTGAACAGGAGAGAGGTGGCGGCGAGGACTTTTGGCACCGTGAGAGCTGCGCTGTGTATGGGGCGCAGCAGAAATGCCAAGATTGTGGGCAGAGGGGGCAGGAATGAACGTGCATACTACTTCGGTTCAGGGGCTTCGTGGTCACTCAAGACCGTCATCTGTTCTCCCATCTTGACCCCCAAAATGAACACCCGGGGGATACAGGTCTGCGCGAGAGGCTGCATCTTGGCCGGGGCGCGGGTCACGTAGTAACTGAACGCCGAGGGCTCTGGAGGAGGCATGCCTGGCAGAGGCCAAAATGGGAGGTGGGGACGAAGGTAGGCCTGGCCCGGGCGAGTGGCCTGTCCAGGTCCTAGGGTCCCCTGCCCCACGGCCTTAGGCCTCTGGGGCAGTGCAGGACTTCGGATTGGCGGACCGCAGAGCTGGGGGGTCATCAGCGCTGCGAACCGGGAGGAACTGAGGGGCTGGCGCGCGGTGCCTCCTCCTACTGCCAGGTTCCCCTCACTTATTGGGGCACCTTCTTTCCCAGGCAGGTAGAATTGAACAGGCGAGTGGGGCGCCACGGCTGACAGAGCTATTAAAAGCAAAACAGTGAAGTGTGGTGGTGAGGCGTGCTGTTGTGAGTGCCTTTTTTTCCCCAAGTGTGAGTACAGAGTGCCCCTATTCACCGTGTTTCTACTCCACCTCTAAGTAGCGAGTCCGGTAACACACCTTATGAATATTTCAGGAACGACCTCGCAGGCTCGGTTGCTTCAGATCAAGTTTAATGAATATGTTTGTCAGCTTTTCTGCTTGCACAGGCAGGTGGAAGCCCCGTGCCTCAGCTTTCCAAATCTCATCCCTTCCCTGTACCAACTAGGAAAAAGACGCTAATAACCCCAGTGAGCTTTAGATGGGTACCATAAATTAAGTCTGTCCTTTGGAGAGAAGAGTCTTGGGCAGATATCCAGGCATTGTTCTGCATCTCTGCAGTGTGCGTGTTGTGCCTGGAGCTTGACAAACCGGAGCTGCCAATATGGTGGAAAGCAGGTAATGTGCTTATGTTGGAATAAACGTCTTAATTCATTATCATCTTACGACACCAGGTAGTTACACAGGCTTAGTCATTCTCTCCCTTAAAGTTGAATCTGAGATCTAGTTGAAATTTTGAAGAAGGCAAAATTTGTATCCCTCTATACTGGGGGGCATCTATCTTTCCTAAATTCTTTCATGGAAATAAGAAATGAACGTCTTTTCTGTAATCACTGTCAAGAACACTGAAAGAACACATTAATGTAAGGAACTTTCAGGATTGGAGCAAGCTGTAGGGCATCTTTCCTTACACTTTAGGTTATAACTTCCATTGCACCATCACCATTAATCAGTAAACCGACACACACAACAGTTAATACTCTAAAATGGTGCTCCTTTGCAGAAGAAACCTGCTTTTTCCTCCCTTAATGAGACAAGGTATGTCTCTAAATGACCTGTGAGGAATTCCTCTGTTAACCAAGATTTCAAGCCTTCAGGATTTACATGATGCTGAAAAAGGCATCTCTCTTCTCTTGCCAGCCCATACACAGTGAAGCTGAAGCAATTCAGTTTACAGATGTTCCACATTTAGAGAAGACTCTTCCAAAAAAGACCCACTACAGTTACACCACAGGCTCCACCTCCACCTGCCAGGCTGCTTCTCCCCAGCCTGTTAGTGAGGACAGTATGTCTCACTGTGCTTGATTAATGAAGAAAAGGAATCCCAAAATGAAAGACATTTATTTCCCATATTGTGTTTCAAAATTAAATTTTCAAAAAATTTTAATTATTAATACATAAAGACAAGGACTTAATTCAGGCATAGTAATGACTCTATGAATATCAGCTTTCCAAGAGATTTGGGGCAACATTACAGTATTCTTTGTGCTGAAATTATTGATAGATGGTATTAGAAGGGAATTCTATGAAATTAACAAGATAAGTAAAAATTTTATATAATAAACAGCATTTCCTAAAGTATGTTACTGAGATGCTCAGAAAGTAACCCAGCTGCATTAACAGACATACAATATGGCCAATTGAGAAGTTTGCAGAGCTTGGATACAAACCTCCAGGTGCTCCAAAGAAGCATTCCTTGAGTCCTCTGAGAATTTTTAAAGAGTCATTGGTAGAGCTGCCAGATTCAGCAAATAAAAATACAGGCTGTTCATCAGTTAAATTCGAATTTCAGATAAGCAATGAATAATTGTTTTTAAAGTCTTTTTTTTTTTAAAGCCAAATTTACCTCCTCCCCAATTGTGCTTTAAACCAATGGTTTTCAAATTTTGCTTTTTTTTTTTTTTTAATTAATAGACTTTTTTTTTAAGTATTTGTTTATTTATTTATTTATGGCTGTGTTGGGTCTTCGTTTCTGTGCGAGGGCTTTCTCTAGTTGTGGCAAGCGGGGACCACTCTTCATCGCGGTGCGCGGGCCTCTCACTATCGCGGCCTCTCTTGTTGTGGAGCACAGGCTCCAGACACGCAGGCTCAGTAATTGTGGCTCACGGGCCCAGCTGCTCCGCGGCACGTGGGATCTTCCCAGACCAGGGCTCGAACCCATGTCCCCTGCATTGGCAGGCAGATTTTCAACCACTGTGCCACCAGGGAAGCCCAATAATTGTTTTTAGTATAACTATATCCCATGCACTGTTTGGGGTATACTTACACTAAAAACTTTTAAATTTGTTGTTCATCTGAAATTCAGTTTTGACTGAGCAGCCTGTATTTTATCTGGCAACTCTATAGTCACTGGAAATTTCTCATTCCTCTTTTTGGGGTCACTATGGTTTGAAAAAATAAAGTGGGGCAGAGATCATATGCTCTTCTGCAGGCAGTCTGGGACAAGCCCAGTTCTGGTTCTAGCTATTGAAAACAACTCATGCTTAAAAGTGAGTACTTTCGGGCTTCCCTGGTGGCGCAGTGGTTGAGAGTCTGCCTGCTAATGCAGGGGACACGGGTTCGAGCCCTGGTCTGGGAGGATCCCACGTGCCGCGGAGCAGCTGGGCCCGTGAGCCACAATTGCTGAGCCTGCGCGTCTGGAGCCTGTGCCCCGTGACGGGAGGGGCCGCGATAGAGAAAGGCCCGCGCACCGCGATGAAGAGTGGCCCCCGCTTGCCGCAACTGGAGAAAGCCCTCGCACGAACCGAAGACCCAACACAGCCAAAAATAAAAACAAATAAATAAATAAATAAATAAGAAAATCCTTAAAAAAAAAAAAAAAAGTGAGTACTTTCAGTTCAACACACCTCAGCTTGCTAGATTTAGTGAGAAGTGCCAAAACATACAAAGATGTGTAGGGGAAGTGGGGGTGGAGGAAGGGATCTACATCATAAGATACAAGACTTGCAGGGTCCACTCTAGGAGCCTGGGAAGGACACTGAATTCTGCTGAGCAGCTCCAGTCAGGGAGTGAGATGACCGGCAGTTTTGACAGGTCTGGCTTTGAATGAGAGAGTAAGATCTTATCCTGGGAGGCAAGGAAGATAGAAACCCATGGCTTTATACCTAATGGAGTGGAGCTGGAAGTTGATGGCCTCAGTTAGAGGACAGAGAAGCCTGCTGAGGATGAGGGAAGAGAGAAGGGGATTCTAAAGGACGTTACATAGTTGCTGATGGGAATGGAAGAGGGAGGTGAAAAGGGACAAGTGCAAGGATTGGTAACTGGTACTTGGGTGAATGCATCTCATTGCATTTAAAAAAAACAGTTGGTCTGCCCTTTGACTAATACCCAAAGGGCTCCTTCACTATTCTGCTACCATCCTGGTTTCCTCAGGAAAAAAGCATCATCAAACAAATAGTTTTATTACTTTTATATAAAAGACGGTATTTAAATGTAATATTTGAGATGCTGATCAATATTCTGTTGCTTTGGCACAGATTTCTGAAATAAGATAAGCAGATGTTTTGGCTTTAGCAAATCTGTTGCTTCAAATAGGAAAAGATACTAAATTGCAATCATTTTCTGATTTAGTCCAGCTGTCTTTAAGGAAGCAGATTCTGATGATGGAAAGAATGTAGATTTTACAGAAATAGCACTATGTGAAAATGACCATATGCTTGTAGTACCAGAGAGTACCTACTGAGAATGTTCCAAATGCAATTAATTCCAAAAAATAGCACACCACTTACATTTGTGTCTCTGAAGACCCAGTGGGTATTTTCACTATTGATCATTATAGGAATTTTCCAGGGAAGTGGAAGATCAAACCACTACAGAAAATCTTCATTTTCTGAAGATTCCACTTTGCCAATCTCAAGCAAATGATGATAGAGTGCCATTCTAGATTGCACTTCTGTCAACAAATCTAGTTATCTCTAGGGACCATCTTCAGACGAGCCCCATATGTTTATCATATGTGTGGTTAAATTTCTACTTCATATTTTACAATAAGTTTTTAAAATCATAAAAATAACTCTCTGCTAAAATGTATAGTGAAGCAGTTAATTTGCGACTTTCTTATCAAATGATTATTCCTTAAAATAGAACAGAAAACACTTCTATTTCAGGTATTTGTATTTTTCCTTTTTGTAGTGTCTGCCAAATATGTCCTGCCTTATAATTCTGATAGTACATGAGAAAAAGAGTGATCAAGGACATATTGAAGTTGCTAAAATCTCAAGGCAATTAGACTATAGTTTTTATTTTCAGCGAAGTTTCATATGGATATGACTTATTGAAAAAAGCCTTACTTCAGTGATCTCTAATGACAACTTACGTGGACTGTCACCCAGAGAGAGCTTTAACTGAAATTGTGTGCTCAATTCACATTCTAAGTCTTCAGTAAATACTTTGAATTTAAAGAATCTGAAGACAGCATGTTTTTGCATCCCAGGAACTTTTAACCCTCCAGCTCACTTATGCTGACCACGAGCAAGTCTTATTTTACATCAATTTCTGTGCTATAAAATGGAAGATATGCACATTTAAAAAGAGAATATTGTGTTGACTCCAATCATCTATGTCTATAAAATAAACATTGTGTTCTAAAGGATAAATAACTCCATTCTCAATGTAATTAGACAATTTCTGTATTGTCTATGTACTCTCTATAATGTTTCAGATGCCATCAAAATAATTCACAATTTGCTGTGTTTGATTTTTTGCTTTTTTGTTACAAAGCAAGATGATTGTGGTAAATGCTTAAGGAGAGCTCATTAAGCCTCTTTAAAAAATCAGTTTCAAACAAGCTAATGACTGCAGATTCAAAGGTCTTTACATAGCTTTTAAACATAGTTTCCATTTTAATTATTGGGATTGGGACTTCGTTAATTAGAATGCGTGGTATAAGAGCTTATTTCAGCTGCTATAACTCTCAGTCCTATCCCTTGTATAAGTAGATCGCCATATGTTTTGAAGCTTTCATTCATGATGAAACTAACAATTTATTTATCCCACAGCTGCTTTTTGGTTTAGCAGATATCATCAATGATATCATAATCTCTGTTCCCTAATTGTTTTTTACATTACCATTTGGCATTATAAATATTTTAAGTATGAATCAGTCTCTGGAATGAATTTACTATACAAGTACATTTCTTCCTTTTCCTTCAGAAGAAGAATCAGAATGCTCTACCCTTCAGTATTTGGAAGCCAGATTTTCTGAAGAGTCTATATTCCAGTAGAACACTTACATTTTAATTTCAGATTTTCTTTGGTCTTAGAATCCATTTAAATTAGCAAAAATCTTAAAACAGTTATTTTTAATTGAGAAGTTTTATCATACATTCTTTAAAATGGTAAACATTTATCAAAGCTGTTTCAATTAAAATATATATTATGCACATCATTAGTCAAAACAATTATAAATATATATTCACCGAACATAGGACCACCTAAATACATGTGTAATGTGTATGTAGCCCAATATGTGAACCAGTACATGAAAATCAAGACATAAAATAAAAAGTTTGGGTTATAGTTTTTGCTTCACTAAAGAGTTCTGTGCTGTATCAAATATTTCTTCTATTATTCCTTTAAATTATAGATAACCTACAATATTTAAAATAGAGCCAGACTCATCAAATTTTTACATCTACTCTATCCTTCTGGGACACATCTATCAATTAGACGAGTAATCTTTGTAGGTGAGATGCAGAAATGAGGTCTGGGATATGATCTAATAGCTGGATTCATCAGCTGTAACCAAAGAATGTTTACAGGTGTGAAAGCCACATAGGAGGTGGTTTCTGCTGGCCTCCTTCAGAGCTCTTCCCTTGACCCTGACATTTCTACAATTTTATCAGTGACTCAGATACACTTAGACCATACAAATATCAGGTTTGTTGATAATGCAAAGCTCCAAGAACTAGTGAATTTGAATGACAATCAGGATTAAACTTAATATCCCTTAGCCCAGAGCAAGGGCTGAAACTAAGATTATATTCAGAAAGAATAAATGTTGGCTTCATTTAGTTTCTAAAATTAGTAGCCTAAGGATAGGGAGTGGAAGTCCTACTTTAACAACAGTTTGAGTTGTAAAAATTAGTTTTAGTTCACTTGAGTATTAACTAACAGTACAGAAGAAATTAATACTTTCTTTGGTTGGATTCATAGAGTCCATATGAAAAGATCAGAAACAGACACTATAACACACTGTACTGAAAGTGATGCATTTTGGGCCACCTGTCAGGGATGTAATAAGGGGGACTGGCTCATGTGAACCTGGGTAGGATGTTGGCTCACATGACCTTAAAAGCACCTCCTAAATCAGATTATGCAGTTTAAATTGAGTTCCCAGGCACTTATACATGAATCTGCCAATGTCTAATTCAGCTTAGTAACATTTATGTAGCATATAACTATTGTACATCCTTTTCTTGATTAATAATGAATATCCTTATTCTTTTCTACTTAAAGATTATTCCATACATAATTAATCATCACTTAAAATAAATGCATCTACTTTGTGACCACCACTGGGTTTACTTAGCTAAGATCATACTTGAAATTCTTAGATGAAATGATATGTACTTTGAATAGCCACGAAGTAGGCACGTGTCCAGGTTCTAAAATAAAAGTACACAAATTAAACAAAATGAAAGGCAAACGTATTCACTCTGTATTCGGTGTGTACTCTATTAGTCTGCACTGTGTTTTGGCTTTCAAAGGTGTTTGTTTATAGTGTAGAGTGGACACCTGTCATTCCTCTTGAACACTGCTATCTGAACCCCTTTCCCATGTTGGGGGGGCTCTCCCACATTATGAGACAGAGGCCACTTCTCACTACAGGAGATAAAGGTGCCAGATGCTTCCTCTCCCAGACATCCTTGCATCATAGACATGGACTCAGACGCTGCCCCAGTGGCAGGTGTTTCGGTTGGCAATACCCTTGACCAGTTCTGGGGAGGGGTCGGTGGAGCCAGCTACTGAGTCTGGACCTGGTAGTGGCAGTAGAGATGTCTTTACTGGACTGTCTTTGTGTCATCATTTTAAGCATTATTTTTGACTACATAACCTCTAAACCCAGTTCTCTAGCCCTCCTGGAGATTCTGTGGAATTACCTTCAGAACAAATTCCTTTTCTGCTTAAACAGGCAGAGCTAGTTTCTGTTCCTTGTAATAATAATCCCTGCTGGTACAGGGCACAAGTCCATGCTTACATTGGCATATTAGTTAGTCAGTGGGACCTACTGAGTACAAAGCACTCTGAAAGGTGCAAAGGGAAATATTTATTCATTCTCTGAGTATTTCTGAAACAAGGCACCTTGCTTGGCATTTGATAGAAGGAGAGGCAAACAAAATTGGTATTTTCAAATTAGTGCTATGAGGACAAGTAGGAGAAGGTAGGGATACCACTGTCAAACTACGATGGAGGCAGATATTATGTGGATCTACTGATTCTCAAGATTGATTTAGTGTGGGGATGAAGGGCTTGGGATAAGAAGGGATGCTCTTGGGGGGAAATATTGTGTTTCATCAATTCCAAGACTCAAATTGTTTTCTTCATCTTAACATTTATAAAATTAGGAACATTTATGAAATTAGAGTGTACTATGTTTTAATTGCCACTTTTTCTCCTTAGTCCATCTAACGTATTTTACTGAATCTAAGATGTAATTGATATATATACTATTACACTTTTTACCATTAAGAAAAAAAGCTCAGTAAGTAATTACTAAAAAATGATGATACTTAACATCATCCTGGGGGCTCTGGAGTAGAAGATTTAAAGAGAACCTAGGAGAATTAGGTCAGTCATGGAAATGTTGTGAGTTAAACACCAAATTCCTTTTCATTGTTCTAGTAGTCTCCCAAAGCTGTTAAAGACTAATAGATTCACCTCTAACTTCTGTTGTGAACAAATTCAGGTACTAATCATCATAGTCTTGCTTGGCTATAAACTATGCCCGGTAGAGTGATTCTCAGTTTTGTGGATGGCACATTTATTTTTGATAACTTTTTTATTTGGAAATTTTCAAATACATACAAAAGTAGACAGAATAATAACATGATGGATCCTAGTATTCAATAATTTTCAACTCATGATCAATGCTGTTTGATTTCTAGCCCTACTCTCTATTCATAAAATTTTATTTTGAAGCAAATCTCAGATGCCATACCATACAATTTGTAAATACTTCAGTATATATCTCTAAAACACATACTCAAAATATTGTTACTACATTCCTAGAAATAAAATCTATAGTTTGTAGCACCTTTTTTAATAGACAAATTTTGTATTTATTTTAATTAGGTTTTAAGCTACCTTTTGGGGGGAGGTTTTTAAAAAGAAAACCAAATGAGGAATACTTCAATGTCCACTGATTTCTTTTTAAGAAATTTATGTGATGCTAGTAGGTCATATCACAATCCTGCAATAATATCTATCTTGATTTTTCACTCTGAACTTTCTTTTGAATATGTTCTCTAGTTGAGGATTTGTTTAAGGACTATACTGCTGTTCTTGCCATTTCCAAAGCAATCTTCAGAAAAGTCATATCTATCTCTTTATTATTTTTGGTCCCAAAAGGAAGATTCATAATTACTGTATCAAATGACTTGAACCATGTCAACATTTGTCAGCTCAAACTCTTCCACTTTTCTATTAAATATTTTCATCTGTGTCAAATTCAACAAACAACCTTCAGTCCGTGGCCTGGTGGGATACTGTTCTAAAGTAACTTGGGCTTCTGAAACCATCTACTTGATGCAGGTGACTTTCTAGTTCCTTGAACCTTAGTTTCTTCTTTTTTGTTTTTGTAAAGTGTGGGTTCACAGGGTTAAAGGACATTGATGGACCTCAGGAGGCTGGAAGCACCACCATATGTGTGTCACCTTTTTCAAATTTAAGTTTTTGTTTTTAATCAAAGTAATACTTACATATTGTTAAAAACATCATACAATTATACAACATTATAATGAAAAATAGACCTGTTGCCTGGCTTTGTTTCTCAGGTATACTCACTTTAATTCTTTTAGCTGATTCTTCTGATGTGTTCCACCTTATAATCTACTAATATTGCTATTCCTCAATATTTAAAAGTATCAGATCTACTGATTTTCTACTAAAAAATGAAGTGAATGGAGTGAAGATTTAACTTTCATACCTAACTTCTCTCCCTTATATGCATTCACTTCTCTTTCCACAGTTCTCCCATTATCACTGTTTTTGCCTAGGAGAGATTCACATGTGTCTTGGTTTGGATGGTTTTCTGAGGGATAAATCTCCTGAGGACTAGTATTCTGGCTGCCTCTGTTCTGGGAGTTGAGTGGGAGAAGGAGGCTGGATAAATCTCATGTTTATCATGTAGACTTTCATTTAACCTCCTAGTGTTCAGTATGACAGCTCAATCTCATTTTCTTGTTTCCAAAAGTTCAGAGCCTCTCTAGCTCAACCTCTAGAATGGAGAGGGGTTATGCCTACTTTCATAAGGTGGAGAGGAGATCTAAGCCCTAACTAATTCTTATGAAAACTTTCAGCCAAGCTGTGTTGACTTCATTTTACACTCCACTTTCAGAAGACCTAGGCATCCCTAACTCCTGAACATGACTGAGATTACGTACTCTAACTTGTATTGCCTTTGGGTCACTACCCTCACTGCAGGTTTAGTCAATTAAGCTAAGTAAATTACCATTTTCCCATCTTCTTTCAGCTTCCAAAATTCTGCTGACATCTCATGTGCACTCCTGTTACCCTTAGCCTTATGGATTTATGCTTTTTGATTTCTTTACTCTTACGTTGGTGGGATTACATGTGTTTCATTTGTCATGTTTAGATGGAAGTCCATGACACAAGTTTTAAGGGCACACTTAAAAGGAATTAAAGATGTGAAATAATGTAAATGAATCAGCAATAATTATAGTGAATTAATTACTGCTCAGTAAGTGTCTCACATTGCCTATGTAAACTTCTACAATTACCATACTTGTTTTGCTTACTCCTCTTTTCTCCTTACCCATAGTAAATTTTAATACCCTCTTAACCTAGTCATACCACCTTCTTAGCAAAATATCCTACTTAACACATACTACTGTAAATAATATGTATCCCCAGTTGTAAAGAAGAAGAATTTCATAAAATTAGTGATCAGAATTTTGTCACACATCTGTGAAGAGTCCATAGAACTGTGACATGTTGGTTAGGTACCCTTGTCTTAGAGTATAGTCCAGTTTAGTCTGACATGACTGAAATGAATTTTCATTGGCGACAGCTCAGAGCTTCTATATTGACTTCAGAAAGGACACTAGAGGGGGGAGGGGCAAGATGGCCGTAGAGTAAGATGCGGAGATCACCTTCCTTCCCACAGATACAGTAGAAATACATCTACACGTGGAACTGCTCCTACAGAACACCCACTGGACGCTGGCAGAAGACGTCAGACCTCCCAAAAGGCAAGAAAATCCCCACGTACTTGGGTAGGGCAAAAGAAAAAAGAAATAACAGAGACAAAAGAATAGGGACAGGACCTGCACCAGTGGGAGGGAGCTGTGAAGGAGGAAAGGTTTCCACACACTAGGAAGCCCCTTTGTGGGCAGAGACTGTGGGTGGCAGAGGGGGGAAGCTTTGGGGCCATGGAGGAGAGCGCAGCCACAGGAGTGCGGAGGGCAAAGTGGAGAGACTCCTGCACAGAGGAGCGGTGCTGACCAGCACTCACCAGCCCGAGAGGCTTGTCTGCTCAGACGCCGGGGCGGGCGGGGGCTGGGAGCTGAGGCTCAGGCTTCAGTGCTAGCCGGGAGGGAGTCCAGGAAAAAGTCTGCAGCTGCCAAAGAGGCAAGAGACTTTTTCTTGCCTCTTTGTTTCGTGGCGCGCAAGGAGAGGGGATTCAGAGCGCCGCCTAAACAAACTCCAGAGACGGGCGCGAGCCGCGGCTATCATCGCAGACCCCAGAGGCAGGTGCGAGCTGTGGCTATCAGCACGGATCCCACAGCAACAGGGGTGCAGAGGGAAAAACGGAGAGATTCCCGCACAGAGGCTCGGTGCCGAGCAGCACTCACCAGCCCGAAAGGCTTGTCTGCTCACCCGCTGGGGCGGGCGGGGGCTGGGAGCTGAGGCTCGGGCTTCGGTGCTAGCCGGGAGGGAGTCCGGGAAAAAGTCTGCAGCTGCCGAACAAAGAGGCAAGAGACTTTTTCTTGCCTCTTTGTTTCGCGGCACGCAAGGAGAGGGGATTCAGAGCGCCGCCTAAACGAACTCCAGAGGCGGGTGCGAGCCGCGGGTATCAGCGAGGACCCCAGAGGCGGGCGCGAGCCGCAGTTATCAGCGCGGACCCCAGAGATGGGCAGGAGATGCTAGGGCTGCTGCTGCCGCCACCAAGAAGCCTGTGTGCGAGCACAGGTCACTCTCCACACTGCACCTCCTGGGAGCCTGTGCAGCTCGCCACTGCCAGGGTCCCATGATCCAGGGACAACTTCGTCGGGAGAATACATGGCGTGCCTCGGGCTGCTGCAACGTCATGCCAGCCTCTGCCGCCACAGGCTCATCCCACATCCGTGCCCCTCGCTCCCCCCCGCCTGAGTGAGCCAGAGCCCCTGAAGCAGCTGCTCCTTTAACCCCATTCTGTCTGGGCGGGGAACAGATGCCCTCAGGTGACCTACATGCAGAGGCGGGTCCAAATCCAAAGCTGAACCCCAGGAGCTGTGCGAACAAAGAAGAGAAAGGGAAATCTCTCCCAGCAGCCTCAGAAGCAGCGGATTAAAGCTCCACAAACAACTTGATGTGCCTGCATCTGTTGAATACCTGAATAGACAACGAATCATCCCAAATTCAAGGGGTGGACTTTGGGAGCAGGATATAATAATATTTCCCCTTTTCCTTTTTTTGTGAGTGTATATGTGTATGCTTCTGGGTGAGATTTTGTCTGTATAGCTTTGCTTTCACCATTAGTCCTAGGGTTAGGTCCGTCCGTGTTTTTTTTTTTCTTTTTTTTTTTTTTAACTCAAAAAAAATTTTTTCCCTAATAAATGTTTTCTTAATATTTTTTTCCTTATTTTCTATTTTTAGAAATTAAAAAAAAATTAATAAGTTTTCATATTTTTTATTTTAAAAAATTAAAAATTTTTTTCTTAATAAATTTTTTTCTTAATACTTTATTTTTTTACTATAAAAAATTAATACATCTATTTTTAAAAATTAAAAAAATATTTTTTCTGAATACATTTATTCTTAATAATTTTTTTCTTATTTTTTATTATAATAGCTTTATTCTATTTTATTTTATCCTCTTTCTTTCTTTCTTTCTATTTTTTTCTCACTTTTATTCTGAGCCGTGTGGACGAAAGGCTCTTGGTGCTCCAGCCAGGCATCAGGGCTGTGCCTCTGAGGTGGGAGAGCCAACTTTAGGACACTGGTCCACAAGAGACCTCCCAGCTCCACGTAATACCAAATGGTGAAAATCTCTCAGAGGTCTCCATCTCAACATCAAGACCCAGCTTCACTCAACGACCAGCAAGCTACAGCGCTGGACACCCTATGCCAAACAACTAACAAGACAGGAACACAGCCCCATCCATTAGCAGAGAGGCTGCCTAAAATCATAATAAGGCCACAGACACCCCAAAACACACCACCAGACGTGGACGTGCCCACCAGAAAGACAAGATCCAACCTCATCCACCAGAACACAGGCACTAGTCCCCTCCACCAGGAAGCCTACACAACCCACTGAACCAACCTTAGCCACTGGGGACAGATACCAAAAACAACGGGAAATACGAACCTGCAGCCTGTGAAAAGGAGACCCTAAACACAGTAAGATAAGCAAAATGAGAAGACAAAAAACCACACAGCAGCTGAAGGAGCACGGTCAAAACACACCAGACCTAACAAATGAAGAGGAAATAGGCAGTCTACCTGAAAAAGAATTCAGAATAATGATAGTAAAGATGATCCAAAATCTTGGAAATAGAATAGACAAAATGCAAGAAACATTTAACAAGGACGTAGAAGAACTAAAGAGGAACCAAGCAATGATGAAAAACACAATAAATGAAATTAAAAATACTCTAGTTGGGATCAATAGCAGAATAACTGAGGCAGAAGAACGGATAAGTGACCTGGAAGATAAAATAGTGGAAATAACTACTGCAGAGCAGGATAAAGAAAAAAGAATGAAAATAACTGAGGACAGTCTCAGAGACCTCTGGGACAACATTAAATGCACCAACATTCGAATTATAGGGGTCCCAGAAGAAGAAGAGAAAAAGAAAGGGACTGAGAAAATATTTGAAGAGATTATAGTTGAAAACTTCCCTAATATGGGAGAGGAAACAGTTAATCAAGTCCTGGAAGCACAGAGAGTCCCATACAGGATAAATCCAAGGAGAAACACGCCAAGACACATATTAATCAAACTATCAAAAATTAAATATAAAGAAAACATTAAAAGCAGCAAGGGAAAAACAACAAATAACACAGAAGGGAATCCCCATAAGGTTAACAGCTGATCTTTCAGCAGAAACTCTGCAAGCCAGAAGGGAGTGGCAGGATATACTTAAAGTCATGAAGGAGAAAAACCTACAACCAAGGTTACTCTTCCCAGCAAGGATCTCATTCAGATTTGATGGAGAAATTAAAACCTTTACAGACAAGCAAAAGCTGAGAGAGTTCAGCACCACCAAACCAGCTTTACAACAAATGCTAAAGGAACTTCTCTAGGCAAGAAACACAAGAGAAGGAAAACACCTACAATAACAAACATAAAATATTTAAGAAAATGGGAATAGGAACATACATATCGATAATTACCTTAAATGTAAATGGATTAAATGCTCCCACCAAAAGACACAGACTGGCTGAATGGATACAAAAGCAAGACCCATATATATGCTGTCTACAAGAGACCCACTTCAGACCTAGAGACACATACAGACTGAAAGTGAGGGGATGGAAAAAGATATTCCATGCAAATGGAAATGAAAAGAAAGCTGGAGTAGCAATTCTCATATCAGACAAAATAGACTTTAAAATAAAGATTATTACAAGAGACAAAGAAGGACACTATATAATGATCAAGGGTTGATCCAAGAAGAAGATATAACAATTGTAAATATTTATGCACCCAACATAGGAACACCTCAGTACATAAGGGAAATACTAACAGCCGTAAAAGGGGAAATCGACAATAACACAATCATAGTAGGGGACTTTAACATCCCACTTTCACCAATGGACAGATCATCCAAAATTAAAATAAATAAGGACACACAAGCTTTAAATGATACATTAAACAAGATGGACTTAATAGATATTTATAGGACATTCCACCGAAAAACAACAGAATACACATTTTTCTCAAGTGCTCATGGAACATTCTCCAGGATAGATCATATCTTGGGTCACAAATCAAGCCTTGGTAAATTTAAGAAAATTGAAATCATATCAAGTATCTTTTCCGACCACAACGCTATGAGACTAGATATCAATTACAGGAAAAGATCTGTAAAAAATACAAACACATGGAGGCTACACAATACACTACTTAATAACGAAGTGATCACTGAAGAAATCAAAGGGGAAATCAAAAAATACCTAGAAACAAATGACAATGGAGATACGACGACCCAAAACCTATGGGACCCAGCAAAAGCAGTGCTAAGAGGGAAGTTTATAGCAATACAAGCCTACCTCAAGAAACAGGAAACATCTCGAATAAACAACGTAACCTTGCACCTAAAGCAATTAGAGAAAGAAGAGCAAAAAAAACCCCAAAGCTAGCAAAAGGAAAGAAATCATAAAGATCAGATCAGAAATAAATGAAGGAAACAATAGCAAAAATCAATGAAACTAAAAGCTGGTTCTTTGAGAAGATAAACAAAATTGATAAACCATTAGCCAGACTCATCAAGAGAAAAAGAGAGAAGACTCAGATCAATAGAATTAGAAATGAAAAAGGAGAAGTAACCACTGACACTGCAGAAATACAAACGATCATGAGAGATTACTACAAGCAACTCTATGCCAATAAAATGGACAACCTGGAAGAAATGGACAGATTCTTAGAAATGCACAACCTACCGAGACTGAACCAGGAAGAAATAGAAAATATGAACAGACCAATCACAAGCCCTGAAATTGAAACTGTGATTAAAAACCTTCCAACAAACAAAAGCCCAGGACCAGATGGCTTCACAGGCGAATTCTATCAAACATTTAGAGAAGAGCTAACACCTATCCTTCTCAAACTCTTCCAAAATATTGCAGAGGGAGGAACACTCCCCAACTCATTCTACGAGGCCACCATCACCCTGATACCAAAACCAGACAAAGATGTCACAAAGAGGGAAAACTACAGGCCAATATCACTGATGAACATAGATGCAAAAATCCTCAACAAAATACTAGCAAACAGAATCCAACAGCACATTAAAACGATTATACACCATGATCAAGTGGGGTTTATTCCAGGAATGCAAGGATTCTTCAATATACGCAAATCAATCAACGTGATACATCATATTAACAAATTGAAGGAGAAAAACCATATGATCATCTCAATAGATGCAGAGAAAGCTTTTGACAAAATTCAACACCCATTTATGATAAAAGACCTGCAGAAAGTAGGCATAGAGGGAACTTTCCTCAACATAATAAAGGCCATATATGACAAACCCACAGCCAACATTGTCCTCAATGGTGAAAAACTGAAACCATTTCCTCTAAGATCAGGAAGAAGACAAGGTTGCCCACTCTCACCACTATTATTCAACATAGTTTTGGAAGTGTCAGCCACAGCAATCAGAGAAGAAAAAGAAATAAAAGGAATCCAAATTGGAAAAGAAGAAGTAAAGCTGTCACTGTTTGCAGATGACATGATACTATACATAGAGAATCCTAAAACTGCTACCAGAAAACTCCTAGAGCTAATCAATGAATTTGGTAAAGTAGCAGGATACAAAATTAATGCACAGAAATCTCTTGCATTCCTATATACTAATGATGAAAAATCTGAAAGTGAAAGTAAGAAAACACTCCCATTTACCATTGCAACAAAAAGAATAAAATATCTAGGAATAAACCTACCTAAGGAGACAAAGGACCTGTATGCAGAAAATTATAGGACACTGATGAAAGAAATTAAAGATGATACAAATAGATGGAGAGATATACCATGTTCTTGGATTGGAAGAATCAACATTGTGAAAATGACTGTACTACCCAAAGCAATCTACAGATTCAATGCAATCCCTATCAAACTACCACTGGCATTTTTCACAGAACTAGAACAAAAAATTTCACAATTTGTATGGAGACACAAAAGACCCCGAATAGCCAAAGCAACCTTGAGAACGAAAAATGGAGCTGGAGGAATCAGGCTCCCTGATTTCAGACTATACTACAAAGCTACAGTAATCAAGACAGTTTGGTACTGGCACAAAAACAGAAATATAGATCAATGGAACAGGATAGAAAGCCCAGAGATAAACCCACGCACATAAGGTCACCTTATCTTTGATAAAGGAGGCAAGCATATACAGTGGAGAAAAGACAGCCTCTTCAATAATTGGTGCTGGAAAAACTGGACAGGTACATGTAAAAGTATGAAATTAGAACACTCCCTGACACCATCCACAAAAATAAACTCAAAATGGATTAAAGACCTAAGTGTAAGGCCAGACACTATCAAACTCTTAGAGGAAAACATGGGCAGAACACTCTATGACATAAATCACAGCAAGATCCTTTTTGACCCAGCTCCTAGAGAAATGGAAATAAAAACAAAAATAAACAAATGGGACCTAATGAAACTTCAAAGCTTTTGCACAGCAAAGGAAACATAAACAAGACCAAAAGACAACCCTCAGAATGGGAGATATTATTTGCAAATGAAGCAACTGACAAAGGATTAATCTCCAAGATTTACAAGCAGCTCATGCAGCTCAATTACAAAAAAAAAAAAAAAAAAACCCAATCCAAAAATGGGCAGAAGACCTAAATAGACATTTCTCCAAAGAAGATATACAGATTGCCAACAGACACATGAAAGAATGCTCAACATCATTAATCATTAGAGAAATGCAAATCAAAACTACAATGAGATATTATCTCACACTGGTCAGAGTGGCCATCATCAAAAAATCTAGAAACAATAAATGCAGGAGACGGTGTGGAGAAAAGGGAACACTCTTGCACTGTTGGTGGGAATGTAAATGGATACAGCCACTATGGAGAACAGTATGGACGTTCCTTTAAAAACCTAAAAATAGAACTACCATATGACCCAGCCATCCCACTACTGGGCATATACCCTGAGAAAACCATAATTCAAAAAGAGTCATGTACCACAGTGTTCATTGCAGCTCTATTTACAATAGCCAGGACGTGGAAGCAACCAAAGTGTCCATCATCGGATGAATGGATAAAGAAGATGTGGCACATATATACAATGGAATATTACTCAGCCATAAAAAGAAATGAAATGGAGGTGTTTGTAATGAGGTGGATGGAGTTAGAGTCTGTCATACAGAGTGAAGTAAGTCAGAAAGAGAAAAACAAATACAGTATGCTAACACATATATATGGAATCTAAGGGAAAAAAAAAAGGTAATGAAGAACCTAGTGGCAAGATGGGAATAAAGACACAGACCTACTAAAGAATGGACTTGAGGATATGGGGAGGGGGAGGTGTGAGATGTGACAGGATGAGAGAGTGTCATGGACATATATACACTACCAAATGTAAAATAGATAGCTTGTGGGAAGCATCCATATAGCACAGGGAGATCAGCATGGTGCTTTGTGACCGCCTGAGGAGGTGGGATGGGGAGGGTGGGAGGGAGGGAGATGCGGGAGGGAGGAGATATGGGAGCGTGTGTGTATCTGTAGCTGATTCACTTTCTAATAAAGCAGAAACTAACACACACACACAAAAAAAGAACTTCTGCCCTTCAAAAATGTCAGTGTCACAAAAGACAAAGAAGAACCAAGGAGTTGTTCCAGATTATAGGAGACTAAAGAGACAAGATAACTAAATGCAATATGTAATTCTAGAACAGATCACCACTGGACATGATTGAGTCAACTGAAAAAAATTGGGGTATAGATTGTAGATAAATAAGTGTATTTATTAATGTTAAATTTCCTGAAGTTGATGTCTATACTGTGGTTATATAAGAGAATGTACTTATTCTTAAGAAATACACACTGAAATATTTAGAGATTAAAAAAAAAAAAAAAAAAAGAAAGGACACTAGATTCCATGTGTGAGAACTGCTAGATTTCCCATTCCCTGTGGGCAAAGACTGTCTTACTTATTTTGTGTTTCTAGTGCTTAGAAAGAACTGAACATAATAAGTGCACAGTGACGCTTACTGACTAGAATTAAGAGCTGAGGTCTTTTCCTACCAATTGGCTGTCTGTCCTTGGATAAGTCATTTGTTGGATTTGTTTGAGGCTCCAAGAGGTCACTTAGGAAAGGTATGGTGGCAGAAAGGTCGAGAATGGAACATTGGGGAATACTTACACTTAAAAGGCAGGCAGAGGAAGAGTGTGAGATAGATGGAAAACCAGGAGAACATAGAAACATGGAAGCCAAAAGCAGGCCTTTCAAGAAGTAACATCACATGAAATCACATCAAATTAAGATAAAGATAAGAAAATGGAGCTTGGACTAGACCATGCTCTGCCTTCAACCAAACATTTATCTACTCACTCACTCTTTGTGTAGATAAATGTTTATCACTCCTGAGATGTTTATGGTCAGAGCGATCTTTGTAGTATAAGGAAGTTGTCTTGAGCCCTGTGTATGTGTGAGGATGCATATGTGTGTGAATGTGAATGGAGGGATTGTGATAGGGGAAGGAAACAAGAGCTCAGAAAGACTATGCAGGAAGGAGTTGGGAGGCTCTTTATGAGGCTAAGAAGGACATGAGTTAGTCATGTGTGATCAACGTATAACATATTGTAGAATTACTTAATTAACCTGGTTTAACCTGAATAAAAATGTTTGAGTCAGAGAGTAAGCTTCTTGTGTGATTTGCTGCAGGCCATTTGTATTCTTTTTCATCAACCAATGGATTCTTCGAAGAAACACTGTAGCCTGGAATTTGGAAATAAATGGGCTTCAATCTTACTGTATTTCATCAATTCTTCCCCCCACCCCCATCACTGAAATTGGGGTGCATCATAATTTAATTAGCAACATTTTGTTTTTCCTTAAAGGCACATGACATAATGGTACACTTTACCATTGATGGTGCTGATGAAATTCCACTGGAAAGAATCAAACAATACTCATTCAGCATACATTTATCAAGTCATACATATCAAATCATAGCTCTAAAGTGAGGTTAAAACTATTTTTAAAATTTGTTTTACAGCACAAATTGTTGCAGAAGCCCAATCTAAATGGTCTACTTCTCAGAAACATTCTCAGAAGAATGTTATTATCTCATCTGTGTGATCAGAGTCAGCAGTTGCCTTAAGAGCAAGATACCCTGTTTGCCTCCAGGCCCCTGGAAATATCCGAATTTGTTGGGACTTTTCTGTCAGATGTTTATAGGTAGATGCCCTCTCTATGTTCTCATTATATGAAAGTGAAAATTTTGCAAAAAGCATCAGTCTAGATTGGCAAAATCATATTCATTTAATTTTTATGCAAACATAAGTTTACCATTTATTGTGGTTTAACTTAGAAATTTAACTTTTAAAGCTAAAAAGTTTTTAAAACTAAAACTATTATATAGTTGAGAACGTACAAAATCTAGATTGAGTATTTTTATAGAAAATGGATTAATATTTAGATTTAGAAATTTCCTTATTCTTTTATAGATTAAAGACAAATTTCATCAATCCTGCTCTCCCTCTCTTTGCTCCCTCCCTGAAAACAATAGATGGATGTAGGTGATCACAGTGAAA
Organism: Balaenoptera acutorostrata; assembly: GCF_949987535.1. Lineage (NCBI taxonomy): Eukaryota > Metazoa > Chordata > Mammalia > Artiodactyla > Balaenopteridae > Balaenoptera > Balaenoptera acutorostrata. The sequence continues at coordinate 86,956,462 of NC_080072.1, forward strand.
GCCAGAAAATCACTATACTTTTAAAGTAAATCATAAACATATTTGCAGACAATCCTGAATTCTGTGACTGGCATGGCCTCCATTGTTATAAATCACAAAAATTAACTTTGGGTGAGTGTTTAATTCCTGAACAAGGAAAAAAACTTCTTACTTGTCATTTTAGTGAGTATCAGCAGAACATTTTTTCAAGTGAATCACCAGAGAAGGAGGAAAGGAGAGTTCTGGAATGTGGCCTTAGGCAGATTATTATGCATGAGCATTATACCTCTAATATGACATGCTGCATAACGTGTGAAATGTAAATGCATAATATGAAAGATTTTTTTATTTCTCTGTGATAGTAATTTTTTATATTGCTCCTCTCTCCTCATATGCATACCTATATTAAGACCCGTATATATGCAGTTTACAAGAGACCCACTTCAGACCTAGGGACACATACAGACTGAAAGTGAGGGGATGGAAAAAGATATTCCATGCAAATGGAAATCAAAAGAAAGCTGAAGTAGCAATTTTCATTTCACACAAAATATACTTCAAAATAAAGACTATTACAAGAGACAAAGAAGGACACTACATAATGATCAAAGGATCAAACCAAGAAGAAGATATAACAATTGTAAATATTTATGCACCCAACATAGGAGCAGCTCCATACATAAGGCAAATGCTAACAGCCATAAAAGGGGAAATTGACAGTAACACAATCATACTAGGGGCCTGTAACACCCCATTTTCACCACTGGACAGATCATCCAAAATGAAAATAAATAAGGGAACACAAGCTTTAAATGATACATTAAACAAGATGGACTTAATCGATATTTATAGGACCTTCCATCCAAAAACAACACAATACACTTTCTTCTCAAGTGCTCATGGAACATTCTCCAGGATAGATCATATCTTGGGTCACAAATCAAGCCTTGGTAAATTTAAGAAAATTGAAATCATATCAAGTATCTTTTCCAACCACAACACTATGAGACTAGATATCAATTACAGGAAAAAATGTGTAAAAAGTAGAAACACATGGAGGCTAAACAATACATTACTGAATAACCAAGAGATCACTGAAGAAATCAAAGAGGAAATCAAAAAATACCTAGAAACAAATGACAATGAAAACACGACGACCCAAAACCTATGGGATGCAGCAAAAGCAGTTCTAAGAGGGAAGTTTATAGCAATACAATCCTACCTCAAGAACAAGAAACATCTTAAATAAAACAACCTAACCTTACACCTAAAGCAATTAGACTAAGAAGAACAAAAAAACCCCCAAAGTTAGCAAAAGGAAAGAAATCATAAAGTTCAGATCAGAAATAAATGAAAAAGAAATGAAGGAAATAATCGCAAAGATCAAGGAAACTAAATGCTGGTTCTTTGAGAAGATAAACAAAATTGATAACCCATTAGCCAGACTCATCAAGAAAAGGAGAAGACTCAAATCAATAGAATTAGAAATGAAAGAGGAGAAGTAACAACTGACACTGCAGAAATACAAAGGATCATGAGAGATTACTACAAGCAACTATATGCCAATAAAATGGACAACCTGGAAGAAACGGACAAATTCTTAGAAAAGCACAACCTTCTGAGACTGAACCAGGAAGAAATAGAAAATATAAACAGACCAATCACAAACACTGAAATTGAAACTGTGACTACAAATCTTCCAACAAACAAAAGCTGAGGACCAGATGGCTTCACAGGTGAATTCTATCAAACATTTAGAGAGGAGCTAACACCCATCCTTCTCAAACTCTTCCAAAATATAGCAGAGGGGGGAACACTCCCAAACTCATTCTATGAGGCCACCATCACCCTGATACCAGAGCCAGACAAAGATGTCACAAAGAGGGAAAACTACAGGCCAATATCACTGATGAACATAGATGCAAAAATCCTCAACAAAATACTAGCAAACAGAATCCAACAGCACATTAAAAGGATCATACACCATGTTCAAGTGGGGTTTATCCCAGATTGCAAGGATTCTTCAATATACGCAAATCAATCAATGTGATACACCATATTAACAAATTGAAGGAGAAAAACCATATGATCATGTCAATAGACACAGAAAAAGCTTTCAACAAAATTCAACACCCATTTGTGATAAAAACCCTCCAGAAAGTAGGCATAGAGGGAAGTTACCTCAACATAATAAAGGTCATATATGACAAACCCACAGCCAACATCATTCTCAATGGTGAGAAACTGAAACCATTTCCTCTAAGATCAGGAACAAGACAAGGTTGTCCACTCTCACCACTGTTATTCAACATAGTTTTGAAAGTTTTAGCCACAGCAATCAGAGAAGAAAAAGAAATAAAAGGAATCCAATTCAGAAAAGAAGAAGTAAAACTGTCACTGTTTGCAGATGATATGATACTATACATAGAGAATCCTAAAGATGCTACCAGAAAACTACTAGAGCTAATCAATGAATTTGGTAAAGTAGCAGGATACAAAATTAATGCACAGAAATCTCTTGCATTCCTATACACTAATGATGAAAAATCTGGAAAGGAAATTAAGGAAACACTCCCATTTACCATTGCAACAACAAGAATAAAATACCTAGGAATAAACCTACCTCAGGAGACAAAAGACCTGTATGCAGAAAACTATAGACACTGATGAAAGAAATCAAAGACGTTACAAACAGATGGAAAGGTATATCATGTTCTTGGATTGGAAGAATCAACATTGTGAAAATGATTATATGTAAAATGTAAAATAGATATTTACATTTTACAAATGTAAAATAGATAGCTAGTGGGACGCAGCCACATGGCACAGGAAGATCAGCTTGGTGCTTTGTCTCCACCTAGAGGGGTGGGATAGAGAGGGTGGGAGGCAGATGCAAGAGGGAGGAGTTATGGGGATATATGTATATGTATAGCTGATTCACTTTTTTATAAAGCAGAAACTAACACACCATTGTAAAGCAATTATACTCCAATAAAGATGTTAAAAAAAAAAAAGCATCAGCCTATGATGGTAAACTGGAAATAAACTTAAAGAAAAAAAAAGAATATTGCCTGGCATATGGTAAGCAGTTTGAAAATATTGGCTGTTATTCACAAAATCTTAAGCTGAGACTAAATTTTTTAAATTAAATTTTATTTTTAAATGTACTGTATACAAAATTTATAAAAACATTATCATTTCAAATTAGGCAAATTATAACAATGGAACAGTATTTGTTTTGTGGATTGTCTTTTATTTATGTATAAACATTATGAGTCCACAAGCATTTTGGTTGTTACAGGGCATACAGTAGTTAGAATCTGAAGGACTACATAGACAGTATTGTATTGGGCAAAACGTTCGTTCAGAAAATCCCGAGCGAACTTTCTGGCCCACCAAATAGCCTTTTCCATCTCATGTAGGGATTCAGATTTAAAGAAAGGAATTCTTTTCCCTGTAGTTGAGTCTCTCATTCCCTGCAATACTCAATAGATGGATTGGCTTCTAAGAGGTAGGGTCAGCCTGTGGTACTTTACAAAGAGCCTTGGTAGCTTCTTGCTCATAAGAAGCAAGGCAAGTTCCTGATGCCAGGTAAGAGGATGAATTTTCAGAAGCAACAGACCATTCCTTGTGCCCCAAGGGTCATGTAACCCCGCACACAGCACTGAAGTGTCAGTCGATGTCCAGAGCACAATCATTTGATCCTTCCCTTCAGAATAGGGCAGGACAATATCCCTGTACACATGGAGAGAAATTACTGCAGATAAGGGGAAAGGGTCAGGAAACCAGGATTATGATTATATTCTTTACTTTGGTTTAAAAAAAAATACAGGGTTTTTTTTCTTCCAATGGGGAGATTTTTTGTTTGTTTTATTAGTGCTGTTATTGAACAGTGCTGTTAAAGAAGTGAATTTCTCAAGAAAGATGCAGAGTTCATTTCAATAAATTTGTATTGAGCACTGAATGTACCAGGCACTGTATGAGGCCCTGGGGCTTCCCTCATGCCCTGGAGGAGCATGTAGTCCAGAGGGAAAAGAAACATGAAATAGATCATTTCAGAACAATAGGAGATATTTAAAATATAGCAGGTAATTCTGATATCCACCCTGGGTTAAAAACCTCTTTAGAAACGATGTTACAGGGAAGGGATAGCACCCAGAGCTGTTTCCGTGTTCTCCTTGTGTGCTGTGAAACAGGTGGCTTTGGGGCTAATGTCTGACCAAAAAAGGCTGAAATTTACATATGTAAATAATACCTCAATAAGTCTGAATTAAACAAAAAGTTAATATAAGTGTTTTTCAATTAGTGAGACAGATATAAACAAGACAAGTAACATATTTCATCAAGTTAAAGTCTGGTGCATAAAACAGGCTGGTGTGTAAAATACTTGAGAAGTCTATCAGGGCTACCATTTTATTAGAGGGCTGAGCAAACAAAAAGTAAACTCAAATGCTTCCTGAGTTTAGGCCTTGCCCAGCCACTTGAGAAATGCTGTTTTGGCTACAAAGGAGTAGATTAACTCAGCACCACTCGTGGAAAAACAGTTCAAAGGACTTTGCTTATCAATAGTGGCTCAGAGTATCGTACATGGCACACCAATTATGATTTGTTCCTGTCTTTTACATAGATTTTCTAGTTAACTGTAATTAGGACATTAACAAGTGTGCCTCCTTTAAAACAAAGCTAGATTTAAAAATAAAGTAAGCAGTAATTCTTTTTGCTTTCCTATGGAAAACATTTAGAGAAGTTATTTAATGAGCACCCATCGAGCAGTGAGTTAAATAGCATTTGCAAAAGGCTTTCTTCTACCACCCAAAGCCATTTTTGGTGTTTCCTCTTTGGGGGCAAATAATTAGAACTAATTGTTGTCTTTGTTTCCTGTTTGGGGGACAGATAATTAGAACTAATTATTAGTTCCCTTCGCCTGTCCCACCCAACCAGCAAGTCCAATTGATTCTACCTTCTTCATCACCACTGTTGATGTCCCAGTTCAGGTCACAATTTGCCAGAATTTATCTAAACAGTCTCCTAAGTGATTCTTGACTTGACAAAATGATCTTTTACTTTAGAGGAGGATATAATAAGAATGAGAAAATAATAATACCAGAAATGAGTAGCAACTCATTGATTGCATATTATATACATCTAACTATGCTAAGCACCTTACATGCTTTGGTTCATTCAATCCTTAGAACAGTCGTACAAGGCAGTTGTGATTTCTCTCCCCATCTAAGGAGAAGAAAACTTAACCCCAGAGAGATTAAGCAATTTGTCTAAAGCCATTTGTCTATTGGTAGAGCCTCAGACATGAATCCTCTGTCTCCAAAACTTGTGCTCTTAACTACCGTGCACACTCTCTGCCATATTTGCCCAAATTTCCCTTAAATAATCAAGATCCTTTGCCATATTAAACTATGTTGCATTACCAGAACAGTGCTGGGCACATAAACATTCAAGAAATTTTTTGTTTTGTTTTGTTTTAATGGACAGACTCAGGAACCCCTATGTACAGGACTGGAAGCTGGAGTATTATAATACTTCATTTATTCCACATCATTATGAAAGAGTTTTTTTTAGGTAAACCAGTTTTCTAGCTAATTGAAATTAAACTATTTAAGGATAATTTTTTTAAATTTTGATAAAATCTTTCTGAAATGTATTCCATTACTTTTTTGCCTCAGTAGTATGACAGTTCTAATTTAATATTATCCTAATGACAAAAAATATTGTTTTGACCAACAAATGTTGCATATGCTGTTTATTTAGTATTTCATCTGGGCTATGGTTTTAATTACCATCTATATGCTGAGGAAGCCCAAATCTTTGTCTCTAACTGGGATTTCTCTACTGATCTTCAGATCCATGTATTATATATCCACACTCCCACTTACCCTGAAAATTCATAATGAACCAAAGATCCCCAAATACACCTAGACCCCCAAATCTGTATCTCCAGAATTCCATATCTTAGTGAAAGATTACACTGTCTACCTAGTTGCTAGCCATAAACATGGGCATAATGTTTGACTCTTCCTTTTCCTTCCTTAACTACCCCCCCAATCAATCAATCAACAAAAGTCCTATTGATTTTGTCTTCTATATATCTCGCCAATCCAAAACATTCTGTCTCTGTCTTTTGCTTTATCCTGCCATTATTATGTTTGCCTAGATGATTGTAACCTTATAAATGATGCCCCTACCTATAATTTCACCACAATCTAATTTATTCTCTATACTAGAGTGAGATTACATTTTTAAAACTAGAACTCTGATTATGTCACATCCCGGTCTATAATTTTCAATAGTTCTTCACTGCTCATGGGATAAGGTTCAAAGGTCTTTAATATTGCATAAAGCCTTTGATGATCTGACCCCTTCTTGCCCTTCTGTATTTTGCCATCCCTGTTTTTACCTGTTCCTCTCATTGAGCACCACACTAGGTCATATTGAATGTTTCCCCCTCTATACATCATGTATTTTCTTGCTTCTAGGAATTTGCATGTGCTACTTGGGGAACCCCCAGAACCCTACATCTAAGGTAAGCATCTCTCACATTCACTGTCACAGCACCTATTTCCACTTGTAATATTGTGGTTAAGTACCTATTTGTTTTTGTGTGTCATCTTCTCCTCTGTCTTCCTCAAGACTGTTGGGTCTGGAGGATGGAATTCATGCCCCTCTTGTTCACCCTGTATCCCTAGTGCCTAACTCTGTGTCTAGAGCATAGTAGGCACTAACACATTGTAATAATTTTTTTAAATTTTAGAATAGTTTTAGGTTTACAGAAACATTACAAAGATACTACAGAAAGTTTCCTTATACTAGCACACAGTCTCCTCTATTGTTAACATCTTACATTAATATGATACATTTGTCACAATTAATGGACTGATATTGATACCAAATTTTTAACTAAAATCTATGCTTATTCAGATTTCCCTATCTTTTTAAATTGGGGTATAATTGTTTTACAATGTTGTGTTAGTTTCTACTGTACAGCGAAATGGAGTTCCCTGTGGTATACAGCAAGTTCTCATTAGTTATCTATTTTATACGTTTTAGTGTATATATGTCAATCCCAATCTCCCAATTCATCCCACTCCCCATTACCCCTTGGTGTCCATACATTTGTTCTCTACGTTTGTGTCTCTATTTCTGCCTTGCAGACAGGTACCATTTTTCTAGATTCCACATATATGCATTAATATATGATATTTGTTTTTCCCTTTCTGACTTATTTCACTCTGTATGACAGTCTCTAGGTCCATCCACATCTCTACAAATGACCCAATTTCGTTCCTTTTTAGGGCTAATATTCCATTGTATATATGTACCACATGTTCTTTATCCATTCATCTGTCAATGGGCATTGAGGTAGCTTCCATTACTTGGCTGCTGTAAATAGTGCTTCAATGAACATTGGGGTGTATGTGTCTTTTTGAATTATGGTTTTCTCTGGGTATATGCCCAGTAGTGGGATTGCTGTGTCATATGGTAGTTCTATTTTTATTTTTTTAAGGAACCTCCATACTGTTCTCCATAGTGGTTGTATCAATTTACATTCCCACCAACAGTGCAAGAGGGTTCCCTTTTCTCTACACCTGCTCCAGCATTTATTGTTTGTAGATTTTTTGATGACGCCATTCTGACCAGTGGAAGGTGATACCGTAGTGTAGTTTTGATATTCATTTCTCTAAAACTTAGTGATGTTGAGCATTTTTTCATGTGCCTCTTGGTCATCTGTATGTCTTCTTTGGAGAAATGCCTATTTAGGTCTTCACCCATTTTTGGATTGGGTTGTTTGTTTTTTGATATTGAGCTGCATGAGCTGTTTATATATTTTGGAGATTAATCCTTTGTCCATTGATTCATTTGCAAATATTTTCTCCCATTCTGTGGGTTGTCTTTTCATCTTGTTTATGGTTTCCTTTGCTGTACAAAAGCTTTCAAGTTTCATTAGGTCCCATTTATTTTTGCTTTTATTTACATTACTCTAGAAGGTGGGTCAAAAAAGATCTTGCTGTGATTTATGTCAAAGACTATTTTGCCTGTTTTCCTCTAAGAGTTTTATAGTGTCCAGTCTTACATCTAGGTCTTTAATCCATTTTGAGTTTATTTCTGTGTGTGGTGTTAGGGAGTGTTCTAATTTCATTCTTTTACCTGTAGCTCTCCAGTTTTCCCCACACAATTTATTGAAGAGACCGTCTTTTCTCCATTGTATATTCTTGCCTCCTTTGTCATAGATTAGATGACCATAGGTGCATGGGTTTATCTCTGGGCTTTCTATCCTGTTCCATTGATCTATATTTCTGTTTTGGTGCCAGTACCATATTGTCTTGATTACAGTAGCTTTGTAGTATAGTCTGAAGTCAGGGAGCCTGATTCCTCCAACTCTGCTTTTTTTCTCAAGATTGCTTTGGCTATTCGGGGTCTTTTGTGTCTCCATACACATTTTAAGAATTTTTGTTCTAGTTCTGTGAAAAATGCCATTGGTAATTTGATAGGAATTGCACTGAATCTATAGATTGCTTTAGGTAGTATAGTTATTTTCACAGTATTGATTCTTCCAATCCAAGAACATGGTATATCTCTCCATCTGTTTATGTCATCTTTGATTTCTTTCATCAGTGTTTTATAGTTTTCTGAGTACAGGTCTTTTACCTCCTTGGGTAGGTTTATTCCTAGGTATTTCATTCTTTTTGTTGCAATGGTAAATGGGAATATTTCCTTAATTTCTCTTTCTGATCTTTCGTTGTTAGTTTATAGGAATGCAAGAGATTTCTGTGCATTAATTTTGCATCCTGCAACTTTACCAAATTCATTGATTAGTTCTGGTAGTTTTCTGGTGTCATCTTTAAGATTTTCTATGTATAGTATCAGATCATCTGCAAACAGTGACAGTTTCACTTCTTCTTTTCCAATTTGTTTTCCTTTTCTTACTTTTTCTCCCCTGATTGCCATGGCTAAGACTTCCAAAACTGTGTTGAGTAATGGTGGCAAGAATGGTCATCCTTGGGCTTCCCTGGTGGCGCAGTGGTTGAGAATCCGCCTGCCAATGCAGGGGACACGGGTTCGAGCTCTGGTCTGGGAGGATCCCACATGCCGCGGAGCAACTGGGCCCGTGAGCCACAACTACTGAGCCTGCGTGTCTGGAGCCTGTGCTCCACAGCAAGAGAGGCCATGACAGTGAGAGGCCCACGCACAGCGATGAAGAGTGGCCCCCGCTTGCCACAACTAGAGAAAGCCCTCGCACAGAAGCAAAGACCCAACACAGCCATAAATAAATAAATAAATAAATTTATAAAAAAAAAAAAAGAAAAAAAAGAATGGTCATCCTTGTCTTGTTCCTGATCTTAGAGGAAATGCTGTCAGATTTTCACCATTGAGAATGATGTTTGCTGTGGGTCTCTCGTATATGGCCTTTATTATGTTGAGGTAGTGTCCCTCTATGCCCACTTTCTGGAGAGTTTTTATCATAAATTGGTGTTGAATTTTGTCAAAAGCTTTTTATGCATCTATTGAGATGATCACATGGTTTTTATTCTTCAGTTTGTTAATGTGGTGTATCACATTGATTGATTTGCATATATTGAAGAATCCTTGCATCCCTGGGATAAATCCCACTTGATCATGGTGTATGATCGTTTTAATGTGCTGTTGGATTCTGTTTGCTACTATTTTGTTGAGAATTTTTGTGTCTATATTCATCAGTGATACTGCTCTGTAATTTTCGTTTTTTGTGATATCTTTGATATCTTTTGGTTTCAGGGTGATGCTGACCTCATCGAATGAGTGCAGAATCATTTTTTCCTCTGCAATTTTTTGGAATAGTTTGAGAAGGATGGGTGTCAGCTCCTCTCTAAATGTTTGATAGAATTCACCTGTGAAGCCATGTGGTCCTGGACTTTTGTTTGTGGGAAGATTTTTAAGCACTGTTTCAATTTCCTTACTTGTGATTGGTCTGTTCATATTTACTATTTCTTCCTGGTTCAGTCTTGGAAGATTATACCTTTCTAAGAATTTGTCCATTTCTTCCAGGTTGTCCATTTTATTGGCATATAGTTGCTTGTAGTAGTCTCTTATGATGCTATGTATTTCTGTGGTGTCCATTGTAAGTTCTCTGTTTTCATTTGTAACTTTATTGATTTGAGTCCTCTCCCTCTTTTTCTTAATAAGTCTGGCTAAAGGTTTATCAATTTTGTTTATCTTCTCAAAGAACAAGATTTTAGTTTTATTGATCTTTGCTGTTGTTTTCTTTTTTTCTATTTCATTTATTTCTGCTCTAATCTTTATGATTTCTTTCCTTCTACTAAATTTGGGGGTTTTGTTGTTCTTCTTCTTCTTTCTCTAGTTGTTTTAAGTGTAGGGTTAGATTGTTTATTTGAGATTTTTCTTGTTTCTTGAGGTAGGATTGTATTGCTTTAAACTTCCCTCTTAGGACTGCTTTTGCTGCATCCCATAGGTTTTGTGTTGTTGTGTTTTAGTTGTCATTTGTCTCTAGGTAGTTTTTGATTTCCTCTTTGATTTCTTCAGTGATCTCTTGGTTATTTAGTTGCACATTGTTTAGCCTCCATGTGTTTGTGTTTTTTACAGTTTTTTTCCTGTAATTGATTTCTAATCTCATAGCATTGTGGTCGGAAAAGATGCTTGGTACAATTTCCTATTTCTTAAATTTACCAAGGCTTGATTTGTGACCCAAGGTGTGATCTACCCTGAAGAATATGACATGTGCACTTGAGAAGAAAGTGTATTCTTCTGTTTTCAGATGGAATGTCTTATAAATATCATTTAAATCTATCTGGTTTATTGTGTCATTTAAAGCTTGTGTTTCCTTATTGATTTTCTGTCTGGATGATCTGTCCATTGGTGTAAATGAGGTGTTAAAGTCCCCCACTATTATTGTGTTACTGTCGATATCTCCTTTTATAACTGTTAACATTTGCCTTATGTATTGAGGTGCTCCTATGTTGGGTGCACATATGTTTATAATTGTTATATCTTCTTGGATTGACCCCTTAATCATTATGTAGTGTCCTTCATTGTCTTTTGTAACAGCCTTTATCTTAAAGTCTATTTTATCTGATATGAATATTGCTACTCCAGCTTTCTTTTGATTTATGTTTGCATGGAATATCCTTTTCCATCCCCTCACTTTCAGTCTGTTTGTGTCCCTAGGTCTGAAATGGGTCTCTTGTAGACAGCATATATATGGTTCTTGTTTTTGTATCCATTCAGCCATTCTGTGCCTTTTGGTTGGAGCATTTAACCCATTTACATTTAAGGTAATTATCAATATGTATGTTCCTATTACCATTTTCTTACTTTTTTTGGATTTGTTTTTGTAGGTCTTTTTCTTCTTTTGTGTTTTCCACTTAGAGAAGTTCCTTTAGCATTTGTTGTAGAGCTGGTTTGGTGGTGCTGAATTCTCTTAGCTTTTGCTTGTCTGTAAAACTTTTGATTTCTCTGTTGAATCTGAATGAGATCCTTGCTGGGTAGAGTAATCTTAGTTGTAGGTTTTTCCCTTTCATCACTTTAAATGTGTCCTGCCACTCCCTTCTGGCCTGCAGGATTTCTGCTGAAAAATCAGCTGATAACCTTATGGGGATTCCCTTGTATGTTATTTGTTGCTTTCCCTTGCTGCTTTTAATATTTTGTCTTTGTATTTAGTTTTTGATTGTTTGATTAACATGTGTTTCAGCATGTTTCTCCTCGGTTTTATCCTGTATGGGACTCTCTGCACTTCCTGAACTTGATTGACTATTTCCTTTCCCATGTTAGGGAAGTTTTCAACTATAATCTCTTCAAATATTTTCTCAGACCCTTTCTCTTTCTCTTCTTCTTCTGGGACCCCTATAATCCGAATGTTGGTGCGTTTAATGTTGTCCCAGAGGTCTCTGAGAGTGTTCTCAATTCTTTTCGTTCTTTATTCTGCTCTGCAGCAGTTATTTCAACCATTCTATCTTGCAGCTCACTTATCCATTCTTCTGCCTCAGTTATTCTGCTAATGATTCCTTCTAGAGTATTTTTATTTTCAGTTATTGTGTTCATCACTGTTTGTTCTTTAGTTCTTCTAGGTCTTTGTTAAACGTTTCTTGTATTTTCTCCCTTCTGTTTCTGAGATTTTAGATCACCTTTACTATCATTACTCAGGTAGACTGCTTATTTCCTCGTCATTTGTTTGGGCTTATGGTTTTTTACTTTGCTCCATCATCTGCAGCATATTTCTCTGTATTGTCATTTTGTTTAACTTACTGTGTTTGGGGTCTCCTTTCTGCAGGCTGCAGGATCGTAGTTCCTCTTCTGGTGTCTGCCCCCAGTGGGTGAGCTTGGTCCAGTAGCTTGTGTAGGCTTCCTGGAGCGGGGGACTGGTACCTGTGTTCTGGTGGGTGGAGCTGGATCTTGTCCCTCTGATGGGCAGGGCCATGTCTGGTGGTGTGTTTTGTGGTGTTTGTGAGCTTAGTATGACTTTAGGCAGCCTTTCTGCTAATGGGTGGAGTTGTGTTCCTGTCTTGCTATTTGTTTGCTGTGAGGCCTCCAGCACTGGAGTTTGCTGGGTGTTGGGTGGAGCTGGGTCTTGATGTTGAGATGGGGACCTCTAGGAGAGCTCTTTCTGATTAATATTCCCTGGGACTGGTAGTTCTCTGTTGGTCCAACATCCTGGACTCAGCTCTCCCACCTCAGAGACTCAGGCCCAAACCTTGTCCAGAGCACGAAGACCCTGCAAGCCACGTGGCACAGAAGGAAAGGAAAAAAAAACCTGAACAAACAAAACCCCCAGACTAATGGTAAAAGCAAAACCAAACACAGACACACACACACACACACACACACACACAAAGAAAACAAAAAAGAAGAGAGCAACTGAACAAATAAACGAACCCAAAAATGAAAACAAACACTAAAAGCTAAACTAACAAAAATAAAAAACAAAAACAAATCAAAAGCAGAAAGCAAACTCTAGGTAGGTCTCTGGACCTGCTGTGGGCACTGTGGGGCCAGCTCAGACTCTGACCTGGCCCAACTCCTGTGTGTACTTGCCCCCAACGTCCACAGCCTCAATTGTGGGAAAGCTCATCTTTTCAGATATTCCACAGATGCAGGGTTTACCAAGCCGATTGTGGGGATTTAATCAGCACCCCCTGCGGCTGCATAGAGAGATTTCCCTTCCTCTTCTTTGGTCACACCACCCCTGGAGTTCAGCTTTTGTTCTGGCCCCACCAAAACCAAAGCATGTGGTTTTGGTATGTGGGCCACCCTCAGGCGTCTGTTCTCCCCCCAGGCAAGAGGGTGAGAAAGCAGCAGCTGATTTGGGTTCACTGGCTCACTCAGGCTGGGGAGAAGGAGGGATTGCAGTCACAACTGGGTTCTGCAGGGAGTGCCTGCAGTGGCAGAGGCCAGCAGGAAGTTATAACAGCCTGAGGCATGCTGTGCACTCTCCTAGGGAAGTTGGTCCCAGATTACAGGACTCTTGGCAATGGAGGGCTGCAGAGGCTCCCAGGAAGGTGTGGGCAGTGACCTGTGCTTGGTCTCAGGATGCTTGGTTGCAGTGGTGGCAGTGGTAGCCATCGCGCCCACCTCTGGGGTCTGAGGTAGCAGCCGTGGCTCGCACCCACCTGGAGCTCATTTAGGCAGTGCCCTGCTGTCTGTGAGCACACAGAGAAAGAAATTCCTATGGCGGGCCCATCCTTCTATTTGAGCACCCCACAACAATGGTCACTTACTCTCTGGTAGGCCCAGACTTCTTCCCGGACTCCCTCAGCTGTGGCACACTAGCCGCCTCAGGCTGTCTTCATGCAGCCAATCCCAGTCCTCTCCCTGGGGTCTGACTTCCGAAGCCTGAGCCTCAGCACCCAGCACCCACCCACCCTGGTGTGCAAACAAGAATCTCAGGCCGGGGAGTGCTGGTCGACACTGATCCTCTGGACAGGATTCTCTCTGCTTTGCCCTCTGTACCCCTGTTGCTGCACTTTCCTCTGAGGCTCCAAAGCTCCCCCTGTCCCCACCAGTGAGGAGGCTTCCCAGCATGTGGAAACTTTTCCTACCTTCACAATAAAGTGAAGCACAATAAAACAAGGTATGCTTGTATGTCCAGCCTGTATTTAAGGGGTAAAGAGTTATGCTCCACCTCCTTGAGGGCAGAGTATCTACAGAAATTATTTGGAATTCTTTTGTGTGAAAGATTTATGTACACTTATTTATGTATTCAGTCATTTATTTATATCAGTATGGAGTCATGGATATTTATTTTATACTTTGAGTTATTATCCAATAATACTTTATTTATTTTGTTACTCAAATTGTTCTGCTTTGACCATCAGGAGCTCCTGTGTTTATTTGATATATCCCCAGTTGTTTGTCTTTTGAGCAGAAAGTATCTGGCACAAGAAGACAGAGCAGGCTTACCTTGTATATTTCCTGCCCAAACACTAGAATCAGCCATTTTTCCAAGGAGCACTGGTTCCTTTAACTGGAGAATGTATTTGAAACCATGATCTGGGCTCTGGGTGGGCACTAACAGTTTTTAATTGAAATTTGGGTTCGTTTTTAAAAGACCCAAATGTACAAAGAATAATATACATTCCCACCACTCAAAATGAACACACTTTTCCTCTTTATTTTGCTTTTTAATAAATAAAACATTCATAAAAGTGAAGGCCATTTTCCCACTCCCCGATCCTAAAACACTCCCTCTTTTCCCAGAAACAACCACAATCTTAAGTTGACATGTAGAAAATTTTTTCAAGCATGCATGAAATATTTACAGAAATAGCTATGTATTAAAGAAAATACTGGCAAAACTCCCAAGAAACAAAAGTCCAGCCACCAGATGGCTTTAGAGGTGAATTCTACCAAACATTTAGAGAAGAGTTGACACCTATCCTTCTCAAACTATTCCAAAAAATTGCAGAGGAAAAAATGCTTCTGCACTCATTCGATGAGGCCAGCATCACTCTGATACCAAAACTAGACAAAGATATCACACAAAAAGAAAATTACAGGCCAATATCACTGATGAACATAGATGCAAAAACCTCAACGAAATATTAGCAAATTGAAGCCAACAGTACACTAAAAGGATCATTTACCATACTCAAGTGGAATTTATCCCAGGGATGCAAGGATGGTTCAGTATCCACAAACCAATCAGTGCGATATACCACATTAACAAGTTGAAGAATAAAAACCATATGATTGAGAGGGGCAAGAGACAAGATGGCAGAGCAGAAGAAATTGAGTTCATCTCCTCTCATGAAAAAAACAAAATCACAACTAACTACTGAACAACCATCAACAAAAAAGACTTGAACCTACTGAAAAAGATATTCTACACCCAAAGACAAAGAAGAAGCCACAATGAGATGACAGGAGGGGTGCTTTTGCAATATAATCAAATTCCATACCTGCCAGATGGGTGACCCACAAACTAGAAAATAATTATATTGCAGAGGTTCTCCCACAGGAGTGAGAGTTGTGAGCCCCACATTATGCTCCTCACCCTGGGGGTCTGGCATCAGGTGGAGGAGCCTCCAAAACATCTGCTGTTGAAGGCCAGTGGAGCTTGAATGCAGGAGCTCCACAGAACTGGGGGAAACAGAGACTCCACTCTTGGAGGTCACACACAAGGCTTTACATGCATTGGGACCCAGAGCAAAGCAGTGACTCCATAGAAGCCTGGGCCAGACCTATCTGCATTTCTTGGAGGGTCTTCTGACATATGAGGAGTGGTCATGGCTCACTGTGGGGGCAAGGGCACTAGTGGTAGAGGCCCCAGGGAATATTCATTGGTGTGGGCTCTCCTGGAGGACACCATTTTGGCACGAG
Source organism: Balaenoptera acutorostrata (assembly GCF_949987535.1). Classification (NCBI taxonomy): domain Eukaryota; kingdom Metazoa; phylum Chordata; class Mammalia; order Artiodactyla; family Balaenopteridae; genus Balaenoptera; species Balaenoptera acutorostrata. The sequence continues at coordinate 86,972,263 of NC_080072.1, forward strand.
ATCTGGCCCCATGCAACAGCCTGCAGGCTCCAGTATGAAACAACCATGCTCAGGCCAAACAACCAACAGGGTGGGAACACAGCCCCATCCATCAGCAGACAGGTTGCCTAAAGTCATTCTGAGCCCACTGCCAGCTCTCAACACACCCCTTGACACAGCCCTTCCCACCAAAGGGATAAGACCCAGCTCCACCCACCAGTGGGCAGGCACCAGTTCCTCCCACCAGGAAGCCTGCACACCTTCTAGACCAGTGTCACTCACCAGGGGGCAGACACCAAAAGAAAAAGGAACTACAGTCCTGCAGCCTGAGGAACAGAGACCACAAACAGAGAAAGTTAGACAAAATGAGATGGCAGAGAAAGATGTTCCAGATGAAGGAACAAGATAAAAAAACCTCAGAAGAACAGCTAATTTAAGTAGAGATATGCAATCTACCTGAAAAAGAATTCAGAGTAATGATAGTAAGATGATCCAAGATCTCGGAAAAGGAATGGAGGCACAGACTGAAAGGATACAGGAAATGTTTAATAAAGAGCTAAAAGCTTTAAAGAACAAACAAACAGAGATGAACAGTATATATTCAACACCCATTTATGATAAAAACTCTCCAGAAAGTGGGCATATAGGGAACATACCTCAACATAATAAAGGCTGTATATGACAAACCCACAGCTAACATCATACTCAACAGTGAAAAGCTGAAAGTATTTCCTCTAAGATCAGGAACAAGACAAGGATGTCCACTCTCACCACTTTTATTCAACATAGTTTTGGAAGTCCGAGCCAGGGCAATCAGAGAAGAAAAAAACTTAAAGGAATCCAAATTGGAAAAGAAGAAATAAAACCAACTTGGTTTGCAGATGACATGATATTATACATAGAAAATCCTAAAGATGCTACCAGAAAACTACTAGAGCTCATGAATGAATTCAGTAAATTTGCAGAATACAAACTTAATACACAGAAATCTGTTGCATTTCTATACACTAACAATGAAAGATAAGAAAGAGAAATTAAGGAAATAATCCCATTTACCATCACATCAAAAAGAATAAAATACCTAGATATAAATCTACCCAAGGAGGCAAAAGGCCTGTACTCTGAAAACTATAAGATGCTGATGAAAGAAATTGAAGATGAGGACATCCCTGGTGGTGCAGTGGCCAATGCAGGGAACATGGGTTCGATCCCTGGTCTGGGAAGATCCCACAGTCCACAGAGAAACTAAGCCTACAAGCCACAACTACTGAGCTTGTGTGCCACAACTACTGAAGCCTGCATGCCTAGAGTCCTTGGTCTGCAGCAAGAAAAGCCACCACAATGAGAAACCCGTGCACCACAACGAAGAGTAGCCCCCGCTCGCTGCAACTAGGGAAAGCCTGTGCACAGCAACAAAGACCTAACACAGTCAAAAATAAATAAATTAATTAAAAAAAAAAGAAATCAAAAATGACACAAACAGATGGAAAGACATACCATGTTCTTGGATTAGAAGAATGAATATTGTCAAAATGACTATACTACCCAAGGCAATCTACAGATTTAATGCAATCCCTATTCAATTACCAATGGCATTTTTCACAGGACTGGAACAAAAGATTTTTTAATTTATAGGGAAACACAAAAGACCCCAAATAGCCAAAGTAATCTTGAGGAAGAAAAACAGAGCTGGAGAATCAGGCTCCCTGACTTCAGACTATACTACAAAGCTACAGTCATCAAGACAGTATGGTACTGGCAGAAAAACAGAAATGTAGATCAATGGAACAGGATAGAAAGCCCAGAAATAAACCCACTCACCTATGGTCAATTAATCTATTGACAAAGGAGGTAAGAATATATAGTGGAGAAAAGGCAGCCTCTTCAATAAGTGGTGTTGGGAAAACTGGACAGCTACATGCAAAAGAATGAAAAAGAATGTTAGGACATTCTCTAACACCATACACAAAAATAAACTCAAAATGGATTAAAGACCTAAATGTAAGGCCAGATACTATAAAACTCTTAGAGGAAAACATAGGCAAAACACTTTACGACACAAATTGCAGCAATATCTTTTTGTATCCACCTCCTAGAATAATGAAAATAAAAACAAAAATAAACAAATGGGGAACTAATTTTGCACAGCAAAGGAAAGCAAAAACAAAATCAAAAGACATCCCACAGAATTGGAGAAAATATTTGCAAATGAAGCGACTGACAAGGGATTAATCTCCAAAATATGCTCATGCAGCTCAATATCAAAAAAACAAACAGCCCAATCAAAAATGGGCAGAAGATCTAAATAGACATTTCTCTGTAGAAGACACACAGATGTCCAAAAGGCACATGAAGAGATGCTCAACATCACTAATTATTAATGAAATACAAAACTACAATGAGGTATCACCTCAGACTGGTCAGAATGGCCATCATCAAAAAGTTGACAAACAATAAATGCTGGTGAGAGTGTGGAAAAAAGGTAAATCTTGTCCACTGTTGGGAATGTAAATTGGTGTATCCAGTGTGGAAAACAGTATAGCACTTTCTCAAAAAAATAAAAATATTACTACCATATGAGCCAGCAATTCCACTCCTGGATATGTTTCCAAAAAAAATGAAAACACTAAAAGATACATGCACTCCAATATCATAGCAGCATTATTTACAGTTGCCAAGATATGGAAGCAACTAAAGTGTCCATCAACAGATGAGTGGGTAAAAAGGATGTGGTATATATACACAATGGAATACTACTCAGCCATAAAAAAAGAACAAGATTTTGCTATTTGCAACAACATGGATGGACTTGAAGGGTATTATGCTAAGTGAAATAAGTCAGAGAATAACATAATGCATGATATCACTTATATATGGAAGCTAAAAAAGAAATCTAGTAAGTATAGCAAAAAGAAACAGACTCACAGATATAGAGAACAAGCTAGTGGTTACCAGTGGGGTGAGGGATGGGGGAGGGGCAAGAGACAAGTAGGGGATTAAGAGATACAAACTACTATATATATAATAAATAAGCTACAAGGATATATTGTATAGAACAGGGAATATATCCAATATTTTACAATAAGTATAAATGGAGTATAACCTTTAAAAATTGTGAATCACTATGTTGTACATCTGAAACTTATGTAATATTGTAAATCATCTATACCTCAATTTTTTAAAAAAGCAAAAAGACTGGCTTTTGTTTAGGCCGAGTTTCCATATTCCCTGGGCTGTTCTAGTGGGTAATTGTGTCTCTGCTGTAAGCCATTTGTCCACACATTTAGTACCTTACCTTGTTGTTGCAGCTAGCAATACGTTTGTCTCTCTCTCATGAGGTAACTTCATTCTGCTATTGCTTCCAGCCACTCTCTCTTCTCTTGTCTGTTTCTTCACATCTCATACCAATTTGCTGCTTTGTAGGCAGCTTCTGGTGTCCTTCCTTGTTGGAAGATCAATAACTTGATATAGTGGATTTTGTGAAAGTATATTGTAAACTGAAATGTGCTAAACAATTATATAATTTCACTGTTTTATTCACGGAGCCCCCCAAAATGGGGCCGGGGGCATATCATTCATTTGTTTGGAGTACTTGCTCTTTATCAGCTATTTTTTAACTTAAAGACATTACCAGTTGCTTTTAGTTATTTTTTGAGTTGTACTTCTGGAAGGTTGAGGCTGCCAGATTTAAGAAAATTTGCTATCTGGAAATCAGAATAGTTAATTTAATGGTTCTTCATTTTTATCTTTCATACAAATACTGTTCTTCAAAATATAGGAACAGTATCCAAAATAGAGGAAAAGTTTACTATTGAAGGGATTGCTCGTGAAACTAACAATTTCTCCAGCAAGTGACTTAAAATGAGAGACTAATTGTGTAATTATAAAGTGAAAGGCTTTAGCAATAATTGCCATCCATTGAATTGTATTGCTGTGTGGACAGTTCAGCTGGTAAAGTTCTGGGTGCATAGCACCTTATCTGCTTACTAAGGTAAGCAGAAATTTGGAGGTTGGGGTTTCCAGCCCCATTAACAGTAAATATATCTAATTTCTTCCACAGCTTACATTTACTTTGACAAAGGCAAATTTGGAAGCAATTACTTGAGAACCATTTGTATAACACCTGGATAATCAAAACAGGCACAATGAAGCACTTCCTGAGGTAAGTATTTATGGTTTCCTGGATTAGCACTCTGAAATGGAGAAACTTCCTTAACAATTAGTATAATATTTCTGTTCACCATTTGTGATCCTATAACCAGTTCTCTAGGACTGCATAAAATAGCATTGTATTTTGGCTATGAACAATTTGGCCATAAGGTTCCTCTGCCAACTCTATACCCATACTGATGCTAAGAGAGAGCACTTACAAGTAGGAGATTACAAGAGATTATAAAAGAATATAGGCACAAAACCATGGGGCAGACACACTTTGATACCTTGTGTTTCTAAAGCCCTAAGGTTCAGGTTTGAGGCGTTAGTAGTCAAGGAATCAATATAATTTGTGTAGAATCATTTTCCTAAAAAAAGTAATTTTAAATATAGATTTTGGTTGGCTGGCCAACCCATACAGGCATTTTCAAATGTTCGTTTTTGGTGGAAAATATATGTTCTCAGCTTTTGCTTTTCCTGCCTCAGTGATGCCTCTTAAATCTGCATTAATTTTTGGTTCCCTGAAGATTGTGCTGTATAGGGTACCATATATGTTTGTGTGTTTTAGAGTGATCATTTTTTGTTTTGAAAGCCATTTAGCTGGACCTATAGTTATAATTATTTTCAAGAGTATTGACTGTCATTCACAATTCTATAAATAAAATTCTCAGAGAAATTTTACATTATATTAAAACATGACAAAAAAAAGTTAATTTGGTCCTGAAAGTTAGAAAATAAGACACACTTTCTAGAATATTGAGTTTCTTTCCTGCAAGATGGTGGCCTACCTATATTGCATATTCTTGTCCCTTGTTCTGGCTATTTTCTCTAAGAAAATAATTAGTGGGTTTACTTCTTTTAGGAAGTGATTTAATTCTTTCAGTGGCTGCAATTTAAGATTTTCTTTTTCCCACTGGTTTTCATTGCATTGTTATTTCTGGAGCATCTAGGTCATTTTGGGTGGGATTCACTATGTTTTGGTGTAGCTACTGGTGTTTTACAATTCAATCTTAGAATTGTGAAAACCTCTCAGAAGGTCACTATTAAACCATTTACAGGCATTAACATTTGTTTTATTATACAGAATACTCCTCAGCCTGTTTATCTCAGATGGGTAAAAACATAGTATTTGAAAAATCACTAGGTCATTTACCAGCAAAGTATTTAACTCGATACACTTTTGGTTGCCATGACATTAACCTATCTGTTTACACACTCATGAAAAATTGGTATCTATAAATCCCCCTTGAGTGTAAACGTGGTGTTTTTTATCTGTAGAATCGTGTTAACAGAGAGCTTTAGTGTTAGCTGAAGCTTAGAAGTCAGGAGCTCCTTTTGTAAAAGGGGAGGTGGTAGTGGTGAAGTTTGTGCCAAGACTTGTACTACTGAATTTCTTCTTCAGTGTTTTTGTTTTAGAAAAACTTGAGTGAGCTCAAAACCAGCCATTTGGGGAGAAATAGTAGCATTTGTTTCTGTTAGTTTTTGTTAAATTGAATAGATGCAACACTATGTTTAATAGAGATTATATTTTTAATTGAATTTGTATTTGATGATTTAAAACTGATATAGTGAAAAATCTACCACTCTAATTTCACACAGAGCAGCACCAAGGGTAATGGAACTGGCATATCCCTATCAGTTATATGTTCTGATACAAATTTTTCTCTTTTAACTTGGCACATTTGTTTTATAAATATTACTTAACATTGATAATTTGTGTGAAACTGAAGCTAGCATAATAAATTACACATCAAGAGAGAAACTTGAGGATTTTCATTGACCATTGGTTTTGAAATAATAACAGGAAACTCAATCATTTTTAAAAAACATTTATTTATTATTATTATTATTTTTGTTTTTGGCTGCATCGGGTCTTAGTTGCGGCATTCCGTTGTGGTGCGTGAGCTCAGTAGTTGTGGTGCGTGGCTTAGTTGCCCAGCAGCATGTGGGATCTTAGTTCCCCAACCAGGGATTGAACCCGCGTCCCCTGCATTGGAAGGCGAATTCTCTACCACTGGACCACCAGAGAAGTCCCAAAATTCAATCATTGTTTCTCCTTAGTTGGTTATTGCTTTTGGCTTTAATTTTTGTTTTTAATGCTTTTTATTGTTATAACTTGTGTGTATTCATTATATGTTAATGTTTGTGGTAATTGGAGGGATAGGAGGGCAAGGAGTAATAATTCTGCATTACAGGCACTATCAGATAATTTAGGTTGCTTTCTATTCTCTGTAGTCCATTCCCACAATTTGGCAATCTTTTCATTCGAACCAAAGAGGAGGTTATATAAATATAACTTGAACAAATCAGGTGTTAATTCCTGAGCTCAGCAAATACATTATGTAGAATAAGGAGTTGACTTTCACTGAGAAGAATCAGCATCATTTAAAAAGCCCACAGAGTGATTAATCTGTCAACTTCTGAGTTGCTCTAGAATGAGCAACTTCTGAGGCCATGTACAGCCTCAGAAGAAGTGAAGTTAATCTTAAAGAAACCAGGTGTGGGGAAAAATGGATTTTAATCCACATTTAAGATACATGGAACCCATACTCTTCTCTCTCTAACTCCCTGCTACCATCACATATATTAATGGTGTAACTACTCAGAGCTTAAGTGAGTAGAAAAAACATTACATAAGATATTAGAAATAAATGCTACAGGATTAGTACACCCAGCTGAAGGGTGTGTTTTAAATTGACAGTAGATATGGGATATTGGATAAGTACCCCACAGTCACCCAATATGACTTTAGCCATGATCTGCATTAAAAGAATACAGGGATAAAATTGAGAAGAAAGTGTCTATGTGTGATCAGAAAAAGAGGGGACACTTTTTGAGCCCTAAATATAACTGAGGCTTAGAGTTTAGCTTGTTTAATATATTTCATTAATTTCAACTCAATTATTGTTTATAACAGAGAGGACCTAACAGTTGTATTAAGATCTTTTCCTTTGCTAGGATTTAGTTATTGAAATTAAATGCTTTTAAGGTCATCAAAACATTATTAATTTTGAATTTTTCTAATAAAGGGGATAAGTCACCCCATATAAATAATTCCTTCCAACTATTTCAGCCACAAGATCTCAGTTTCTTGGCCATGGACTTCACTGCATACTTTCCTTACTTAGGCAGAAGACAGGAAATGAAACCATCTGCCAAACTCAAGCCTCCATGGGAGAAACTGAGATATAACGCAGACTTGTACCCAAGTCCTGGCTGTGAAACAGTAAAGGGGAAAACAATGTTTTACTACTGTGATTAGGTAAATAAAGGCTTCCAATTAGCAAAAAAATATGTAAATGGGGTTTTATAAGTCATTCACACTTGATTAATATCTTGGTCCACTGATTCATTTAGAAAGCATTTAGTACTAGTGATAATTCCAGTACTATGCCACATTTTAATTTTTATTTTCTCTTCATAACAATTGTAATAAAATAAGAATTAATACCCCGTTTACAGCACAGGGCAAGAAAGCTTAGCAAAGTTAAGAAACTCATCTAAGGGCACACAGATATTTGAATGCAGGCCTATCTGACTTCAAAGTTTTTTTCTCATAATTTCTGCATCATGGTACTGTGTACCTGTTGTGAGGTGTTCTGGGTGATACAGAAGTGAATATGAGGTGGCCTTTGCTCCAAAGTAACATACCACTTGGCAATGAGATGAAGTCATGCATACAAAATTAAGTTGTAAGAAGAAATGTGATTGGTGACATGCTACAGCTGTTTTGTGATGGGACTATTCAGGGAAGGCTTCACTGAGGTGATGTTGAAGGAAAGAGACGGAGGATGTAACAGGTGGAGAAGGTCCTAAGAACAAAGCCTGAGAAAGTGTGACCAGCTGCCACAAGCAGCAGGTGGTCCAGGTTTGTTGGCTGTAGACCCCGTTTAGGGAGAGTAGAAGATAAGTTGCAAAGATAAAGTTGGGGGCAGCTCTTGGACACGTTTGCAAGCATGGCATAAAACAGCCCAGAAGCATGGTAACACTTTCACCCAGACCTAATGTAGACCTTAAAGAGAAGGGTGAGTCAGACAAAAAATCTTTTTCCCTTACAACGTGTGTCTAGCCTTATCTTAGAGCCAGATATCTAGTCCATTCCCTTCAGCTTACAAATGAGAGGGCAGAGCCGCAGAGAAACAAAGTAGCTTGTCCACAGTCACAGAGCTCATAATGGCAAATTGAGGCTAGACCTGAAGTCAGACTTCAGACACTTTCTTATTTAATCAAGTAGTATTTCCATTCACCACCAACTAATTTCCACTGCATTTGAAGGGCTGAAGGTGCAGGGTCATGTAGTTATTCCAGAATTTGACTATCATTGCTTGAGACATTGACTGAGCTTATTTATAAGATGTAGAAGTGAAGTCCTGAAAAGGGATAGATTTATGGTACATTTGAATACCTCTCTCACTGTAGACTGGTACTTTTAGCCATAGTTTTCTCTTTTTTAGGACACACACATACACACCACGTATGTATATACATAGATAAATATACATATGTATACATACATATATGTGTGTGTATGTATACACGCTATATATACACACATACACATGTACATGTATGTTTACACATACATGTATTTTAAATTATTTTGTTTCCTGCATAAAAACAAACAAAAATTTTTTCCACACTCTTGTTGAAATATGTTAACCTGAATAGTTTTCTAGGCAATTTCCTGTAGGTGACCTCACCAGAGCCTGCCATGAGAGATTTTTTGGGGAACTTGAGTATTGGCTTCCCAGCTCTCCTGCCTCTGACCTGAATGTCTATTTCCTTTCCTGGGTTAGGGAAGTTTTGAGCTCTTATATCTTCAAATATATTCTCTGTCACTTTCTCTCTCTTTTCTCCTTCTGGGACCACTATAATGTGAATGTTAGTATGCTTGATGTTGTCACACAGGTCTCAAACTGTCCTCATTTTTTTATTCTTTTTTCTTTTTTTTCTGTTCAGCTTCAGTGATTTCCACTACTCTGTTTCCAGCTAGCTGATCTGTTCCTGTGTATCAACTAAGCTACTATTGATTCCTTCTAGTGTATTTCTTATTTTAGTTATTGTATTCTTCATATCTGTTTGGTCCTTCTTAGTATTTTCTAAATCTTTGTTAAAAACTTCTAATTTCTCAATCTGTTCATCCAATCTTCTACCACATTCTTTGAACATCTTTACAGTCGTTATCTTGAACTCTTTATCAGGTAGATTGTTTATCTCTGCTTCACTTAGTTCTTGGGTTTTATCTTGTTCCTTTGTTTGGAAGATATTTCTCTGTCACCTCATTTTGCCTAATTTGCTGTTTTTATTTCTATATATTTGGTAGGTTGGTTATGTTTTCCAACCTTGGAGAAGTGGCCTTTTGTAGAAAATGTCTTATGTGTCCCAGCAGCACACTCACCTCTCGTCACCAGTGCTATATGCTCTTGGGGTGCCCCCTATGTGGACTGTGTGGGTCCTTCTACTGTGGTGGGCTGAATACTGTGGATGGCCTGGTAGGCATGGCTGTTCCCACCCCCTCCCCTGCCTCAGTCATTTGGTTGCCAGGCCTGCTTTGTGCAGAAACTGCTGGCAGCTGGTGGACAGGGTTGGGTCACAAGGCAGCTGGGTGTAGTGCCTTGGGGGGTCCAGGGGCTAGTGCTGGCCCACTGGTGGGTGGACCTGGGATCCAGTGTTTGTGGGGCTGGGGGTCTTGGATCGAGTGTTGGCTTGCTGGTGGGCAGAGCCAGTTCATGATGCATCTCACTGAATGTCCTGGAGTGTCCCAAAATGCTTTCAGCCCATTGGTGAGTGGGGCTGGATCCCAGGATAGCTGGCTGAGGGGTCCAAGGTGTCTCAGAACTGGTGTCAGCCTGAGGTAGACAGAGCCAGGTCCTGGGTTCTCTGGCTGCACAGCCCTGGGGGTCCTGGAGCTGGCGTTGACCCGCTGGTGGGGAAATCTGGGGCCTGGGGTGGTCCTGGGGTGATATCTCCATGCTACTGGGTGAGGCTGGTTCCTGACACAGCTGGCTATAGGATCTGGGGTATCCCAAAGCTATTATAGGCCCACTGGTGAGTGGGGCTAGATCCTGGAGTGGCTGGCTAAGGAGCCCAAGGTGTCCCAGAACTGTTGTTGGCCTGTTTGTGGGTCAGCTGGGTTCTGACATGGCAGGCTGTGGGGGGACTGTGGTGGTCCTGAGAGTGGTATCCACCCACTGGTGGGTGGGGCCAGGGCCCAGGGGATCCCAGGGCTGGTGCCTGCCCTCGGGTGGCTGAGGCCAGGTCCTGGGGTCTCAGGCTGCAGGACCCGGGGTCCTAGAGCTGGTGTCAGCCTGCTGGTGGGTAGAGCTGAGACCCTGGGGTCCCAGGGCTCGTGCCGGTGCCTTGGTGTATGAGACCAGGTCCTGGGCCCTCTGGTGTACAGGGCCATATCTCAGGGTGCCTGTGGGCTTAGGGGGTCTTAAGGCAGTAGTCCTGTTGGTAGGTGGGACTGTGTTCCTGCCCAGCTAGTTGCTTGGCCTGAGGTGTCCCAGTACTGGTGCTGACAGGCCTGTGGGTGGGGCCAGGTCTCAGAGCTAATAAGCTCCAGGGAGGATTCCAAAATGGCACTTGTCAGCACAAATGTCCCTGTGGTAGAACACGCTCCCCAAAATTGTTGCTGCCAGTGTCTGTGTCCCCAGGTTGAGTTCTAGTTGCCTCCTGCCTATCCAGGAGGCTCTCCAAGACCGGCAGGTGGGTCTGACCTAGGCTCCTTTCAAATAACTGTTTCTGCCCTGGTTCCCAGAGTGTGTGAGATTTTGTGTGCACCCTTTAAGAGTGAAGTCTCTATTTCCCACAACACTCTGAGTCTCCCGACTGGTCTTCAAAGCTAAACCTTCTGGAGGCTCATCTTCCCAGTGCAGGTCCCCTGGACTGGGGAGCCTGATGCTGTGCTTGGACCCTTTGCTCCTTGGGGAGAACCTCTGCAATTGTGATTATTCTGTCATTTGTGGGTTGCCTGCCCAGGAGTCTTGACTGTACCTCATCTCCGCCCCTCCTACCCGTCTTGCTGTGGTTCCTTCTTTATATCTTTAGTTGTAGAAGATTTTTTCTGCTAGTCATCTGGTCTTTCTTATCAGTTGTTGCTCTGTAAAGAGTTGTAATTTTGGTGTGCTGTGGGAGGAGGTGAGCTCAGGGCCTTCCTACTCTACCATCTTGGTCATTGCCCCTGTCTAAATGCTTCTTAAATGTCAAAGCATAATGTGTTTGCTGCTTCCCTTATAAATAAGTTAATGTGTTATCCAAGTAGAAAAAACCTGAATTTTAAAAATAAATCTTGGAAAGTGTATGTATTTAATCATTAAATTTTTATTTGAATAGTGATGTCATTAGTAATTTAAGAGAAACTTGTCTCCTGTTCTTTGAAAGGAAAAGGATAAACCATTAATTTATTTATTATTTTAGTTGTACCACAGTCAGCTATTGCTCTCTAATCCCTCATATGAAATTTCCCTGGAATTAAAAATAGTGCCCTTTACTATAGCAATAGAATTTGGAATAATATCTATCCATGATAGATTTATACGCACTACCTTTGAAAAGCAGCATGATCTCTTCAGATAAAGAATGATGGAAAAGGGGGGACTTCCTAAGTGATCCAGCTGTTGGGACTCCGTGCTTCCACTGCAGGAGGTGTGGATTCGATCCCTGGTCGGGGAACTAAGATCCCACATGCCACGCGACCAAAAAAAAAAGAATGATGGAAAAGACCAGGGGCTCCACACTGCCTCATCACTGCTCAATGTGGGGAAATAATCTTGTTTTTCTAGAGGCCCACAAATGGTTTCTTTGTATGATTTCACATTTCCAGTTCATGTATCGAGTCCTCTGTGGCCTCTTTTCCTAGTAGGATGTTCATTATTTAGAGGGGCCCATTTACTAGGCCAAATACCTGTTGACAAGTTAATTTCCAATTGACTGCCAGTGCCCCTAATTAGGAACTTCAATAGAGCAGCTAAAATTTTTTAAAATGTCATTTTAGAAAGTACATGAAATGCTGGAAACATTGAGCAGTCTGCTGTTCTTTATGGCCGTTTAGATGAAAAGTGTTCTGTTTAGGAAAGTTGATTTGATCCAAGAATTGTGATTATTTTGTATGTATCCTTCCTCACCAATAGTGTACTTCTTGTTTATTACAGGATTTCTTCAAGCAAGAATTAACTTTCATTAGCAAATTCATTGAAACTGTTCAAAATAAGCCAGTTTTCTCTTACTATTCCAAAAGAAGATGTCAGAGTCACAAATTTAAGATGATGGAGTAGTGTTGTACTACAGGTACCCACACCCCCTCACCCCAGAGGCAGGAGACTACATGGTCCTAGGTGCATCTCCTGTTTCAGAGGCCTCATCCCTGCTGAATGGATTCCTCTAACAAAGAAGCACAAGACAGGAGCTCACTTTTATTTGGTAGCAGAAATATGATTCATTTTGAATAATTTATTTATATTGGGTGGCTATTCTTGCGCCAGCTAGAGGATGAATGTTAAATGATAAAAGTGATCATAATTGCCTTATGGAAGGACACTGCTGTGAACTCAGCATAAACTTCACTCTGCAGCATATCAGTAAATGGCAGTAACAGAAAATGTTGGAAATAGAACGTGTGTAAGTAGCTCTTTTTATTAAATCAGATTCTTCCAGTGCTTAAGCAAGGCATTCATCTTTGGAAACTATGGTGGCTCCTTTTGGAACACAATCAAAAAGCTATGATTGAAAAAACAGAAACAAACACAAAAAAACTGCCGTCTATGCATATAGTTATTAAAAAAAGGAGATGGTGGGGATTCCTTGGTGGTCCAGTGGTTAGGACTCCACACTTTCACTGTGGAGGGCCCTGGTTCAATCCCTGATTTGGGGAACTAAGATCCAGCAAGCCACGCAGCACAGCAAAAAAAAAGAAAAAAAAAAAAACCCCAAAACCAACCAAATGAACAAAAAACACACATGTAAAAAAAAATAAGAGATGGTGATCAGTATTTTCTCCTTGTAGTCTTGAGAATTTGATTGTTGTTCCTACAAAATGTAGCAGATCTTTTCAATAGTGATTTGCGAATCTTCCATCAGAAATAAGAAAACTAAGTCTAGTGTTATGATGAATAAAAGCAAAATATTCCTCTAAATAAAACTAAGATTATGGGTTTGATGATTCAGGCTAGGAGATAAAAACAAAACAAGCACAGCTATAAACCCTCTGAACATAGGGTTCAGATGGTGGAGAGAGTGTGGCAGTAATTCTTCTTCTAAGAATAGGAACAGAAGGATAGGATTAAAGAAAGCAAATGGGATCTGCTACGCAGATACATCTGAGATGCCTTCACTCCAGGCATGTGGTCAGAAACATAAGGAGATAAAGGAAATTAAAAGGAGGAAAAGTACTATAAATCCAAAAGTTCCTATTCCTAAACTCAGATTGGAAAGGGACACACTTTTCCTCCCTTTCTCCCTCCCTCCCTTTCTTCTTTCCTTTCTTTCTTTTTTCCTAAACCAACTACTGATTAGCTTTAAAGCTTTAAAGATTCATTTCTTAATTTCTTCCTTTAAGGGTAAACATGCCAAACCAATTTAACATTCTCCCCAAATATTTAATCATTTTGATTGTTCTCTGGACCTTAAGCAGTTTTCCTACAAATTGAGGCACTTAAATAGGTCCAAACATTTAAGAAGTGATCTCTTGGTAGCACTTGATGGTGAAGAACAGCCATCCTGAGATGCTCATATGGAGGTTTTGCTGATCTGGTCCTTTCATGAGAAAGCAACTTGGGTACTTGTTCTCTCATCAAAATCAGGCTTCCAAAGTAAGGGGTAGTGCTGGTATTTCCATCTCTGACCATGCCTTACATTTACGATCTAAGTGCAAAATAAATTGTATCTGTCAAAGCATTGTTTGATCTGATGATCTGGCTTGAAAAAATATAATACATAGCATAGAAAGAAAGTACAGTGCCTAGCATAACAAGCTGGTTTTTAATGAAATATTTGTGGGCATTTTGGCCCATTACAAAAACAAGGAAAAAATCAAAATATATCCTGGATAATAAATAACATTATCAGGACACTCGCCCAGAAATTGTGAAAGGGTAAGGAAGCAGTGTATAAATGTCAGTTCACAATTGAAATGAGCATCTCTCTTTCATGATTTGTGTTATTGTTTCTATGATTATGTGAGAGGGTTGTGATACACCTCACAGAGCAGTGAGCCCTAAGAAATGATGCATCATCTCTAACCCCTCACTGTGGATTTCCACTGGGTTTCCCTGTCTTTGACAGTGTGAATACCCTCAGGGGAACTGAAGAAAAGAAAAAAGAAAAGCATAGAACATGATGTCTTTTCTCTCCTTTTATATAAGACTGTCTTGATGCAAAACAATTCCCCAAGCATTTTCTTCTCATATGCAAGGAGGCCAGTGGGAGAAATTTTAGATGGGCTATAAGTCACTCTACATCTGGATGCTTCCTGACACCTAGGATGACACCTCTAGGTCTCAAGCCACATCTTTGTATAGATCTGATGAAGAAGTTGCATAGGGGAAACTTCCTGTAGTTTAATTTAATTGGCTTGTACCCTAAGTAGGCTGAATACAAAAATACTCCTTAAACAGTAATTAGAACCTTTTTCTCTAGGACGATTTAGTACTACAAGAACCTGATTATTATGGAGTCCTAATGCATAGACTTAAAAGAGGCTTCATTTGAGAAGCTGGCCCACATACTGGGCAAACTTTACTGGAATTTGCACATGGGTACCATAAGGGCAGATATCATGGAAAGATTTACCCCTGACTTGTAATAGGATTAATGCCAACCAGTTATTAATATCATTACCATTTGGCTGATAACAAGTTAACAAGGATATTGCTCAATCTTTTCTTCTGTCATAGCTATCCAATAGCTGGAAGAACGGAAAACTTTTTCCAAGAGACTATGTTGTGGTTTTGTAAAATTTCTCACTCATCTAATTAAAATGTTCCATTAATTATTTTCTGGGTTACTTTTTTTTGGAAGCTGATAATCTAAATCCTAACAGATCTTAGAACATATTTGACTAAAATAGTTGAATTTCAGACTTCACAACACAGTAAATCCATTTTTTGTCTTTCAGCAGAATATGACTTCACATAGAAACTTCATATGTACTTTTGTAATGATTTTTGGTGATCATTTTATACATTTTAATTGTAGTTATAACTTTCTTCTTAAATAAAATAATATATACATATTAAAAAAAGAAAATATACTTAACCAGAAAAGAAAATTAAAATTACTCACAATTCCATTACCCAGAAAAACCACTGTTAATCTTTTTGTTGTATATCCTGCCAGTCTTTTTCTCCTTGTTTATATATCATCATTAAATTTTTTGTTTTATTTACTAAAGAAAAAAATTTATTATTCCACACATGTTCTTTTTGAACATTTTTCTATTTGATAAGCATATTATGGGCATTTTATGTTATTACTCCAGAATACAATTCTAATGCCTACAAAGGATTCTACCACATTTTAGTGTAGAAATTTAGTTACTTATATGTTTCCTCCATTCCCTGTATATTTAAAAAAATTTTTTTAAACATCTTTTTTTTTTTAACATCTTTATTGGAGTATAATTGCTTTACAGTAGTGTGTTAGTTGCTGCTTTATAACAAAGTGAATCAGCTATACGTACACATATATCCCCATACCTCCTCCCTCTTGCATCTCCCTCCCACCCTCCCTATCCCACTCCTCTAGGTGGACACAAAGCACCAAGCTGATCTCTCTGCACTATGTGGCTACTTCCCACTAGCTATCTGTTTTACATTTGGTAGTGTATATAAGTCCATGCCACTCTCTCACTTCATCCCAGCTTACCCTTCCTCCTCCCATGTCTCCAAGTCCATTCTCTACATCTGCATCTTTATTCCTGTCCTGCCCCTAGGTTCTTCAGAACCATTTTTTTAAGATTCCATATATATGTGTTAGCATACAGTGTTTTTTTTCTCTTTCTGACTTACTTCACTCTGTATGACAGACTCTACGTCCATCCACCTCACTACAAGTAACACAATTTTGTTTCTTTTTATGGCTGAGTAATATTCCATTGTATATATGTGCCACATGGACACTTAGGTTGCTTCCATGTCCTGGCTATTGTAAATAGAGCTGTAGTGAACACTGTGGTACATGACTCTTTTTGAATTATGGTTTTCTCAGGGTGTATGCCCAGTAGTGGGATTGCTGGGTCATATGGTATTTCTATTTCTAGTTTTTTTAAGGAACCTCCATAGTGTTCTCCATAGTGGCTGTATCAATTTATATTCCCACCAACAGTACAATGTAAATTTTCTCCACACCCTCTCTAGCATTTATTGTTTGTAGATTTTTTGGTGATGGCCATTCTGACTGGTGTGAGGTGATACCTCATTGTAGTTTTGATTTGCATTTCTCTAATGATTAGTGATGTTGAGCATCCTTTCATGTATTTGTTGGCAATCTGTATATCTTCTTTGGAGAAATGTCTATTTAGGTCTTCTGCCCATTTTTGGATTGGGTTGTTTGTTTTTTTGGTATTGAGCTGCATGAGCTGCTTGTAAATTTTGGAGATTAATCCCTTGTCAGTTGCTTCATTTGCAAATATTTTCTCCCATTCTGAGGGTTGTCTTTTCTTCTTGTTTATGTTTTCCTTTGTTGTGCAAAAGCTTTTAAGTTTCATTAGGTCCCATTTGTTTTTATTTCCATTTCTGTAGGAGGTGGGTCAAAAAGGATTTTGCTGTGATTTATGTCATAGAGTGTTCTGCCTATGTTTTCCTCTAAGAGTTTTACAGTGTCTGGTCTTACATTTAGGTCTTTAATCCATTTATTTGTCGTTTTTCCTTTGCTGCTTTTAATATTTTTTCTTTGTATTTAACTTTTGATAGTTTGATTAATATCTGTCTTAGCATGTTTCTCCTTGGATTCATCCTGTATGGGACTCTCCATGCTTCCTGGACTTGACTGACTATTTCCTTCCCCATATTAGGGAAGTTTTCAACTATAATCTCTTCAAATACTTTCTCAGTCCCTTTCTTTATCTCTTCTTCTTCTGGGACCCCTATAATTCTAATGTTGGTGCGTTTAATGTTGCCCCAGAGGTCTCTGAGACTGTCCTCAATTCTTTTCATTCTTTTTTCTTTATTCTGCTCTGTGGTAGTTATTTCCACTATTTTATCTTCCAGATCACTTACCTGTTCTTCCTCCTCAGTTATTCTGCTATTGATTCCTTCTAGAGAATGTTTAATTCCATTTATTGTGTTGTTCATCATTGTTTGTTTGCTCTTTAGTTCTTCTAGGTCTTTGTTAAACATTTCTTGTATTTTCTCCATCCTATTTCCAAGATTTTGGATATCTTTACTATCATTACTCTGAAATCTTTTTCAGGTAGACTGCTTATTTCTTCTTCATTTTTTTGGTCTGGTGGGTTTTTACCTTTTTCTTTCATCTGCTGTGTGTCTCTCTGTCTTCTCATTTTGCTTAACTTACTGTGTTTGGGGTCTCCTTTTCACAGGCTGCAGGTTCATAGTTCCCATTGATTTTGGTGTCTGCCCCCAGTGGCTAAAGTTGGTTTAGTGGCTTGTGTAGGCTTCCTGGTGGAGGGGACTGGTGCCTGTGTTCTGGTGGATGAGGCTGGATCTTTTCTTTCTGGTGGGCAAGACTGCATCTGATGGTGTGTTTTGGGGTGCCTGTGACCTTATTATATTTTAGGCAGCCTCTCTGTTAATGGGTGGGGGTGTGTTTCTGTCCTGCTCATTGTTAGGCATAGGGTGTCCAGCACTGTAGTTTGTTGGTTGTTGAGTGGAGCTGGGTCTTAGCGTTGAGATGGACATCTCTGGGAGAGCTTTCAGTGTTTGATATTACGTGGAGCTGGTAGGTCTCTGGTGGACCAGTGTCCTGAACTCGGGTCTCCCACCTCAGAGGCACAGACCTGACACCTGGCTGGAGCACCAAGAACCTGTCAGCCACACGGCTCAGAAGAAAAGGGAGAAAAAAAAAAGAAAGAAAGAAATAAAATAAAGTTATTAAAATAAAAACTAAAAATTAAAAAAATTAAAAAGTAATAAAAGAAAGAAGAGAGCAACCAAACGAATAAACAAATCCACCAATGATAACAAGCACTAAAAAGTATACTAAAAAAAAATTTTTAAAAAACAAAAAATAAACGGACAGACAGAACCCTAGAACAAATGGTAAAAGCAAAGCTGTACAGACAAAATCACACAAAGAAGCATACACATACACACAAAAAGAGAAAAAGGAAAAAAAAATATATATGTATATTAAAAAGAAAAAGGGAAGAGAGCAACCAAATCAATAAACAGATCTACCAATAATAATAAACTCTAAATACTAAACTAAGATAAACATAAAACCAGAAACAAATTAGATACAGAAAGCAAACTCCAAGTCTACAGTTGCTCCCAACGTCCACCACCTCAATTTTGGGATGATTCATTGTCTACTCAGGTATTCCAGAGACACAGGGTACATCAAATTGATTGTGGAGATTTAATCTGCTGCTCCTGAGGCTGCTGGGAGAGATTTCCCTTTCTCTTCTTTGTTCACACAACTCCTGGGGTTCAGCTTTGGATTTGGCTTGACCTTTGTGTGTAGGACACCTGAGGGCGTCTGTTCTTCGCTCAGGCAGGACAGGGTTAAAGTAGCAGCTGATTAAGGTGCTCTGGCTCACTCAGGCCGGGGAGGAGGGAAGGGTATACAATGTGGGGTGAGCCTGTGGCGGCAGTGGCCGGCGTGACGTTGCACCAGCCTGAGACACGCCGTGTGTTCTCCCAGGGAAGTTGTTCCTGGATCACAGGACTCTGGCAGTGGTGGGCTGCACTGGCTCTCAGGAGGGGAGATGTGGATAGTGACCTGTGCTTGCACACAGGCTTCTTGGTGGCTGCAGCAGCAGCCTTAGTGTTTCATGCCCATCTCTTGTGTCCTCACTGATAGCCACGGCACACACCCATTTCTGGAGCTTGTTTAGGTGGTGCTCTGAATCCCTTCTCCTCATGCAACCCGAAACAATGGTCTCTTGCCTCTTAGGCAGTTCCAGACTTTTTCCCAGACTCCCTCCCGGCTAGGTGTGGTGCACTAGGCCTCTTCAGGCTGTGTTCACACAGCCAATCCCAGTCCTCTCCCTGGGATCTGACCTCCGAAGCTGGAGCCTCAGCTCCCAGCCCCCACCCGCCCTGGCAGCTGAGCAGACAAGCCTCTCAGGCTGGTGAGTGCTGGTCAGCACTGATCCTCTGTGCAGGAATCTCTCTGCTTTGCCCTCTGCACCCCTGTTGCTGTGCTCTCCTCTGTGGCTCTGAAGCTTCCCCCCCTCCCCATCTCCACAAGTGAAGGGTCTTCCTACTGTGTGGAATCTTTTCCTCCTTCATAGCTCCCTCCCAGAGGTGCAGGTCCCATCCCTATTCTTTGTCTCTGTTTTTCCTTTTTTCTTTTGCCCTACCCAGGTATGTTGGGAGTTTCTTGCCTTTTGGGAAGTTTGAGATCTTCTGCCAGCATTCAGTAGGTGTTCTGTAGGAGTTGTTCTACATGTAGATGTTTTCCTGCTGTATTTGTGGGGAGGAAGGTGATCTCCATGTCTTACTCCTCTGCCATCTTGAAGGTCTCTGTCCCAGTGCATTTATATGATATAGACCATACTTTTGTATAAGTCAGTTGGAATTGTTATTTTTAACACAGGCTGTTCAAGATATTGGAGCCAGAGCAATTGAACAAAGGAACACAATCAAGGTTTTGGTTCAAATTCAGGGATTAATCACATCATTGAGGATATTAGTTAACTACACAAATTCATCTTAATGGCCCTGGATCACCTTATGTTAGAGCTGGGGGGAATTAGTGAACATATGAGAAAAAGAAATATCTTTTAGAAATGACACCAATAGGAAGTAATATAAATAATTCTGCCTTCTAGGAAAATAATTCTGCCTTCTAGGAAAACTCTAGTATTCAGAGAAGATGGGTTGAATATAAGTTCCTGGATGATAAGTCCTCTTTACTTCTATAGCTTGAGTCATTTTGAGATGCTGAGCAATCCCACGAAGTAGTAGACACTCACATATTAAAAACTAAAAGTTGGCATAAAACACAAATTCACATGTGCCAGAGGCATTGTAAATAAGTGCATGATTGGTGACCATATACTTTATAGTTTGTTAAGGTATTATTGGAGTGAGATAGGGTGTGCAATGAAGAAAACTTTGTTTAGCAGGAGTCAAGAACAAACTTGTCAAGAGGTGGAGTTTTTGGAAGGTTTAAATCAGAGAATGTTGAAGAACCAAAGGTCAACATGCTTGTTCAGCGAACTGTTGTGGAGACATTCTGGCACATCCAAGAAGTACTGGGATTGGTCAGCAGAGAAGATAGGTGGCCACAAAACAAAGTCCTCAAAGAGGACAACAGTACCGAAAGGAAAGCAGAGGGAAGGGGGAAAAAAATGGGAGCAGGGGAAGAAATAACACAGAAGCCAAAAATAAGACACTAAGAAGAAGCTGGAAGTGAATTGGGGCTGGCTGAGAGGCTGTTCGTGGGGGCAGAAGATGGGAGATGCCACAGCATGCCCTTTCCCTGTGTCTATGGGGGACAGCTTCTAAAACACAAGGGTTCTGTTTTCGAGGTACTGATTTGCTTTGAAAAAGAAAGGATCCCTGTGCTTCACTCTCAATTTGTTGGTGTGTCAAATTTACTAGAATAGGGCATTCTGGAGCTTGCAGTCATAGTAAGTGTGTGCTTACAGACCTTGGGCTTCCCTCCCAATGATGGGCTTTGTAGCTACCTCAAATAAAATAACATGGGGTTAGAATAATGAAATATGCTTGTAAACCCAGAAGTCTAATGGTTGATTTTCTTCTGGGCTTGTTTGCTTGCTGGTGGTGTCTGCTTTCTATTCTCTTACAGAGTTCTATTGGAAGAGTGCTATCTTTTGTTTTTGACAGAATGCTGATCCAGGTGTGCCTGTATTTTTACTGTAAATTTTTGTGGCGTTGCCTGAAATTTGTAATGAGAAAGCTGACTGGAAGATGTGAACTGCAACGGATCTGTTACAATACCAAGCCTGGAGCTTCTAGAACTATGAAAATCGGTAAGCACGAAACAAAGCAGTAAGCAAAATGTAGGCTTTCTGGGATTGAGGATACACTGTTATTTTTCAGTATAGTAATTGTAAACCACTTGTAAAAGATAATTTTTGAATGGCTTTTTAAATCATCTCTTTTCCAGAAACATCACTGAGGGATTCAAAAAGTAAGGTAAGTAAAATTGTTCCTATATTTTTCAGCAACTTTTCAATTGAAGACTTACCTCCATCATCAAAAAGTAAAAATTTTAAGAAACAAAAATATACTTTTGGCTACGAATACTAATGCAAACTGAGAAGAATGAATTATTTTCCCATCACAGACCACTGTGCTTTTTACATGAGAGCAGCCACTCAAGAATTTCTAGGCAGATTTATGATGCACATATTATTTCATTGATGAATTAATCCTTTTTTATACCTCTTTCCAAATCATAAAATAAATATTCCTTGAAAATAAGATCAGTGGTAACTCTCTGGTATTTCATCAATATCCAAATCATTTAACTTTATACTCAAGATTTTCCAAGAAAATCAAAGAAGCCACTATGCTAGCATTTATAGCACATAGTTAAGCATCCACATAAGAAAGAAAAATCTGCTTCTCAAGATTCTTTAATATTTAATTTAATTTTGGCATCCTTAGGACTATATCCCCCATGTACTTCACACAGTCATAGACATAATGCCCATTAACAATGGAAGCCATGTGTGGTGAGTGAGAAAATGAAAATATACTATTTCTAGGTAAGTAGTTTAAAACAGATGAAGATGGTAAAAAAAACTTACGTATTTTTGTTTTATGTTAATTACCTTAATCAGAAAAATTGTACTACCCCCACTGTGAAAATATCAAACTTACTAGAATTCAAATACTACATCAATTTTTGCCTTTAGTTTAGTTTCTTATCTTCATATAGAAGCTTTAAACAAATATTTGAGGCCCCTATTTAAATATACCCCACTTAAGACACCAGTGTTCATGACAAAACAACTGATTAAAACATGTTTTCCAGCTACTGCAGACTTCAGTGAGTGTTCATCCTGATGCTATTGAAAAAACTATAGAAGACATTATGGAACTGAAAAAAATTAATGCTGACATAAATCCACAGTAAGAATATGTTTATTATGTTGTAAATATAAAACAGAAGTCACATGCCACATATTTAGTATTTCTAAATACTCTCTCTCTAACTATGGTCTCACACGCTCTTTCTCTCTCTCTCTCTTCCCTGACCCAAATAATCATCTGCATGTTGTGACTTTCAGATGAAAAATAAAGAAAAAAGATACCTTTTTCATATTTGTAAATAGCAGCAGCTTTGTACTTCTGTTGTGATTTATGCTTATGCTTCTGAGATGCAACGAATGTAAGAAATCTGGTGGATGCCTCTGATATCAGAAGGTGAAATAAAGGGAGCCCATTCATCAACAGTCGCTCCATATGATGCCTGTGTTTTACATTAACAGTAAATGTTCAAATTGTAAATGTGCCTGAGCTGATTCTGCTCCATGAAGAATATTTCTTCAGTTCATGACAGGCTGATAATCTTGGAGACAGTTTCTACCTGCTTGTGAAGAAGACAGGCATGTGTGGGAGAGAGAAATGGTTTTTATATGAAGACTTTAGAACTTTGTAATTTAGTCATCTCATCTTGGAAGTATTAAAATGCATTTGGTGATGTACATGACATTTAAAATTAGCTTTATATTTTCCATTGTGTACAGGAATTTTTCTGTAAAATTTTAGGCTAAGGATATTGGGTAGAATAAATTCTGTTTGCAGATATATTCAGATAAAGTTTAGGTAAGTAACAAACTGTCTTTTAGATGTGCATACTTAAGAACTTCAGATGTTATCACTAAAGAAAGCTTTTAATTGCCAAAGATGAGAAGCTGTAGTCAAAGGGAATTTCAGAGTGCACTTTGCATAGGTCTGTATCTTGAAGGGATTCTAGTACTAGCTGATTGAGGCTCATCACAAAACTCCATTTCCATGTAGTCTCCATAGTATTCTTCTGTAGAAGCTTCAGCTAATTAGCTGCCTTTTCTTTATTCAGCCATTAAATGTGATTTAATTATACAGTAAATGTCTTTTTGAAATCTTCTGACATATTTTATTTCTCTGGGAAGCTGGTAAGAATGAAATTCATTTTAAATTAAGTTGAACCAAAATTTTATGATTACAATTAGGCATGAGAGATATATTAGACCTATAATCATATTTAGAGATTGGGTTAGATTTAATAGCAAATCTTTTCTGTCTCTTTTATGAAAGTTATATATTTCATTCAAAAGTGTTTCCTGAGCTTCCCTGGTGGCGCAGTGGTTGAGAGTCTGCCTGCCAATGCAGGGGACACGGGTTCGAGCCCTGGCCTGGGAAGATCCCACATGACGCGGAGCAACTGGGCCCGTGAGCCACAATTACTGAGCCTGCGCGTCTGGAGCCTGTGCTCCGCATCGAGAGAGGCCGCGACAGTGAGAGGCCCGCGCACCGCGATGAAGAGTGGCCCCCACTTGCCACAACTAGAGAAAGCCCTCGCACACAAACGAAGACCCAACACAGCCATAAATAAATAAATTAATTTAAAAAAAAAAGCCAGTTATTTAAAAAAAAAAAAAAGTGTTTCCTTACCATCTATTCTTTTGATTTCTTTTAGGGAGAAAAAAACACTTATAGGTAGTAGATTATGTTTTTTAAAGCTCAATATGGATTTTAGTGAGGTTTTTTTCCAGGTTGACATTGACAAAATGTGATTTTTTTTTTAATTGAATAATTTTCTGGAAAAAAATCAAGAGATAGAGAGGGCTGGGGGAAATACCTTGTAATTTATCAAGCCATTACCACTATTAACCTTACTTTGTTTTATACATATTTTTCAGGTGCCACTTACAGTGGTGCTAAGAATTACTACAGTCAAATTGAATTGGGTCTTTTGTTTTCTTCTTTTTTATTTCTCCCACTCCCTTCTTTCCCTCAAAATTAACTCTCTTCTCAGTCCTGTGTTGAATTTTTGGGTGACGAGTACCCCTGTGCCTTTTTCCTAAATATCTGATTTAGTTTTTTTTAATTGAACATTCAATTTTATTTAAGTTTAGTATTCTGGGTTATCTGACACTGCCTTCTATGTTTGGAGTAAGCATACAATCCTAAAACTTAAATTTTTCTATTGTCCCCAATTTTAGACTTAACCTCTATACATCTCATCCCCCCCAAAAAAAGATGATTATGACACTGTCATTGTGATTATGGTGATCCCCCAACTCCAACAAAAAATGCTTAAATTTAGTGAGTGAATTAGAAGTTGGAGTATATTGAACAGTAACTCTTAGGCTGAATCATATGAAATTGCTATTGTTGAATCACAAAAGTGAATAACTATAAAGAAATTAGCAGGAAAAAATAAACATGAAATACTACCTTTAGATTTAAAAATGCCATCAAATGAGTACAGGAAGATAATTTATGTAACAGTAGTTTATAGGAAAAAAGGATCTTGGTGATTATTTAGCCACCTGTTTAATAAACTTGTAATGTTATGTGATTGCTTAAAGAGACCCTATTTTACTTTCTGCGTTGTGGGAGAGAAAAACAGCATTCAGATCACAGGAAGTAATGATCCTCTCTATGTCATGCTTGCCAGATTCTTTTTTGTTCCAGTGATACGTTTTAAGGGGACTGTTAATCATACAAACTGTGCATTCAAGAAGACTGAGCAAGATAGTAAAACATCTGAAAACCATGTCCCATGAGAAGGAATTGAAGGAAGAGGGGAGTTTTTTTTTTTTTTTTTTTTTTTGGTTGTTTTTTTTTTAACCCTGGAGATGAGACTAGAAGAAAGAATTCTTCCTGTCTTAAAATGAATAGGCATGGCAGGGAAAAGTGGAAATGAATTTGCTCTGAGAACAGTGTTTGAACCACTTGGTAATAAAGAAAGCAGATTCTGTTTCAGCATAAGAATAGGCATTCAGACAAGTAGAGCAGTCAGAATGGAATGGGAAATTTTGTAAAGTACTGAGTTCTTTCTCTTACCATTGCCTTATCTGTCAGGGGTTCTCTGCAAGCAGAGGTATTTTTATTGTTGTTTTTATTTGTTTCAAAATTTTTCTTACCCCTAAGCCCCTGAGGGCTATTTATCTCTCTCTCACTGACACCTACCCCCACACACCCTTCTGAAGTGTTTCTGCTATATCTACCTAAGGGAGCTAAATGATCCCTAAGAAACCATGATCACCTATATTTTCTACATCTTTCAAGTCACTTGCATAAACAGCTCCCTTGTTTTTAAGCCATATTATTGCAATTTGGCTTAAGAAAAGGCTGGAATGAGAGGTAAATTTTAGCCAAGTTCCACAACTGTCCATGTGGAGCTTCAGTTAAAAATTGTGCTTCTATTAGATCCTATATGAGCAATTTCCAAATATTATATAAATATGAAAAGTCCTATTGTGCATACATCAAGTGAACAAATGCCAGAGAATGTGGTTTTTTTCCCTCATGTGTGTTTCTTCTATTTTTTAACACGTTAGGTTGGGAATCTCTCTTCAAGCTTGCCTTCTGCAAATTGTTGGGTACAGAAACCTTATTGCAGATGTGGAAAAACTGCGCAGAGAACCCTATGACTCTGATAATCCCCAACATGAAGAAATGCTTTTGAAGGTTAGTCCTTGAACACATTTCAGTTCTTCGCTTAGGTCAGCTAATGTTTGCCAAGCTCCTGCTATGTGCTAGGCACTGCTCTGGACATGGCGGGGCACAAAGGTGAATACGACATGGACACTGAACTGATTGGTAAAGCCTACATTTTCTTGCTGGTTCAGATGTTGGAGGTAAATTGTTCAATAGAAAATTCATGTGAGAAGTTAAATATAAAGCCAATTTTCATTTGGAATCTGAGAAAGCATCAGAGGTGATTTCTATGGCCTCTCACATTTGGCTCAAGTTTAGATTGTTTAACTGTGTTGAAAGCCAATAGGAGAAATAGAATTTGTCAAAGAGTGACCTAGGATTTCCATTTACGACTTTTAATAGACATCAAAGAAGATGAAGTTGGTTTTTGCTTCCACAATAGCTCCCTGGGGAAATTACCCAAGATCTTAATGCTGATTATTTATTCATGTAACTTGAGTATTAGAAGAGTAAGTAAGGGTTTACATATGGTGTATTAAAGCTGTTTGAAGAATAATATGCAGTTATAAATACTCCTTCTTGGCTGTCAAACAAAACCTTAAAAATCTGATCTGATCTGATAGTGTATTATGACACATCAATAAAACTTTAAAAAATTAAGACAAAAAATATTAAGACAAACCTTTAGAACTACTCATCTGAAATGTTTTATAAATTCATTTCTGAAAATAGATGCTTCTTAGGATGGAATGCTTCTTTGTCCTTTCCTAGAATTCAAAAAGGCAGTAATGAAATTGGAGTAATACATTTGTTTAGCTGCCTTAATTTTATTTTATTGAAAGATGTAAATAGAAGCTGCCATTTAAAAAATGTATCCTGTTGTGTTTTTGTGTGGAGTGTGTATTTTTGTGTATGTAGGTAGTTAAGCAGATGATTCATTTGTCTCTACTAATTAGTGCTAGACCTGATGTCAACCATTAAAATTAAAGAGGCCTCATTCTTACAAATGGTTTCTTCTTCCCTTTCTCCTCTGCTTAATTTTAGCCAACCTACTGGCTGACCTTCATCTCTTTGGTTGCTTTTTTCTTTATGTTCTGATAGAGATAGTCAAGTTTAATAAAACGAACTCAAGGTGGGAAATAAGAGGTGATGAAAGAGAAAAGAGGTGTTATAATTAACAGACTGGCCACAGCTCCTGAACAATTCATTAAAATGGCTGATATGCCCTCTGAATCAATGACATTTGGGTACTTGCTATATGTCATCTTAGTTGATCTGTTGTATGTGTGCTGGTACGTAGGTTTTCAACAAATATGATTGAATGCATGAATTATTGAAGTCATTAGATACAGGTCAAGAACTTTTATGATATGACTTTTACCTGTGGTCACAATTTGAGTATGTAGGTATTATTTTTTATAGTCACAGCTATAAGAGGTAGGCAAGGTGACAGTTATCTTTATTTTTTTCATCATTAACTTTATTTAAAAAACATTTTTTATTGAGGTACAGTTGGTGTACAATATTATATGTTTCAGGTTATACAACATAGTGATTCATAATTTTTAAAGGTTATACTTCATTTATACTTATAAAATATTGGATATATTTCCTGTGCTATACAAAATATCCTTGTAGCTTATTTTATACATAGTTGTTTGTACCTCTTAATCCCCTACCCCTGTCTTGATCCTCCATGCTTCCATCTCCCAATTGCTAACCACTAGTTTGTTCTCTATATCTGTGAGTCTATTTCGTTTTTGTTTTATTTACTAGTTTGTTTTATTTTTTTAGGTTCCATATATTATAAGTGATATCATGCAGTATTTGTCTTTATCTGTCTGACTTATTTCACTTAGCATAATACCTCCAAGTCCATCCATGTTGCTGCAAATGGCAAAATTTTATTCTTTTTAGGGCTGAATATATATACCACCATTATATATATACACCACATATTCTTTTTTATAAAAATAAATTTATTTATTTATTTATTTTTGGCTGCATTGGGTCTTCGTTGCTGCGTGCGGGCTTTCTCTAGTTGCGGTGAGCAGGGGCTACTCTTCATTGTGGTGCATGGGTGTCTCATTGCGGTGGCTTCTCTTGTTGTGGGGCATGGGCTCTAGGTGCATGGGCTTCAGTAGTTGTGGCACACGGGGTCAGTAGTTGTGGCTCATGGGCTCTAGAGCACAGGCTCAGTAGCTGTGGCACATGGGCTTAGGTGCTCCGCAGCATGTGGGATCTTCCCCGACCAGGGCTCGAACCCTTGTCCCCTGCATTGGCAGGCAGATTCTTAACTACTGCACCACCAGGGATGTCCCTATAACCACATATTCTTTATCCATTTATCTGCTGATGGACACTTAGGTTGCTTCCATATCCTGGCAACTGTAAATAATGCTGCTATGAACATTGGGGTGCATGTATCCTTTCAAAATAGTGTTTTCAAGTTTTTCAAATATATACCCAGGAGTGGAATTGCTGGGCCATATAGTAGCTTTATTTTTAGTTTTCTGAAGCTGCCATACTATTCTCCACAGTGACTGCACCAATTTATATTACCACCAACAGTGTACAAAGGCTTCCTTTTCTCCACATCCTCATCAACATTTGTTATTTGTGGTCTTTCTGATGATAGCCATTTTGACAGGCATGAGGTGATATCTCATTGTGGTTTTGACTTGCATTTCTCTGATGATTAATGATGTTGAGCATCTCTTCGGTGCCTGTTGGCCAAATTTATGTCCTCTTAGGAAAAATGTCTATTCAGGTCTTCTGCCTATTTTTTAATTGGATTTTTTTAAAAGTTTTATTTTTATTGAAGTATAGTTGATTTACAGTGTTGTGTTAGTTTCTGGTGTACAGCAAAGTGATTCAGTTTCATATATATATGTATACACACATATGTATATATATATTCTTTTCAATTGTGGTTTATTACAGGGTATTGAATATAGCAGTAAGAACTTGTTTATCCATTCCATATATGATAGTTTGCATCTGCTAATCCCAAACTCCCAATCAATCCCTCCCCTACCACAATCTGTTCTCTATGTCTGTGAATCTGTTTCTGTTTTATAAATAAGTTCATTTGTGTCATATTTTAGATTCCACATATAAGTGATATCATATGGTATTTGTCTTTCTCTGTCTGACTTACTTCACTTAGTATGATAATCTCTAGGTGCATCCATGTTGCTGCAAATAGCATTATTTCATTCTTTTTTATGACTGAGTTGTATTCTGTCTTTATCCACTCATCTGTCAATGGACATTTAGGTTGCTTCTGTATCTTGGCTGTTGTAAATATTGCTATTGCTATTTCTATTGCTATTGCTTGGCTGTTGTAAATATTGCTATGAACATTGGAGTTCATGTATCTTTTTGAATTATAGTTTTGTCCAGATATATGCCCAGGAGTGGGATTACTGGATCATATGGCAACTCTATTTTTAGTTTTTTGAGGAACCTCCACACTGTTTTCCAAGGTGGCTGCACCAGTTTACGTTCCCGGCAACAGTGTAGGAGGGTTCCCTTTCCTCCACACCCTCTCCAGCATTTGTTATTTGTAAAGGTTTTAATGATGGCCATTCTGACTGGTGTAAGGTGATACCTCATTGTAGTTTTGATTTGCATTTCTCTAGTAATTAGCGATGTTGAGCATCTTTTCATGTGCCTATTGCCCATCTGTATGTCTTCCTTGGAGAAATGTCTGTTTAGATCTTCTGCTCATTTTTTGGTTGGGATGTTTGTTGTTTTGTCATTGAGTTGTATGAGCTGTTTGTATATTTTGGAAATTAAGCCCTTGTCAGTCACATTGTTTGAAAATATTTTCTCCCAGTACATAGGTTGTCTTTTCATTTTGTTTATGGTTTCCTTTTTTGGGCAAAGCTTATAAGTTTGATTATCCCCATTTATTTATTTTTGCTTTTACTTCTATTGCCTTGGGAGACTGCTGGTGCTGGACTTATGTTTGTTGAGAGTTTTTTTATTACTGATTCAATTTCATTACTGGCAATTGATCTGTTCACATTTTCTATTTCTTCCTCATTCAGTCCTGGGAGATTGTACATTTCTAGGAATTTGTCCATTTCTTCTAGGTTGTTCATTTTATTGGCATACAGTTATTCATAGTAGTCTCTTATGATTCTTTATATTTCTGTGGTGTCAGTTTTAATTACTCCTACTTCATTTCTGATTTTATTGATTTGGGCTCCTTCTCTTTTTTTCTTGGTGAATCTGGCTAAAGGTTTATCTATTTGTTTATCTTTTCAAAAATCCAGCTCTTAGTTTAATTGATCTTTTCTATTGTTTCTTTAGACTCTATTTCATTTATTTCTGCTCTGATCATTATAATTTTTTTCCCTCCTACTAAATTTGGATTTTATTTGTTCTTTCTCTAGTTCTTTTGGTATAAGGTTGTTTATTTGAGATTTTTCTTGTTTCCTGAGGTAAACTTGTATTGCTATAAACTTTCCTCTTAGAACTGCTTTTGCTGCATCCTGTAGATTTTAGTTCATTGGGTTTTCATTTTCATTTGTCTCCAGGTACTTTTTAATTTCCTCCTCTGTTTCTTCAGTGATCCATTGGTTGTTCAGTAGCATATTGTTTAGTCTCCCTGTGTTTGTGTTTTTTGCAGTTTTTTTCTTGTAGTTGATTTCTAGTCTCATAGCATTGTGGTCGGAAAAGATGCTTGATATGATTTCAATTTTCTGAAATTTACTGGGGCTTGTTTTATGCTCAGCATGTGATCTATCCTAGAGAATGTTCCATGTACGCTCAAAAGGAATGTGTATTCTGCTACTTTTAGATGGAATGCATTGTGTGTGTGTGTGTGTATACACATACATACACATATGTGGATGTATATATACATACATATGTATATATATATATATATATATATATATATATATATATATGCATATATATAAAGTCCATGTGTCTAATGTGTCTTTTAAGGCCAGTGTTTCCTTATTGATTTTCTGTCTGGGATCTGTCCATTGATGTAAATGGGGTGTTAAAGTCCCCTACTATTATTGTGTTTCTGTCAATTTCTCCCTTTACATTGTTAATATTTACTTTATGTATCTAGGTGCTCTTATGTTGGGTGCAAATATATTTACAGTTGTTATATCTTATTCTTGGATTGATCTCTTTATCATTATGTAATGTCCTTCCTTGTATCCTATACCAGTATTTTAAAGCCTATTTTGTCTGATATAAGTATTGCTACCCCAGCTTTCTTTTGATTTCCATTTGCATGGAATACCTTTTTCCACCCCTCACATTCAGTCTGTGTGTGTCTTTAGATCTGAAGTGAGTCTCTTGTAGGCAATATATATACAGGTCTTGTTTTTGTACCTATTCAGCCATTCTATATCTTTTTTTTTAAGTATGCATATTTTGAATTATGGTAAATACTGCCACAATTGTTACAATTTATAATGGAGTTTTAATTTTATTTTGTGACTGGTTTTGTTAATTTCTTTTTTTTAAATTAATTAATTAATTTATTTATTTTTGGCTGTGTTGAGTCTTCGTTTCTGTGCAAGGGCTTTCTCTAGTTGTGGCAAGTGGGGGCCACTCTTCATCGTGGTGCACGGGCCTCTCACTATCGCAGCCTTTCTTGTTGCGGAGCACAGGCTCCAGACGCGCAGGCTCAGTAGTTGTGGCTCACGGGCTTAGTTGCTCTGCGGCATGTGGGATCTTCCCAGACCAGGGCTCGAACCCATGTCCCCTGCACTGACAGGCAGATTCCCAACCACTGCGCCACCAGGAAAGCCCAAGCCATTCTATATCTTTTGATTAGAGCACTTACTCCATTTACATTTAAAGTAATTGTTGATAAGTGTGTTCTTTTTGCCATTTTGTTAATTGTTTGACGGTTGTTTTGTAGTTCTTTTTTGTTCCTTTCTTCTTTGATCTCTTCTTTTGTGATTTGATGACTATTTTTAGTGTTATGTTTGGATTCCTTTTTCTTTTTTGTGTGTATCTATTATAGAGTTTTGGTTTGTGGTTACCATGAGGTTTTTTTTGTTTGTTGTTTAGTTGTTGGTTTTTTTTTAAATTTTATTTTGGCTGCGTTGGGTCTTCGTTGCTGTGTGCAGGCTTTCTCTAGTTGCAGTGAGGGGGAGCTACTCTTCATTGCTGTGCGTGGGCTTCTCATTGTGGTTGCTTCTCCTGTTGCAGAGCACGGGCTCTAGACATGCGGGCTTCAGTAGTTGTGGCACATGGGCGCAGTAGTTGTGGCTCGCAGGCTCTAGAGTGCCGGCTCAGTAGTTATGGCACATGGGCTTAGTTGCTCCGTGGCATGTGGGATCTTCCCGGACCAGGGATTGAACCCGTGTTCCCTGCACTGGCAGGTGGATTCTTAACCACTGCACCACCAAGGAAGTCCCCATGAGGTTTTTATATTTTATGTATTATATATATGCACTTGATTGTTTTAAGTTGCTGATCTCTTAATTTCAAATGCATTTTAACAACCCTGCATTTGTACTCTCCTCCCCTCATGATTACCGTTTTTGAAATCATATTTTACATCTAATTGTTTTTGTATCCCTTAACTGCTTATTGTGGATGTAGATGATTTTACTACTTTTGCCTTTTAACCTTCCCACTGTCTTTGTGTGTAGATTTGCCATCTTTACTGTACATTTGCCTTTACCAATGAGCTTTTTCCTCTTGTAATTTTCATGTTTCTAGTTGTAGCCCTTTCTTTTTCACTTACAGAAGTCCTTTTAACATTTCTTGCAAAGCTGGTTTGATGCTGCTGAACTCTTTTAGCTTTTCCTTGTCTATAAAGCTTTTGATTTCTCCATCAAATCTGAATGAGAGCCTTGCCAGATACAGTATTCTTGGTTACAGGTTCTTCCCTTTCATCACTTTAAATATATCATGCCAGTCCCTTCTGGCCTGCAGAGTTACTGCTGAAACGTCAGCTGACAGACTTATGGGAGTTCCCTTGTATGTAATGTGTTGCTTTTCCCCTGCTGCTTTTAATATTTAATCCTGTATGGAACTCTCTGTGCTTCCTGAACTTGGGTAACTGTTTCCTTTCCCAGGTTAGGGAAGTTTTCATCTATTATGTCTTCAAATATATCCTCAGCCAACCCCTTTCTCTCTCTGTTCTCCTTCTGGGACCCCTATAAAGCAAATATTAGTGTGCCTGATGAGGTCCCAGAGGTCCTCATTAAACTGTCGTCATTTCTTTTCATGCTTTTTTTTTGTCTTTTCAACATCAGTGATTTACACACTCTGTATTCCAGCTCGTTGATCCATTCCTCTGTATCATTTACTCTGCTGTTTATTTCTTCTAGTGTATTTTTCATTTCAGCTACTATATTCTTCACCTCTAGTTTTTCTTTATATTTCCTAACTCTCTGTTAAAAACTTCTAACTTCTTGCTGTGTGCAGCCATTCTTCTCCCAAGTTCTTTGATCATCTTTACAATCACTAGCCTGCATATCTTCTCAAGTAGATTGGCTATTTCCACTTCACTTATTTCTTCTTCTGGAGCTATGTCTTGTTCCTTCATTAGGAACATGTTCCTTTGTCACCTCATTGTGACTTGGTTGCTGTTTTTATTTTTATGAATCTGATAGGTTAGTTACATTTCCCAACCTTGGAGTCATGGCTTTTTGTAGGAGATGTCCTATGTATCCCAGCAGCAAACTTCCCTCTCTTTACCTGAGCTATATATGCTCTAGGGGTTCCCCCTTTGAGGACTGCATGGGTCTTTCTGTTGTGGTGAGCTGACTATGTGGGCAATCTGGTAGGCTTGGTTGGCCACTGATCTGGTTGGTTGCCAGACTCTGCCTTGTGTGGGGGCTGTTGGCTGCTGGTTGGTGGGACTAGGTCAGAAGGCAGCTGGCTGCAGAATCCTGGGTGACCCTGAGGCTCGTGCTGGCACACTGCTGAGTGGAGTCAAGGTCCAAGAGTCTGGTTGCAGGGCCCAGGGGTCCTAGAGCTGGTGTCAGATTGCTGGTGGATGGGGCCAGTTCCTGATACAGTTGGGTGCAGGGTCGGGGGCATCCTGAAGCTTGTATTGGCCTGCTCATAGCTGACCCCAGTGTGGGGCCTGGCCTACTGGTAGGCAGGCCAGGTACGCAGGCTGAGGAACTTTGGTTTTCTTGTGGCTGTTGTCTGCTCCCCTGGTGGGTGAGGCTTCTCTGGAAGCTAGAGCAGGTACCCTGGAGAGCAGGGCCAGGGTCCAGGTGATTTTTGGACTGGTGCCTGCCCAGTGGTTGGTGGAGCTGGATCCTTGGCTCTCTGGTGGGCATGACCATATCCAGAAGCAGCTGCTGGTTTAGGATGTCTTAAGGCAGCCTATCTGCTGGTGGGTGGGGCTGTGTCTCCATCCAGTCAGTTCCTTGGCCTGAGGTACCCCAGTGCTGGTGCCTACAGACTGTTGGGCCAAGGCAAGGCTTGTTCCTGGGTCTAATTAGCTCGAGGGAGGATTCTACAATGGTGCTTGCCAGCACCATTGTCCATGTGGTAGAATGAACTCCCCAAAATAGCAGCCATAAATGTCTATGTTCTCAGGGTGAGCTGCAGTTGTCTCCTGCCTCTCTGGGAGACTCTCCAAGATCAACATAAGTGTCTATGTTCTCAGGGTGAGCTGCAGTTGCCTCTTCCTCTCTGGAAGACTCTCCAAGATCAGCAGGCACCTATCAAATTACTGTTTCTTCCCTGGGTCCTGCAGCATGTGAGATTTTGTGTGTGCCCTTTAAGAGTGAAGTCTCTATTTCCCCCAGCCCCTTGGGACTTCAGAAAGAAAGACCCGCTGGCCTTCAAAGTCAATGCTCTGGGGGCTCATCTTCCCAGTGCAAGACCCCCAGGCTAGGGAGTCTGATGTGGGGCTTGGGCCTCTCACTCCTTTGAGAGAACCTCTGCATTTGTAATTATTCTCCCATTTGTGGATCACCCACCTGGGGTATGGGACTTGACTATATTGCAACTCCACCCACTCCTACCATCTTTTTGTTGTTCCTTCTGTTTATCTTTAGTTGTAGAAGATCTTTTCTGGTAGGTTTTGATCCTTTTCATCAATGGTTGTTATGCTGATAGTTGTGATTTTGGTGTGCCTGTAAGAGGAAGTGAGATCAAGGTCTTTCTACTCTGCCATCTTGGCCAACCTTGGGTATGTTTACTTTAGAGATAAGCAAATTACAAGCATTTCAGTCCAGGCTCTGAGTCACACAGCTAGTATATTATAAAGCCAGGACTCTTCACCCCTACAATAGGCACTTTGAGGGAAGGCATCTTTTCTACCCTCAAGTGGCTTGCAGTCTAATTGGGGAGGTACTCTGCATCTACAAAAATCACTAAATCTTATCCATAGAGCTTCTCCAAAATACCTCTCAAATGTTTTCTGTTCCCACTGCCTTATTCTAGCCATAATCTCCAACCTGAACTATTAAAATAGCCTTTTAATTCTGCCACTAACCATTAGCCTCCTCCCTTCCATCTTCTAAAGTACCACCGGAGGGATTATCTAGTCATGTTATTCTCTAGGTTACAAACTTCAGGTTCTCTATGTCTGATCGTAGAAAACCCATGCATCTTAGCATGCATTTTGGACCCTTTCCAGTTTATTTCTTTAAGCTATTTCTCCTCTATCCCATTATGTACAGTCTGTTTCTTCCATGCTCTGTCATTCACCATGACCCATGCCATCCTATATACCCAGGTATTTGCTCATGCGGTTCCCTGTTACCCATTATTCTCACAGTAGAATCTGGCTCTTTTTAAAAAATTGTTACTCATTGAGTTTTGAAATCTTCTCTAGCAAATTCAGGAGTGGGATCTTTATTCTCTTCTGTTAATTCAAATTCCACATCTGATAATAAAATCAATAATAATAACACATTCATTGAGTGTTTAGTATGTGCCAATTGTTAAAGTAAGTGTTTTATAGCATTATTTCATTTAATTGTCACAATAACCTTGCAGTGAGATATTGGTATTATCCTCATTTTTCACATAGTTAGAAAGGGCTCTTAATTCCTGCACTACACTATCTCTTGAGGGAAAAACCATGTCTTGTTCACATTTGTATTTCCAGAGGCTGGCCCATGGTTTGTATTTAACTTCTTGAGCTTAGGCTTCTTCATCTTTAAAATGGGTAATTATACCCTTGTTATCTACTTCATAAAATTGTTTAGAGCTAGGGTAAGCAAATTAAGGCCTGTAGGTCAAATCTGACCTGCCATCCATTTTTCTAAGTAAGGTTTTATAGGAACACATCCACGCTCATTCAGTTATATGTTGTCTTTGGCTGTTTTTGTACTCCATTGGCAAAATTAAGTAGTTGTGGCAGTGACCTTATGGCCAACAAAGCCTAAAATATTTACT
This sequence comes from Balaenoptera acutorostrata, assembly GCF_949987535.1. Classification (NCBI taxonomy): domain Eukaryota; kingdom Metazoa; phylum Chordata; class Mammalia; order Artiodactyla; family Balaenopteridae; genus Balaenoptera; species Balaenoptera acutorostrata. The sequence continues at coordinate 87,008,496 of NC_080072.1, forward strand.
ATCTAGCTCTTTATAGGCAAAGTTTGCTGACCCCTGGTTTAGAGGCTTGGGTGATATATTGCCATATTGTTTATTTGCTTTCATTTATATAAACATAGGAGACCATTATCAGTGTTTCTAATTACAAACTATGAAAAAGAAACCTGGATTTTATGGTCGTTTAAACATAGGCTGGGATAAAACTGATTACATCACTTTATATTCATGTAGCACTGTCCATATGATTTATTCAAATGGACATTTCTATTAAATGTTTTCTAACTAAATTAATAGTAAAGGTAAAAAATTTAGGTGGATTCAAGTACTTAATAGAAAAAAATATAATCCAGAATTAAAAGATCTCCTGATGGGTAGAGCTGCTTCTCCTAGAATGAATGGAAGGACAAATGCCCTTGCTCTTTCTGTTCTGCAGCAGACCTGAGACAGGGCAGAAGTGTTCAAATAAGCTTGAGATAAACACTGAATGAAAAGAGAAGAGAATTAAACAGAGCACAGGCCATGACGGATGATGGGCTGACTCAGCGTGCAGCCTCCACATCTGTAGCTTGTCACCTGCCATGGGAATCACCCTTCCTAGCTCTCATCTCCTGCACTTGGCAGGTGGCTTTGTAATAACTCTACTCCCAGTAGTACAGCTTTAGATGGCTAGACTCCTCAGATCCCCCCACCAGAGGCCCACCACCTTAGTTCAGATTTCCAGTCAGCTTCCTAGGTACAAGAAATGACCTTACCTTTCAGAGCTACCCTCTCTCCTCCCTTTATTTTTCAAGGAAGAACTTATCTATCAGAAGAGAATCCAGTAACTCAAGAATTCTTACAGGAAATGTAATACTTGGTAGTATTTCATATAAGTGGTTTAGCATAATCGACTTTCATTTTCCATGAAAGTGACCTGTGTTAAAGCAGACAGTATTAAGAACTTATTAAGGACACTTTTAGCCATTAATCTAGTTTGTTGTGGTACATGAAATTATTAAAATAGAATTTCTTTTTTGTAATTTATTTTTGAAGTATTTTATTATTCAAACCTTTTACTCTCCCAAAGTATTCCCTGAATGAAGGAGGTTTATAACTTAGTTGTAGACATGAAATGCTTGCTGTTGCCATTTTACTCCACTCACTTGATGAGACCAGATATTTTTAAACTGTGTAGGGCCCTGAGATTACTTCCAATCATTGTTCAGGTGAATGTGACGAGCTTTGCAATCTGTTTCCTTTTGTTTTGTTTTGTTTTCATTGTGGCAGTAACCAAATCAGTTCCCAAAGGATTTTTTAAAGGAGACGTTTTTTCTCAGTTTTTAGTACTCTTCTGATGAATTAAAACTTTTTCTGTTTTGAAGAATACAGAGCACTGGCAAATTCTTATATGTACAATATAAAAAGAGATTTCTTATACCAATGTTTTGCTTTCAAGCATGATAGATTTACTTTCTTTCCTCTGAAATTTTTCTCTCACCCTTTAGATTGAATTTACCTATTGTGCTAAAACATAAAATATTGTATCATTTGAATAATAAGTAATTTTGGATTACTGCCTAAAATAACTTTGATGAATTACAACTTTTTTTTGGTTAGTATTTCCTGTCTTGGACATTGCTTTATACTATGTCAAATGTGACAGTTCACTATAAAGCAAGATGTTTGTGTATTACTGTTCTGATGAATTACAACTTTTTTTTGGTTAGTATTTCCTGTCTTGGACATTGCTTTATACTATGTCAAATGTGACAGTTCACTATAAAGCAAGATGTTTGTGTATTACTGTTCTGTTTAAGCTTTAAAATCCATATAACGTAGAATTAGCAATTTAAAAGATGAATTATGTCATGCAGCTCAATATTAAAAAAACAAACAACCCAATCAAAAAATGGGCAGAAGATAGTGAAAGGCCCGCGCACCGCGATGAAGAGCGGCCCCCGCACCGCGATGAAGAGTGGCCCCCACTTGCCGCAACTAGAGAAAGCCCTCACACGAAAGAAATAAAAAAAAAAATTAAAAAAAAAAAAAAATGGGCAGAAGACCTAAATAGACATTTCTCCAAAGAAGACATACAGATGGCCAAGAGGCACATGAAAAGCTGCTCAACATCACTAATTATTAGAAAAATGCAAATCAAAACTGCAAAGAGGTATCACCGCACACCAGTTAGAATGGGCATCATCAGAAAGTCTACAAACAACAAATGCTGGAGAGGGTGTGGAGAAAAAAGAACCCTATTTCACTATTGGTGGGAACGTAAATTGATACAGCCACTATGGAGAACAGTATGGAGGTTCCTTAAAAAACTAAAAATAGAACTACCATATGACCCAGCAACCCCACTACTGGGCATATACCCTGAGAAAACCATAATTCAAAAAGAGACATGCACCCCAATGTTCATTGCAGCACTATTTACAATAGCCAGGGCATGGAAACAAGTTAAATGCCCATCAACAGACAAATGGATAAAGAAGATGTGGTACATGTATACAATGGAATATTACTCAGCCCTAAAAAGGAACAAAATTGGGTCATTTGTAGAGACATGGATGGACCTAGAGACTGTCATACAGAGTGAAGTAAGCCAGAAAGAGAAAAATAAATATCGTATATTAACGCATATACGTGGAATCTAGAAAAATGATACAGATGAACCATTTTGCAAGACAGAAATAGAGACACAGATGTAGACAACAAACGTATGGACACCAAGGGGGGAAAGCGGTGGGGGGAGAGGGTGGTGGTGGTGGTATGAATTGGGAGATTGGGATTGACATATATACACTAATATGTATAAAATAGATAACTAATAAGAACCTGCTGTATAAAAAAAAGAATAAAATTCAAAAAAAAGATGAATTATGTCTTAAGTAGTAATAGGAAATTTTATATATGTCCCTGTTGATAATGAAGATATAATATAAAATATTATTAATAGTCTAAAAAGTAAATTTGTTTACATGCCTGTCTTTATTTACTAGAAAGAACTTATGTTTTGAAATTACATGTTTATACAGTTGTGGGTCTCAGACTTTCTCCCTCTCTCAAGTAATGATATGTGCTGAGTCTATCTTTCTATACAAAGTTTAAAAAGTACAACCAGTTTCTTAAGCAGTGAAGAGCATAGTATTTAGAATTTCTATTTGTCCATTAAAATATAATTGATCATCATTAAAATTATTTTACGTAACTCTTAAAGATGATAATAACTTTTGAGGTTTATTCATGAACATGACTGATTTTTCTTTTTTTTCTACTTTTTTAGTTTATTTACTTATTTATTTATTTTTTAACATCTTTATTGGAGTATAATTGCTTTACAATGGTGTATTAGTTTCTGCTTTATAACAAAGTGAATCAGCTATACTATACATATGTCCCCATATCTCCTCCCTCTTGTGTCTCCCTCCCTCCCACCCTCCCTATCCCACCCGTCTAGGTGGTCACAAAGCACCGAGCTGATCTCCCTGTGCTATGCAGCTGCTTCCCACTAGATATCGATTTTACGTTTGGTAGTGTATATATGTCCATGCCACTCTCTCAGTTTGTCCCAGCTTACCCTTCCCCCTCCCCGTATCCTCAAGTCCATTCTCTAGTAGGTCTGCATCTTTATTCCCGTCCTGCCCCTAAGTTCTTCATGACCTTTTTTTTTTTTTTTAGATTCCATATATATGTGTTAGCATACGGTATTTGTTTTTCACTTTCTGACTTACTTCATTCTGTATGACAGACTCTAGGCCCATCCCCCTCACTACACATAACTCAGTTTTGTTTCTTTTTATGGCTGAGTAATATTCCATTGTATATATGTGCCACATCTTCTTTATCCATTCATCTGTTGATGGACACTTAGGTGCTTCCATGCCCTGGCTATTGTAAATAGTGCTGCAATGAACATTGTGGTACATGACTCTTTTTGAACTATGGTTTTCTCAGGGTATATGCCCAGTAGTGGGATTGCTGGGTCATATGGTAGTTCTATTTTTAGTTTTTTAAGGAACCTCCATACTGTTCTCCATAGTGGCTGTATCAATTTATATTCCCACCAACAGTGCAAGAGGGTTCCCTTTTCTCCACACCCTCTCCAGCATTTATTGTTTGTAGATTTTTTGATGATGGCCATTCTGACTGGTGTGAGGTGGTACCTCATTATAGTTTTCATTTGCATTTCTCTAAGGATTAATGATGTTGAGCATTCTTTCATGTGTTTGTTGGCAATCTGTATATCTTCTTTGGAGAAATGTCTATTTAGGTCTTCTGCCCATTTTTGGATTGGGTTGTTTGTTTTTTTGGTATTGAGCTGCATGAGCTGCTTGTAAATTTTGGAGATTAATTCTTTGTCAATTGCTCCATTTGCAAATATTTTCTCCCATTCTGAGGGTTGTCTTTTCTTCTTGTTTATGTTTTCCTTTGCTGTGCAAAAGCTTTTAAGTTTCATTAGGTCCCATTTGTCTACTTTTGTTTTTATTTCCATTTCTCTAGGAGGTGGGTCAAAAACGATCTTGCTGTGATTTATGTCATAGAGTGTTCTGCCTATGTTTTCCTCTAAGAGTTTTATACCTTTATACACCTTACATTTAGGTCTTTAATCCATTTTGAGTTTATTTTTGTGTATGGTGTCAGGGAGTGTTCTAATTTCATTCTTTTACATGTAGCTGTCCAGTTTTCCCAGCACCATTTATGGAAGAGGCTGTCTTTTCTCTATTGAATATTCTTGCCTCCTTTATCAAAAATAAGGTGACCGTATATGCGTGGGTTTATCTCTGGGCTTTCTATCCTGTTCCATTGAACAGGATATTTCTGTTTTTGTGCCAGTACCATATTGTCTTGATTACTGTAGCTTTGTAGTATAGTCTGAAGTCAGGGAACCTGATTCCTCCAGCTCCATTTTCCTCTCTCAAGATTGCTTTGGCTCTTTGTGGTCTTTTGTGTTTCCATACAACTTGTGAAATTTTTTGTTCTAGTTCTGTGAAAAATGCCATTGGTAGTTTGGTAGGGATTGCACTGAATCTGTAGATTGCATTGGGTAATACAGTCATTTTCACAATGTTGATTCTTCCTATCCAAGAACATGGTATATCTCTCCATCTGTTTGTATCATCTTTGATTTTATTCATCAGTGTCTTATAGTTTTCTGCATACAGGCCTTTAGTCTCCTTAGATAGGTTTATTCCTAGGTATTTTATTCTTTTTGTTGCAATGGTAAATGGGAGTGTTTCCTTAATTTCCTTATCAGATTTTTCATCATTGGTGTATAGGAATGCAAGAGATTTCTGTGCACTAATTTTGTATCCTGCTACTTTACCAAATTCATTGATGAGCTCTAGTAGTTTCCTGGTAGCATCTTTAGGATTCTCTATGTATAGTATCATGTCATCTGCAAACAGTGACAATTTTACTTCTTCTTTTCCAATTTGGATTCCTTTTATTTCTTTTTCTTCTCTGATTTCTGTGGCTAAATCTTCCAAAACAATGTTGAATAATAGTGGTGAGAGTGGGCAGCCTTGTCTTGTTCCTGATCTTAGTGGAAATGGTTTCAGTTTTTCACTATTGGGGAAGATGTTGGCTGTGGGTTTGTCATATATGACCTTTGCTATGTTGAAGTAAGTTCCTTCTATGGCTACTTTCTGGAGGGTTTTTATCATAAATGGGTGTTGAATTTTGTCAAAAGTTTTTCAGCATCTACTGAGAGGATGATATGGTTTTTATTCTTCAATTTGTTAATATGGTGTATCACATTGATTGATTTGCATATATTGAAGAATCCTTGCATTCCTGGGATAAACCCCGCTTGATCATGGTGTATGATCCTTTTAATGTGCTGTTGGATTTTGTTTGCTAGTATTTTGTTGAGGATTTTTGCATCTATGTTCATCAGTGATATTGGCCTGTAGTTTTCTTTCTTTGTGACATCTTTGTCTGGTTTTGGTATCAGGGTGATGGTGGCCTCGTAGAATGAGTTTGGGAGTGCTCTCAGTCTGCTATATTTTGGAAGAGTTTGAGAAGGATAGGTGTTAGCTCTGCTCTAAATGTTTGGTACAATTCACCTGTGAAGCCATCTGGTCCTGGGCTTTTGTTTCTTGGAAGATTTTTAATCACAGTTTCAATTTCAGTGATTGTGATTGTTCTGTTTATATTTTCTGTTTCTTCCTGGTTCAGTCTTGGAATGTTGTGCTTTTTTAAGAATTTGTCCATTTCTTCCAGGTTGTCCATTTTATCGGCATATAGTTGCTTGTAGTAATCTCTCATGATCCTTTGTATCTCTATAGTGTCAGATGTTAGTTCTCCTTTTTCATTTCTAATTCTGTTGATTTGAGTCTTCTCCCTTTTTTGCTTGATGAGTCTGGCTAATGGTTTATCAATTTTGTTTATCTTCTCAAAGAACCAGCTTTTAGTTTTATTGATCTTTGCTATTGTTTCCTTCATTTCTTTTTCATTTATTTCTGGTCTGATCTTTATGATTTCTTTCCTTCGGCTAACTTTGGAGTTTTGTTATTCTTCTTTCTCTAATTGCTTTAGGTGTAAGGTTAGGTTGTTTATTTCAGATGTTTCTTGTTTCTAGAGGTAGAATTGTATTGCTCTAAACTTCCCCCTTAGAACTGCTTTTGCTGCTTCACATAGGTTTTGGGTCGTCGTATTTTCATTGTCATTTGTTTCTAGGTATTTTTTGATTTCCTCTTTGATTTCTTCAGTGATCTCTTGGTTATTAAGTAGTGTATTGTTTAGCCTCCATGTGTTTGTATTTTTTACAGATCTTTTCCTGTAATTGATATCTAGTCTCATAGCATTGTGGTCAGAAAAGATACTTGATATGATTTCAATTTTCTTAAATTTACCAAGGCTTGATTTGTGACCCAAGATATGATCTATCCTGGAGAATGTTCCATGAGCACTTGAGAAGAAAGTGTATTCTGTTGTTTTTGGATGGAAGGTCCTATAAATATCGATTAAGTCCATCTTGTTTAATGTATCATTTAAAGCCTGTGTTTCCTTATTTATTTTCATTTTGGATGATCTGTCCATTGGTGAAAATGGGTTGTTAAAGTCCCCTAGTATGATTGTGTTACTGTCGATTTCCCTTTTTATGGCTGTTAACATTTTCCTTATGTATTGAGGTGCTCCTATGTTGGGTGCATAAATATTTACAATTGTTATATCTTCTTCTTGGATTGATCCCTTGATCATTATGTCACGTCCTTCTTTGTCTCTTGTAATAGTCTTTGTTTTAAAGTCTATTTTGTCTGATATGAAAATTGCTACTCCAGCTTTGTTTTGATTTCCATTTGCATGGAATATCTTTTTCCATCCCATCACTTTCAGTCTGTATGTGTCCCTAGGTCTGAAGTGGGTCTCTTGTAGACAGCATATATATGGATCTTGTTTTTGTATCCATTCAGCCAGTCTATGTCTTTTGGTTCGAACATTTAATCCATTTACATTTAAGGTAATTATTTATATGTATGTTTCTATGACCATTTTCTTAATTGTTTTAGGTTTCTTATTGTAGGTCTTTTCCTTCTGTCATGTTTCCTGCCTAGAGAAGTTCCCTTAACATTTGTTGTAAAGCTGGTTTTGTGGTGCTGAATTCTCTTAGCTTTTGCTTGTCTGTAAAGGTTTTAATTTCTCTGTCAAATCTGAATGAGATCCTTGCTGGGTAGAGTAATCTTGGTTGTAGGTTTTTCCCTTTCATCACTTTAAATGTGTCCTGCCACTCCCTTCTGGCTTGCAGAGTTTCTGCTGAAAGTTCAGCTGTTAACCTTATGGGGATTCCCTTGTATGTTATTTGTTGTTTTCCCTTGCTGCTTTTAATATTTTTTCATGGTATTGAATTTTTGATAGTTTGATTAATATGTGTCTTGACGTGTTTCTCCTTGGATTTATCCTGTATGGGACTCTGTGCACTTCCTTGACTTGATTAACTATTTCCTTCCCCGTATTAGGGAAGTTTTCAACTATAATCTCTTCAAATATCTTCTCAGTCCCTTTCTTTTTCACTTCTTCTTCTGTGACCCCTACAATTCAAATGTTGGTGTGTTTAATGTTGTCCCAGAGGTCTCTGAGACTGTCCTCAATTCTTTTCATTCTTTTTTCTTTATTCTGTTTTGCAGTAGTTATTTCCACTATTTTATCTTCCAGGTCACTTATCTGTTCTTCTGCCTCAGTTTTTCTGATATTGATTCCTTGTAGATCATTTTTAATTTCATTTACTGTGTTGTTCAGCATTGTTTGTTTGCTCTTTAGTTCTTCTAGGTCCTTGTTAATCGTTTCTTGTACTTTCTCCATTCTATTTCCAGGATTTGGGATCATCTTTACTATCATTACTCTGAAATCTTTTTCAGGTAGACTGCTTATTTCCTCTTCATTTTTTTGCTCTGGTGGGTTTTTACCTTTTTCCTTCACTTGCTGTGTGTTTCTCTATCTTCTCATTTTGCTTAACGTACTGTGTCTGGGGTGTCCTTTTCACAGGCTGCAGGTTTGTAGTTCCCCCAGGGGCTAAGGTTGGTTCAATGGGTTGTGTCAGCTTCCTGGTGGAGGGGACTAGTGCCTGTGTTCTGGTGGATGAGGCTGGATCTTTTCTTTCTGGTGGGCAAGACTGCATCTGATGGTGTGTTTTGGGGTGTCTGTGACCTTATTATGATTTTAGGCAGCCTTTGTGCTAGTGGGTAGGGTTGTGTTCCTGTCTTGCTAGTTGTTTGGCATAGGGTGTTCAGCATTGCAGCTTGCTGGTCATTGAGTGGAGCTGGGTCTTGGCGTTGAGATGGAGATCTCTGGGAGATTTTTGACATTTGATATTATGTGGAGCTGGGGGGGTCTCTGGTGTACCAATGTCCTGAACTCAGCTCTCCCACATCAGAGGCATAGGGCTGACACCCAGCCAGAGCACCAAGACCCTGTCAGCCTCACGGCTCAGAATAAAAGGGAGAAAAAAAGAAAGAAAGAAAGGAAAAATAAATAAATAAAATAAAATAAAGTTATTAAAATAAAAAATAATTATTAAAAATAAAAAAAGAAGGAAAGAAGTGAGCAATCAAACCAAAAAACAAACCCACCAATGATATCAAGTGCTAAAAACTATACTAAAAGAAAAAAGGACAGTCATAACCCTAGGACAAATGGTAGAAGCAAAGCTATACAGACAAAATCACACATAGAAGTATACACATACACACTCACAAAAAGAGAAAAAGGAAAAAAATATATATATCATTGCTCCCAAAGTCCACCACCTCAATTTGGGATGATTCATTGTCTATTCAGGCATCCCACAGATGCAGGGTACATCAAGTTGATTGTAGAGATTTAATCTGCTGATCCTGAGGCTGCTGAGAGAGATTTCCCTTTCTCTTCTTTGTTCGCCCAGCTCCTGAGGTTCGGCTTTGGATTTGGCTCCGCCTTTGCATGTAGGACACCTGAGGGCGTCTGTTCTTCACTCAGGCAGGACAGGGTTAAAGTAGCAGCTGATTAGGGGGTTCTGGCTCACTCAGGCGGGGGGGTGCAGGGGAAAGGGAGGGGTATGGAATGTGGGGCGAGCCTGCGGCAGCGGCAGAGGCCAGCATAACGTTGCAAGAGCCTGAGCTGCGCCATGTGTTTTCCCGGGGAAGTTGTCCCTGGATCACAGGACTCTGGCAGTGGCGGGCTGCACAGGCTCCTGGGAGTGGAGGTGTGGATAGTGACCTGTGCTTGCACACAGGCTTCTTGGTGGCTGCAGCAGCAGCCTTAGCATCTCATGCCCGTCTCTGGGGTCTGCGCTTCTAGCCGCGGCTCACACCCATCTCTGGAGCTCGTTTAGGCTGTGCTCTTAATCCCCTCTCCTCGCGCACCAGGAAACAAAGAGGCAAGAAAAAGTCTCTTGCCTCTTCAGCAGTTCCAGACTTTATCCCGGACACACTCCTGGCTACCTGTAGCACACTAGCCCCCTTCAGGCTGTGTTCACACAGCCAACCCCTGTCCTCTCACTGTGATCTGACCTCAGAAGCTGGAGCCTCAGCTCCCAGCCCCCACCGCCCCCTGCAGGTGAGCAGCCAAGCCTCTCAGGCTGGTGAGTGCTGGTTGGCACTGATCCTCTGTGCGGGAATCTCTCCGCTTTGCCCTCTGCACCCCTGTTGCTGTGCTCTCCTCCATGGCTCCAAAGCTCCACCCCCCGCCCCACCACCCACCGTCTCTGCCAGTGAAGCGGCTTCCTAGTGTGTGGAACCTTTCCCACTTTCCCAGCTCCCTCCCACTGGTGCAGGTTCCGTCCCTATTCTTTTGTTTCTGTTTTTTCTTTTTTCTTTTGCCCTACCCAGGTACGTGGGGAGTTTTTTGCTTTTGGGGAGGTCTGAGGTCTTCTGCCAGCGTTCAGTAGGTGTTCTGTAGGAGTTGTTCCACATGTAGATGTATTTCTGATGTATTTGTGGGGAGGAAGGTGATCTCCGCGTCTTACTCTTCTGCCCTCTTGAAGGTCTCCCTACTGATCTTTCTTTATTCAGCTATATGATGCTTGTTTACTCTTACCCTTGTTATAGATGAGAAATGAAACTCATCAGTTCACTTTTCTTTTTATTAACAATGCTGCTAAAAGTTTTGTTTATAAAGTGAGATAATCATCTGAGGATTTGAATAATGCATACCCTCAAATTTTTTCCTCTTCTCCCCTTCCCTTTATTCTCTTAAATATTTTTGAAGACTCCAAAGAACTTTTGTAGAAGATTGTGTGTATGTGTATATATTTATACATACATACATATGTATGTGTGTGTGTATATATATATATATATATACACACACACACACACACACACACACATATATACATACACACACACACACATTTCTGTTTACGAGCTAAAACAGAAAGATTTAAAACACCAAAATATACACATGTACATTCCATTGCCTTCAGAGCAATGAGATCATCACATATCATTCAGCCTCTGGAAAATTCCACTGTATTCTTATGAGAAGATGAGAGTGAAAGACAAGTAACCTCTTAGTTTTATTGCAAAATAGTTTTTAACCTCCCAGGCTCTCTGAAAAGGTCTTAGGGTCCCTCCTAGGAGTCTTTTGATCATACTTTGAGAGCTGCTGTCATAGATAATTGAAAGATGATCAAATCTTCAATTGTAATGTATTTGCATATATTCTGATTTCCAACGTTCCTCTTAATAATGTAGTTTACTAAATTTCAGTCAATAAGGAAGAGTATTATATTTGTGTATATCAACAGGCTAATTTTTTTCTTTTCTTCAGTTATGGAAATTCTTGAAGCCCAATACTCCGCTGGAATCCCGGATTTCTAAGCAGTGGTGTGAAATTGGTTTCCAAGGTGATGATCCTAAAACAGATTTTCGAGGAATGGGACTTTTGGGACTGTACAATTTGCAGTAAGTAAAATGAAGAATGGTTGAGTTTTAAAGTGATGTCCTGATCTCCTCATACTGAAATGTCAAAGTTGATTTATTAGTCCCAAAAGCCACTTACCAGGAGACTCCAGGAAAACATTCAAGTCCTCTGACTTGAACTCAGGTTCATAAAATTTAAAAAGCTACTACCATCTTCCTTTTATCTGGCAATCTTCATGGATTCTTTTAAACAAATCTCAAATTTATTTTTAATTTTTTATTATGAAAAATTTCAATTATATTCAAAAACAGAGGAACGATTATAAAGAACTCCCTTTACACTGATCACCCAGATTCAGTAACTATTGCGATTTTGAAATACTTGCAACACTTGTTTTTTTGGTAGAAGTGTGTTAATGAAAATCCTATACTGTTTGTTGTTTCACCCTAATATTTCAATATTATAGCTCTAAAAGACATCAATATTACCTTACATTAACCCCAATGACATTATTACACCTAACAAAATTAACAATGATTCTTTGGTATCATCTATATCCTGACCATATTCAAATTTCCCAATTCTCTCAACTATGTCTTGTTACAGCTGGTTTGATCTGATCCAGTTCCATGTAAGATCTATGCATTGCACTTAGTGATTATATCTCTCTCGTTTTTTTTTTTTTTGTCATCTTATTTTTCTTTAATTAATTTATATTGGAGTATAGTTGCTTTACAATGTTCTGTTAGTTTCTGTTGTACAGCAAAGTGAATCAGCTATATGTATACATATATCCCCTCGTTTTTGGATTTCCTCCCCATTTAGGTTACCACAGAGCATAGAGTAGAGTTCCCTGAGCTATACAGTAGGTTCTCGTTTGTTATCTATTTTATACATAGTATCAATAGAGTATATATGTCAATCCCAATCTCCCAATTCACCCCCCACCTTGCCCTCTTGGTAGACATATGTTTGTTCTCTACCTCTGAGTCTCTATTTCTACTTTGCTCTCTGGTCCTTTTTAATTAAGTCAGTCTCTCCCCCTCTGTCCTCTCCTTTTGCCCCTCCATCATGTCATTAATTCATGCAAGATTCTAGGTCAACTGTCCTATAAAATATCCCACAATCTGTATTTGTCTGTTTTCATTTGTACCCATCCCCGGTATGCCCTGAAAATCAGAGGTACTCGGAAAGGCTTGAATAGGTTCATGCTAACATCTTGGTGGGAGGCCTGCAGCATCCCCACTCTCAGTCTTATGCTGAGATGGATCAGAGGAATCACAGCCTGACGGCTCTGTTATAAAGTCCCCATCAGCCCTTTATCTAACCATTTCCTCCAGTTATCTTCACTGAACCAATTAATTGTGCAAAGAGTGCTTTTCTAATTCTGTTATTCTTCCCACAGTTGTTGCCTAAAATTCTGTAAAGACAGTTTCCTTTATTAAATACGGTTATTTGGTTTCTCTAAAATATAGGCAGGGGGCTTCCTTGGTGGCACAGTGGTTAAGAATCCGCCTGCCAGGGCTTCCCTGGTGGCGCAGTGGTTGAGAGTCTGCTTGCTATGCAGGGGACACGGGTTCGAGCCCTGGTCTGGGAGGATCCCACATGCTGTGGAGCAACTAGGCCCGTGAGCCACAACTACTGAGCCTGCGCGTCTGGAGCCTGTGCTCCGCAACAAGAGAGGCCACGATAGTGAGAGGCCTGCACACCGTGATGAAGAGTGGCCCCCACTTGCCACAACTAGAGAAAGCCCTAGCACAGAAACGAAGACCCAACATAGCAATCAATCAATCAATCAATCTTTAAAAAAAAAAAGAATCCACCTGACAATGCAGGGGACATGGGTTCAAACCCTGTTTCAGGGAGATCCCACATGCTGCAGAGCAACTAAGCCCATGTGCCACAACTACTGAGCCTGTGCTCTAGGGCCCGCGAGTCACAGCTACTGAGCCCGGGTGCCATAACTACTGAAGCCCGCATGCCTAGAGCCCATGCTCCTGAACAAGAGAAGCCACCGCAATGAGAAGCCTGCGCACTGCAATGAAGAATAGCCCTGCGCTCACTGCCAACTAGAGGAAGCCCACACGCAGCAACAAAGGCACAGCAGAGCCAAAAAAAAATTTTTTTTTAATAAATAAAATAAATAAATTAAAATATAGGCAGGACAGCTGCTCAAGTAAATAAGTTGCCAATTTTCAGAGTGAGGAATTGATGCCCTAGTCCCCTTGTTAGTGATCAAACTTTTTTTTTTTGCTTTATATTTTTAAATTATCACTTTAACTCCTGGTTTTTGTATGTTTATGTGATTTAATAATTGTGCTCATTATTTTTTTCATGCTTAAATTGGGTCATTTGTAGCCATTATTTTTCAAGAAAAAAGGAGTCCTTTTAGGTTGGTTGTTGTGTCCTTTGACACTACCCTACTAGTGAGGATAGTGATATATTTTTAAAAGAAAAAATGGCATTTTTAATGGCACCCATTTCCCCCTAAGATCTTTTATTTTAAATTTAGAAAGTTTAATAATCGCCCATGCTTTTTTTTTAAGATGGTAAATTTTTTATACAATTTTTAAATGTTACACTCCATTTACAGTTATTACAAAATATTAGCTATATTCCCCGTGTTGTACAATACATCCTTGTAGCCTATCTTATACCTATAGTTTGTACCTCCCATTCCCCTACTCTTATTTTTTCCCTGCTCCCCCTCCCCACTGGTAAATGTTTTAAATGTTACACTATTATGTAATGTGAATGAATAAAAAGGTAAATTTTGATGACAAAGGTGGTGTTACAAGTAAGTGGGTAAAGGATGAGCTTTTAAATAAGTAGAGCTGGGGCAATTGACCTTCCATTTGAAAATTAAATTAAATTAAATCTCTACCTTGCCTCAGTTTACAAATTGAATGTCAGAAACAAATATTTACAACTTTTAGGAGAACATCTTTAAGATATGTGAGTAAGGAGGGATGTCTTAAAGATAAAAACCAAAAAAGCACAAACTGTAAAAAAAAAATCAATAAATCTCACACATTAACATCAAAACCTTCTATAAGCCACCATAAATAAAATGAAAAGAAAATCAAGACTGACACTCACATAATTGGTAAAGGATCCGTATCCAGTATATTATTATCTGTAGGCTTATTTATCTTATTTATTTGAGGACATTTTTAGATATACTGGACCAAGAAATGTGAACAGAAAAGCTATAAAAGAAGAAACCTAAATGACCAACAAAAGTATGAAGAGACTCAATTTCATTAATAATCATAAACATGTTTACTAAATTTGCTGACTAGCTTTGAACTTTTCTGAGAGAAAATTTAAGAGGTTGTTTTACCCTTTAGATATATGCAGGAAATCCACATCAAATTAAATAATACATGCTATATGTAGTTGTATTTTATAATTGTCTCTATGAAGTATTTTTTATGATATATTTTTGAGGGTATGTAAGCTTTTTGTATGTGGGAAGGGAAACTTCATTGCCCCTTTCATCCCAGAACAGAATTTTTTAAACATCTCTAAGCTCCATAAGATATTTTCCTTCATAATTCTAACAACACCCCGTGAATATTCTCCAAGAAAGTACATTTGAACTTTTATCACCTCCTCTAGTCTCATCCTTTCTCTGCCCTTTGGCTGTCACAGCCTCTTACCATGTCCCTTCATCCAAGTTTTTTCTGCCTTCTGAGGGGCCTCATCCAGCCTTCCTAATAAGAATCTATAACCCTCATTAATAAGAATATCTTTGGCTCGCTAGGGAATGGTAAAGTTCATAATTAAATTTTCAAACCTACTAGAAACATTCCTAAATCTTTGTGGGTTTTACAACTACCCTATATACTGTCATTATATTTGGAAAACTCTATTATGAAAAGCTGTTCATTCTCTGGAGGAGCTGGCACAGGTTGTATGCTTATGCTGGTGTCCATCTCTGAATCCAAAATGGCCTCAAATTGGATTGAAATGAATGTATTCAAAAGGTATGGTTATGGTTTTCTTTCCCTCCAACTGCAGGTATTTTGCAGAAAGGGATGCTGCAGCAGCTCAGCAGGTCCTATCTGATTCTCTTCATCCAAAATGCAGGTAATTGTTGAAAATGAAAGGTGGATTAGGCTTTGTGGATTAGGTAGAATTAATTTCATCTCCTATATGGCTCTATTGATGAGATTCTCAAGAGAGTCAACCCACCAGAAGTGAGGCTTAAAGCTCTTTCAAACAAGCCCTTTTGACAAATGCTGAATAGGAAGGTTATAATGTCAGGTACTTGTTACAGGGTTTAGGATGTAAAGTGGCACTGTTCAAGTGAGATGTGCACTTGAGGGGTTGATAACATCTCTGGTGTCTAGGAAGATTGAGGAGGTGGGCATAGAAGAAGGAGAAAGCAGAGTATGGAAGAAAGAGTTCAGAGACAAGGGACCACAGTGGGAGAATAGAGGGAAGAATGGAAGTCTTGAAGTCAGGGACCAAGTGACAAAGTCTAAAATTGCTGAGGCTCTTTTTTGTTTTTCTTAATAAAATTCTAGATTCTAAATTGTTTGCATTTTCATTTACCTTTCTAAATTTTTGTCTTTAACTGATTACATTAGGGATATCACTAAAGAGGAAATAAGGTATTTTTCTTTGCTTTTGTTTTTTCTTGCTTTTATGTTATTTTAGAATAAGTATGGGTAAGAATATTTAAAGTAATATAAATTCATGAAAACTTTTCAAAAAGCAAACATTTCCCAACTTTTTATGTAATATATAGTTCGTTACGTTTGGGCTGTGTTTTGATGAAGGAAAAACCAGATTAGACTGACCTGATAGAAAATGTCAAAGAGCCTTTCTACAGCCATGTCTGTTGGAGAAACATTTTGAAACTTCACCTAAAGGCTGAACACATTACCACACATTTCTGCCCCCATCTACTCCAAGAGAGGGACATTTCATCTGGGAATTATGCTGCACAGAGCAAATCTCCTCTTCTATTAATATATTTCTAATTGTATTACTATAAAGAGTGTATACATGCTTTAGTTACTCTTATTATAAGGAGTTCTTCTGTTTTGTATCACTTTTTTCTCCTCAGCATGACAGGTTATCTTGTTAGTGTTCATGTTTGCTAAATAAGTCCCAAATTTCATCATACCACTCTCAAAATCTATAAACAGGTTGACTTTGTGGCTCCCCTCCCATCTTACTATTATACTTATTCTAGCTTCAATTGGCTAAGTTTCATTAAATTATCCTATACTTCCCAAATTTATAATTATAATCTTTTTATAAGTTTAAATTTTCATTTTCTTTACGTTTTATTTACTTTGAGAAAAGCACTAAAATCATAACTCTTTCTTCATATATCACATGGTTAAAATCAAACTGTTTTAATTTTTTAACTACATTGTCTGAATTACATGTTTCTGTAATGTAGAAACTCTGAAACCTCTCTGATTAAAATTGGCTGGGGAGTCTGTGTGCACTGACATTCCTTGGAGAAGCATCAGTTAAAAGACATGAATCCTCCATGGTCCTTAGGAAGTGACAATAAGCTTAAAATATATTTTTTTTTATTAACCATTGGAGAGGGATTGATTTTGTCTATGAGCCATTCTCAAAGAAAGGCTTTATAATTTTATATCCTGTGTTGGCCACCAGAGAGGAATTATTTGAGGGTGTGATTACTCTTATTTAAGAAGAGACTGGTATTTGTGTGTGTGTGTGTATGTGTGTGTCTGTGTGGGCACGCACACACTTTGTCCCTCAAGCTACAATAAAATTGACTAGATGAAGTTCAAGTATTAATCACTTCAAATTGATGGTAAATGTCATTGAATACAAATCAGAATGTTTTGAAAACGGTACTGTCCTTCACAAATGTCTGAAAGAAATATATATTAACCCATAGTGATATCAACATAGGTTCTTTCAGGCCCTGAATATTTCAGGTGTTGAATAGGGAGAAGCCATACATACTAAGGAAAGTTCTTTCCTATCTACCCTTCAGCAAGCATTATACGTTATTGCTCTTGTGAAGATCAATCTATTGAATTCTGAAGTAACTTGAGAGATAAAAGTAGGTTTAAGTTTAAGAGAAGAATTTTGAGAGTTTGTATTTTTGTTTGTTTGTTGTGTGTGTGTTTCCTGAAGAGAGGAATTCCTTCTGTTTGGACCAGGATATCCTATAAGTAATCAAATGAGTGGAGGTCATTTGGCCTTTTCTTATATTTCCAATGCAGATAGATTTAATTTAACAAAATACAGAGATACTATGTATTTACAAAGCTTTGTTGAAGAGAAAATAGGTGCTTATAAATTTGTTTATATAAAATTTCTTAAATTTCACACCTAACTCATTTTAGTTTGGAATGAGTCTTTTAAGGTAAAAATCTCCTGATGCCTCTTTGGCTGACTTGTTGGTTTGTTAATTGGCAGTTGCACTTTAAAAAGAAGTGGCTTATTTTAACATGAATTAAAGACAGTTACTTTGAATTAGAGCCAGTCATTTACAGAGTAGAAAGTAAGTATAGTAAAATAACAGTTTTGCATCATGTTTTTGTGGGCCTGTGCTGTGTGTGTGTTACATGTGTGTCTTTTAATGTAGTGTTTGCATTGTTTTATAAAGAACTCTCCTTTCTACTACTTAGATGGAAGCTAAATGTTCATAATAACTCTAGTTTTAAAATTTTATTTAATTCCAAGGCTAACCACAATTTTTAGTGTAGAACACTGAATGAAAGTTCACATTGGCCACAAAGAAGAGTGCAACATGGTTCCTGCCTACAAGATATTGGCAGTATGGAAGTAGGTGAGAATAGGGGGAATAAGAAAGTGCACGAAGTAATAGAATGCAAGTCAGTATTTTCAGAATGCTTTTATTATAGAACCCTTTCTTCAGTCTTATTCAGAAACTCAAATTATAAAAATGGATTAAAATGGAGCTACTATGATTTAGCTGTCTTAGCTGAGCCAGAGGAAATGCCACAGCACCTGTTGGAACAGAATTTTTAAAACCTATAAGTTCCTCCTTCCCTTCTTCCCTCCCTCCCTCTCTCCCTTTTATTCTTTCCTTCTTTCTTTTTTCACTAACTCAATTATTTAACAGTAAACATTTATTTGGCATCTGCTGTGTGCCAGACATCACAAATAAGGCTGAGTAGGATAATTGCCATGAGGGAAAACCAAACGAAATGCAGTGGGGAATCATGACTGAGGTAGCATCTTGCTAGAGGAGGAAGTATTATTTGATAATTAATGGATAATATGAAAGAGTATGTTTGGCCTTTAGGTCTGTCTCTCACTGCTGTACTATAGTGAATAAAGGATAAGTAGCATGGCTTTAAATAATTCCATTTCTGAGCTCCATATAAATTGTATTGTGGCTTTTTAGTTAATAACATTTCAATTGATTAGTGTTTGATAACTGAGTTACAGACATCCCCACATCTAGTCAACAGTTTTAACAAAAACATTAAAAGAGAACAGGTATCAATTAGAGAAGTCTTATTTATTTATTTACTCATTCATTCATTCATTCATTTATTCAGCAAATTCAGCAAAGCAGAATGGGAGAAGAAAAGGATGGATAAAGCAATTGGGTGAGTGTGGGACTTCATATATAAACGTTGTCAGAAGAGCACTGCAAAAAATGACAAGGATGAAAATGCACTTGTCCTGATGGAAATACATAATCCAGTTGAATTTTGGAAAGGACCTGTTTATATGTTTTTGTATTAACTTGTATGATTATATGATACTACTTTGCCTGTGACCAAGTGATGAAGTTTAGAAAGTTATAACTGTATGGAAATGATTTTCAAAAATCATAATTTGGAATTGTATTTGCTAGTCTTCTTTTAAGGATTTCTATCAAGTATCAGGCTATTAGTTAAAAGTTTACTTTAGAAGGTCTTTGTTTATAATGCCCCTTTTCATCCAAAAATAGTTCTGAGCAGAGAACTCCTTTTTTTTTTTATGTGCTGGATTTATAATACCAGAGAGGACTTAAGAACTCAGTTTCACTTAATTTTAGATAGACATGTAGAAAATGGACTAGAAAATATACCCTGAGTGTTAAGATACTAGTTAAATTTTTCCTCATTTTAAAGGTAATATAAGGTTTATTATAGAAAATTTCAATAATATAGGAAAGTAAACCAATCACCCTAATCATATTACTCTAATATACCCATATTAATATTTTGTGGAATTTCACTCTAGTTTTTCTGCACATTTGTGTGTAAAATAAAACTTAGCTTGTTCTATACATAATGTTTTATATCCTGCTTAAATAATCTTTAGGAGTATGGTTTTTACTAGTTGTAATATGTTATATGAGATTACCATAATTTATTTCACCAATCATCTTCTTTAGGATATATGAATAGTTTACATGTCTTTGCCATATAAATAATGCTGTAATGACTATCATTGCATATAAAGCTTTGTCATTTTCTGTTTTTTTCTCTCATATATTTGGGAATGGCATTACCAAGTCAAAGCATATGAACTCTCAATTCTTTTGGCATACATTATTAAAATTTTCTGGTAATTTATAAGATTCAGGGTTTTGATAAGTTGGGGAGAGAAGGGAAATCTAACACTCTGATAATAGCAATTTAAATATCAAATTATCATTTTTTGAAATGCTTGACTTCTCATATGTGATAAACAAGTGGTGTGGCTTGCACTTTACAGGTACTCGTTTGCAATTGTGGGCATCAATATAACTGATCTGGCATATAATCTACTGGTGAGTGGAGCTCTAAAAACTCATTTCTACAACATCGCTCCAGAAGCTCCAACATTATCTCACTTCCAGCAAACATTCTGTAAGTGTCCTGTTGCTTAATTATTTATATAGGTTTCTATAGAACACTCTAGACAAGGGTTGAAGCTGAGAGATCTTTGTGATTTGGCTGCATTGGAGCCTTTGAACTTCCTCCTTTGGTTTTGATTTTGTTTCCTCATTCACAACCTACACATATTTTCAGGCATCATGAATCTTTCCTCGTTCCCAGCTCTTGCCTAATAAATATTCAATGTATCAACTTCCCATCTAACTTAAAGACATCAGAGATGTCTTTCTTCCTCTGATCCAACATGGCATAACACTTAAGAGTGCAGGCTCTGAAGACAGCCTGAGTTGACTCCCAGATCTACGTTAACTACCATCTCTAAGCCTCAGCTATCTCATCTATAAAAGGAGTCCTTTCCTCATAGAGCTGCTATGGAGGTAAAATGAGATGAGGATAAAAAGTTTTTTATTAGCTAGTCCCATAGTTATTGCTCAGTGAACATTAGAAAGAGAAGGTGGTGGTTTAATGGGTGATATAGATGGTGGTAGAGTTGTCATTGGTATTACTTTTACTGCTACCACTACTAGTGCTACAGAAGGTAGTGTTTGTAGCCCTTTCTAAGTGTAGGTGCTAGTAGAGGGAAGTATTGTTGACCCTGAACCAGAGCCTTATGTTGTCCTTGCCTGAGGGGTATCCTTTGGGGTTGCAGTTGTGCTGAGGTTTCAGAAGATAAAGACCAAGACAGTTTAGTAGAGCCCTCAGATGCTATTCTCTAATTTTAGAGGCAGAATCCTAAAATGTAGCTGTGTGTCATTATGATCCTTGCTGGTCAGACACAAACTGGTTTGGAGGAACATAGAATGATAGTCTACCAAGTCTTCAAGCAATCTAAGCAATTTAAAGGAGAAATGTATTTTAAACCATTTAAACCATGCTTACTGCACTGAGGGCCTCGTACCTGAGCTTCCTTAGCAAGAAAATTTCAAAATTCTTCTCCTTATGTTTCTTTCAGCCTTTTTTCTGCTGTTATGTTGCTAAACAGGTCTGCCACTCTTTCTAAGTATGGTTAAAACACAATCATTCCACCCCAAATCTACCACAGGAGAGTGTTGTTCCCCAGTTCAATTTTAAAATGTGATAAAGTCACAAGTTAACAGCCATTTACTTTATATAAATTCCTAAATTAATAGTGATTATGTTATCTAGGATTCTGTCTTCTTTTACATCTGCTTAAGCAGGACTTCCAGTTAAAGATGACATAATTAGTGTATGCATTATGCTCCCTTCTGAAATTCCACTAAAGTTAATAGAAAGGGATTTTCCTAAGAAAGCATAAACCCACAAGGATAAAAATCAGAAACAAAGCAAGAAAATCTCATTTTGAAAGCTGGAAAACAGATTAAGTGGTAAATGATTTAGTAGTCTTGAGAGAGCAAATCCCTAACAGGTGGCATGGAAAGGTAAGAAGCAACCTGATTTATTCCACAGGACTCCCCAAAAGGTTCAAGAATTGGCAGCATTAGATATTTCAGAAATGAGGGTTAACATAATAAGACCAAAAATAGCAAGATTGCTTGAAAATACGTTAAGAAGCTCTTAGAGGTTTAAATCTCATTCCCCAGGAGACAGCTTCTGTCCTTCCCCCTCCTCAGCAGAGGCTGGTGTACTTTACAGGGAGAGAAAAATAAAGAGTCTCTGGTCTGATGAGAATCAGGTACAGCTGATGGCAAACCATACTGAAAGTGATGATGAAGACTGAGACCCAGGCTCCTTCTCCTACCCAATTCCTATCACTTTGGCAAGAGACTGACAAGGGCCTTCTCTGAAATCTGAACATCCCAAGAGAAAATAGCTGAAGATGCTGACCTCTGGGTCTCCCCAGTGAAGCAGCCCAGTCATATCACTCTACAGTCATGCTCACCATCAACAAACCCTACCTACGTGCTCAGAGCTTCCAATCAGCTTTTAATCCAGTTGGCTTTTTATTTAGTAAAAAATATTTACAGGTAGCCAAGTATTACCAGATGTTTGAGTGTGATGGTTAAAAACATGTCCTCAAATTCTTTGATACTCCTCCCATTAAAAGGTAGGTTTTTTGTTCCTCTCACCCAGCCCAACTGGGCTGACCAGTTGGTTGACCAAGAGAATAAGCAGATTTGACACTATGTGACTTTTAGGGCTACATTAGAAAAGTCTTTCATCTGTGGATAATGAAGATGTGGTACATGTATACAATGAAATACTACTCAGCCATAAAAAAGAATGAAATAATGCCATTTGCAGCAACATGTATGCAACTAGAGATTATCATACTAAGTGAAGTCAGAAAGAGAAAGACAAATACCATATGATATCACTTATATGTGGAATCTAAAATATGACACAAATGAACCTACTTATGAAACAGAAACAAACTCATGGACATAGAGAACAGACTTGTGGTTGCCAAGGAAGAGGGGGTTGGGGGAGGAATAGAGTGGGAGGTTGGGGTTAGCAGATGTTAGCTATTATATATAGAATGGTAAACAACAAGGTCCTACTGTATAGCATGGGGAACTATATTCAATATCTTATGATAAACCATAATGGAAAAGAATATTTTTTAAAAATGTGTGTATATATATATATGTATAACTGAATCACTTCGCTGTACAACAGAAATTAACACAACATTGTAAAACAATTATACATCAATAAAAAAGTTTTTTTTAAAGAAAAGGCTTTAATCTAGAGATCAGGGATTGAACTGCCTTTGGAAGCATGACCTACCATGTAAGGTATCTGATTCCTCTGTGTTGTGAAAAAGTCCAGGACATACAGAGCAATCATATGTAGGTAATCTGACTGACAGTAAAGAAAGCCTCAGACATGAAAGAGTCTAAAACAGGCAGAAATAAAGTCACTATAAAGAAACAGAAACCATGCAGAGAGAAGAAAACTTCAAAAATACGTATCATTAATATCCCCAAGAGATAAGAGAAGAAATTGCTACTATGAAGCAAGAACAAGGTGCCATAGAAAGAGCATTCAGAGAATAAAAGAGTGTTCTTAGAAATTAAAAATCAGATAACAGAAATGAAACCTCCAAGAAGGATTAGAAGATAAAGTTGAAAACTTCCAGTAAGTATAGATGAAAAATAGAAAATAAAGGTTGAGAAATTAAAGGACCATTCTTGGAAGTCTTATAAAAGGAGTGCCAGAAAAAAGAACACTGAAACTAAGGGGAGGGAATCAAACAAATAAATGAAGAAAAATTTTCAGAACTGAAAGATGACTTTTCATATTTAAACTAGTAAGCACCAGGATAATAGATTAAAATGGATTCACACTCAGGTCCATATCATTGTGAAATTTTAATACATAGGAAAGAGATGATTCTAAAAATGTCCAAATCTGTCACATAAAGAATTGGGAGTCAAGATGACATTGGATTTCTCAACAACAACACTCTATTCTAGAAGAGACTGGAATAATGTCTTCAAAAATTTAAGCAAATATTATTTAAAATCTAAGGGAATATGATTTCCAATTTTGAATTCTATACCCAGTCCAACTTACCAATTAAGTGTGGAGTAGAATAAACACATTTTTTTGAGTGCAAGGTCTTAAACATTTTACCTTCTTGTACCTTTATAAGGAAGCTCCTGAAATATATTTTTCCATAAAATAAGAGAGTAATCCTAAGAGGAATAAGTGAGGTACAGAAAGCAGGAAATCTATCAGAGAAAAAAGAGAAGAGAAGAGAAGAGGGGAAGGGAGGGGAGGGGAGGGGAGAGGAGAAGAGGGGAGGGGAGAGGATAGGAGAGGAAAGAGAAGAGAATCTTCAAGATGAGGGAAGTCAAAAAATCAAGCAATGGAAAATATGTTATTTAGAGCTATGGAGGTCAATAATCAAAGAATCAGCTGGAAGAGTTGAAATGCTGTTTTAAGGAAGCAGGAATTGGGACAGGAAGTGTTGCTGGGTTTTCGTTTGCTCTTTGTAACAAGACTTATTAAACTATTGACTCTATGTATAATTTGATGCTCAACATAACTATTAGAGAAATACAAATCAAACTACAATGAGGTATCACCTCACTCTGGTCAGAATGGCCATCATCAAAAACTCTACAAATAATAAATGTTGGAGAGGGTGTGAAGAAAAGGGAACCCTCCTTCACTGCTGGTGGGAATGTAAGTTGGTACAGCCACTGTGGAGAATAGTATGGAGGTTGCTTAAGAAACTAAAAATAGGGCTGCCATATGACCCAGCAATCCCACTCCTGGGTATATATCCGGATAAAACTATAATTTGAAAAGATACATGCACCCCAATGTTCATTGCAGCACTATTTACAATAGCCAAGACATGGAAGCAACCTAAATGTCCATCAGCAGATGAATGGATAAAGAAGATGTGATATATATGTATATATGTACACACGCACACACACACACAATGGAATATTACTCAGTCATAAAAAGAGAAGGAAATAATGCCATTTGCAGCAACATGGATGGACCTAGATATTATCATACTAAATGAAGTAAGCCAGAGAAAGACAAATATCATATGATATTGCTTATATGTGGAATCTAACAACAACAAAAAAATACAAACGAATTTTTTACAAAACAGAGATAGACTGATGACAGACATGGAAAACACACTTATGGTTACCAAAGGGGAAAGGTGGGGAGGGATAAATAAGGAGGTTGGGATTAACATATACACATTACTATAAATAAAATAGATAACCAAGAAGGACCTACTGTATAGCACAGAGAAATATAATCAGTATTTTGTAATAACCTATAAGGGAAAAGAATATGAAAAAGAATAGACATACATATGTATAACTGAATCATGCTGTACACCTGAAATTAACATTGTAAATCAACTATATGTCAATAAAAATTAAATAAAATAAATTATGTTTAAGTTGAATGAAAAAGCAAATTTTAAAATATATACATCTTTATGACTTGTTAATGGAAAATGTAAGTCCCCTACATTTGTGATTACAGCTCCTACTTTGACAACTAGATGATTATATTTACTCCTGTAACAATTCTGACCATTTCCAGCAAATAATATTGAGGTTTTACTACAGATCAGATGCTGTGTTGAGGAAGACAGACATCTAAACAAATAATTAAAACACGGTGGGGAGAATTTTGTTATTGAAGAAGTAAAATCTCACTCAGTTTGGGGGTCAGGGAAAGCTTCCTAAAGCAAATTCCACTTTCCATGAGAACTGAAAAATAGGTAGCAGGAAATATAGCAGTGGTGGCCTAGTGGTCCAGCGAGAGGGAGTGGCACAGGCAAAGGCCACAAGACAAACAGTGTGGTGGATTCAAGGAATAGAGCATAGGATTTGGGGTGGGAAGAGGGGTGTCTAGAGATGACAGTAGTAAGAGCAGGAATGGGGAAGGGGGATATCTTGAAAGAGTTTTGTAAGCCATTTGAAAGAGCATAAACGTAGATAAATAGGATCCCTTGCTTTGTATCTCTACCCCTCGTACTTAGCCTATTCTATAGTTACCATGCTCCTTAGGGAAGCCAGGGAAGCAATTCTGAGGGAAAATACAATGAGTTTAGTTTTAGGTATACCAAGGGTGGGTTCCTTTTTGGAAATAGTGGGCATTCTAATGAATAGTGGGCATTATAATATAAGGTTGTGGAGCTCTGAAGAATTACAAGGGCAGATTTGGGATTCATTAGCATTAAGGAGAAAATCAGAGCCTACAGTGGGGAGCTCTTGCAGGAGAGAATCAAAGTTAGAATCATAGGAATTGACATATAAGAACAGGAATGTTTGTTTTGTTCACGACTATATCCACAGCACAGAACCTGGTACAGAATAGGTGCTCAGTAAATATTTGTTGGATGGATGGATGGGAGGCAAAAATATTGGCTGGTGTCCTTTTCAGGAGAAAGGAAGTCTAGTTACTCTGGAAAAATTTGGCATTGACCTGAATTGATAGGCTTCCAAGAGAATCTTAGCCTGGGTGAGTAAGCGAGCAGTGGGATTACTTTTTTTTAAGGCCCTCACCAGGTTTTAGAAACAGCAGCAATCCCGCTGTGGATTGGGGTGAGGCAGAGGGACTCAGGCCTCTCTAGAAGAAGGAAACTGTGCCCTGAATTCGTTTTTCATCTATCAGACATGATCAGTTTTGCACCTCTTCTCTGTAATATTCTTGCAATTACCTGTGTCCTTGTGTCTCTGCAGTCTACTAACCGAATGCAGTGAAGCAAAACCAAGACACATTCAAGCAACAACAAATATGCTGCAGTCTTGGGTTGGAAAGCCAAATTATTATTCCAAACAGGTATTTCATCTAGGTGAAAGAATATAAGAATATAATAGGTCTATCATTTTGACTTTACAGTATTATTCAGCGAGCACTGCCCTGCCAAGTCAGTATGCAATGAAAATCACATTCAATCTAAAGCTCCACTGAACAGGCAGCTGCACTGAAATAAAGTAAGGTTAGGTGTAGTGAGCAGAAGGAAGTACAATAGCAAGAAGAGAAAAAAGAATTAGTTTTTCTTTGACCTTCAAAAGAAGGAACTATTCAGTAGGAATAAGAACCAGAAAAAGAGAGTACACTGGAAAAGGCAGCTGATTTCAGGTACTGGCTTCCAGCTTCCAGCTATAATTGTGTGATTGTACACCATTCAAGTATCTCTTCTAAACCCAATGTCCTCATCTGCATTACCTATTCCATAAAGCTGCTGTAAGAATTAAATAAGAGACTATAAGCAATACCCTGACCCCTCTTTCCTCCCTCTGCTCTTCATGCCATTTTGTTAGCTTCCTTAGCTAGCAAATCATCATCTGAAATTGTCTACCTTGGTCCCTCTCCAAGAAACTGAGAATTGGGGGGGCATAAGAACTCTACCTTTTTCTTGTATCTGTTACATATTTGTTAATTGGCAGATGGGCCAACTGATCAATTGGCCAAATGAATTTATGAACACTCTGTAATGTTATATAAATGAGTGGAGTTTTATGATTATGATATGTACCCTGGAAACCAAGCCATCACTTCTACATTTTGATTAAAATCATGTTATACAGTGTCTAATTATTTTTCTGATGGGATAGAGAGAGTCCTAGGGAATCAGTTTGCAAGATTTACACCTTGACTTTTGTAGTCTTGAGAGGAAGGAGAATGGTGTTAGATTATTAACCACGCCTCTCCCTTCTACTCTTCTCCTAGCCTGTCTTTTAAACCTTTAAAATGTTTTCCTGTAGTTGCATGTAAGGTAGAAAAATGGTGAAACCAAAGGGATCTGTATTCTTCTAAAACCCTATGCTACCCTAGATCACCTCTAGAGTGAGTATGTACATTGTGGAAAGTGAATTTCTCATTAAAGTATTTTTCACAGTGCCTACATATTATTGTCAATAGGGGTAAATAACTTATTAATCATGAGATACCAATGAGATGCTTTTAATTCATCAGTATTGGAAACCTGACTCTATATACAAAAGAGGTCAGGTATGTTTATTTGAGCTCAGAAGCAAAGTCAGGAAAATTATGTGTGTATTTTATATAGCAAGGAAGAAGAAATTATAAATGATCATAGATTTTATTTAGAACCGTAAAAATTATAACATTTAGAAAGAAACCAAGGGAACTTAAAAAGAGAGCATCTTCTAAACCAATGGATCTCAAACTTCAGTGACATGAGATTCATCTTACTGAACTGCGATGTCTGGTTGAATCTGGGAGGGTCTTCATTTTTTACAAGTACCTCATGACATTCTTGGGATACTTTAGGATAGATAGATGATTGAATTCTTTTGGTTGAATAATATACTGAGATGAGAGGAAAGAATTTCTGTTGGTGTGTGCTGAAGCAACCAGGATGATAAACAGACTCCAAGTCATGGCATATGAGAAATGGTAAGAAGAAAGGAGGATGCTTAACCTCATGGCATAAAGGGCACTTCAGATACTTGAGTTGGAGAAGATTGAATTTGTTCCAAGAAATATGGGGCAAGAAATTTTGGCCCAGTGTGAGAAAGCACCTTTAAAGAATCAGGTTCTTCATTCATGGACCAGGCTAATGTCAGTGTTGTCATCAGAAAAGTTCAAGACTGCGTGCTGCCACAGGGAATCCAAGCATCAGATGGATCAGAGACAGATGGATGGCTCCTGGGATTGCTGATACCTCTGATCTGGGGCTTCTCTGATATGGTCACGTTCTCACTACAGTGGCAGTGGGCCCTGGCTGGTGTAGCCCAGAGGCATTTGGGTGAGGGTTGGTATGTGTTCCCATCTGAGATGTTAAAAGCAGTCAATATGTTAACTTGTGTTAACACAGATTAACAAAATGTGTTAATGTGTGTAGAGAGCCCAGAGGCAGTCCAAGCCTAGAGGAAATGAGTCAACCCAAAGAAAAAATAAAATAAATTCTCTCTCTCCTTACTACCCTTCCTCCTATAGTTGAAGAGAAAGACCGTATACTTAAAGATGTACAAGCATACTTAACAATGTAATGAATGAGTAACCAGGTAAGTCTGTGGAATTAGACTCACATCTGGCAGTGTGTGTTGGGGGTAGGAAGGAAGTTCATTTCTAATTTTGTATTACAGTGAGATATGAATACAGGCTTTAAAAAATCTGCTTATGGAACTATGTTAAAGGTTATCCCATAAGTAGCTAG
This sequence comes from Balaenoptera acutorostrata, assembly GCF_949987535.1. Lineage (NCBI taxonomy): Eukaryota > Metazoa > Chordata > Mammalia > Artiodactyla > Balaenopteridae > Balaenoptera > Balaenoptera acutorostrata. Next base: position 87,037,242 of record NC_080072.1, read on the forward strand.
TTAACAGAAAAACAACAGCTATTGAATTTCTTTTTACTATTAGAATTGAGTATATTTGTTCCAAAGTTTTCTTCCCCTGCCCTCTGTCATCTCTGCTGCTTACCCCTTCCCATGAAGGTGAAGGGCTAAGATTTAAACCAGGTTTCTGGCTCCAGAATCCTTCCTCTGAACTATCTTCTACTGCCTTCTAATGTTAAGACAAAGTAAAGCTTATGTAATGTTTGGTTTCCATTTTTCTAACTAGTATTATTTCCTTAAATACTTTTTTTCTTATTATAGAGACACTTGAGCTTGCTTTTGCTTTACTACATGCAAATACCTATTATTGTCTTTTAAAAAGCTATTCACATTTCAATTCTAAATGAGGTGGGAGGGGTACAGTGGGGAAACAATACGATAAGTAGGTTCTCGTATCAAATATTTAACATTTATTCCAAAAATGTTCCCAATCCACATAACATTTTTGAGACAAAAAAGTATTTGAATATGAAATTATGCTTCAGAGCAAAGATGTCTTATTAACAATTGCATATAGTTTAATGACCACTCTATTGTTCAGAGTTGATTTACAGTTTTTATTGTCTCAGAATAGATTGTCAGAATGCATTCTTTTGATTTGTCAGGGTAATTTAAAACTTTACTCAAATCAAATATCAAGAGAAAAAAGGCTGAGTGGAGTACTTTTGAAAAATCACACCATTGAGTTAATTTAATCAGGAGGTGAAGAATGAAGTAGTTACTGTCAACCTTTCAAAATATGTTCCAGTTGTTATTCATATTCTAGAAATGGCAGAATTGATTTTTCTTCCTGCTTGACCAGAGTGAGAATAATTCTAGGACCAATTGCAAAAATCTTGCAGGTTGGTTACTTCTACTGCACTGGTTTTAAAAAATAATTTTAACAGTAGTATTTGCTGTATTTTGATCTTGTCTTTAAGTAACATGGTTGCTGTTAGTTGGTCTGACATCTTTTTCAGCATTCAGGGTGATTTTGAATATGATTAAAGATTTTTTCCCTTGCATTCTTGTCACTGTCTTATCTCTAACAGGCTATTTGATGCACGAGTTTCATAAGTTTTGGATTGAAGAAGACCCCATGGACATAATGGAATTTAATCGTGTGAGGGAGAAATTCCGCAAGAGGATCATGAAACAGCTGCAGAATCCAGACATGGCATTGTGCCCACACTTTGCTGCCTCAGAAGGTTTAATCAACATATAATCACCCACACTGGTTTTAATGGATACCCCAGGACAGTGCCTCATTATTGTGTTAGATCTCTGCTTAGGTCCCAGCTCACACACTGAATGCACACAGTGATTGTATGCATGCCTGTTGGTACAGTGTTTTCATATCTTCTTCATAATTACCAGATCCCCAAATACCACAATTTCTGCAGTATCTGTCATCCAGTGACTGCTCATATTGTGGCATCAGGCAGTGTTACATCTTGCCTTGACACCTGGTATGGAGAGAGTTTTCTATTTTTTTAAATTGGCTTCCTCTCCCTCATAATTTAGTGTTGAAGAATTGTATTTCTCTAGCTGTATTTTATATGTAAAAGATTTAGCTGAATTTTGTTCTATGAAAGCCTTTTAATTTATTGATATGTTTCATGACTATAGCTGCTAGCTCTTCAAGCCAGGTTCATGCTTGGACCTCATTCCAATAAAGTATGACTTGAAAATAATACAAACAGACACATGATAAGACAAATCATTCTTGCAAATACTGCTGCACTTCATGAAAATGTAACGAGGCTAACAAGAAGCAAATTTAGGTAGGTGCTGTTTTTTTTGAAGTACCACAGAATTATATTGTAATTTACCCCCAGTTGTAATTGTGGCATAGTCATCTGGACATCAAATTATTTTATTCCCATAATTTTACTGGCTTGGATGCCTAAATATGTTTATGATGCTTGGTGCCTCAGAAAAGAAGTATGCACACTGCAAAAGCTCCAAAAGCTTTTTCACTGTCTGCCTCTTGCTGAACTCAGAGTTACACCCTGGCACTGTTCTGATCCAGGCATCTTTGCCTGGGGCACTGAGTGCTGTCTGGTTTGTTGTCTATGTCAAGAGGTAATATTAAAAAACAATTTGCAAGAAAATATGTTGCAAGAGAAGAACCTGAGCTATGTCATTCTGTAATATTTCTTGAAACTAATGACCTTGTCTTTTATCAGTGGAAGAAATAAATTGCTTGGAAGGAGAACAAAATCAAGTCATTTCAAAACTGCTTAAAATCATTTTAAAAACCATGATTTAGTTTGGAATTAATTATGATTGTAGTCTGTTGAATAGTATTTACCATGGTATTTCATACCCATGGTGTTTTATACCTTCAGACTATCAGTTTTAGTATTATTAGATGTTTGTGTACTCACTTGCTTATTTAAGTGAATTTTGAGTACTGCCTAACTCAGTTATGAATAAATTACATGTCATTCTACTATAATGTATAGTGGATTTCATTTTAATATTTTTGTGCTTGTACAGCTTCTGAATATGCAGATATGTGAGTGGGTAGAATGTCAAAGACAGACAACCTGAAGCTGTATATAAATCATGCAATCATTCAGAGTAATCAGGTGTGAATTACAGTATGTCATGTCTGAGAGACTGCTTTTATTTAACTAATCTTGAGGCCTGGTGTTGCTTTAATGAAAGAATAAGATCAAGCTTTTTCTTGGCAGCTTCCTCTGAAGCCTGATTTGTCTACTGCTAGACAGCTGATGTAGAAAACATTAAGGTGCCTGTTGTTTCCTGGTCCATTCTAGCTCCTCTGGGATTTTGCTGTTCTTTCCCTTTCAGGTGTATGCCAGGTGGCAGGATTTTGCATTGCATCTTTTATAGCCCTGTGTCCTTTCTTAGAATGGGGAAAGGAAGGAGTTGGTTAAAGCATGATATATACCATGAGTAGTGACAAGAATATATATTCCTCTCCAGAGTAAGTGAGAATTTGTGAACCCAGTAAATGGCCTGTCTTGGGAGCCCTGAATTTGCTGTAGCTGCTATATATGAAGGTGTTCTTCCATGTTCAGTACAGCCTTTGAAGCCGCATGTATGCATTGCCTCTTCCTATCCACTATGGTCCTGTGTCACTGACATGGCTTGATAATATGTGGCATCTATACCAGCTCATGTCTCTTCTGTTCAAGTAGAGATAGTTGATGGTAACAAAGCTAGGAGCTTTCCCTCCCAGCTCCTTGAATGATTTCTTTCTATTGTATCTTAACATGGCTGCACAATTTTAGGATGAACAAACTCTGCCAGCTCCTTCTAGTTCTGAGTATTATTAGATTTCTTGTTTGCACCTCTTTGTGGAAGATGCATTATATCCTGTAATATGAAGTGAGGTGAGAAAAAAAAGAGGAGAAGCTTTCAAGCCATTAAAAAAAGTGTGATGTTTTTGTGTTTTTCCCTTGAGCATTTTTAGTTTGCTTATACTTCATTGAACAAGAGTTGACCACTTAAAATGTAAATTATGTAGCATGCTTCTACCAAGTTTTTCAAAATACTACTTGCTATGATAAAAACACATTCCAGTTTGCACTACAGAAAGAAAACTCTTTGAAGCACCATTTCTGAAAATTATGACTTCAATCTGACTTTCCTTCTCACAGTTCTTGTTATTGTACAGAAAAAAATATTTTTTGCTTGGTAACGTACCATCTTTTCTATTTGAAATGAAGCTTAAATATATACCAGACCTAAAAGATAGGTCTGGAAGATATATCTTCCAAACCAGGACACTTTTGAGAGAAAAAGAGGATGTTGTTAATAATTTCTTTAGGACAATAGGGTGAACTGGGACAGTTTGAGGAAACTGAGATGTTAGGTGACTGAGAGACAAAGAGACAGACATAAGTAGGGATCATCCACCCACCACTCAATTAGACAAATGCAACCTAATTTCTTCACTTTCTAACTTCTGGCAGGAGAAATACATCATAGGGACATAGACATTTTGATGTATACTACCCAAAATCTTAAAGACCCATCAGAGTTATGGGCTTGGTCTGAGATGGAAGGTCAGCTGAAAGGCTGGGCTTATAGGAAGTCAGCAATGGGGAAATAAAACCTGGCCATCAAACTCCATGGCCACAAATTATCTTGATCCATAAACATAGGGGGCCATCCAAACTGAACAGGAATGAGGAGGGGATCAGGGTTGGTGGAGTGTGGAGCTAGGGGATGGGAGATGGAGAGAAGAAAAAAAGAGACAGACAAAATGGAAAGTGTCAGCTAGGCCCATAGCAACATCTAGGAAACTTTGAGCTGTAGTGACACGTACTCCAACAAAGCAGTGCCTCTGACTCTTCAGGGAGCTTGACAGAAGTAACTGCTCTAATCTAGAAACAAAATGGCAGAAAAGCAGAACAAAGTATAACATCAAGTCCTAGAAGATGAAAGAGATACTGGTATGGATTCCTTTTCAAGAGCTAACATTTAGTGAGTTCTCGTGCCATGTGCCAGGACTGTGCTAGCCATTTCCTTGCATTATTTCATCTCCTCAACAACATACAAAATGAGATTGCATGCTTGCTTTTGTAGACAAACAGGCTTAGAGATTTAAAATATATTACCAAAGGTCTCAAGAGAAAGAAAACGTCAATGAGGTATTATCTCACACCTGTTAGAATGGTTATTATCAAAAAGACAAGAAATAACAAGCGTTGGCGAGGATGTGGAGAAAAGGGAGCTCTTGTACGCTGTCAGTGGGAATGTAAATTGGTGCAGCCACTATGGAAAACAGTACAGAGGTTCCTAAAAAAAATAAAAGAACTACCATAAGATCCAGAAATTCCACTTCTGGACATTTATCCAAAGGAAAGAAAAACACTAACTCAAAAAGATACATGCACCTCCATGTTCATTGCAGCATTATTTATAATAGCCAAGGCATGGGAGTAACCTAAATGTCCACTGATGGATGAATGGATAAAACATGATATATTTATATACACAGTGGAATATTATTCAACCATGAGAAAGAAGGAAATCCTGCCATTTGTAACAACAAGGATGGATCTTGAAGGCATTATGCTCAGTGAAATAAGTCAGAGAAAGACAAATACCATATGATCTCACTTATATGTGAAATCTTAAAAAAAACTTTTAGATACAGAGAACAGATTGATAGTTGCCAGAGGCATGAGGTGTGGGGTGGGCCAAATGGGTGAAGGTGGTCAAAAGGTAATAGATATAGATAGATAGATGTTAGATAGATAGATGATAGATAGATAGATAGATAGATAGATTATAGATATAGATAGATAGATGATAGATATAGATAGATAATAGAGATAGATAAGATAGCATAGCAAGATCTTAAACCCAGGTCCTTAAGCCTTGACTTAATCATTATGCTATCTACCTAATTGGAATTATTTTCTACTGTCCAGTGTAGATTATAAACACATGTACACAACTACCCCCCCAAGTGATAATATTCTATATGTAAATAACTTTTCTTGCTCAGATGTCTGTAGGATGAATTCATACTTGCCATACTGTCCCTCAGGACTTCCCACATTTTTGGTCAGAATTTCTTCCTTGATACAGAAAGAACAATTCCGACAAGACTGTGAGCTCTGAATTCCTGATCCTTGTCTCCCCCCAAGAGCAATGGAAGCCTGCATAACTCCTTCTGCCCCCACTGTGGGAAACCTCAGCAAGGTGGGCCTTGCAGGGCCTGGCTGCGATATACTCAGGGCATATCTGTGGAAAGAGAAACTCATAGAACTTCAAACATGTGAACTCTTTGTAAATAAAACATTCCTTTCACTGCCAAGATTCTTGTGCCCCATTGACCTGACTTAGCCTCCAGAATGCTATTACTCATAGGCACACTAACATGTGTGATGTCATCTGTTAACATCCCTGGGATGCTTCACGGAAACCAGGGTAGAGTAGCAAAAAATAAAATGTTGACTTGGTACTTTTCTATTATTTTATCTATTATGTACCTAGCACTGTGGTCTGCCTTGCAAAAGAGGCTATAGAAGAAAGTTGATGGCAACTAGGAAAGTGTGGCAAAGAGATGAGAAAGGTGAGATTAAATTTGTAAAACAACAGTTAAACCCCCTCTGTCATGCAAGGTGAGTTAAGGCGGGTTTGAGGGCGGGGGGAGTCCCTTCATGATTGCCACCTACCATACAAGGGCTCGAGTAAATTCCACATCATCCCAAGACATGGGTTTGGAATAGATTTTACTAGGGAAGTTTCTAAAGCAAGGATTAGTAAGAGAAAAAAAGGTGTGAATGCTTCCCATTGTCCCAAGGCCACCAGGGCCAGTGTGCTGTGACACACTGCTTGTCTGGGTTCAGGTGGAGAGCTCCTGCCCCTTACTGTTCTCATTTCTTTGGGGGCAAACCTGAAAGCAACCTTGGCAGAGGGAATGATCTGATCGGTACACTCTGTAGCCACACAGTCTGGATCTGGTTGCCAGCTGCCCTGTCCTGTAGACTTTGGGGTCTATGGGATGCTACCTTGAAGAAGGAAATCTCTGGTCCTCAGGGAAGCTGAGCTTGGATGTAACCCCTTTTGCTGGGAGAGAGAAGAGCCTTCAGGAGCATCTGGTTTGTCCCAGAAGCCCAGAGAGAGTTTGTGAGTTATTTTTTGCCAAATCTCATATCACACACATACACTTAATTCTAGATGTATTAGCTCTTCTGTGTCAAATGTGTAGGAATTACTGTGGAACAGGAACATCAACAGCCTCAAACAGTATGATAACAAGGGTTTTTACTATTTATGCAGAGTACAGCAGGAAAAAACTAGCAAGCAGAAGACCCATATCCCAGTGTATGTGCTGCTAGCTTCCTTAAGGCCAATTACTTACCCTCTCCGACTTAGCTTTTACCATCTGCAATGGAAAAATAATAATGACAGCTCACTTTCAGAAGATTATTGTAAGAGTAAAAATCAAATAAGCTATCATTAATTAAAGTGCTTGGGAAACTCCAAAGTACTAGTTAAACACATGTCTAATTATGGTTGGCTTTTATCTATTTGGTTTTTGGCTGTGAGCTTATTCTAACAGAAAATTAAGCTATAAAATTTATCCCTGTAGCTCGTGTCCCCCATTAATTTGATTCAGCAAGCATTTATTGAGAACTTACTTTTGTGCCAGGCACCATGGCAAGTCTGGGGAAAAAATGGAAAAGAATATGGTGCCCTTGGTCTCATGGACCTCAGAATCAAAATCTACTGTCTTGCTTCTTGAAGCCTGGTCTTTAGACCACCAGCATGAGCACTGTTAGAAATGAATCATTGAAGCCCCCTCCCAGACCTACTGAATGAGAAGCACTGCTCTAGAGGATATTGAGGTTTAGTCTCAATTTTTAATAGTTTAGAAGTAAATCAAACACTTCCTTTGTTTTCCCTCAACTTACTTTGTCAATATAACTTGACCCTGTGCCCACCTCTAACAAAGGACTACATGTTTTGTTGTCATCCACCCAGAGGAACAAACAGGAGTTAGTATGGAGAAGGTGGAGGGCTGTTATGGACTGGATGTTTGTGTCCCCCCAAATTCATGTGTTGAAATCCTAACCCCCAATGTGATGGAATTAGGAGGTGGGGCCTTTGGGGGTAAAACCGTCATGAGTGGGATTAGAGCCCTTATAAGAAAGCCCTTATTAGAGCCCATTCTTCTTTTTTTTTTTTAAGTAATTTAAATTTATTTATTTTTTATTTATTCATGGCTGTGTTGGGTCTTCGTTTCTGTGCGAGAGCTTTCTCTAGTTGCGGCAAGCGGGGGCCACTCTTCATCGCGGTGTGCGGGCCTCTCACTATCGCGGCCTCTCTTGTTGTGGAGCACAGGCTCCAGACGCGCAGGCTCAGTAACTGTGGCTCACGGGTCCAGTTGCTCCGTGGCATGTGGGATCCTCCCAGACCAGGGCTTGAACCCATGTCCCCTGCATTGGCAGGCAGATTCTCAACCACTGCACCACCAGGGAAGCCCTTAGAGCCCATTCTTATCCTTATAAGGAAAGACAGGATAGAGCTTTCTCTCTCTCTCTCTCTCTGTCTCTGTCTCCATACCCTCTCCCTTTCTCTCTCATTCTCTGCCCTGTGAGGATACAGTGAGAAGATGGCCATCTACAAAGCTAGAAGAGTGTCTTCTCCAGACACCAAAGATGCACCTTGATCTTGGACTTTTCAACCTCCAGAGGTGTGAAAAACAAATGTTTGTTGTTTAAGCCACTCATTCCATAGTATTTTTGTTATAGCAGCCCCCCAAAATTGACATCAATATGGACACAGGTCCCAGGTGGATGGCCTGCCCTCCCACCCCAAATGCTTCTTGAGAAGCTTCCTACAGTAGCCACAGCTGGTGCTGCCCCAGAAGCACACTCCCACTGATGGCCATTCTCAAAGAGTTTCCTTCTCTCAAGGTGTCAGTCAGGGTGGCCAACCTCCTACATGATGGAGAAAACAAATAAAGTCTTCACTTACTAACCAAACTTCTTACCTGAATAGAAACCACCTAGTTGCAATTTGGCAACTATCAGAGAAGTTATTTGAAGTCTGAGCCTACAACGAACCCAGGAGCTTGAAAGCACCAAGAGGATGACAATCAAAATAATGCAGGGGAAGTGGAGTCAAGATGGCAGTGTGGGAAGATGTGGAGTCAGTGTCTCCCCACAACTAGAGCACTTGTCAGCCACTGGTGGGAGACTCTGATGCCCAAGGAGATGGGAGGAACCCCAAAGTGAACCGGTAGAATGTAGGGGGACTGAGGGGGGAAGAGAATTGGAGGCCAGACAAGATCGGCACCCCTGAGGCCAGGGAGATCAGGAGAGGCAGGTGGGAGGGACTCTCTGGGAAGAGCAGTAGAGGAGCAGAGGGCGATTGCCTGGCCCACTTGAGCCAGGGAGCCCGCTGAGCTCCTAAGCCGGTACCCCCCTTCCAAAGTCCCATCCAGGCCGTGTGGGTGCTGGGGGCATAGGAGGGAGGCTGGGGAGATCAGGAGAGGCAGGCAGGACGAGTCATCCAGGAGGAGCAGGAGAGGAGAGGAGTGCAATTGCCCTGCCCACTCAAGCCCAGGAAGCCTGCTGGGCTCCCAGGTGAGGTCCCCTGCCCTATGAGACCAGAGGTGGGGGGACGCCTGGGTCCCTTCTGTTCCTTGAGCCTAAGCCCCACCCCCACCCACACAGTCCCCAGGGCCTTTTCTAGCCCTGTGGGTCCTAAGCATAGGCCCTCCCCACCTATGGGCATGGGGTCTATTCTTTCTAACATGTCTGTTAGTTTCCTAGTCTAATTTTATTATTTACTTTGTTATTTTTCTTTTCTTTTCTTTTCTTTTCTTTTTTTTTTTTTGCCACTTCAGGTGGCTTGTGGGATCTTGGTTCATGAGCCCAGGGTCAGGCAGAAGCTCCTGCAGTGGGAGATACGAATCCGAACCACTGGACTAACAGAGAACCTCAGACCCCAGGGAATAGTCATCAGAGTGAGGTCTCATGGAGTTCATCATCTCAGCACCAACACCCAACTCTACCCAATAGCCTACAAACTCCAGTGTTGGAAGCCTCAGACCAAACAACCAGTAAGGCAGGAATACAATCCCACTCATAAAAAAAAAAAAGAAATGAGACGGCAAAAAAATATGTCACAGATGAAGGAACAAGGTAAAAACCTACAAGACCAAATAAACGAAGAGGAAAGAGGCAATCTACATGAAACAGAATTCAGAGTAATGATACTAAACATGATCTAGAATCTCAGAAACAGAATGGAGGCATGGACTGAGAAAATATAAGAAATGTTTAACAAAGATCTAGAAGAAGTAAAAAACAAACAGAAAGGTGAACAACACAATAAATGAAATGAAAAATACACTAGAAGCAATCAATAACAGAATAATTTAGGCAGAAGAATGAATAAGTGAGGTGGAAGACAAAATGGTGGAAATAACTGCCGAGGAGCAGAATAAAGAAAAAAATGAAAAGAATTGAAGACAATCTCAGAGACCTCTGGGACAACACTACACACACCAACATTTGAATTATAGGGTCCCAGAAAGAGAAGAGAAAAAGAGTCTGAGAAAATATTTGAAGAGAATTATAGTTGAAAACTTCCCTAATATGGGAAAGGAGTCACCCAAGTCCAGGAAGCACAAAGTCCCATACAGGATAAACCCTAGGAGATACACAACAAGACATATATTAATCAAACTAACAAAAATTAAATTCAAAGAAAAAATATTAAAAGCAAAAAGGGAAAAACAAAAAATAAAATACAAAGGAATCGCAATAAGATTATCAGCTGGTGTTTCAGCAGAAACTCTGCAGGCCATAAGCGAGTGTCAGGATATACTTAAAATTATGAAAGAGAAAAACCTACAACCAAGATTACTCTACCCAGCAAGGATCTCATTCAGATTCGATGGAGAAGTCAAAAGCTTTTCAAACTAGCAAAAGCTAAGAGAATTCAGCACCACCAAACCAGCTTTACAACAAATGCTAAAGAAGCTTCTCTAAATGGGAAACACAAGAGAAGAAAAAGACCCACAAAAACAAACCCAAAACAATTAAGAAAATGGTAATAGGAACATACATATCGATAATAATCTTGAATGTAAATGGATTAAAGGCCCCAACCAAAAGACGCAGACTGGCTGAATGGATACAAAAACAAGACCCATATATATGCTGTCTAAAAGAGACCCAATTCAGACCTAGGGACACATAGAGACTGAAAGTGAAGGGATGGAAAAAGATATTCCATGCAAATGGAAATCAAAAGAAAGCTGGAGTAGCAATACTCCTATCAGATAAAATAGACTTTAAAATAAAGACTGTTACAAGAGATAAGGAGGGACACTACATAATGATCAAAGGATCAATCCAAGAAGAAGATATAGCATTTATAAATGCTTATACACCCAACATAGGAGCACCTCAATACATAAGGCAAATGTTAACAACAAGGAAAGGAGAAATCGACAGTTACACAATAATAGTTGGGGATTTTAACACCCCACTTTCACCACTGGACAGATCATCCAAACAGAAAATAAATAAGGAAAAACAAGCTTTAAATTATACATTACACAAGATGGACTTAATTGATATTTATAGGACCTTCCATCCAAAAACAACAGAATACACTTTCTTCTCAAGTGCTCATGGAACATTCTCTAGGATAGATCATATCTTGGGTCACAAATCAAGCCTTGGAAAATTTAAGAAAATTGAAATCGTATCAAGCATCTATTCTGACCACAATGCTATGAGACTGGAAATCAATTACAGGAAAAAAAACTATAAAAAAACCAATACATGGAGGCTAAACACTGTGCTACTAAATAACCAAGAGATCACTGAAGAAATCAAAGAAGAAATTTAAAAATACATAGAAACCAATGACAATGAAAACATGACAACCCAAAACCTATGGGACACAGCAAAAGCAGTTCTAAGAGGGAAGTTTATAGCAATTCAATCTCACCTCAAGGAACAAGAAAAATCTCAAATAAACTATCTAACCCTACACTTAAAACACCTAAAGAAGAACAAAGAAAACTCAAAGTCAGTAGAAGGAAAGAAATCATAAAGATCAGAGCACAAATAAATGAAGTAGAAATGAAGAAACAATAGCAAAGATCAATAAAACTAAAATCTGTTTCTTTGAGAAGATAAACAAAATTGCTAAACCCTTAGCCAGACTCATCAAGAAAGAAAGGGAGAGGATGAAAATCAATAAAATTAGAAATGAAAAAGGAGAAATCACAACTGACACTGTAGAAATACAAAGGATTATAAGACATTATTACAAACAACTATATGCCAATAAAATGGACAACTACGAAGAAATGGGCAAATTCTTGGAAAGGTACAATTTTCCAAGACTGAACCAGGAAGTATTAGAAAATATAAACAGACCTATCACAAGTAATGAAATTGAAACCATAATTAAAAATCTTCCAACAAACAAAAGGCCAGGACCAGGTGGCTTCGCAGGCAAATTCTATCAAACATTTAGAGAATAGCTAACACTGATTATTCTCAAACTCTTCCAAAAATTTGCAGAGGGAGAAACACTCTCAAATTCATTCTACCAAGCCACTATCACCCTTATACAAAAACCAGACAAAGATATCACAAAAAAGAAAATTATAGACGAATATCACTGGTGAACATAGATGCAAAAATCCTGAACAAAATACTAGCAAACAGAATCCAACAGCACATTAAAAGGATCATACACCATGATCAAGTGGGATTTATCCCATGGATGCAAGGTTCTTCAATATATGCAAATCAATTAATGTGATACACCACATTAAAAAATTAAGGAATAAAAACCATATGATCATCTCAATAGATGCAGAAAAAGCTTTTGACAAATTCAACACTGATTTATGATAAGAACTCTCCAAAAATGGGCATAGAGGGAACCTACCTCAACATAATAAACACCATATATGACAAACCCAGAGCAAGCATGATACTCAGTGGGAAAAAACTGAAAGCATTTCCACTAAGATCAGGACAAGACAAGAATGTCCACTCTCACCACTCTTATTCAACATAGTTTTGGAAGTCCTATCCACAGCAATCAGAGAAGAAAATGAAGTAAAAGGAATACAAATTGGAAAAGAAGTAAAACTGTCGCTGTTTGCTGATGACATAATACTATACATGGAAAATCCTAAACATACCACCAGAAAACTACTAAAACTAATCAATTAATTTGGTAAGGTTGCAGGAAACAAAATTAATGCACAGAAATCTCTGGCATTCCTATACACCAACAATGAAAAAACAGAAAAAGAAATTAAGGAAACACACCCACTTACCATTGCAACAAAAAGAATAAAATACCTAGGAATAAACCTGCCTAAGGAGGTGAAAGACTTGTACTCAGAAAACTATAAAACACTGATGAAAGAAATCAAACATGACATAAACAGATAAAGAAATAGGCCATGTTCTTGGATTAGAAGAATCAATATTTGGAAAATGATTATACTACCCAAAGCAATCTACAGATTCAATGCAATCCCTATCAAACTACCAATGGCATTCTTCACAGAATTAGAACAAAAAATTTTACAATTCATATCGAAACACAAAAGACCCCGAATAGCTAAAGCAATCTTGAGAAAGAAAAATGTAGTTGGAGGAATCAGGCTCCCTGACTTCAAACTATACCACAAAGCTATAGTAATCAAGACAGTATGGTACTGGCACAAAAACAGAAATATAGATCAATGGTACAGGATAGAATGCCCAGAGATAAACCCATGCACATGTGGACACCTAATTTATGACAAAGGGGGCAAGAACATACAGTGGAGAAAAGACAGTCTCTTCAATAAGTGGTGCTAGGAAAACTGGACCACTACATGTAAAAGAATGAAATTAGAACACTCCCTAACACCATACACAAAAATAAACTCCAAATGGATTAAAGACTTAAATGTAAAGTCAGACACTATAAAACTCTTAGACGAAAACATAGACAGAACACTCTATGACATAAATCGCAGCAAGATCTTTTTTGACCCACCTCCTAGAGTAATAGAAATAAAAATTAAAATAAACAAATGGGACCTAATGACACTTAAAAGCTTTTGCACAACAAAGGAAACTGTAAACAAGATGAAAAGACAACCCTCAGAATGGGAGAAAATATTTACAAATGAAACAACAGACAAAGGATTAATCTCCAAAATATACAAACAGCTCATGGAGCTCAATATCAAAAAAACAAATAATCCAGTTAAAAAATGGGCAAAAGACCTAAACAGACATTTCACCAAGGAGACATACAGATGGCCAAGAGGCACAAGAAAAGATGCTCAACGTTACTAATTATTAGAGAAATGCAAATCAAAACTACAATGAGGTATCACCTCCCACTGGACAGAATGGCCATCATCAAAAAATCTAGAAAAAATACATGCTGGAAAGGGTGTGGTGAAAAGGGAACCCTCCTGCACTGTTGGTGGGAATGTAAATTGATACAACCGCTATGGACAACAGTATGGAGGTTCTTTAAAAAACTAAAAATAGAACTATCATATGACCCAGCAATCCCACTACTGGGCATATACTCTGAGAAAACCATAATTCAAAAAGAGACATGTACCCCAATGTTCACTGCAGCACTATTTAGAATAGCCAGGACATGGAACCAACCTAAATGTCCAACAACAGATAACTGGATAAAGAACATGTGTCACATATATACAATGGAATATTACTCAGCCATAAAAAGAGACGAAATTGAGTTATTTGTAGTGAGGTGGATGGACCTAGAGTCTGTCATACAGAGTGAAGTAAGTCAGAAAGAGAAAAACAAATACCATATGCTAACGCATATACATGGAATCTAACAACAAAAAAAGGGTACTGATGAACCTAGTGGCAAGGCAGGAATAAAGACGTAGACATAGAGAATGGACTTGAGGACACAGGGTGGGAGGGGGCAGCTGGGGTGAAGTGAGAGTAGCATCGACATATATACACTACCAAATGTAAAATAGATAGCTAGTGGGAAGCAGCAGCATAGCACAGGGATATAAGCTCAGTGTTTTGCGATGACATAGAGGGGTGGGATCAGGAGGGTGGGAGGGAGGCTCAAGAGAGAGGGGATAAGGGGATATATGTATGCATATGGCTGATTCACTTTGTTGTACAACAGGAACTAACACCACATTGTGAAGTAATTATACTCCAATAAAGATGTATAAAAGAAAAAGCCATTTAGTGTTATTAAAATGAAAGCAATCTAAATAATTAAAAACAGTAATATAGGGCTTCCCTGGTGGTGCAGTGGTTGAGAATCTGCCTGCCAATGCAGGGGACACGGGTTCAAGCCCTGGTCTGGGAAGATCCCACGTGCCGCAGAACAACTAGGCCCATGCGCCACAACTACTGAGCCTACGCATCTGGAGCCTGTGCTCCACAATAAGAGAGGCCGCAACAGTGAAAGGCCCGTGCACCGCGATGAAGAGTGGCCCCCGCTTGCCACAACTAGAGAAAGCCCTCGCACAGAAAGGAAGACCCAACACAGCCAAAAATAAAAAAATAAAATACATAAATTTTTTAAAAAAGACGATTAAAAAGAGAGGGCCACATTTAAAAAAAAGAAGTAATATAGTGGTAACTAATGATGCTTTAAAATATTAATAATAAAAGTAATAATACTTACAGCTAAATTTATTGAGTGCTTACACCGTAACACCGTAATACAGTATTCTAGGCACTTTAAATGTATCAAGTCAGCCCTCACAACAGTGTTTAAAAGGAAGTACTACCATTTTAACCCATAAGGAAACTGAGGCACAGAGATTGCCTAGGTTCACACAGCTACTAAGAGACAGTAATGAAGAATAGGTACTAACATGGGGAGGAGAAATCTTATACCATAATTTAAGGTAGAAAAGTCATATATTTAAGAGATCAAAATGCTGCTAAACAAACAAAAGATATACAGACACATATACACAGAAAGAGAGAAAAAGAGAGAGAGGGAGAGATAGAAGGGAAGCTCAGGAGAGAACGAGACAGAGAGACATAGAGGAGATATTCCAAAATGTTAAGTTAGGGCAGAAGAAAGGATCTGGGCAATTTTCCTCACTTTTCCGCCTTCCTTTTCTCTATGTAATATCCATGAGGTCAGGGATTTCGCTTTCATTTTGTTTTCTACTCTATCCCTAGTGCCTAGAACAGTGACTGGCACATAGGAGGCACTTAAATATTTGTTCAATAAATAAATTAAAGAGCAAATGTATTTTCCATGATGACTAGGTATTACTTTTATAAGCAATAAAGTTTAATTTTTATAAAATATGATCTTGGTGATATAGTGAATCAGATTTAAGGTGGACATGAATCAGTGAAATTACCTTCAATTCTTCCTCTCCCTTGTCCCATCCCCACATCTAGTCAGGCTCCAAGTTCTCTCTAATCTTAGAATTACTCTGTAGATATATTCCCCCCTATCCACTCCCAGGGCCCACCCACTGTCTAAATCAGGCCTTATGATTCACATATGAACTATTTCTATGGGCTCCAAATGGTTCCCTCAACATAACCTTCACCCATCAATCTATCCTACTCTTCATTGTGAAATTTAACTTCCCAGTGGAATCTATGATCACATTTTTCTCTTGCTCAAAGATCTTCCTTGATTCCCACAACCCATATTTCTTTTCATAAGAAAAAAACTTTCAGACAGTATTTTGTCTGCAAGCCATTTGGGATATCCATAGACAAGGCTCTTATTTTGGAATAATAGAAACAATATAGGGAAGAAACTTAGAGGCCATCTAAGTTAATTTATATGCTCACATGTTTAAACTAAATCTTTAATTAATTAAGGATTAATTACACAAAATTAATTGGTGGGACAGTGAATAGAACAGGTGGTCTTGGGCTTCCCTGGTGGTGCAGTAGTTGAGAATCTGCCTGCTAATGCCGGGGACATGGGTTCGAGCCCTGGTCTGGGAAGATCCCACATGCCGCGGAGCAACTATGCCCGTGAGCCACAATTACTGAGCCTGCACATCTGGAGCCTGTGCTCCGCAACAAGAGAGGCCGCGATAGTGAGAGGCCCGCACACCGCGATGAAGAGTGGCCCCCGCTTGCCGCAACTAGAGAAAGCCCTCGCACAGAAACGAAGACCCAACACAGCCATAAATAAATAAATAAAAATTAAAAAAAAAACAAATGAAGAGGTGGTCTTGATCTAACTTGTCAGATTAGTTGGAATGAACTAAAGTCATAGGATTCTGTTTAAACCCATAATATCTTGGACTATTGCATTATGCACCTCATAGGCACCTTGCCTTTAATCGCTCCTCCCTTCAAACTTTGTATCATACTACTACCAGAGATATCTTTTTAAAACCCAAATCTATGTCATGACTTTGAGAGCTTCCTGTTTTTACAAAATAAAGTTCATACTTGGTATTCAGATGGTACCTAACCTCAGCTGTAAGAGATTGAGAGCAAACATATCTCCAATTCTTCACCCCTTTTATCACTATCCTTTTTGCAATTTGACTTTGCAGCTCGTCCAATCAACAGGTGGAGTCAATTTCCCCACTCTTAGAATTTAAGTTAGCCTTGTGACTTTCTTTGGCCAATAGATTGTGGCAGAAATGACAGAATACCAATACCAAGCTCAGGTCTCAAGAGACTTTATCTACTTCCGCTCATTTTCTGGAGCTCTGCCACTGCCATGTGAACAAACCTAGGCTAGGCTACAAAATGATGAGAGACACGTGGCCCAATCACTTCTACCATCCATCCAACATCCAGGCAACCACACGTGTGGATGAGGCCCATCTAGGCAAGCCAGCCTCCAGCCTACCCATCAGAACACCATAGATTTATGACCAAGCTCAACTGAAATCAGCCAAATCTGGTCCAGATCAGCAGAACCCCCAAATTGGCCTGCATACTCATAAGCAATAATGAATACTGATTGTTTAAGCCACTCCATTTTTGGTGGTTTGTTACACAGCAATAGCTAACTGAGACACCAATCTACTTTCCAGCTTCTCCCACTCTCTACCTTGTATCCTGATATTCCCTCACCCCAAATTACTTGACATTCCCTAAGTATCTCACAGTCATGTCTCACTGCCTTTTTTATGCTTCACCTTCTGACTAAAAGGCCCCTTTTTCTTTCCTATTTTGTGAAAATCTACTCAACATTCAAGATCCAGCTCAAACATCATTCATTTGTTCCTGAGATATTTATTGAGGGTAGGTTTTGAGGTTTTGAAACTGAACAAGATGCAGTCTGTGCACTCAGCCAGCTCAGAGTTGAGGAAAAAGCAAAGAAGTAAATAGCTAATGTCACTTTCTTCTTTCTCTAACTCCCTCAGGTAGACTTAAATCTTTCTTATTTCTTCCCAATCACTCTCATTCCTCAATTATAGCACTTCTCACAGTGTGATGCCAGCTATAATAACTGTACCTAGCCTGAAGAAATCTTACAAAGAATAGATGAGATTGAAGGCAAAACCCTTAGCATAGTGTGTGAAACATAGTAAGTAGAAAATAAATGTTAACTTTTGTTATTTTTAGTTGACACATACTCTCATCTCCCCTACTTGACTGAATATAAGTTTGAGATCAGGAAGTTAGCCAAATTCATCTTTGTGTCCAAAGTACTTAAAGTGTATAGGTACCTGGCACTCACCAGATGTCCACTGAACAGATATCCACAGGGCAACCAAGAATCAGCAGCCTTGGGGCTCTTGTGTTATACTAGGGCACCCTCTGCCATGCATGGGTCTGTTCACACATTCAGGTATGAAATGAATCTCCTGAGGGAGCCCAAATAAAGCTAGAAAATTTCCAGAAAGGCTCATGCCAATTAAAGAGTCCATCTCCTTAACTGCAGGATACTGCTCTCCCCACCACTCCCCAACAGTGCTATACATGGGGTCATTCATTCTATAGCTGCAACCAATTATATTATTTGTTTTTTGAGAAACAAAATGTTTTGGTTCAGATTTTATATCTTGTTTAGATCACAATTAAGTCTTTCAGAAGTAATGATAGAATGTAAAATAAAGAGAGATGGTAGGATTGATGAAAGGATATATCATAGGACTTCATGCTCTACCAGATTTGAAATCCCTTTGAGAAGAAAGAGAAAAAGCAACTATGTGCATGGAACATACTTATCTCTTGAGATTTTAGCTAAAGACACCTAAATGTAGATGTACCTCATACCCATGTAATCACATTTTTTACTCTCCCCCTTCATGTTTTATGTTTTTTATGTCACATTTTACACCTTTTTACCTTGTGTATCCCTTAGCTAATTGTTGTAGTTATAGTTATTTTTACTACTTTTGCCTTTTAACCTTCACACTAGCTATATAAGTGATTAATCTATTGCTTTTACTATATATTTACCTTTACCAGTGAGATTTATACTTTCATATGTTTTCTTGTTACTAATTAGCGGCCTTTCTTTTCAGCTTAAAGAAGTCCCTTTAACATTTCTTGTAATGCTGATTTAGAGGTGATGAACTCCTTAAGCTGTTGCTTGTCTGGAAAACTCTTTATTTCCTTCATAATTTGTTGGGTAGAGTATTCTTGGTTGGAAGTTTTTCTTTAAGCATTTTGAATATATGGTGCCACTCACAACTGGCCTACAAAATTCCTGTTGCAAAATCTGTTCATAGTCTTATGGGGATTCCAAATCACATTTAAAAAAAATCAGAGTATGTGTTGTTGTGATTATTTAATCACATAACTGTAAATAAAATGTTTAAACAGAAGGGATAAAAATGCACTCGATCTACTGTTGGTTGACTCCACAGATGTGGATCCTGCAGATACAGAGGCGCCACATTATATAAAGAACTTGAGCATCCTTGGATTTTACTATCCACAGGGGTCCTGGAACTAATCCCCCGTGAATAGCAAAGGACAATTATTACTGGACATTGAGAGAGAAAGGAGAAGTGAGAGGGGAAATACATTTTCATTTTTGTACTGAATTTTTTTACATAAAAGAATGTATTTTAAGAAAGTTGCACTGAATAACTTAATGTAAAGTGCTTGTTTTAGTTATCACTATTATAAGCAAACTTCAGTGAAATGGCAATGCTATGTTCTTTTTTTTTTAATAGACCTTTATTGGAGTATAATTACTTCACAATACTGTGTTAGTTTCTGTTGCACAAGAAAGCAAATCAGCCATATGCATACACATTTCCCCATATACCCTCCCTCCCATCCTCCCTATTCCACCCCTCTAGGTCATCGCAAAGCACAGAGCCAATCTCCCTGTGCTATGTTGCTGCTTCCCATCAGCCAGCTATTTTACATTCGGAGGTGTATGTATGTTGATGCTACTCTCCCTTCACCCCAGCTTCGCCCTCCCACCCCATGTCTTCAAGTTCATTTTCTATGTCTATCTCTTTATTCCTGCCCTGCCACTAGGTTCATCAGTATCCTTTTGTTGTTGTTGTTAGATTCCATATATATACATTAGCATATGGTATTTGTTTTTCTCATTCTGACTTACTTCACTCTGTATGACAGACTCTAGGTCCACCCACCTCACTACAAATAACTCAATTTTGTTTCTTTTTATGGCTGAGTAATGTTCCATTGTATATATGTGCTACATCTTCTTTATCTGTTCATCTGTCAATGGACATATAGGTTGGTTCCATGTCCTGGCTATTCTAAATAGTGCCACAATGAATATTGTGGTACATGTCTCTTTTTGAATTATGGTTTTCTCAGGGTATATGCCCAGTAGTGGGATTGCTGGGTCATATGGTAGTTCTATTTTTAGTTTTTTAAGGAACCTCCATACTGTTGTCCACAGTGGTTGTATCAATTTACATTCCCACCAACAGTGCAGGAGGGTTCCCTTTTCACCACACACTTTCCAGCATTTATTGTTTCTAGATTTTTTGATAATGGCCATTCTGTCCAGTGGGAGGTGATACCTCATTGTAGTTTTGATTTGCATTTCTATAATAATTAGTGATGTTGAGTATTTTTTCATGTGCCTCTTGGCCATCTGTATGTCTTCTTTGGTGAAATGTCTATTTAGATCTTCTGCCCATTTTTGATTTGGCTGTTTGTTTTTTTGATATGGAGCTCCATGAGCTGTTTGTATATTTTGGAGATTAATCCTTTGTCTGTTGTTTCATTTGCAAATATTTTCTCCCATTCTGAGGGTTGTCTTTTCATCTTGTTTAAAGTTTCCTTTGTTGTGCAAAAGCTTTTAAGTTTATTAGGTCCCATTTGTTTATTTTTGTTTTTATTTTCATTACTCTAGGAGGTGGGTCAAAAAAGATCTTGCTGTGGTTTATGTCAAAGACTGTTTTGCCTATGTTTTCCTCTAAGAGTTTTATAGTGTCTGGTCTTACATTTAGGTTTTTAATCCATTTGGAGTTTATTTTTGTGTATGGTGTTAGGGATTGTTCTAATTTCATTCCTTTACATGTAGCTGTCCAGTTTTCCCAGCATCACTTATTAAAGAGACTGTCTTTTCTCCATTGTATGTTCTTGCCTCCTTTGTCATAAATCAGTTGACTATATGTGCATGGGTTTATCTCTGGGCATTCTATCTTGTACCATTGATCTATATTTCTGTTTTTGTGCCATTACCACACTGTCTTGATTACTATAGCTTTGTGGTATAGTCTGAAGTCGGGGCGCCTGATTCCTCCAACTCTGTTTTTCTTTGTCAAGATTGCTTTGGCTATTCGAGGTCTTTTGTGTTTCCATACTAACTGTAAAATTTTTTATTCTAATTCTGTAAAGAATGCCATTGGTAGTTTGATAGGGATTGCATTGAATCTGTAGATTGTTTTGGGTAGTATAGTCATTTCCACAATACTGATTCTTCCAATCCAAGAACATGGTATTTATCTCCATCTGTTTATGTCATGTCACCTTTTATTTCTTTCATCAGTGTTTTATAGTTTTCTGAGTACAAGTCTTTCACCTCCTTAGGCAGGTTTATTCCTAGGTATTTTATTCTTTTTGTTGCAATCGTAAATGGGAGTGTTTCCTTAATTTCTATTTCTGATTTTTCATTGTTGGTGTATAGGAATGCCAGAGATTTCTGTGCATTAATTTTGTTTCCTGCAACCTTACCAAATTCGTTGATTAATTCTAGTAGTTTTCTGGTGGCATCTTTCAGATTTTCTATGTATATTATCATGACATCAGCAAACAGCAACAGTTTTACTTCTTCTTTTCCAATTTGTATTCTTTTTATTTCATTTGCTTCTCTAATTGCTGTGGCTAGGACTTCCAAAACTATGTTGAATAAGAGTGGCGAGGGTGGACATCCTTGTCTTGTTCCTGATCTTAGTGGAAATGCTTTCAGTTTTACACCATTGAGTATGATGCTTGCTGTTGGTTTGTCATATATGGCCTTTATTGTGTTGAGGTATGCCCATTTTTATTTTCTCTATGCCCATTTTTATTTTCTTTAAGATTTTTCTTTTATAAATGTATTTATTTTATTTTATTTATTTTTGGCTGCATTGGGTCTTAGATGCTGTGCATGGGCTTTCTGTAGTTGTGGTGAGCAAGGGCTACTCTTCATTGTGGTGTGCAGGTTTCTCACTGTGGTGACTTCTCTTTTTGCAGAACACAGGTTTTAAGCATGTGGGTTTCAGTAGTTGTGGCTCGCAGGCTCTAGAGCACAGGCTCAGTAGTTGTGGCACATGGGCTTAGTTGCTCCACAGCATGTGGGATCTTCCTGGACCAGGGATTGAACCAGTGTCCCCTGCACAGGCAGGCGGATTCTTAACCACTGCACCACCAGGGAAACCCTGTGCCCATTTTCTGGAGAGTTTTTATCATAATGGGTGTTGAATTTTGTCAAAAGATTTTTCTGCATCTATTGAGATGATCATATGGTTTTTATTCCTTAATTTTTTAATGTAGTGTATCACATTGATTGATTTAAGTATATTGAAGAATCCTTGCATCCCTGGGATAAATCCCACTTGATCATGGGGGATCATACTTTTAATGTGCTGTTGGATTCTGTTTGCTAGTATTTTGTTCAGGATTTTTGCATCTATGTTCATCAGTAATATTGGTCTATAATTTTATTTTTTTGTGTGATATCTTTGTCTGGTTTTGGTATCAGGGTGATGGTGGCTTCGTAGAATGAATTTGGGAGTGTTTCTCCCTCTGTAATTATTTGGAAGAGTTTGAGAAGGATTGGTGTTAGCTCTTCTCTAAATGTTTGTTAGAATTCGCCTGTGAAGCCATCTGGTCCTGGACTTTTGTTTGTTGGAAGATTTTTAATTACAGTTTCAATTTCATTACTTGTGATAGGTCTGTTTATATTTTCTAATTCTTCCTGGTTCAGTCTTGGAAAATTGTACCTTTCCAAGAATTTGTCCATTTCTTCGTGGTTGTCCATTTTATTGGCATATAGTTGTTTGTAGTTGTCTCTTATAATCCTTTGTATTTCTACAGTGTCAGCTGTGATTTCTCCTTTTTCATTTCTAATTTTATTGATTTGTGTCCTCTCCCTTTTTTTCCTGATAAGTCTGACGAAGGGTTTATCAATTATGTTTATCTTCTCAAAGACCCAGTTTTTAGTTTTATTGATCTTTTCTATTGTTTTCCTCATTTCTATTTCATTTATTTCTGCTCTGATCTTTATGATTTCTTTCCTTCTACTGACTTTGGGTTTTCTTTGTTCTTCTTTCTCTAGTTGTTTTAAGTGTAGGGTTAGATAGTTTATTTGAGATTTTTCTTGTTTCTTGAGGTGAGATTGCATTGCTACAAACTTGCCTCTTAGATCTGCTTTTTCTGCGTCTCATAGGTTTTGGATTGTCGTGTTTTCATTGTCATTGGTTTCTATGTATTTTTAAATTTCTTCTTTGATTTCTTCAGTGATCTCTTGGTTATTTAGTAGTGCACTGTTTAGCCTCCATGTATTTGTGTTTTTTACAGTTTTTTCCTGTAATTGATTTCCAATCTCATAGCATTGTGGTCAAAATAGATGCTTGATATGATGTCAATATTCTTAAATTTTCCAAGGCTTGATTTGTGACCCAAGATATGATCTATCCTAGAGAATGTTCCATGAGCACTTGAGAAGAAAGTGTATTCTGTTGTTTTTGGATGGAAGGTCCTATAAATATCAATTAAGTCCATCTTGTGTAATGTATAATTTAAAGCTTGTTTTTCCTTATTTATTTTCTGTTTGGATGATCTGTCCAGTGGTGAAAGTGGGGTGTTAAAATCCCCAACTATTACTGTGGAACTGTCGATTTCTCCTTTCCTTGTTGTTAGCATTTGCCTTATGTATTGAGGTGCTCCTATGTTGGGTGTATAATCATTTATAATTGTTATATCTTCTTCTTGGATTGATCATTATGTAGTGTCCCTCCTTACCTCTTGTAACAGTCTTTATTTTAAAGTCTATTTTACCTGATAGGAGTATTGCTACTCCAGCTTTGTTTTGATTTCCATTTGCATGGAATATCTTTTTCCATCCCTTCACTTTCAGTCTCTATGTGTCCCTAGGTCTGAATCGGGTCTCTTTTAGACAGCATATATACGGGTCTTGTTTTTGTATCCATTCAGCCGGTCTGTGTCTTTTGGTTGGGGCTTTTAATCCATTTACACTCAAGGTTATTATCGATATGTATGTTCCTATTACCATTTTCTTAATTGTTTTGGGTTTGTTTTTGTGGGTCTTTTTCTTCTCTTGTGTTTCCCATTTAGAGAAGCTTCTTTAGCATTTGTTGTAAAGCTGGTTTGGTGGTGCTGAATTCTCTTAGCTTTTGCTAGTCTGAAAAGCTTTTGACTTCTCCATCGAATCTGAATGAGATCCTTGCTGGGTAGAGTAATCTTGGCTGTACGTTTTTCTGTTTTATCACTTTAAGTATATCCTACCACTCCCTTCTGGCCTGAAGAGTTTCAGCTGATAACCTTATAGGATTCTTTTGAATGATATTTTTTGTTTTTCCCTTGCTGCTTTTAATATTTTTTCTTTAATTTAATTTTTGTTAGTTTGATTAATATGTGTCTTGCTGTGTATTTCCTTGGGTTTATCCTGTATGGGACTCTCTGTGCTTGCTGGACTTGTGTGACTATTTCCTTTCCCATGTTAGGGAAGTTTTCAACTATAATCTCTTCAAATATTTTCTCAGACCCTTTCTTTTTCTCTTCTTCTTTTGGAACCCCTATAATTTGAACATTGGTGCATTAGTGTTGTCCCAGAGGTCTCTGAGATTGTCTTCAATTCTTTTCATTTGTTTTTCTTTATTCTGGTCCTGGGCAGTTATTTCCACATTTTGTCTTCCAGCTCACTTATTCATTCTTCTGCCTCAGTTATTCTGTTATTGATTGCTTCTAGTGTATTTTTCATTTCAGTTTTTATGTTGTTCATCTCTGTTTGTTCTTTAATTCTTCTAGATCTTTGTTAAACATTTCTTGTATTTTCTCAATCTGTGTCTACATTCTACTTCCAAGATTCTGGATCATCTTTACTGTGATTACTCTGAATTCTTTTTCAGGTTGATTGCCTATTTCCCCTTTATTTACTTGGTCTTGTGGATTTTTACCTTGCTCCTTCATCTGTGACATATTTTTTTGCCCTCTCATTTTTTTTTTTTTTATGAGTGGGATTGTATACCTGTCTTACTGGTTGTTTGGCCTGAGGTTTCCAGCTCTGGGGTCTGTATGCTATTGGGTAGAGCTGTGTCTTGACGCTGATGAGGAACTTGATGAGGAACTCTGTGAGACCTCACTCTGATGAAAATTCCCTGGGGTCTGAGGTTCTCTGTTAATCCAGTGGTTCAGACTCAGAGCTCCCACTGCAGGAGCTTTGGCCCGTTCCCAGGCTCGTGAACCAAGATCCTGCAAGCCGCCTGGGGTAGCAAAAAAGAAAAAAAGAAAAAAACCCGACAATAACAAAGTAAAGAATAAAATTAGACTAGGAAACTAACAGCCATGTTAGGAAGAATATAAAAATAAAAATATAGATGAATCAACAACCGGAAGGTACAACAGTACCACAATAGTAATAAAGAGGAAGAAGGAAAAAAAAAAGGGTGGGATAGGCCTTGGCTGTGGAGGGCGGGGCCTAAGCAAGGTGAGGTTTGGGTGGTGGGCGAGGCCAATACTCAGGAATCACAGGGCTGGAAAAGACCCTGGGGGCTGTGGGGGGTGGGGCTTAGGCTTAAGGAACAGAAGGGGTACAGGTGTGCACCCCACCCCTTGTCTCAGATGGCCAGGGACCTCATCTAGGAACACAGCAGGCTTCCTGGGCTCGAGTGGATGGGGCAAACACCTTCCTCTCCTCTCCTGTTCCTCTGGGCTGGGAGGGCCCCTCCCACCTGTCTCTCCTGATCTCCCCAGCTTCAGGAATGCCGATCCTGTCTGGCCTCCACTTCTCCTCCCCCCTTAGTCTGCCTACATCCTACCAGTTCACTTTGGGATTCCTTCCGTCTCCTTGGGTGTCAGAGTCCCCCACCAGTGGCCGGCAGGGGCCCTAGTTCCTATGTTCTTATACTAATGCTTCCTGACCATAGGACTGAAATCTGACTGCAAGATGATTCAATTGGGGTATTGCACTTTCAACAAATGCAAAGCTTTTTTTTTTTTTTTAATTAAGAACTACTAGGTGGTTTTCAGACTGGTTTTTGAGAAGCCCTGTGGTTTTTTTTGTTTTGTTTTGTTTTGTTTTATTAATTAATTAATTAATTAGTTTGTTTTTATTTTTGGCTGTGCTGGGTCTTTGTTGCTGCACATGAGCTTTCTCCAGTTGAGGCAAGCAGGGGCTACTCTTTGTTGTGGTGCGTGGGCCTCACATTGTCATGGCTTCTCTTGTTGCAGAGCATGGGCTCTAGGTGCCTGGGCTTCAGTAGTTGTGGCACACGGGCTCAGTAGTTGTGGCTCATGGGCTCTAGAGTGCAGGCTCAGTAGCTGTGGTGCACGGTCTCAGTAGTTTCTCCCCGGCATGTGGGATCCTCCCAGGCCAGGGATCAAACCCATGTTCCCTGCAATGGCAGGCGGATTCTTAACCACTGCATTACCAGGGAAACCCTAAAGTGATTTCTTCATATTCTAATACAAAAAACTCAAGTTCCACTCAACCCATTTAATGGAAACAAGAAGTTGGCAATTCTTCTAAAAGAAGACTAAATTGCAGATACAAAGAATATTATAAGCTATGAGAGAATACAAGGGACAACTTCATAACAATGTATAATTTTTCCTTGAGCATTTTAGGTAGAATTATTTTAAAGTCCACGTCTAATGACTCCATTAACTATACTCTCTGTGGGTCTTCTTTATTGTCTGTTGTTTCTCTTATTTTTTTAAACATTTTATTTTATATTAGAGTATAGTTGATTAACAATGTTGTGTAACTATCCCTCCCCACACCCTTCCTCTCTTGTAACCATAAATTCATTCTCTAAGTCAGTAAGTCTGTTTCTATTTTGTAAATATGTTCATTTGTATCACTTTTTTTTGGATTCCGCATATAAGTGATACCATACAATATTTGTCTTTCTCTGTCTGACTTACTTCATTCAGTATGACAATCTCTAGGTCCATCCATGTTGCTGCAAATGGCATTTCATTCTTTTTAATGGTTGAGCAATAGTCCATTGTATATATGTACCACTTCTTCTTTATCTATTCATCTGTTGATGGGCATTTAGGTTGCTTTCATGTCTTGGCTATTGTAAACAGTGCTGCAATGAACATTGGGGTGCATGTATCCTTTTGGACCATGGTTTTCTCCGAATATATGCCTAGGAGTGGGATTGCAGGGTCATATGGTAGCTTTATTTTTAGTTTTTTATGGAACCTCCATACTGTTCTCCACAGTGGCTGTACCAATTTATATTCTTACCAACAATGTTAGAGGGTTCCCTTCTCTCCACACCTTCTCCAACATTTATTGTTTGTGGATTTTTTGATGCTAGCCATTCTGACTGGTGTGAGGTGATATGTCATTGTAGTTTTTATTTGCATTTCTCTAATAATTAATGCTGTTGAACATCTTTTCATGTGCCTCTTGGCCATCTGTATGTCTTCTTTGGAGAAATATCTATTTAGGTCTTCTGCCCAATTTTTTATTGGGTTGTTTGTTTTTATGATATTAAGCCTCATGAGCTGTTTATAAATTTTGGAGACTAATTCCTTGTTGGTTGCATTGTTTGCAAATATTTTCTTCCACTCTGCGGGTTGTCTTTTCATTTTGTTTATGGTTTCCTTTGCTGTGCAAAAGCTTTTGAGTTTAATTAGGTCCCATTTGTTTATTTTTGTTTTTATTTTCATTTCTCTGGAAGATGGAATGAAAAGGATATTTCTGTGATTTATGTCAGAGAGTGTTCTGTCTATGTTTTCCTCTAAGAGTTTTATAGTGTCCAGTCTTACATTTAGGTCCTTAATCCATTTTGAGTTTATTTTTGACTATGGTGTTAAGAGTGTTATAATTTCATTTTTCCCAGCACCATTTATTGAAGAGACTGTCTTTCCTCCATTGTATAGTCCTGTCTCCTTTGTTGTAGATTAATTGACCATAGATGCATGGGTTTATTTCTGGGTTTTCTATCCTCTTCCATTGATTTATATTTCTATTTTTGTGCCAGTACCATATTGTTTTGATGACTATAGCTTTGTAGTATATTCTGAAGTCAGGGAGCCTGATTCCTCCAACTCCACTTTTCTTTCTCAAGATAGCTTTGGCTATTCTGGGTCTTTTGTGTTTCTATACAAATTTTAAGATTTTTTGTTCTAGTTCTGTGAAAAATGCCATTGGTAATTTGATAGGGATTGCATTGAATCTGTAGATTGCCTTGGGTACTATAGTCATTTTGACAATATTGATCTTCTAATCCAAGAACATTGTTCTCTTATTTTTGATTACTTTGTCTTTTCTCTTCATATATTTACTTATTTTCTATTGCGTGCCAGATATTGCATATGAATTTTTTTTTTTTAAATATGGAACGTTTCACAAATTTGCATCTCTTTCTTGCACAGGGGCCATGCTAACCTTCTCTGTATCATTCCAATTTTAATATATGTGCACAGAAGCAAGCACGAAAAAATTTTTAATTAAAGTGAAGCCTAGGATTATGATAGAAAGTCTCTCCTGTGAGAGTTTTCATTTGCTCTGCCAGACTACTGTGGCACTTACAATTTTGTTTCACCTTAAGCCAATCATGGATTACATGATTCAAATCTAGACTTCAAGGACTTCTGGTCTTGGCTAAAATGAATAAACTTGCTATCACTTTCTCAAAACTCATATAACAATCATTACGGTGGTGAATTTCTTGGGTTTTGTTTTTCTACCCATATCTCCTAACTTAGACTGTAGGGCAACCCAAATCCCAGAACTGCACAGCAGGTATGAACAGAAAAGCTCCAATAGAAACTTTCTTTTTCTAGTTAGAGGACCAGGTAAGGGGCACTGCAGGATTGTAAATGTGCAGGTAATCCCCCCTTTTCTCTTTTACTAATCTCCTGACCCTGCCCTGTGGCAAGTCATGAAGCTGCACTCTTGCAACAGAACAGCAGTCATGATCTTGCAGGCACCTAAAATTCAGAGAAAGTCCTTTATTACAGAAGAAATGCGAAAAGGAATTCCTGTGGTCTTAAGAGTATTGGGGAAGTAATACTATTAATTGTTTTCTCTCTATTTTCTCTCTACCCTTTGCTCCTAAGGCAGACCCAGTTATGGAAAGTATGTAACAGCATGGAGAGGCCAACACTTCTGCTTTCCAAGGACCATGAAAAGGGTTAAAATATATTCAGGAAATTATAGAAAGGAGAGAGCTGGAGAAATAGATCCCTTAAACCTGTGTATGTAGTCACTTTTGAGCACTTCAAAGCAAAGAAACAGAGACTATAAAACAAGAACTAAATGGAAACTTTTAAAATTAAAAAATAAAATAACTAAAACAAAAATTCACTGATGGGCTTAATATCAGAATGGAAAGAGTAAGTGAAGTTGAAGATAGATGCATAGAAACCATCAAATCTGAACAACAAATAGAAAAGCAATTTTAAAAAAATTGAACTGAGCTTCAGAGACCTGTAGTAAAATATCAGAAGGTCTAATATTTTTGTTACTAAGGTCCAAGAAGAAGAAGAAAAATAAATTGATGCAGAAAAAATGTTTTGAAAAAATAAATGCTGAAAACATCCCAAATTGGTTGAAGGACATGACATTACAGATTCAAAAAGCTCAGTGAATTTCAAATAAGATAAATTCAAAGAAAACCACAATCATAATGACCAAACTACTGAAAACCAAAGATAATGAAAAAATTCTTACAAGCAACCAGAGAGAAATAAAACACTGTGTATAGAGCATAACAAATTGAATAATTGCAGACTTCTCATAAGAAACCATTACGGTCAGAAGACAGTAGAATATTTTTAAGGTGCTGAAAGAAACTAATGGTCAACCCTGAATTCTATATATAGTGAAAATATCCTTCAAGGATAAAAGGAAATAAAAACATTCTAAGATGAAGGAAAACTAAGGGAATCTTTTGGCAGCAGAATTACCCTAAAAGAAATGTTAAAGGAAGTTCTTGAGGGGGAAGGGAAATGATATCAGAATGATACGTGGAATGAAGAAAGAGCAACAGAAATGGTAAATATCTAGATAAATAAGCTATTTTTTCTTTAAGTTCTTTAAAACATGTATGGTTATTAAAAGCAAAATGATAACATTGTGAGGTTTTCAGTGTATGCAATACATATGAACTACAATATAAATAAAGGAGGATAAAAGGACCTATATGATTATAAGATTTTTACATTTCATTTGAAGTGGTAAAATATTAACTCTAAGTACACCGTGAAATTTTGTATGTTGCAATCCCCAGAGAAACTACTAAAATAATTATTCAAAGATATATAATCAAAAAGCCAATAGATAAATCTAAATGGAATGCACAGCATTCACAGGAAAATGGAAACAGAAAAACAAAAAAGGGGGGCCAATAGAAAACAGATAATAAAATGATAGTATTAAATCCAACCATATCAATAATTACATTAAATGTAAATGGTCCAAACATACAAATTAAGAAACAGAGATTGTCAGATTGAATAAAAATCTGGGTTTCAGTTACTATGAAGGCCAGTTTACTTCTGGTTTATCTTACTTCTAGGGTAATATTTTGAGGGTTTACCCAAAGACTAGGAGCTTACTCCTCTTCTTGAAGGACTCTGAATTCAAATGTTTATTCCTTTAGTTCCTAGAGGCTGCTTAAAACACTACTCACCCTCTCAGTCACTTCATAATCTAGAAACTAATAGGGAAAGGAAACGCCCAAATATTGAGTTCACTTCTTGGGCTTCCCTTTCCTCCATGATCTTGACCTTGTAATTCTTCACTCCGTTCTTAGCTACCTAAAATCTACAAACATATTTTTAAAAATTTTCTTTCAGCTTTCCTAGTTATTTTTTCACAAGTATTGGTCTGAGTTCCTTACTTCCTATATATTTAAAACCCAAGAAGAATAAAAAATTTAAGAGAAAATATAATTTATACAAATTGACCCATGAAATAGAATATCTAGATAACTTAGTAATCATATAAGAAATTGTATAGTCTAAGATCTATTCCTAATAATTGTATTCTACCAAGACAATTTTACCAATGAAATTCTCAATAAAGGGTAATTCCAATGTTACATTAAATGTTACAAGTTATAAAGGGAAAATTGAAAGCTATCCAACTTTTATAAGACTAGTGTCTTATAAGACTATTACCAAATCTGGAGTGGACAAGGACAACACAAGAAAAGAAAAGAAAAACCAATCCCCCTTATGAACAGAGGCAAAAATTCTAAATAAGACAGTAAGCTAACTCTGATAGTATAGTGAAAGTGTAATATATTGTGATCTAGTAGGATATATCCCAGGAATAAAAGTAGCTTAATTATTTACCAGATCAAATGAGAAAAAAACTATATGATCATCTCAATAGATGCTGGAAAAGCATTTGATAAAGTAAAACTATACCCTGAATTTTTTAATTAACAAATTCAGAATATAAAAGAAACTTTCTTTACCAGATAAAAGTCATCTGCTAAAAGCTTACATCAAATATCATACCTAATGGGGAACCTGTAGAAGCATTCACATTAAGGTATAAAAACAACTAAAGGATGTCCTCTATTATCACTGTTAATCAACATATTATTGGAGAACCTAACCAATGCAACATGAATAAAAAGGACATAGCTATACAAATTTGAGTGGAAGAAATGAAACATCACTACTAGCCTGATGTGTGATTGTCCACCTAGAAATTCCAAAGCAACAACTGCCAAACTCCTGGAACTAACAAGAGTTTAGTAATGTGGCTGGATATAAAATAAACATACTGGGTTTCCATGGTGGCACAGTGGTTAAGAATCCATCTGCCAATGCAGGGGACATGGGAAGCCCTGGTCCGGGAAGATCCCACATGCCGCAGAGCAACTAAGCCCGTGTGCCACAACTACTGAGCCTGCACTCTAGAGCCCATGCTCTGCAACAAGAGAAGCCACCCAATGAGAAGCCCGCATGCCTCAGTGAAGAGTAGCCCCACTCACTGCAACTAGAGAAAAGCCCGCGTGCACAGCAAAAACCCAATGCAGCCAAAAATAAAAATAAATAAATAAATTTATTTTAAAAATAAAATAAACATACTATTCATGGCAATATTAATTTTTTAATTAATAGAAAAATATTCCATTCATAATTGCAAAAAGCTATGAAATATGTAGGAATAAATCTAATAGCAGATATATAAAACCTTTGGGGGAATGCTTGTGTACTGTTAGTGGGGAGGTAAATTAGTGCAGCTACTATGGAAAACAGTATGGAGATTCCTCAAAACATTAAAAATAGAACTACCATATGATCCAGCAATTCCACTTCTGGATATTTATTCAAAGAAAATAAAAACACTAACTTGAAAAGATGTATGCACTCCTATGTTCATTACAGCATTATTTACAATAGCTAAAATATGGAAACAACCTAAGTGGTGTGTACATCAATGGACAAATGAAAAAAGAAAATGTTATATACATATATACATATATATATATATATATATCAATGTTATTCATTCATAAAAAAGAATTTATTCTTGACATTTATAACAACATGAATGGACCTTGAGGGCATTATGGTAAATGAAATGTCAGACAGAAAATGACAAATAAATACTGTACAATCTCACTTACATGTGAAATCTAAAGAAAAAAAAAAGATACAGAAAACAGCTTAATGGTTGCCAGAGACTGGATAGGCAAAATGGGTGAAGAAGGTCAAAAAGTACAAACTCCCAGTTATAAAATAAGAGTTATAGGGGTGTAATGTACAGCATGGTGACTATAGTTAATAATACTTTATTGTATATTTGAAAGTTGCTAAGAAAGTAAACCTTAAAAGTTCTCATCGCAAGATAAAAATTTGTAAGTATGTATGGTGAAGGATGTTGACTTATTGTAGTGACCATTCATAATATCTAAAAATATCGAATCATTATGTTGTACATCTGAAATTAATATAATGTTTTATTTTGATCATACTTCAATTTAAAAAATAAAGTAATTATGAAACTTTTAAAAAGAGAAATATATAAGATCTTTTAAATAAAACTACAGTTAACTTTTTTAACTGTATGAGTCCACTTATACATGAATTTTTTTCAATAGTAAATATTACAGTACTACACAATGCAAGTGTTGGTTAAGTCCTTGGATGTGGAACTGTGGATACAGAGGAGCAATGAATGCGAAGATTTCTGACTGCAAGGAGGAAATCCTTGCAAGGAGGAAATCCTACACCCCACCATGTTGCTCAAGGGTTAACTGTATAAATTTTACTGAAGGACATTTTTAAAAAATATACTAGGAAATTTGGAGAAATGTACCAAATTCATGGCTGAAAGTATTTAATCTTTAAATGGTATTACGTTTTGTAAAATCAATTTATAAATCAATGTAATTAAAATCAAAATCTCAATTTTTGTAAAATTTGAAAAACTGACTCTAAACTTCATATATTATAGTTAATGTGTGAGAATAGTTAATACAATTTTTACTTCTAATAGGGAGAGCCAGCCTTGGTTATTTACTTGCTAGCATTTCATCATTATAGTAGCAGCTATTTTGACTCTCTCCAGTCAGAAAAAAACCAGAATGACAAAGATGTTTGTGTTCATTTTTTAAATAAAAATGCATTGATGTATTACTTTTGATTTTAAAGTATACTTTAAATACCATATTATTTAATGTATATATATTTTTTTAAATGAGAAAAAAGGAATGAGAAAGGAAAGGTGGAAGAGAATACTAAAATTTTACTAAAAAGATGAAAATTAGCATCTTATTTCTTTCTTAATATTTTCTTTCTTTCTTTCTTCTTTCTGGCTGTGTCGGGTCTTAGTTGCAGCATGTGGGATCTTTGTTGAGGCTCACAGGATCTTTCATTGTGGTGCTTGAGCTTCTCTCTAGTTGTGGTGTGCAGGTTCTCTCTCTCTAGTTGAGGTGCGTGGGCTTAGTTACCCTGCAGCATGTGGGATCTTAGTTCCCTAACCATGGATTGAACCTGTGTCCCCTGCTTTGGAAGGAGGATTGTTTACCACTGGACCACCAGGGAAGTCCCAGCATCTTATTTCTTATTCTTGTCTTATCTCATGCATACCCCTACCTCCAACACACAAATGCATTGATTAGCATGTGAAATTTGGTGGGGCATTTAATTCTCAAAAGCTTACCTTGTGTATAGAAATGGTGCTCCATTCTAGGAACCAGACTCAACCTAAAATTCATAATTATAAGCTATAATTTATATAGAATATCTATATTTGGGTGCTTTATATGCACTATTGCTACTTTTTCCACTACCTTCTGAAGTAGGTGATACTATCTCCATTTTTATATTAGAAAGTTGTGGCTTAGGAAATTTAACTTACTTGCCATAGATCAAAAACTAATAAGTGGCTCACTCAGGATTAAAACTTAAGTTTAATTGTTGTCAAAGCCCTGCTTTTTCCACTATGCCCTCTTCTGAGGAACAAACTGTGGAAAGAATTTCCTTGGCATCTCTCAAGCAATAGGATACTGTGTCACTAGGAGGATTTTCTAATCAAGATCTTGGTGCCTATGATGATTCATATTTAGATCATGTTCTTTGAGAGTAAGGAAAGAGATCTGTAAGCAGCTGGTTTTAGCATCTGAGAGTTGTAAAGAAAATTCTCGGGGAAACCATCCAATGATATTGCAGGAAATCTCAGAGGTCACAGGGCTATTTATTCCTCCACACAGCTAAAATTTCAACACTTGCTAAAATTCTCTTTCTACTTCCAGCCATAATGAAAGTTAAAGTGTTTATTATTAAACTACCATAAAAAAGAGTGAGAGATTTGGCAGGCTTCTGATTCAAGCACCTCTGAGCCCACTCTTTTCAGGTAATTGTACTATTAGAAAGCTGAATATTAAATAGAGGGGCCTGGACATCCAGTCAGGATGATGTGCCAACATATTTTCCAGTCCACGGCAAGAGAAACCTGGTCATAGATAGCCTCACAATCAACACTTTTAGTTGTATACATGTGGAATAAGATATTCAGGAGAATGTTTGCCAATTTATTTGAATTGCAAATAAAAAATAGCACTTATCAAAATATATGCCCTGTGGTCAGATACTACTGCATCATTTTCTCCCAGAAGAGATATTCTTTCATGCTCATCTCCATATATGAGTAGTCATGTGGCCTTTACATCTAGGTCTGAAGCATTGTGCTTGCTTTACCTTTTCATTGTAGATAGAAGGAACATCCTTTTATTTGGGGGGACAGGTTTGCAGATTAAATGCAGCCTGAGCTAAAAGTCCATATTAATCATTATGGTATCAGAATAATCATATTTGGGACACAGAAAATACCAGGAAAAGATGGAAAAGGGAAGATGGAACCAACTGCAGAGACCTGCAAGGGAAATATATTTTGTTATACACATCTTTTTCAGGCAGAGAATGCTTTATGAGTCAGGAACTAACCATCAGTAATATTAAAAATCAAAGATATGATCTTTCATAAGTGACATTCAAAATGAACTGGTCCAAAACCATCATTAAAGTCAGTGACATATGGTATAATGCATAATGTATCTCAGGTTGGCAATGTCTCAAATTATATATGGCTGTCTCTCATTTCCAAAATCAAGGTTTGATGATATTATCACATGTGTCAAAATAAAATCTTAAAAGTTTAGCTTTCTACTTATTTGGTTAGTCTGCTATATGAATATGACCCCAGTCATTCTGACAGGGTGCAGATGGAAGTAGTGGCTTATAAAAAGGGCCTAACAGAGGAGAGAGATCAAGACAGCAGGGTATGGGGGTCACCTCCCCTTACAAACATGTCAAAAATACATCTACACATGGAACAATACTCATGGAAAACTAACTGGAAACTGGCAGAGGACTCCTGTACAACAAAGACTGTAAGAAATGTACACACATGATCAGGTAGAATGGGAAGAAAAGTACTGGGTTGGGACCTGTGCCCCTGGGAGGGGACTCACAGGAAAAGGGAGATCAAATGGTAGACACTTGCCCTGGGGAGTGAGATAGTCAAACCACAGACTGGGCATCCCAGTCCTGGGGTCCTACAAATAGGAGACAATCTTTCTTGGCTACTTGGAGAACCACTGGGACAGATAGAAAGGCTGAAGAAGCCAAGACTCCACTCTTGAGGAGTGAGAAGGTGCTGCTATATTGCCCCTAGACAGGGCAGAGAGAGGTTTGCCCTAGCAGCTGCTGCCTCCACCCCCCCTCCACAGTCTGAGTGAAGTGAACACCTCAGTCCCACTCACTCCAAGCCACAGCTTGGCCAGGACCAGGGAAAAGACTGGATCTAGGGACATTGAGGTAACCCAGGAACCCAGGTGTTGTCCAGGTGGGCTGGTGGTGGCCATTACTGGCACTTAAGCAGTGCCACAGAAGCAGCCTACACTTCTGACAGCAGTGCAGCCACTTGAACTTCCACAACCTCCACACCACACTCCCCAGTTTTAGCCAAGTGAATGCTCCAGTTCCTCCTACTCCATGCCACAAGCTAGCACTAGATCTCAGGTGGACAGAACAGAGGAAAAGACACAACCATGGGCTGCATCTGAGCAGAGCCAAAGACACTTAAACAGGTAGACCTCTGTAAGCAGAGAAGCCCCAGTTACATCAGCACTCCCCTCCTTTGGGGCAAAGTCCCAGTGAAGGGAGAAGGAAAAAACACACACTTAAAGGGAACAGAGCCAGCTCAAGCCCAACCCTCAGGGCTTTTGCTTAAGCAACTTGGGAACAAATGCCTCCCCTAACATGGCGGTGATGGCCACTGACTAGAGAAGATGTCCCACCTCACACCATGAGAACTCTCTAGCTCCTCCAAAACCAGCCACACCCCATACCAAGATGATAGCAGTCAGCAGACCTGAGGAAAGAGGTGACTGGCATCCACATCATATCCAGCCCTCCCCCCAAAGGCATGGGGGACACACAGTCTACATAGGGATACTCCTACATAAGAACACCCCTTCAAAACCACGATAGGTGGCTGTCTCATCTAAATTCATAAAGACAGAGAAAGTTAAATAAAACAAAAAGGCAGAGGAACTGCTCTCAATTGAAAGAGCAAGGAAAAAAAAAAAAAACAAAACAATGAAACAGAGATAATCAGTCTACCAGACAATGAATTCAAGCACTGGTAATAAAACAACTAGAAAATATCAAGAAGACCCAATTAAAAATAAATAATTCAATATTTGAGATAAAAAGCACTCTAGAAGCAATGAACAGCAGACTAAATGACACAAAAGAATGCATAAATGATCTGGAAGACAGCATAATGGACATCACTCAACCACAACAGCAGACAGAAAAACAAATTTTAAAAAATGAAGGCAGTTGGGGCTTCTCTGGTGGCGCAGTGGTTGAGAATCTGCCTGCTAATGCAGGGGACATGGGTTCGAGCCCTGGTCTGGGAAGATCCCACATGCCGCGGAGCAACTAGGCCTGTGAGCCACAACTACTGAGCCTACGCGTCTGGAGCCTGTGCTCTGCAACAAGAGAGGCCACGATAGTGAGAGGCCCGCGCACTGCGATGAAGAGTGGCCCCCGCTTGCCGCAACTAGAGAAAGCCCTCACAGAAACGAAGACCCAACACAGCCAAAAATAAATAAATTAATTAATAAAAAAAAATGAAGGCAGCATACAAGATCTGTGAGATAATTTTAAATGTGCCATATCCCCATTACAGGGGTTCCAAAAGGAAAAGAGAGAGAAAAAATTATCAAAAATGTATTTGAAGAAATTATGGCTGAAAATTTCCCAAACCTAAGGAAGGAAACAGATATCCAGATACAGGAAGTACAGAGGGTCCCAAACAAGATGAACCTAAACACCCACACCAAGATATATCATAATTAAAATTGCAAAAGTTAAAGATAGAGAATTCTAAAGGCATCAAGATACCAGGTTCCATTTGAAATTTATTTACAACCTGCTTGAGTGGAGAAGCCATTGTCTTCAGAAATCTTGGTGTAGTTGAACTGACAGTTACTGTGTTGTGACCTGGAGTTCACAATTAAAAGGGTCACCCAAGCAAAGTCATGGAGTTTTTTAGTTATGAATATGATTGTTGGCACATCCTATGAAATATATCTAAATTGAATTATGGTACCAGATAAAATCATAGATGGGAATGAAGCCTGTGTATCATCCATTATCATGTGTAATCATTAAATGATTTAGTACCCTCTTGAAAAAAAAAATAAAGGCATCAAGAGAAAAACAAAGTCATATACAGGGGAATCTTAATAAAACTATCAACTGATTTCTCTGCAGCAACTTTACAGACCAGGAGGGAGTGGCATGATATATTCAAAGTGCTGAAAAGTAAAAACCTGCAACCTCGAATATTCTACCCAGCAAGATTATAATTTAGAATAGGAGAGATAAAGAACTTCTCAGGCAAGCAAAAACCAAAAGAATTCATCAGTACTAAACCTACCCTAAAAGAAACGTTGAAGGGTCTTCTCTAAATAGAAAAGAAGAATCTATAGGAAAGGGAAAATCACAGTAGAAAAGGAAAATATATAGAAAGTATTGAAGATCACTTAAATAAGCCAGTACATGGATTAAAAGAGAAAAATTGTAAAAGAAACTATAACTACAATAAACAGTAAAGGAATAAGCATAAAGGTGTAAAATATGACATCAAAAACACAAAATGAGGGTGAGCGGACTAAAAAATATAAATCTTTTAGAATGTGTTTGAACTTAAATGACTATCAGTTTAAATCAAGTAGATATAATTATGGTTCATCATATATGAACCCCATGGCAACCACAAATAAAAAACCTATGATAGATACACAAAAAACCAAAAGAAAGGAACCCAAGCATACTACAAAATAAAATCATCATACCACAACTGGCAAAACAGGAAGAAATGAACATAGAAGAACTACAAAGACAACTGGAAAATAAGGATTAAAATGGCAGTAAGTACATACCTATCAATAATAACTTTAAATGTCAATGAACTAAATGTTCCAATCAAAAGATATAGGGTGACTAACTGAATAAAAAACCTAGATTCATCTATATACTGCTTACAAGAGCCTCACTTCAGGGTGAAAGACACACAAGGACTGACAGTGAGGGGATGGAAAAAGATACTTCAAGCAAACAGAAACAAGTAAGTGAGGGTAGCAATACTCAAATCAGACAATATAGACTTGAAAACAAAGCCCATACTGAAAGACAAAGAAGGGCCTTATATAATGATAAAGGGATTGATACAAGAAGAGGATATTACACTCATTAACATATGCACACCCAATACAGGAACACCTAAATATATAAAGCAAATACTAACAGACATGAAGGGAGAAATTGACAATAATACAATAATAGTAGGAGACTTTACACCCCACTGACATCATAGACATATCAACCAGACAGAAAATCAATAAGACAACAGTATTCTTAAATAATACAATAAACCAGTTGGCATTAATTGATATCTACAAGACATTACATCCAAAAGTAGGTGAATACACATTCATTTCCAGAGCGCATAGAATGTTCTACAAGGTAGATCATATACTAGGTCACAAAGTAAGCCTCAACAAATTTAAGAGGGTAGAAATTATATTGAGCATTTTTTTTCCAACTACAATGGTATGAAACTAGAAATCAACTACAGAAAGAAAAACGGTAAAAGAACAAACAACATGCTACTAAAAAACCAGTGAGTCAATGATGAGATCAAAGACGAAGTCAGAAAATACCCCAAGACAAGTGAAAATGGAAACACAACTTTCCATCAACAAAATGAATAAACCTACAGAATGGGAGAAAATATTTGCAAACTGTGAAAGCAACAAGGAGTTAGTATCCAAAATATACAAACAGCTCATACAACTCAATATCGAAAAAAAACCCCCAACCCAATCAAAGAATGGGCAGAAGACCTGAATAGACATTTCTCCACAGAGGACATACAGGTAGCTAATAGGCACATGAAAAGATGTTCAACAACACTAATCATCAGAGAAATGCAGTTCAAAACCACAATGAGATATCACCTCACACCTGTCAAAATGACTATCATCAAAATGTTTGCAAATAACAAATGTTGGAGAGGATGTGGAGAAAAGGGAACCCATGTACACTGTTGGTGGAAATTGGTGCAGCCACTATGGAAAACAATATGGAGGTTTCTTTAAAAACTAAAAATAGAACTACCATATGATACAGTAATTCCACTTCTGGGTATATCCAGACAAAAATGGAAACACTAATTCTAAAAGATACATGTACCCCAATGTTCATAGCAGCATTATTTACAGTAGCAAAGACATGGAAGAAAACCAAGTGAACAATGGATTAAGAAAGTGTTGAAATATTATGGAATATTATGCAGCCATAAAAAAGAATGAGTGGCTTCCCTGGTGGCGCAGTGGTTGAGAATCTGCCTGCCAATGCAGGGGTCATGGGTTCGAGCCCTGGTCTGGGAAGATCCCATATGCTGCGGAGCAACTAGGTCCGTGAGCCACAATTACTGAGCCTGCGCATCTGGAGCCTGTGCTTCGCAACAAGAGAGGCTGCGATAATGAGAGGCCCACGCACCGCAATGAAGAGTGGTCCCCACTTGCCACAACTAGAGAAAGCCCTCGCACAGAAATGAAGACCCAACACAGCCATAAATAAATAAATAAATAAATAAATAAATAAATAAATAAATACCTTTCATCCTTTTAAAAAAAAGAAAAGAATGAAATACTGTCATTTGCAGCAACGTGGATAGACCTAGAAAAAATTATGCTTGGTGAAATAAGTCAGAGAAAGACAAATATCACTTATATGTGGAATCTAAAAATAATACAAGTGGGGGCTTCCCTGGTGGCACAGTGGTTAAGAATCCGCCTGCCAATGCAGGGGACACGGGTTCAAGCCCTAGTCCGGGAAGATCCCACATGTCACGGAGCAACTAAGCCCGAGCACCACAACTACTGAGCCTGCACCCTAGAGCCCGTGAGCCACAACTACTGAAGCCTGTGCGCCTAGAGCCCGTGCTCCACAACAAGAGAAGCCACCGCAGTGAGAATCCTGTGCACCACAACGAAGAGTAGCCCCTGTTCACCGCAACTAGAGAAAGCCTGTGCGCAGCAATGAAGAACCTAGGGGCAAGACAGGAATAAAGACGCAGACCTACTAGAGAATGGACTTGAGGACATGGGGAGGGGGAAGGGTAAGCTAGGATAAAGTAAGAGAGTGGCATGGACAAATACACACTACCAAGTGTAAAATAGATAGCTAGTAGGAAGCAGCCGCAAAGCACAGGGAGATAGCTCGGTTCTTTGTGACCACCTAGAGGGGTGGGATAGGGAGAGTGGGAGGGAGGGAGATGCAAGAGGGAAGAGATATGGGGATATATGTATATGTATAGCTGATTCACTTTGTTATAAAGCAGAAACTAACACACCATTGTAAAGCAAGTATACTCCAATAAAGATGTTAAAAAAAAAGAAAAAGACCCAATGCAGCCAAAAATAAATATTTAAAAAAAGGAAAAAAATACAAATGAATGTACTATGTATACAAAACAGAAACAGACTCACAGATATAGAAAACAAACTTGTGCTTACCAAAGGGGAGAGGGAAGGGGGAAGGAACAAATTAGAGGTATGGGATTAACAAATATAAACTACTGTATATAAAATAGATAAACATTAAGGATATACTGTATAGCACATTATCTTGTAATAACCTAAAGTGGAGTATAATCTGCAAAAATACTGAATCACTATGCTGTACACTGGAAACTAACACAATATTGTAAATCAACTATACTTCATTTTATAAAGGGGGGGTGCTTACAATATCACCTAATTCCAAGTGTTGCTCTTCCACACACAGAGAAATATCAAAATTGATTTTAAGACACTACAAATGCCCTGTCATTCTGAATGAAGATGGAAAGTTCAAGGGATATACAGCAAAGAACAGGAGCAGTTTTGGGGTTTAATTGTTAGATAATCACCATGAAAACTCTGAACATCTGAAAAGTTTGCATTGTGAAGACAAATTGTCTTAGGGTTCTGCAGAATGTATGTGAGTTCATGGGTGGTGAGTTTCACTATACGTGTTATCATTGTAGACACAGCATGTATTGAAAATAGAGTTTTTACTTTATGGTTCTTTTGAAGCTGTGTCAGAAGAACATAAAGTGTTTAAGTGGTTGGAAGAGAAGTAATTCACAGTTGGATCTGCGTCAGACAGCATAGGCTGGAGCCTGTGAACATTGCCTCCAGACTGATATCACATTGTGCAGACCCTGGATGAAATGGCTACTGCTGAGAATAGTGAATAAATTTTCACTTTACCTACACAGGCAGAAAGTAACAAAGTTCTGAGTTTTTAAAATATGAGGTCTAAAGTGAAAACTGCTATATGCTGATTTTCTACCCTGGGGTACAGTCTGGCTGCCAGGAAAAAGGTGAGTGTCAAATGGTAACATAATTTGGAAAAATCTATTGATGTTTAATGCTTCTGAAGCTATTAAAACTTGAATGACAACTCCAAAATTTTTCTGAAAATGTGTCAAAATAGAAATCTTGCATACAAGCTATGACCTCATGTTAAAAACAAAACAAAACAAAAAAGTTTTATTAAGTGGAGCCGTAGATCAGGTCTGAATCTGCAGATACAAAGAAGCAAACTTGTTTGGGAGAGAATCTATAGATCCAGCATGGGAACTGACTAAAAATGGAGGGTGGGAATGCAAGGAGAGTTTTCCTTGGAAAGAAAGGGAAGAATGTAAATTTGTAGTTCAAGGAGATGAGGGTGAGAATTCTGTGATCCCTCTGAGAAAGTAAAAACGTGTGAACTTCTCAGTCCAACCAGTGCCAAATCTTTCATAATATTAGAGATGCAAATCCTGTGGATTGGCATTCGAGTAAGTTGTAAATTAGTGGTTCTCAAATGTTAGTGAGTATAAGAATCATCAAAGGAGCTGATTTTAAATATAGCAAGCCAGACCCCACCCTTGGAGATTCCATTTCAGTTGATCTGGGGTTGGGGCAGAAATCCACAAATGAATAAGTGTTTCAGATATTGTAATTCAAGGCTTTGCATTTTGAGAAATACGCTGTCTCTTCAGGAGTAAATGAATCTGAAATTCTCTTCCCTCTGCTTTCAAAAAAGAATCCCCCAACTTTCACAAGGTGTTTTTTGTTCTTTCTTAAAAGATATAGCATTGAAATAGCAGCAGCATTACCCACCACCAACCCTTAACACGTTTTTTTAGGGCTTACTATGTTTCAAGCATTGTAAACCCTTTACTTATGTAATAATAATATTAAGTACCACTTACTGAGTATTTATTAACTGCCAGGCACTGTTATCTAATTAAACACAAG
Source organism: Balaenoptera acutorostrata (assembly GCF_949987535.1). Taxonomy (NCBI): domain Eukaryota; kingdom Metazoa; phylum Chordata; class Mammalia; order Artiodactyla; family Balaenopteridae; genus Balaenoptera; species Balaenoptera acutorostrata. Next base: position 87,080,698 of record NC_080072.1, read on the forward strand.
ATATCTAAATAATATCTAATGTAATCTTCTTCCTACAAAGAAGATACTATACTTTTGCAGCTAAGGAAATTGTGACTCACAAAAGTTTGGTACCTTGTCTGAGGTCACATATTAGTAAGCAAAATACTCTGTGAATTCAAAGACTGTGCTCTTTCCAATGCTTTACTTTAAAATGATCTAATGATTGGGAGACGAAAACATCTCCTGATGTGACAAATTCCTGCAAGTGTATATAACTGGCTAATTTTTTTTTTTTAATTTTATAGCTACTTTATTTATTTATTTATTTATTTATTTTGGCTGTGTTGGGTCTTCGGTTCGTGCGAGGGCTTTCTCTAGTTACGGCAAGTGGGGGCCGCTCTTCATCGCGGTGCAGGGACCGCTTTTCATCGCGGTGCGCGGGCCTTTCACTATCGCAGCCCCTCCCGTTGCGGGGCACAGGCTCCAGACGCGCAGGCTCAGCAGTTGTGGCTCACGGGCCCAGCCGCTCCGTGGCATGTGGGATCTTCCCAGACCAGGGCTCGAACCCGTGTCCCCTGCATTAGCAGGCAGACTCTCAACCACTGTGCCACCAGGGAAGCCCTGGCTAATTTTTTTTATTGAAGTATAGTTGACTTACAATGTTGTGTTAGTTTCCAGTAACTGGCTAATGTTCTAGATGAAACTGTGATGAAAGAAATTTTCACATATTGAGGTATATAGAAGTCATTCTGGCTTATATTTGATTTGGCTTGAGCTTTATGCTAACTAAAATAGCCTGTCTTATGCACTATCAAACATAGATTGCACATCTGCTTTAAACATTAAAGAAAAAAATGCATTTAAAAATCAAAATTGAGTAATTGTGGTTCAGGCATCCAAAATGGAGCCAGGTGGCTGTTGAGGATGTGGTTTCAGACACATTCCTGCATCACTGAGAACTTGAATGTTCTGAACTGTATCAAACACAAGGGCACCACCAGCCATACTCAGAACAATAGCTATTAGCAGCTGCCAGCGGCAACCTTATCTTCTCAAGGTCTTCCCTTGCAACTATGCAAACATTTCAGACCCCAACCAGTACTTAACAAGCACCCTTCTTTCTTGCCAGCTACAGTCCTAATTCTTGACAAACAACTTACGTAACTTTGCAGGTTTTGCCTATATAAACCCCCCCCCCCCCCCATTTTGTAGTCTACCAGAAGAAAATTCAAGTGCTTCTTGAATCTGTGTCTCCCAGGCTTTAGTCTTCAGTTTGGCTCAAATAAAACACTTTTCTATTCCTATTATGGATTTTTTTTTTTTTTTCATTGACATTGCTTTGTGTAGTTGGCAGGCAGGATATTAGAAAAACCCACCTGAGATCAACTGGAGTCTACTTTGGACTGGCACTTGATACCAAGCATGGGAACATTGACCCCCCAACCCTGGCTTCACAGCTCTCTTTGGGTGTCTCAATGACTTCTTCCTGATATCTGGATCTCCTTATCTTTTATTTTCCTTCCAGTTTTATTGAGATATAATTGACATACAGCACTGTATAAGTTTAAGGTATACAGTATATTGATTTCACATATATTGCAACGTGATTATCAAAATAAGTTTAGTAAATATCCATCATCTCATACAGGTACAAAATTAAATAGAAAAAAAAATGTTTTCTTGTGATGAGAACTCGGGATTTATTCTCTTAACTTTCAGATATAACATACAGCAGTGTTAATTGTATTTATCATGTTGTGTATTACATCCCTAGTACTTACTTATCTTACATCTGGGAGTTTATACATTTTAACTGCCTTCATCCAATTCTCCCTCCCCCTACCAGCCACCTCTGATAACCACAAATCTAATCTCTTTTTCTATGAGTTTATTAGTTTGTTTGCTTGCTTTTAAATATAATTGACCTACAATACTATGTTAGTTCCTGTTACACAACATAGTGGTTCAATATTTCTATTCATTTCAAAATGATCACCATGATAAGTCTAGTTATAATATGTCACCATACAAAGATATTACATAGTTATTGACTATATTCCCTACACTGTACATTTAATAACCATGATTCATTTGTTCTGCAACTGAAAGTTTGTATCTCTTAATCTCCCTCATCTATTTCTTTTCTCTCCTCAACCCCCTCCCCTCTTGAAACCACCTGTTTGTTCTCTATATCTATGACTCAGTTTCTGTTTTATGTTTGTTCATTTGTTTTATTTTTTAGATTCCACATACAAATGAAATCATACAGTATTTGTTTTTCTCTGTCTGACTATTTCATTTAGCATAATGCCATCTAGGCCCATCCACGTTGTCCAAAAAACAAGATTTCCTTCTTTTTTATGGCTGAGTAATATTCCATTGTATATGTATATATGTACATCTTCTTTAACCATTCATTTATTGATGGGTAGTTGATTTGCTTCCATATCTCAGCTATTGTAAACAGTGCTGCTATGAACATGGGTGTGCATATGTTTTCTAATTAGTGTTTTCATTTTCTTTGAATAATACCCAGGAGTTGAATTGCTGGATCATATGGTAGTTCTATTTTTAATTTTTTCAGGAATTTTCATACTTTTTTTCCATAGTGACTGCACCAATTTACATTCCCTCCAACAGTGCATGAAGGTTCCCTTTTCTCCACATCATTTGTTATTTGTGGTCTTTTTGATGATAGCCATTCTGACATGTGTGAGGTGATATCTCATTGCAGTTTTGATTTGCATTTCTCTGATGAAAACAATGTTGAGCACATTTTCATGTGCCTATTGGCCATCTATATGTCTTCTTTGGAAAAATGCCTGTTCAGGTCCACTGCCCATTTTTAATGGGTTGTTTGTTTTTTTGTTGTTAAGTTGTATGTGTTCTTTACATATTTTGGATATTAACCCTTAATCAGATACATGATTTGGAAATATCTTCTCCTATTCAGTGGGTTACTTTTTCATTTTGATGATGGTTTCTGTCACTGTGTAGAAGCTTTTTAATTTGATGTAATCCAATTGGTTTATTTTTGTTTTTGTTTCCCTTGCCTTTGGAGTCGGATCCACAAAAATATCACTAAGACTAATGTCAATGGGGCTACTGCCTATGTTTTCCTCTAGAAAATGTATGATTTCAGGTCTTATATTAAGTCTCAATCCATTCTGAGTTAATTTTTCTGTATATTGTAAGATAGTGGTCTAATTTCATTCTTTTTCACATGGCTGTTCCGTTTTCCCAGCACCACTTACTGGCGAGACTGTCTTTTCTCCACTGCATATTCTTGCCTCTTTTGTTGTAGATTAATTGACCATAAATGTGTGGTTCTATTTCTGGGCTTTCTATCCTGTTCCATTGATCTATGTATCCGTTTTTGTGTCAGTACCATACTGTTTTGATGACTATAGCTTTGTAATATAGTCTGAAGTCAGGGAGCAAGATACCTTCAGCTCTGTTCTTCTTTCTCAAGATTGTTTTGGCTATTTGGGATCTTTTGTGTTTCCCTACAAATTTCCCTACAAATTCTAGTTCTGTGAAAAAATACCATTAGCATTTTGATAAGGATTGCACTGAATCTGTATATTGCCTTGGGTAACGTGGTAATTTTAACAGTATTAATTCTCCCAATTCATGAACATGGTCTATCTTTCCATCTCTTTGTGTTGTCTTCAACTTAATCCGTTTCTTACAGTTTTCTGGGTACAGGAATTTTTCCTCCTTAGGTATGTTTATACCTTGGTATTTTATTCTTTTTGATGTGATTGCAAATGGGGTTGTTACCTTAATTTCTCTTCTGATAGCTTGTTGTTAGTGTATAGAAATGCAACGGATTTCTGTGTATTAATTTGTACCCTGCACCTTTACTGAATTCATTGATGAGTTCTAGTAATTTCTTGGTGGCATCTTTAGGATTTTCTCTGTATCATGTCATTTGCAAACAGTGACAGTTTTACTTCTTCTTTTCCAATTTGGATTTCTTTTATTTTTTTTTCTTTATCTGTTTACTGTGACTAGGACTTTCAATACTACATTGAATAAAAGTGGCAAGAGTAGGCATACTTGACTTCTTAATCTTAGAAGAAATGCTTTCAGCTTTTCACCATTGAGTATGATGTTAGCTGTGGGCTTATCATTTATGGCGTTTATTATGTTGAGGTATGTTTCCTCTATACCCACTTTGTGGAAAGTTTTTTGTTTTTGTTTTTATTTATTTTTTTGCTATGTGTTTTTTTTTTTGTAGTATAATTGTTTACAATGTTGTGTTAGTTTCTGCTGTACAGTGAAGTGAATCAGCTATATGTATACATATATCCCCTCCCTCTTAGACCTTGCTCCCCCCCACCCCCCCACCCCCATCTAGGTCATCACAGAGCACCAAGCTGAGCTCCCTGTGCAATACAGCAGGCTCCCACTAACTGTCTATTTTACACATGGTAGTGTATTTATGTCAAACCTAATCTCCAAATTTATCTCACCCTCCTCTTCACCCCTGGGTCCACACATCTCTTCTCTATGTCTGTGTTTCTATTCCTGCCCTGCAAATAGGTTCATCTGTACCATTTTTCTGGATTCTACATATATGCATTAATATACAATATTTGTTTTTCTCTTTCTGACTTACTTCACTCTGTATGACAGACTCTAGGTCCATCAACATCTCTACAAATGACCCAATTTCATTTCTTTTTATGGCTGAGTAATATTCCATTATATATATGTATCACATCTTCCTTATCCATTCATCTGTCAAAGGACATTTAGGTTGCTTCCATGTCTTGGCTATTGTAAACAACGCTGCATTGAACATTGGGATGCATGTATCCTTTCAAACCAAGGTTTTCTCCAGATACGTGCCCAGGAGTGGGATTGCTGGATCATATGGTGGCTTTATTTTTAGCTTTTTAAGGAATATCCATACTGTTCTCCATAGTGGCTGTACCAATTTACATTCCCACCAACAGTGTAGGAGGATTCCCTTTCCTCCACACCCTCTCCAGCATTTACTGTTTATAGATTTTTTGATGATGGCTATTTTGATTGGTGTGAGGTGATATCTTATTGTAGTTTTGAGTTGCATTTCTCTAATAATTAGCAATTTTGACCATCTTTTCATGTACCTCTTAGCCATCTGTATGTCTTCTTTGGAGAAATGTCTACTTAGGTCTTCTGCCCACTTTTTGATTGGGTTGTTTATTTTTATAATATTGAGTCACATGAACTGTTTGTAAATTTTGGAGACTAATCCTTTGTCAGTCAATCATTTGCAAATATTTTCTCCCATTCTGTGGGTTGTTTTTTCATTTCGTTTTGTTTACGGTTTCCTCTTTTGAGTTTAATTAGGTCCCATTTGTTTATTTTTGTTTTCATTTCCATTACTCTGGGAGATGGATTGAAAAAGACATTGCTGTGATTTATATAATAGAGTGTTCTGCCTATGTTTTTCTCTAAGAGTCTTATAGTATCTGATCTTACATTTAGGTCTTTAATCCATTTTGAGTTTATTTTTGTGTATGGTGTAACTTCTCCTTTTTCGTTTTTTCTCTGCTTTTCTTGGTGAGTCTGGCTATCTTTTCAAAGAACCAGCTCTTAGTTTCACTGATCTTTTCTATTGGTTTTTTAGTCTCTATTTCATTTATTTCTGCTCTGATCATTATGAGTTTTCTTTCCCTCTATTAACTTTGGGTTTTGTTTGTTCTTTTTCTAGTTACTTTAGGTATAAGGTTAGGTTGTTTATTTGAGATTTTCTTGTTTCTTGAGGTAGGCTTGTATCACTAAAAACCTGCCTTTTAGAACTGCTTTTGCTGCATCCCAGAGATTCTGGATCATTGTGTTTTCATTTTCATTTGTCTCCAGGCATTTTTAAATTTCTTCTTTGATTTCTTCAGTATTCCATTTGTTGTTTAGTCGCATAGCTTACCCTTCATGTGTTTGTGTTTTTTGCAGTGTTTTTCTAGTAATTGATTTCTAGTCTCATAAGAAAAGGTACTTGATATGATTTCAATTTTCTTAAATTTACCAAGACTTGTTTTATGGCCTAGCATTGTTCTATCCTGGAGAATGTTCCATGTGCACTCAAAAAGAATGTGTATTCTGCTGCTTTTGGATGGAATGTGTATACACACACACACACACACACACACATCTATTAAGTTCATTGGATCTAATGAGTCATATAAGGCCAATCTCACCTCATTGCTATCTGGATGATCTGTCTAGTGATGTAAGCGGGGTGTTAAAGTCCTCTAATATTATTGTGTTATGTCAATTTTTTTCCCTTTACATCTGTTAATATTTGCTTTGTGTATTTAGGTTCTCTTATGTTGGGTGCGCATATATTTATGATTGTTATATCTTAATTCTTGGACTGATCCCTTGATCATTATGTAATGCCCCTCTTTGTCTTTTTTTGCAATCTTTGTTTTAAAGTCTATTTTGTCTGATATGGGTATTGCTTCTGCAGCTTTCTTTTGATTTCCCTTTACATGGAATAACTTTTTCCATCCTTTCACTTTCACTCTGTGTGTGTCTTTAGATCTGAAGTGAGTCTCTTGTAGGCAGCATATATATGGTCTTGTTTTTGTATCCATTCTGCCACTCTATGTCTTTTTATTGGAGCATTTAGTCCATTTATGTTTAAAGTAGTTACTGTTAGGGATGTAGTTATTGCCATTTTGTTAATTGTTTTGGGCTCCTTTTGTACTTCATTTTTGTTCCTTTCTTCTTCTTTTGTTCCCGTCTCTTGTGATTTGATGATTATCTTTAGTGTTATGTTTGTATTTCTTCCTCTTTTTTGTGTCTTTATCTATTATAGAGTTTTGGTTTATGGTTACCATGAGATTTATATATAGCAATTTATATAGGGACTTCCCTGGTGGCACAGTGGTTAAGAATCCACCTGCTAATGCAGGAGACACGGGTTCGAGCCCTGGTCAGGGAAGATCCCACATGCCACGGAGCAACTAAGTCCATGCACCACAGCTACTGAGCCTGTGCTCGAGAGCCCGTGAGCCACAACTACTGAAGCCTGCATGCCTAAAGCCCATGCTCCACAACAGGAGAAGCCACCGCAATGAGAAGCCCATACACCACAATGAAGAGTAGCTCCCACTTGCCACAACTAGAGAAAGCCCATGCACAACAAAAAAGACCCAATGCAGCCAAATATAAATAATTAATTTTTAAAAATTTATGTATATACATAATTATTTTAATTTGCTGGTCTCTTAATTTCACACTCATTTTAACAACCCTGCATTTTACTCCCTCTCCCACAATTACTGTTTTTGATATCATATTTTACATCTTTTTGTTTTGTGTGCCCTGTAACTATTTATTGCAGATATAGATGATTTTATTATTCTTGTCTTTTAACCTTCCTACTAGCTTTGTACATGGTGATTTACTACCTTTTCCCTTGCTGTTTTTAATATTCCTCTTTAATTTTTGCTATTTTAATTACAGTGTATCTTGACACTGTCCTCTTTGGGTTGATCCCATTTTTGACTCTGTGCTTCCGGGACCTGGATGAACCTCCTTATCAGAAGTTTGACAGTCCTGTGAATTTTATTTGGACTCTTAAGACTGGAGTCTTAAGGAGGTACTGGTACTTTTCCTAAGCAGGGTACTAGAGGGAATTTCTTAGTTTGGGACTGAGGGGAAATTTCCTTGGCAGGAAAGGCCTAGAAGGAACTTTTGATTGAACTGGGTTTGCTGATCTTTTTATTGTGGCTTAAAATTGCAGAGATTTGTATATATGGTCTCAACAAATTGTTTGACAACAAAATGAGTGACTGAGTCCATTCAACTCTGAAGAGAAGGCTCCTTCTGGCCACAAGATGCTTTCAGGTGACTGGGAATCTAGTGAAAGTATTTGAGGATTGATCTTTGTGACAAGTAACAGTTCCATTGGGTGCCCCATCATGACACTTAAGTAATTTACAGCTCACCTGGCAACACACACATATGGATTTTGTTCTCTTAGCCCCCATGATGGTTTTTAGACTGCCAGTGGGAGAAACCAAGACACAAAAGAGCAGAACCAACTCAAGGGTGACACCTTAAGGAGCTAAGCTCACAAATAACACATTTTGGACCCAGTACACTGTCCTTAGAAATTGTTCAGACTGTAGTAAAATAAAACTAAAAGAAAATAGAAATCATGTTTTTAAAGTTGACAAGCTCCTGGACATGCAGCCACCCCAGGAACACCAGCTGGCTTCATATACAATTGAAATGGAGCCAATATTTGAAAGTACATATCTTTACCAAGCAATGACCATGATGGGGCTCTTTTGACATTCCAAAACTGGGTTTTGCATACACAGTGAGAGAAATCTGACATCATAAACATCTTCTCAAATGAGGGAACAAAAGTATTCCTAGGAGAAAGCTTGAAGTTATAACTCTTATCATGTCCTGGAAATGTAAACACAGCCCACATAGCCTGATACTACAGCCTTGGCTTAACCAGTAGAACATAAAACAAAACAAACAAACAAACAAAGGGATAAGAGGTCTTTTTTTAAACTCAAGCAAATAAACAACTTATTTATAAGCTGGTGAGTTTTATATTGTAATACCTGATTCATGACTCAGTTTTAAAATGAAAACTCTGAGATCTCTCTGTCTATCTGGATGCATGTATATGTATGTATGTTATAAATATGATATATTTCTATCTCCAGGTGGTTTGCCAAGCTTAAATTATAAATGACCTCTATTTCACTGACTTGAACAAATAAGCATTATATAAAGTTTCAAAAATACAATAGAAGGAATTCCCTGGTGGTCCAGTGGTTAGGACTCTGTGTTTTCACTGCCGAGGCCTGGGTTCAGGCCCTGGTTGGGGAACTAAGATGCCACAAGCCACATGGTGTGGCCAAAAATAAATTAATTAATTAAATTAAATAAATAAATAAGTAAATAATACAATAGAAATTAAGCCAAATGAATTTCAGTTTCATGGGCTCTGGGAAGTATTCAACATTAAGTTAATATTTGGTATTAAAGTTAGTTTAAGTTGTTGTTTTGTTAATACATACATGTCTTTAGAATCATCAACATTAAGTATAATACTTTGATTGTACATAGGTTTACTGAAAGCCAATAAGCTCATGTTATCTCTGTTACAAAATTGTCAAGGAGAAAAATAACTTGGTATGATGATATTTTCATAAGTAATAAAATAGATATAAATGGTTTAAACATTTTTAGGTGAACTCTGTGAGAATAACTGTTTTATGGTATGTCTACTCAAAAATAGTTTCTCCAGATTTTTGGTAACTTGAAGCTTTAAAGTTTTGCTAAATTAAGTTAAATAATGGGAATTCATTGAATGCCTAAATTATTTTTAAATAAGCTAACATACTGCAACATTAATTGCTAAAGAATTCTATGTTTGGGACTTCCCTGGTGGTACAGTGGATAAGACTCCATGCTCCCAATGCAGGGGGCCCAGGTTCAATCTCTGGTCAGGGAACTAGATCCCACATGCATGCCGCAAGTAAGAGTTCACATGCCACAACTAAGGAGCCCACATGCCACAACAAAGGAGCCTGCCTGCCGCAGCTGTGACCCAGCACAACCTAAATAAATAAATAAATGGAAGAATTCTATGTTTACCTACTTTTAACCTCTTATTGCAGAGAGACTATTAATATATTTTATGCTTTATTGAGAAATTATTATAAAGTGGCATATGTTTTTAGAAATTAAAATTTTAAAAGGACTGTATATGTAAAGTAGGATATGTGTTGGTAAGAGAAAGTACGAAGAATGGAATTTTTTTGTTAAGGAAAAAGAAAGTGATTTTGTCCTGAAACTGGTTATTTCTAAATGGACCACCAGGGAATTCCCTTGAGACGTCTTTTTAAAGTTCAAGTTGAGATTCCTAATGAAAAGTTCCAGCAAAGCCAAATTTAAATGAGTCTATATGATCAATTACACTTACACAAATAATTAGGACAAGTTTATTGAAACCAGACTTATTTTGCCAACAAATTAGTCTTAATTTGGCTATATTTGGTAGAAATGAGGGTAATTTTAGAGATAAAAACTTGTATCAGTAATATACCTTTGTGGATATTAAGTGTTGTGTTGTTAATTGTCTTTGAGGTTTAGTACTTACTGACTCAGACTCACTTCCTATATGGCTCCTTGTTGCTGTGTCACATTATTGTAAAGTTTAATTGAATTATTAAAGGGACATTCTAAGCTCATTTTGAAGCTCTCCACAGTAATATATCTTTGGATGAAGATCAGGTGCCCCATGAACAGCAACCAGGAGATTGTGCATACTAGAAAAAACATCATTTAAAGGACTCTCTCCAACCTAGATGGAAGAACCCTTATCAAGTACTCTTAACTAGCTCATGTGCAGTGAAACTGAAGGGAATTGACTCTTGAATTTATATTTTCCACTTTAAAAAGGCCCCTGAATGTGGTCTTTTGAAAGGACTTCTGACCTCAAACTCACCATAAAAACAATGCTCAAATAGAGGAGAAAAGACACCTACAAAAGGTCAAGAAGAAGACAACAGCAGTGGTAGATAACTGACACAGAAATCTAGACCAGGCCTGTAAGACCCATCCTACTAATTCAGTTTTACTGTTTACCAAATATTTTTCTCCCTATCAAAATGGAAAGCTACTTCTTTACTTTTAGCTGTACTTTCAACTCAATGTTCAGGATGGAAAGAAAATTTTTTAGTGAAGCTATTACAGAGTATAGTTACTTATTACATGTATCACTGCTTGCTTTAAATCTACTGCTAAAAGCACACATACAATGTTTGTGTGATAATTTGATATAATTGATAAAAATGTATAGCCTATAAAATGTTTCCCCAGCAGCATATATCTCTGTGCTTGTTCACTATGTCTGATTGGTTTCCCCACAAAGTGCATAACTAGGCAAATATAAAGACACACTCTCACACCCACACCCAGACACAGACAAAGAATACCACCACTGAGGGACATGGTGGACCCAGGGCAGGCAACAACCACCCTCGCATCAAGGAACAAATATTTAGATCAACAGTAATTTCTATCAGCTTAATTAGCCATCGGTATTCTTATTCCTTCTTATCTACTGCTCTGTTGATTGACAAAGAAAAGATGAACAAAAAAAAAAACAAAAACAAAGGGGCTTCCCTGGTGGCACAGTGGTTAAGTATCTGCCTGCCAGTGCAGGGGACACGGGTTCAAGCCCTGGTCCGGGAAGATCCCACATGCCATGGAACAACTAAGTCCGTGCACCACAACTACTGAGCCTGCGCTCTAGAGTCCATGAGCCACAACTACTGAGCCTATGTGCCACAACTACTGAAGCCCACATACTTAGAGCCCGTGCTCCGCAACAAGAGAAGCCACTGCAATGAGAAGCCTGCGCACTGCAATGAAGAGCCTCCCCTGCTCCCCGCAACTAGAGAAAGCCCGCACGCAGCAACGAAGACCCAACACAGCCAAAAATAAATAAATAAAATAAATAAATTAAAAAAAAAACAAAAAACAAAGAAAAGATGACCAAAAAACCAAAGCTTTGTTTTAAACTCCTGGTAAATATAAGTTGTACACCCCATATGATTGAGTGGTAGGGCAATTAAAGTATTTGCCTAGAGGCCTCTGATATGTGCCTTTTTTGGCACTTTCAGCCCAGAGTAAAAGAATGTGCCTTCTGCCCTAGAATCTCTTACCTGACAGCACAGAAGAGCAGCCATGGTGATTGGAAAGAGCTCTGCTTGATCTGAGTTGGAAAAACCGGATCTGCCTCTCAGCTCTGCCTTTCATTAGCTCTGTGTTTGGGGGCTGGTCATTTGTCCTTTCTGAGCCTCAGCCTTCTCCTTTTTAAGATATGTTATGAATAAAAATAAACACTTCTCAAGATAAAAGAGAATTAAGTAAAATAATTCCCTAACAAACAGTAAGTGTGCAATATGCTGTTTATAAGTGCAGTTTAACCCTAACTTCATGCAGCTTGAAAATTGAGGGACTTCCCTGGTGGTCCAGTGGGTAAGACTCTGTTCTCCCAATGCAAGGGGCCTGGGTTTGATCCCTGGTAGGGGAACTAGATCCCACATGCATGCTGCAACTAAGAGTTTTCACGCTGCAACCATGAGCCTGCATGCCGCAACTAAGAAGTCCACATACTGCAACTAAAAAGATCCTGCATGCCACAGTGAAGATCCTGCATGCCACAACTAAGATCTGGTGCAGCTGAAAGAAAGAAAGAAAGAAAGAGAGATGAGAGAGAAAGAGAAAGAAAGAGAGAAAGAAGTATTAAAAAATAATTTAAGGGGCTTCCCTGGTGGCGCAGTGGTTAAGAATCTGCCTGCCAATGCAGGGGACACGGGTTCGAGCCCTGGTTCAGGAAGATCCCACATGCTGCGGAGCAACTAAGCCCATGCACTACAACTACTGAACCTGTGCTCTAGAGCCCGTGAGCCACAACTACTGAGCCCACGTGCCACAACCACTGAAGCCCGCGCACCTAGAGCCCGTGCTCTGCAACAAGAGAAGCCATAGCAATGAGAAGCCCGTGAACCACAACGAAGAGTAGCCTCCACTCGCTGCAACTAGAGAAAGCCTGCACGCAGCAACGAAGACCCAACACAGCCAAAAATTTTAAAAATTAAATAAATAATTTTTTTAATTAAAAAAATAATTTAAAAAAAGAAAAAGAAAATTTCTCCAGTATCACCGTGTTTGTAGATAAACTTTAAAATATGCTCAATACATTGAGCTTAACGAACCACTCATAAACATTCTCAAACTATTCAGGGTGGTGATAGATATAGATCAAAAGAAGGAAGCACCATGAATATTTCATAAAGAAGTAAACTGCCTTTGAAAAAGCAACTTCAACTGCCTGTAGTTAAAAGAAGTTTAGTTGGCTCATTACTGTAATGGAACATTTAGAACTACAGATTTCATGCCCCCTCTTTATTATACTGTGGGAGCACAGCTTAAGCATCTAATAAAAATGGGTACATGTCTATTCCAAAGATTTTTATATATAGCCAAGCATTTATTGATACATTCAATAGATACTTATCTAATGATAATGATGGACCAGCTAGGAGCTAAAATTTAGCATTGAAGAGAGTCTCCATAGATGAGAAACAAACATGGGAGAGACACACAAACAAAACTATACAATGTGATAAGTCTATGAACATGTTAGGAATGAGGCTCAGAAAAGGGAATTATCTGGGGATAAGTTTCAAGAGGTAATAACACATAATAGCAATCTTAGCAAATTAATTAACCAGGGAAAGAAAGAGAGGAAGTTTCAGGCAAAGTGAATACATGTGCAAGCTTACTGCAGTACAAGAGAGCATGGTATACTTGAAAACTACAAATAGATGAAAATGGTTGGAAATGAGAGGTAGGGTGGGACAAGTAAGATAGGTAAACAGAAGAGAAGCTATGTGGATTAGCTAAGAAGGCTCTTCTGTGCCAAATTTTTTAAAAAGACATTCTGGAAGCAAGAAAATGATAAAATACATCTAGAAGAAGGATAAGTAACATATTCAGAAGAAAAGGGAACAGAAATAGTTATTTTGTCTCTAACTACTGGGGGTACTCTAGGCATCCAGGACAGGATTCTGGGTGGTGGAATTTCAAGGTGCTGACAGATGAACCCTATCTGCTTGAGGAAGGCTCTGAGACCTCATATAGGAATGGCATGGATCAGGTACCAAAATGACTGGGGGGCAGGTGGGAACGGCAAAATGTATTATGTCCAGTGGACCAAAATGGACAGCTAAGCAATAAGAAAATAGTAGAAGTGAAAAGGGGGCTGTCCCCTGGAGATGGCTTCTAGATTGACTGAGAGCCCCAAATTAGAAGAAAACAATGGCAGCACTACCAGTTTATAACAATTTTCACACACTCCTGTCTGGGTCAATGGAGCAAAGATGGAAATGTAGTTATGAAGGCTGATCAGGTTGGAGTACCTTGGGGCTTTTTTCTTAGAGCTGTGGTTTGGATCATGAATTACCTCGATAATTTCTTATGCCTAAAAGGTTAACCAAATGGCAGTCCTAGGGAGAGGAGATGGCAACCAGATACCGTGTTGGGGCTGCCAGAAACTGATAAAAACCTGTGTGTTTCCTCAATGTAAGAAAACTGTTAGATAAAAATGAGATGTTCCAAAAGATGCCCAGTTTAGTAGTGAGTTTAAGGAAGACTGGAAGAAAAGTGTAAGCCGGCAGCATACGATGTCTTCTTTTTAAAATTCATATGGTTTGTTGGCATTGTGATATGAGCAGCCCAGCTTTAATATGTGCTTGGATCTTGGCATCCCAGAATTTATCACAAGAACAGACCATCACCCAACAGAGAGCTGCTCAAAATGTGAGATGGTTAGTGGGGAGGACTGATCTGACAGCTATGGATAAAGGTGGTGAGGTGTTCCAAGACTCAATGTCTAATCTCTGTGTAGGCACAGACAAGGTTTAGAAAATTGTTGGTGGCAGGAGGCTTGACAGCGAGGGATCCCAGAAGTGGTTCAAATTAGAAATCAGACAGACGCAGTCAGAATCTTGAGATCTGCCCTTATGTGGCATAACTTCCTCCAGTGGTTGGAGAGGTACTCTATGCTTCAGCTAGCATATACTCTCAATCTCCTGAATTTGTCATACTCCCTGACCTTTAGATCTTTATTCATGCTGTTGGCTCTACCTGGAATCTCCTCCAACAACACTTTATCCCAAAGAACTTATGTTATAATAATCCCAAAGAACTTATGCTGTAATAACCACCTGCTCATATATGTCTCCCCCACTAAATCATATGCTACATGAGAATGGGGCTTGTCTGTCTCATTCTCCATTTTATCCCTAGTGTCTAGTACAATATACAACACGTAGTTTCACATAAGCTGAATGAATGAATGAACTAAAGAGAAAGAAGTTAGGTTGGATCAAGCCTATGAGCTAGAACATTAACAACCAGAATTCAATGCTTTGGTTCCAGAGGAGAACTAGCATCTTATTTGGGGCTAACTGGACAGTTTTTGAGTGACTAGGGCCAACACTGAGGTAGTACTGTGATGATTCAGGGAACCCCAGGTCCCAGGTAAGATTTGAAAACTACAAATAGATGAAAAAAGAATTTAAAAATTCTTTAAAAGTTTAAAAATTTAAATTTAAAAGAATTTAAATAATTTTAAAATTCTTTAAAAATTTAAAAATTAAAATTTTAAATTTAAAAATTTTCTTTTTTTTTTGTCTTCTTGGGTAGTTTTATTAAAACATGCTTGTAAATCATGATACATAAAAAGGACTGGTAAGTGAGAATGGAATTTAACTATAATGACTAGGACTTCTGAACATGGGAGAAATTAGGCAAAATTACTAGCCCCAGATAAAGGATGTCCTATCTCTTCAAAAGTGACCCATAATGTGGTCTACAAATGGTTCCTATCAGTAGACCCAATTATATGAAGATTGGGAGAGAAAAGCAGGTGAGGATGGACAAGCAAAGAGAAATTGCATAGGGAACTACAACTGTTACCTTTATCTAACTAGGTTGATATTTTGGAATGCTAAAGAATGTGATGGTAAAAACTTATAATCAAATGGTTTGGAGATCTGTAGTGAAACATGGTTTGTATGCAGTCCCCAAAAGAAATTAAGATGGTACTTTGTCATCCTAGCTTCACTACTTACATCTGGTTAGTGAGGCCTATGATCCTCAGTTCCCACCTCTGCTAAATGGCATAATGTATGGAAAGTGCCTAGTTCAGGGCTTCATATACAGTAGGCTCAGTAAATGGTACCTGTTGTAAATGCTGGCACCAAGACTCAGACTTAGGGGTAGGGAATGTTGTCACTTGGTTTGTCCATTCCCCTCCCCACCACCACACACACACCTTCGCAAACACATTCACAAACATTGGTAGATTTTCTGAGTTTTTCTTTAAGTAAGAAAAAGACTAGTAACTCTCTACCAAAGAGCCTGGAGCCATGTAGGCATGCTGCACACTAAAACATTAACAATTGCACAACCATATGTGTAGTCTGACTCTGAAATTAGGAACATGACATTGATGAACATACACTGCTATTTCCCAAATTTGGTGGGAACCCATCGAAATAATGACACTTTTTCCTTTATATCAGGGTTCTTTACCTTGGCTGCACATTAGAATCATCTGGAGTCCTTCTAAAAACAAATAATACTCAGATTCAACCCCAGAACAATTACATTAGAAACTCCTGGAAATAGGGCTCAAGCTTGGGTCATTTTCTAGAGGTTTTAGGTGATTCTAATGTGCTAATCCCACAATTCTAATCTGTTAAATCTGTGGCGATCACAGACTATAGCATCGGCATCACTAAGGAGCTTGTTTAAAATGCAAGATCTCAGGCCTCAGTCCAGACTGTATCAGAATCCAAACTGAATTAGAATCTGCATTTAAAAGGGGCTTCCCAGTGATTCATAATCACATCAAAGTATGGGAAGTACTGGTAGGTATCAGTGATTCTCACCTCTGGCTACACAATATAGTTATCTAAAGGACTTTTGAAAAATTCAGATTCTTGGGTTCTACCCCCTGAGATTTTTATTTAATTGGTCTGAGGAGGACTCAGAATAAATATTTTGAAAAATCACCCCTGACTACATAAACTCTGCTGCCAGGGATGAGAATCACAATGCTAAGTAGGCAATGGCAGTGATAGGCTAAATTCAGCAAGGAATGCCTTTATGAGAGGTGCTATGAAAAATGAAGTTTAACAATATTGCCTTTCTCCATGGTTACCTCGGAATTGGCACAGGGAACAAATGTGATCTGTCTAGTGTGGGGTATTCTAGTAACATGTTTAAGAAATGTCTATTTCACGTCTCTTCCATAAACATGTATGTTGCACTTTTTATTCTCTCTTTGTTATAACTGTAGTTTATTAGTAACTAGCTCTATTTGTATAATGACAATAACCAAACTGGAATATGCTACTCTTAGAGACATGACTCATGTTCTAGTTTTACTCGGTGACAAATAATTTTAAATATTTATATTAAAGCAAACATGGAGATATTACAGAGTAAAATATACATTTTTGTGAATTTTAATAAAACACAAGGCCTCAAAGAAATTTTGTGCTTTTAGTGGACATTTCAGGCTGTGCTACAGACCTCCGAGGAGAATGGATTTATTTTCCCTCTGCCCTTGGGACTAGTTCAGAGGGAAAGTTTGAGGAGCACTGAATCAATGGAATTATTTGAAATATGACACTCTTAATTGACTTGGTTTCAAATCCTCAGCAGTTGGAGGATCTTGGCTTATCTCAAATGCTAGAAATACTGTAATATTTGTCACTTCAATCCCAGCCAAGGGTCAAATGCAGTATCACAAATAGAAGGTAAAATAAATTCTAAAAGTCATTTTTTGGGGTCGACAACTTTATTCACATGATAGTTATAGGGGCTGACAAAGACTTCCTTTAACATTTCTTTCTTCTGGCAGTTGATTTAGAGTTTGGTTGCTGAGTGTGGGATGAAGGGATGTGTGGTGAAACACACCAAGGGCTTGTTAGAATTCTATGTCATCACGAATCCAGTTTACTTTTAACCTTGTGGCTTGTCTGACACATTTGCAGTAAGAGTTGGGGAATAAATCTAATGCTCCCTGGCAAACACTTAGCAGCCATTGAGAGCAGCATCTTTAGAGATCACACAATCAATACTAACACTGGAGGCAGCCCAAATATTGTGCGAGCAGGTCAGAAGTGTCGTGGGGTGCCAGAAAAGGCATCCCATGACAGCAGTGGGATCTCAGTGCATACAGAAGACAGCTCTGGAGTGTTGCAGTCAATTGCAGGAGCTGTGGTATCTCAGTACTGATAGGATCTGACAAGGAGCCATATAAGGATAACTGTAATCAGGACAACGGTGAAGTTGAGACACAGCTCCCTGGTGGATCGTTCCATTCTCAGAGCAGCTTGGTGAGAACTGAAGGCAGACTTCTGAAGGCACACAAAAGACCTCCTGCTTGTCCTTACCTCCTAACTGAAAGTAACAAAGAAAACATAAGAAATTAGTGAGCATTCTTTCCTCAAAGGAAACAGAAGCATTATGGAAGAGGAACGTGTTGGCTGAATTGTGTCCACCCTAAATTCACATGTTGAAATCCTAACCCCCAGTATCTTGGAATCTGACTATAAATTTTTTATTTTTTTATTGAGGAATGTGACTATATTTGAAGATAGTGTCTTTCAAGAGGTAATTAAGCTAAAATGAGGTCATTAAGAGGGGTCCTAATCCAATATGACTGGTGTCCTTAAAAGAAGAAGAGATTAGGACACAGACATGTACAGAGCGAAGACCATGTGAAGACACAAGGAGAAGATGGTCATATGCAAGCCAAGGAGAGAGGCCCCAGAAGAAATCAGCACTGCCAATACTTTAATCTCAGATTTCTAGCCTCCAGACTGTCTTTGGACTAGAGCTGTTACTCTTCCCTGGGTCTCCAGCTTCCCACCGACCCTACAGATTTTGGACTTGCCAGCCTCCACAATCACATGAGCCAATTATATCACACACACACACACGCATGCACACACACACCCTATTGGTTCTGTTTCTCTGAAGAATCCTGACTTATACAGAGAGCCTGGCTTTTTTTTCTTATGTCACAAAAACCAACATAGTCCTCCTTATATTATTGCTTTGACAAAATAAAAAAATATTACATTTTTCTCTCTCCAATTTCTGCGTGTGTGTGTGTGTCTGTGTGTGTGCTTGCTTTGCTAACTTAGAGCACCAGCAAGCAAGGTCACCAAAACAGAAAAAGTGTTGTGGTTTAGTATTGTTCTTGCTTTAAATTACATATAGAAGTAGGATACCATAATTTTTCAGGTTTCAGGCTGACCTATCTTTGTGTAACCCTGTGAAAGTATGAACTAGTTCAACAGCTGCTTGCCCTCTTTAAAAAGCCCTGCATTGAGCACAGAGCTTACTGGGGTCAACCAAAAGTCCCTCACATAACAGGCACTCAGTCCAAAGAGCAAGTGTAAACCCCATGGGTACTTCTATTTCAACAAGGGCTTGTGCCAGCTATTTTTAGTCAAGTCCAGGATGTGCCTATATTGTAAACACTTCAAAAAGCAAGGGTGGTGTCTTTATAGTCTGTACAGGTAGTACATGCAGGAAGCCATACTTTGAGAACATAAAATTATTGCCTCCAGTGATGTGGCATAATTGACACTGTGTATATGCAAACCAAATGAAATTAAAGATTAAAGATAAATTTTAAATATTTAGGACAAAAGTCTACTATGGAGTGAAAAAGTTTAGTGGGAAAGAGCGTTTTGTTTATTTGCTAAGAGTGGACGTTCAGGGGGCAAGAAGTGTTGTTAGCAAGATTTTGGCCTGAATGGTATTTTTAACCATCTAACCTGACTGAATTATTAATTGTAATTACTGTATTTGTTATATTATTAGTGTACCAAATTATTAATTGTATAAACCAGCTGAATAATCCTTTTTCATATTATGTAATTGTTGGTATAACAACACAAGTTCAAATAAGATGATATCAACCAGTAGGTTGTTGAATCTTGGTTTAAAATATGACCAATGATAACTGATTTATGTTTCATTTTCCTTTTAATTCTTACTTATATTTTTGGCCTCCATGTGAAGGACATAGTAAATTTCCAATGAAAATCTTTACAAAGATTTGTTTGAAGGAGAAAGTAAACGGAAGAAAATGAAGTATAAAGGAAGTAGAGAGAATGTGTAAGAATGTACACAAGAGCAGAAGGGAATAGGAAGGTAAGGAGCTTAGAGGTAAAGGAATCTAAAGACTCTAAAGCAGATTCTTCCTTATGAATTTATTAATAAAATTGAACCCTGATTCAAACACAAATTTGTTTGGGTAAGTTCTGAAGAAATACAGAGATATGCAAAAAATATGCATCCCTATTTATAATGATCAAAACAACCCAATTCAGGGAGGGCAAAATAACCATCTCACCAAATCTTATTAGATTAAAGCTCTTAAGTAAAAGGAATCATGGATAGTGGCCCAACAAGAACATACTCAGAAAATGTTTCTGAAAGTTGTCCACAGCTTTGTTAATGTGACCTTCACAACTCAGGCAAGTTTTGTTTTGATTTTTCTCTCTCCCAAGATTATAGCTTTTAGAGAGATGTTAAGTTGTTTCTGTAATGGCACATAGGAAGTTACAGGCAGAACTAGAACTGGCAGACTGGAAATAGTTGCTGGAATTGTGGTTACTCTGTAGGAGTGATTACATGAATGAGTTATTACTGCAAATAACTGTCCTGGCTAGTGTAACTTTTCGACCTTTGGGAAAACAATTTGACATTTTTTTATTAGGGTTGATAATGTTCATTCCCTTTTATCTAGCTATTTCACTTCTACTCTAGAAACTCAAGCACATATATACCTGGATACAAGAATGTTCATAGCAACATTTTCATATTATTCCTAAGCTGGAAAAAACTCAAATGTTCATCAGCAATAGAATGGATGTGAATTGTGGTATAGTCATACACTGGAATGCTATAGAGCAAAGAAAATATATGAACTACAGCAACACATAATAAGATGGGTGGATTTCACAAACATAACTATTGGGCAAAAGAAGAATTTACAAAAAGAAACACAGAATGTGATTCTATTTCTACAAAGCCCAAAACAGGAAACTTAATTATATTGTTTAGGAATGCAGAGATGATAAAACTATAAAGAAAAGCATGGATAAGATTATCTCAACAATTAAGATGATGATTACCTATGGTGGGGCAAAAGGGGAAGGTGATGAAGAATGGACTTCTGGGGTGCACCAATGATCTATTTCTTGGCCTGGGTGATATTTATACAGGTGTTGCCTTAAAATGATTGTTCAAACAGTATGTATTAGGCATTTTTCACAATTTTTTCAATAGTCTCTGAATTGACAGGCTACCCATAACACTTATTTATTTCCTATGGTTTACCTCTTACTATTTCTTGCACTTTGATGGTGGACGTAAACATTTGTTTTTTTATGTATATTTTTAAAATAATAAAACACAGCATTAAGATGAGAATTTCTAATGAATCCAATTCAATCAACACATATGCTAACTGTAGGGGGTGGACTCTACTTTCACTCACATTTATACCAAAGTTAGGTAAAACCTCAGATCAGCAATCTTCCATTTTTCTGCTGTTAACCTGCAAAGACAATTTTGGCTTCATTTTGAATCTTTCCTGAAGTCAAGATCACACCATATGATCTAAAGTGATTGCCATATGGTGAAATAAAAAACTCTGAATAAATTGCTTGACATTGACTTTCTTTGAATGGAGACTTTGAAAAGATGGAAGACATACTTTATGATATGGAAAAAAAATTTAATTAGAAGGGAGAAAATGCATAACATAAGGTGAAAAAAGGACAACAAGAATCAATATTCACTTTCTACTTTAAGAAATACTGTGTACAATAGGCATTGCCTATTTTATTAAGAAATGTAAATATTCCTCTGCTTTTCTCATTTGCAACTTGTACACATATACACACTGTATGCTAAGCTTAAAAATCCTGTTGTTACCTGAACAGGGTCAAGGACACACCGGGCTGCAGTAGGCTTCTCCTCTCTCTCTCTCCAACTTGGGATCCAACTCCTGCTCGTGTCCCAGGCTGTCTGGACTCCTGGGCTCTGGACAGGGCCTAAAGTAGTCTGAGGGAGGTGGCAATCACTGTGATGTCACCGATGAAACATCTTGAAGGAACAACCTCCAAAGGTTGGAGGCTATTTGTGTTTAGGGGGCCATGGAAATGTGTTGACTAAGGCTCTTCCTTTGGCTGCCAATTTGTATTAAAAGCCCAGGGACTTAAAATCTTTTCTTTCCAGTTGACTTTTGGTACAAATGATGTAAGTTTTAAACTCATCTTTTACATCTTCATGAGTATCTCTAACATATTTAAAACATCATAAACCGAGAGTGACAGACTAATATTAACAAATCTTTGCTGCATTTGGCTGCCCCCCCACCCCCACTCAGCATATGAGGGTGTAAAAATGTGACTTCATTTAACCACCCATATTTTCAGCTTTTTGAAGCATGAAGAATTCTCTGCTTTGCACATGCACACCCCAAACCACACACACGCACCAGAATTCAACAGGCATCTTTTACCTCCTTCAAAATTGACTTTAGTCCAAGTGGTGAAAGCTATCTCCCCAGTCACCTGTTCCACATAACTTTCCAGCTAAGCTGTATGTTGCAAGTTACACATTAATATACAGTTTCATCTGAAACAGCTGTGGAAGCCATGGTATATATATCTCTGTCAATATACTAATACAGCAGTAAACCCATACTGCAAAATTCAGTCATTTGGATAGATAGGGGGTAGCAGGAGAACTGGTCAAAACTAGTGAAAAACATGAGTTATAGGATATACCTGAAAGAAATAAAACTGTATAACTTTCAAATATAAACATTAACTAAAACTAGACTACTAAAATGAGTTTGTAATCAACTTTTCAGGTGTCTGGAGGTAAATGGAGCCTCTGAAGTGTTTAACTGAACTTGAAAACCTATCAATTAAACATGACCTTAGCAACTGTGCTTGTTCATCAGATTCTTTCTTTACAGATAATAGAACAAGCTTCCCCTCTGAATTCCCAGTTAGGGTCAATCAAAATAATACATTCCCAGAAGACATAAACAAAATTCCCTATTTAGTTGTGTTCATAGCCAAACCTTTCCCCATCATTTCTCATGCACTAGAAATATTACTAAAGGAAAGAATTTCCATTTCATTTCTTCATTTTGATATAAACCTAATGATGTGGAATCTTAATATAACATTCTGTTGTCACATGCCTTGTAAAGAGACAGCTTGCTGATGTGACAGGTAGTATATAGTAATTATAGTGTAGTCAAACACTGGCAAATTCCTTGAATGTAGTCAGATTTCTGTCTTTTGCTTCCAAGCACTTGCCAGATTGTCTCAAATGCTAGGAATATTTTCCTACTCACTAAGCCACACCCATCCCTTTTTTAACCACTCAAAATTATTTTTTGTCCAATTAAAAAGTTATATATTTATTGCAAAAAATTTGAAAATGTAAAAGTATAAAGAAAATTTAATATCACTACCCAAAAGGAAGAAAAAACCTTTATATTACTTTTTATTCATATTTGAGGTTGCATAGACACAATCTCAAATTCACAAGATATTTTTGGTAAAAGAATCTGATTCTTGAAAAACCTTTACCTTTTTTAATTCTTATAGAATCAAATTACTTGTACTGTACCATGTGTTGGTATTGAATTTATGGGACAAGCATTTATTTTGTATATGTTGGAATAGGAATTAACTCTACAATATTTAAAATGTTAAATACAATGGGGAAATGTTAACATATCACAAAACAGCTCACCAATACTGTCAATTTAGTTGAATTGGTCAATTTCAATGACCAATGAAATGTAACCTGAAAGATAAATCCATGAGTCAGTTTAGTTGTTTGTTTGGTTGTCCCATTTAAGTTTATCTAGCATTATACCAGGGACTGTTGTGCCCAGTGCATTGACAAATTCCCAGATAGAGACTTCAGAAACTTCTTGACATTAGTGGTTTATTCTGTGATATCATAAGAGAGTGGGATAACTCTGAGAATTTAGCTGGTTGTCAGTCTGACATAACCCTCTCCTGAAGAATATGCAAGCCACCCAAAGTCATATGACAACTATTCAAAGGCCTAAGGTAGAGTTTAACCTTGAGGATCTGCAAGTCCATTAAAACAAACAAACAAAAAAACTCACTACCAAAGAAAATTTGTCTCTTTAAATTAACTTAATTCTGCTGGTATTTTCTTTTCTGTGAGCAATTCCCATGACTTAACATTCCATATCAACTTTCAAGGTGCTGCTCTTCCCATCAGCAGGAGTGCACACTAAATTACTAATCTTTGATATTATTTCTATGCCTATTAATCCAGAATTTAGCCAAAGGCCTTTTGTTAAGAAAACAACATTCACATTGACATTGGTATATAAGAGCTAACTGACATTTATCTCCTCCCACCCCATATGGTATATACATTCTTAATTGTAAAATATTATACCCTTTGAAAACCAATGGTGAGTTCTTATGCCTGATTAAGAGCTAAACCAACTTGTTTAATTTATTCCTAATTTCCATCCAGCTTTTTACTTTGGGAAGCAAAAAGTGAAGACCTCATGTCAGTCCATGAATTCAACAAGTCTCTGACACAATGGGAGAATTCAGTAAGGCCTTGATGAAAGGCGATAAGCTCTTAGCACATCACAGTAATGAGTATGATGATTATGGTGCCTCTCTCACCTTCACATCTTCACGTACTACTGGTCATGCAGCTGCACAGAAACAGCTTTCTGCTATTCTCTGTCATTATCCTAAACACATGAGTACAAACCCAGAGAAAGAGGAAACCATATTTCTTTTTCTTTTTTTTTTTTTTTGGCTGCGTTGGGCCTTCGTTGCTGTGCGGGCTTTCTCTAGTTGCAGTGAGCGGGGGTCTAGTCTTCGTTAGGGTGCGTGGGCTTCTCATTGCAGTGGCTTCTCTTGTTGCGGAGCACGGGCTCGAGGCGCGCGGGCTTCAGTAGTTGTGGCACGTGGGCTCTAGAGCACAGGCTCAGTAACTATGGTATACGGGCTTAGTTGCTGGGCATGTGGGATCTTCCTGGACCAGGGATCAAACCCATATCCCCTGCACTGGCAGGCGGAGTCTTTTTTTTTTTTTTAAGTCTGGATTTAAAAAAAAAAAAAAATTTATTTTTGGCTGTGTTGGGTCTTTTTTGCTGCACTTGGGCTTTCTCTAGTTGTGGTGAGCAGGGGCTACTCTTTGTTGCAGTGCGCGTGCTTCTCATTATGGTGGCTTCTCTTGTTGCAGAGCACGGACTCTAGGCGCACGGGCTTCAGTAGTTGTGGTGCATGGGCTCAGTAGTTGTGGCTCACGGGCTCTAGAGCGCAGGCTCAGTAGGTGTGGTGCACGGGCTTAGTTGCTCCACGGCATGTGAGATCTTCCCGGACCAGGGCTTGAACCCGTGTCCCCTGCCTTGGCAGGTGGATTCTTAACCACTGCACCACCAGGGAAGTCTCAAAGCCATATTTCTTGAAGCTCTCGCCATGTCTTTGAAAAATTAATGATTATTATTTGTATTTTTAACCACTTGTGGCACATGTGTGATTTCTGTCTCACTAACTGAATTTTAATTTCAAAGGCAGGGATAGTTTCCTGTATTTCTTTTATTTCTCTAACTGTGCATCAAACTGGTGAAGAATCATAATAGATGCTCTAGAATATATAGCAAGGGGCTCAGTTTGAGCCTCCATCACATCACATCTCCTAATGAGATCCGGACATGTCTGAGCATGCCAGGAAAACCTGAGTAGGGGAAATTGAGGTCAGCATCAAATCTACTTGTAAAAGGACCTAGAAGCCACCTGGGAGAGAAAACTCCTCTGAAGGGAAGTGATCAAGAAGATACATGTGGTTCAGCAACAGGGAGAATAGTTAGTTATTTCACTAGCACATAACAAATTCACTGTGTTAGTCTAGGTCCTGTGAGAAGCAAGATGCCAAGATGGGACTAAATGTGCAAAAGAAAAATGTATTGGGGGAAATGCCTGTGAGAGAAAATATGAAGAGATTAGGGAAACTGAGACAGTTATCAAATAGCAAGAGAAAGAGGGGAAAAAACAAAGAGAGGTTGGGTAGAAGCATCTTAGACTATAATTCAGTTCCAAGGAAAGTTTGACACTTGCTGTTAGGAAACCTCAAATCAAAGTCATCTGTCAGAGGTGACTGATGTCTCTCAGGATGCCAACCTTCATATTACTCCCATGCTCAGTTCTTGACTGAAAGCAGCCAGGGAAGCATGGCCTCTGTGCAAACGTGATTATGATTTCAGAGCACAGTACCTGGAGTCCACCTCAATTATGTTTCAGTCACATGTGAGAGACACATTCTATGGCCACCATACTCACATACTACCCACCCTACTCCCCTACAGCTTGATGTCTGGGTCCTAGGGGAAGAGAGAGCTGTGGATAAAAACTCTATAACTTGTGACAATTAACCTCAACAGTGTAGAACACTGAAAGGGACAGAGAGTTTCTCCCTCTACCTGTGCAATCTCTTGGACCTCAGTGCATTCATGGAACCAGCAAAGTAATGTTCTTCCATTGAAGTGTCATGGAGCCTAGCAGAAGCATAAATACTCATCAAGACTTCCTTGCAGTTTATATTAAGCTGTGCAGGCCTTAGGTGCAGATGGCAGCAGGGAAGAGCTTGAGCTAAAGGGCAAGAAAATGGCAGACAGTATGCAGTAGCCAACAGTATGTGTTCATGAGCACATGTCAACCACACCCTAAAGCTGCTAGAAATAATAAGAGAAACATTACAGGGGCATGCAGTCTTGCATAATAAGTGGGAGAAAGAGCCAGAAAAATACGTATTAGTCCAGTTTATAATAACCCATTTAAGTCCTGGATTGGTGAGGTGACACCTGTTAACATCATTCAACTTGGAACCAATTAAATTCCTCTTTTCTGGAACAAGTATATTTCTGCTCTATAATAAGATTCTGCAAGCAAACAGCTTTCTCTCTGCCCATTAAACATAGCTGCCTAAGGGGGAAAAAAAAAAGAGCAGCCAAAAATGTGTTTACTACTAGGCTAATACCACCTGCCCTCAAAACACACCCAGATTTCAAATTGGTTTTGTTATTTTTCTGATGGAAAATAAAAATTCAGCAGTATTTTGATGTGCTGTTACTGAAAAGTTCAGGGATATTCTAGCCAGACACACCCACTTGAAACATTCTGTTCCTTAGTGAATTTGATCAAGAGTATTTTCACTGAATCTCTCTTGAGAATCTGTCAGTCGGAATAACACAATTGCAGTTTCAGTAAGAATAATATAGATCAGACAAAATTGCTTGTTTTTCTCTGTGAATAAGTTCATTTGACTTTAGCCTTTGGCTATTAAAGCAGAGAGAATAGAGTCGTGAAGAATCATGAAAATCTCTCTCTGCTCTCTGTGAAGGTAATGAGAAAACAAAAGTGCCTAGTTGCCGTAATGTAGAAGATTAGCTGGATGCAAGATACAGGCTAGGTTTCCTTTCGGATGAGGGATATGCTATCTCTGAGGGTAATTGGGCACTTGTTCTACAGCCAGGGAGTAACCTAACCTTTTACACTTTTACAGTAAGTGAATGTAGAGTTGCCAGGGCCTAGTATCCTGGGAATTTGGGCAGCTTATATGGGAGAGATGGTTCAGGCCTACTCTCTTTAGCTTGTATTTTGTTGCTTCTTGCTCCCATTTGCCAGTGTAGAACAGAAAAGGAGGTCCCCACACTTCAGGCCAATTATATCTGTGTCTTCATGGGGGTACACATTTTGTGCTAACAAACTAACCTTTTCTTCTTCTATTGTATCTCTCTTTTGCTAGATGTTACAGCACTCACCAGGCACTTACATGTCCACCACTCCTACCGAGTACCAACACAAGCACAAGACATCCCTGTGCTACCTTCTTTATGACCAATCGTATCTGCCAAGAACCACCACTGCTTGCCTTGGGTATTGACCTTGCCTATAAGACACCTTTCCTCTGCAGCTGCCTCTGCTGAGTACCACAGCTATTGACTATTGAAGGTAACAAACTTACAATTACTTCCAGAGCAAAATGAGGCATTGGAGTGAGGAAATGTGTCTCTTTCTATGTGTTACAACCTGTTGAGGAATACCAAAGGAATATTTCCTCACTCTCACTCCAGTATCTTCCCAGACTTAAGTTCATGGGGAAGTTCAACCAGGGAATACATAGTAGTAGGCATCTTGATATCTCAGACTCAATTCTTCCCTTCACTACTAAGATTTGATACTACACCAGAATTTCATTCTCTTAGGATGAATTCTCTCTCAGGAGGGGCCTAAGTTCCCAAAATAAATCAGCTTCTATCAGGCCTGCTCCATCAGTAAATAAAACACGCATTCATATATCTTGAAGTGCACCAGTAGACACAGTTTAGGCACAAGTTGAGGTCCTACCACATCAGTGTCCTTAGACAGGTAGTGCAGCATGTTGTGCTTTCTACTAATTATCTTCTCATTGGAGTCAGAGTAAAAATTGGGTACCTCAATACATAAGACAAATGCTAACAGCCATAAAAGGGGAAATGCACAGTAACATAATCATAGTAGGGGACTTTAACACCCCACTTTCACCAATGAACAGATCATCAAAAATGAAAATAAATAAGGAAACACAAGCTTTAAATGACACATTTGACAAGATGGACTTAATTGATATTTATAGGACTTTCCATCCAAAAACAACAGAATACACTTTCTTCTCAAGTGCTCATGGAACATTCTCCAGCACAGATCATATCCTGGTCACAAATCAAGCCTCAGTGAATTTAAGATAATTGAAATCATATCAAGCATCTTTTCAGAGCACAATGCTATGAGACTAGATATCAATTACAAGAAAAAAATCTGTAAAAAAACAAACACATGGAGGCTCAACAATACACTACTAAATAACCAAGAGATCACTGAGGAAATCAAAAAATACCTAGAAACAAATGACAATGAAAACACAATGACCCAAAACCTGTGGGATGCAGCAAAAGCAGTCCTAAGGGGGAAGTTTATAGCAATACAATCCTAACTCAAGAAACAAGAAAAATTTCAAAAAAACAACCTAACCTTACACCTTAAGCATTTAGAAAAAAAGAAGAAAACAAACCCCAAAGTTAGCAGAAGGAAAGAAATCATAAAGATCAGATCAGAAATAAAGGAAAAAGATATAAAGGAAACAATAGCAAAGATCAATAAAACTGGGGCTTCCCTGGTGGCGCAGTGGTTGGGAAGCTGCCTGCTAATGCAGGGGAGACGGGTTCGAGCCCTGGTCTGGGAAGATCCCACATGCCGCGGAGCAACTATGCCCGTGAGCCACAACTACTGAGCCTGCGCGTCTGGAGCCTGTGCTCCGCAGCAGGAGAGGCCGCGATGGTGAGAGGCCCGCACACCGCGATGAAGAGTGGCCCCCGCTTGCCGCGACTGGAGAAAGCCCTCACGCAGAAACGAAGACCCAACACAGCCAAAAATAAATATAAAATAAATAAATAAATAAATAAATAAATAAATAAATAAGACCCGGTGCAACCAAATAAAAATAAATAAATTAATTTAAATAAAAAAAAAGATCAATAAAACTAAAAGCTGGTTCTTTGAGAAGTTAAACAAAATTGATAAACCATTAGCCAGACTCATCAAGAAAAAAAAGGGAGAAGACTCAAATCAACAGAATTAGAAATGAAAAGAAGTAACAACTGACACTGCAGAAATACAAAGGATCATGAGAGGTTACTACAAGCAACTCTATGCCAATAAAATGGACAACCTGGAAGAAATGGACAAATTCTTAGAAATGCACAACTTTCTGAGACTGAACAAGAAAGAAATAGAAAATATGAATAGTCCAATCACAAGCACTGAAATTGAAACTGTGATTAAATATCTTCCAACAAACAAAAGCCCAGGACCAGATGACATCACAGGTGAATTCTATCAAACATTTAGAGAAGAGCTAACACCTATCCTTCTCAAACACTTCCAAAATATAGCAGAGGGAGGAACACTCCCAAACTCATTCTATAAGGCCAACATCACCCTGATACTAAAACCAGAAAAACATGTCACAAAGAAAGAAAACTACAGGCCAATATCACTGATGAACATAGATGCAAAAATCCTCAACAAAATACTAGCAAACAGATTCCAATAGCATATTAAAAGGATCATACACCATGATCAAGTGGGGTTTATTCCAGGAATGCAAGGATTCTTCAATATATGCAAATCAATCAACGTGATACACCATATTAACAAATTGAGGGATAAAAACCATATGATAACCTCAATAGATGCAGAAAAAGCTTTTGACAAAATTCAACACCCATTTGTGACAAAAATTCCCCAGAAAGTAGTCATAGAGGGTACCTACCTCAACATAATAAAGGCCATATATTACAAAGCCACAGCCAACGTCGTTCTCAATAGTGAAAAACTGAAACCATTTCCTCTAAGATCAGGAACAAGACAAGGTTGTCCACTCTCACCACTATTATTCAACATAGTTTTGAAATTTTAACCATGACAATCAGAGAAGAAAAAGAAATAAAAGGAATCCAAATAAGAAAAGAAGAAGTAAAACCATCACTGTTTGCATCCTAAAGATTTGGTAAAGTAGCAGGATACAAAATTAGTGCACAGAAATCTCTTGCATAATTATACACTAATGATGAAAAATCTGAAAGAGAAATTAAGGAAACATTCCCATTTACCATTGCAACAAAAAATAGGAATAAACCTACCTAAGGAGACCAAAGGCCTGTATGCAGAAAACTATAAGACACTGATGAAAGAAATTAAAGATGATACAAACAGGTGGAGAGATATACCATGCTCTTGGAGTGGAAGAATCAACACTGTGAAAATGACTATACTACCCAAAGCAATCTACAGATTCAATGCAATCCCTATCAAACTACCAATGGCATTTTTCACAGAAGTAGAACAAAACATTTCACAATTTGTATGGAAACACAAAAGACCCCAAATAGCCAAAGCAATCTTGAGAAAGAAAACGGAGCTGGAGGAATCAGTCTCCCTGATCTCAGACTATACTACAAAGCTACAGTAATCAAGACAGTATGATACTGGCACAAAAACAGAAATATAGATCAATGGAACAGGATAGAAAGCCCAGAGATAAACCCACGCACATGTGGTCACCTTATCTTTGATAAAGGAGTCAAGAATATACAGTGGAGGGCTTCCCTGGTGGCGCAGTGGTTGAGAATCTGCCTGCCAATGAAGGGGACATGGGTTCGAGTCCTGGTCTGGGAAGATCCCACATGCCGCGGAGCAACTAGGCCCGTGAGCCACAGTTACTGAGTCTGCGTGTCTGGAGCCTGTGCTCCGCAACGGGAGAGGCCGCGACAGTGAGAGGCCCGTGCACTGCAATGAAGAGTGGCCCCTGCTTGCCGCAACTAGAGAAAGCCCTCGCACAGAAACGAAGACCCAACACAGCCAAAAATAAAGAAATAAATAAATAAATAAAAATAAAAATAAAGGAATTCCTTTAAAAAAAAAAAGAATATACAGTGGAGAAAAGACAGCCTCTTCAATAAGTGGTGCTGGGAAAACTGGACAGCTACATGTAAAAGAATGAAATTAGAACACTCCCTAACACCATACACAAAAATAAACTCAAAATGGATTAAAGACCTGAATGTAAGGCCAGACACCATCAAACTCTTAGAGGAAAACATAGGCAAAACACTCTATGACATAAATCACAGCAAGATCCTTTTGACCCACCTCCTAGAGAAATGGAAATAAAAACAAAAATAAACAGTTGGGACCTAATGAAACTTAAAAGCTTTTGCACAGCAAAGGAAACCATAAACAAGATGAAAAGACAATTGAGTTATTTGCAGTGAGGTGGATGGACCTAGAATCTGTCATACAGAGTGAAGTAAGTCAGAAAGAGAAAAACAAATACCGTATGCTAACACATATATATGGAACCTAAAAAAAAAAAAAAAAAAAGAAAGAAAATGGTCAGAAGAACCTAGGGGCAAGATGGGAATAAAGATGCAGTCCTACTAGAGAATGGACTTGAGGATACATGGAGGGGGAAGGGTAAGCTGGGACAAAGTGAGAGAGTGGCATGGACATATATACACTACCAAACATAAAATAGATAGCTAGTGGGAAGCAGCCGCATAGCACAGGGAGATCAGCTCGGTGCTTTGTGACCGCCTGGAGGGGTGGGATGGGGAGGGTGGGAGGGAGGGCGATGCGGGAGGGAGGAGATATGGGGAGGTGTGTGTGTATGGCTGATTCACTTTGTTGTAGAGCAGAAACTGATACACCATTGTAAAGCAATTATACTCTAATAAAGATGTTAAAAAAAATCAGTACAAATATTTTTTTAAATAAATAAACAAATGTGACCTAATTAAACTTAAAAGCTTTTGCACAGCAAAGGAAAACATAAACAAGATGAAAAGACCACCCTCAGAATGGGAGAAAATATTTGCAAGTGAAGCAACTGACAAAGGATTAATCTCCAAAATATACAAGCAGCTCATGCAGCTCAATATCAAAACAACAAACAACCCAATGCAAAAATGGACAAAAGATCTAAACAGACATTTCTCCAAAGAAGATATATAGATTGCCAACAAACACAGGAAAGGATGCTCAACATCACTAATCATTAGAGAAATGCAAATCAAAACCACAAGGAGATATCACCTCACACCAGTCAGAATGGCCATCATCAAAAAATCTACAAACAATAAATGCTGGAGAGGGTGTGGAGAAAAGGGAATCCTCTTGCACTGTTGGTGGGAATGTAAATTGATACAGCCACTATGGAGAACAGTATGGAGGTTCCTTAAAAAACTAAAAATTGAACTACCATATGACCCAGCAATCCCACTACTGGGCATATACCCTGAGAAAACCATAATTCAAAAAGAGACATGTACCACAACGTTCATTGCAGCACTATTTACGATAGCCAGGACATGGAAGCAACATAAGTGTCCATCGACAGATGAATGGATAAAGAAGATGTGGCACATATATACAATGGAATATTACTCAGCCAAAAAAAGAAACGAAATTGAGTTATTTGTAGTGAGGTGGATAGACCTAGAGTCTGACATACAGAATGAAGTAAGTCAGAAAGAGAAAAACAAATACCATATGCTAACACATATATATGGAATCTAAAAAAAAATTTAAAAAGTTCTGATGAACCTAGAGGCAGGACAGGAATAAAGACGCAGACGTAGAGAATGGACTTGAGGACACGGGGAAGGGGAAGGGTAAGCTGGTATGAAGTGAGAGAGTGGCATGGACTTATATATACTACCAAATGTAAAATAGATAGCTAGTGGGAAGCAGCAGCATAGCACAGGGAGATTAGCTCAATGCTTTGTGACCACCTAGAGGGGTGGGAGAGGAAGGGTGGGAGGGATGCACAAGAAGGATGGGATATGGGGATATATGTATACATATAGCTGATTCACCTTGTACAGCAGAAACAAACACAACATTGTAAAGCAATTATACTCCAATAAAGATGTTGGAAAAAAAAAGATGTTTAAAAAAATGCTGTAATTTTTCACCAACTTACATGAGAAACCATAGTGATGTTTACAAGACCTGTAGTAACTTGAACTACTGAGGATTTCTTGATCTAAGAATAGTACATTCTAGGCTTCCTACCACTGACAAGTCTGATGGTTGTTTATTAGGTTGGCACATGATATACTTTAAAGGGATGATTTTCTCTGCTGTTGAAGTTGAGGTACAAACGATGTAATTTGTTGTAGATTTTTTTGGAGAAAACTTAAAAATTTAGAAATGTAAAAATAATTTAAATGTTCTTACCACACAAAACAAACAAATCTTAATATCTTTTGTTACTGAATTAGGTTATTTGGATCCCCACTTGGGCCCTGTCCCAGCCGAGGCCCCTGCCTTGGCAGGGAAAATTCTTTTCTGTTTGGGTTCAGGCAGCCAAAAACTGAAGCTGAGATGAAAGAAGCACAAGCTTTATTCAATGGTCAGAGAATGGAGAAGTGGGAACTTAGTTCACAAATCAACTTCACACTCAGGGGATGATTAAGGCAAGAAAGGGAGGCATATGCATTGGTTTTCTGGGAATACGTGGGGTTCTACCTGGAGTGCCACCTCTTTTCTGCCCTTATACAAGGTCCTTTGGAATCTGGGTCAGAAGCCAGTCAAACCATCATGGTGTGGACAGGCTGAGATCTTAATCTGATTGGTTGGGGAGTCAACATCATCAACCTTCTAGTTACAGCCGCTCTGCGGTCTATGTGCTTGTGGTCAGCACACAGTTAACTTCTTCCACCTGGTGGGGGTTTCAGTATCTGCAAAACAGCTCAAAGGAGATGGCTCAGGATATTTTCTATAAACCTTGAGGAGGAACTAAAGGTCCTTGACTTTGTTTAATGGCTAAACTATTATTATTTTGTTTTGCTTGACTGTTTTCCTTTATTTCTGTATTTTCTCATTTTTCTGCTTATATGTATTTTTTGTACCTTGGAGGCCACGAGCCACAACTACTGAAGCCTGCATGCCTAGAGCCTGTGCTCTGCAACAAGAGAAGCCACTGCAATGAGAAGCCCGCACACCACAACGAAGAGTAGACCCCGCTCACCACAAGTAGAGAAAGCCCATGTGTAGCAATGAAGACCCAAGGCAGCCAAAAATAAACAAATAAATTTATATTAAAAAAACAGCTGCTATGATTTTGGTGTATAATCCTAGTTTTGTAATTAACCTTTTTAGATTTAGTATCCCAATTATGCTAGCTTGAATAAGTAGGTTTCCCTCTTTCTTCTCTGAAACAGTTTGTGTAAAATAGATAATACCTTTCTTCTTGTTAAGTCTGCAACAACTGGTCCATTAAACTCTATGGGCCTGGTGAACTTTTGGAGTGTCAGGTGAAATATCTGACTACTGATTTCATGATTTTTCATGGTTATAGATCCTACTTAATATGCTTTCTATATCTTCTTAAGTCAATTCTGGCAATTTATTATATTAATAGAAAATTGTCCATAATCTGTTCATAATTTTATTAGTATCACTTATCATTGTATTCTCCTAGATTTTTTCAATTTCTCTCTGATCTATTGTTATGCACCCCCCCTTTAGAACATTTTAAAAATAAAGTAGAAGACATAATATAACAAACCCTAAGTTTTAACAGTTATATTTTGCCCATCTTGTTATATTTATCATTATCTTCCTCACTTTTCCCTTATTTTCTCTTCTTTTTCTTTCCTTATTTCTTCTGGAATATTTTAATGGAAATCCTGGAAATTGTGATCATTTCATATGCATGTTTAATTGATAACTCTGGGTTTTTTTTTCACAGCCACCACATCATTATCATACTTAACAAAGTTAAAAATAATTCCTGAATTTTTTCTTGTTTCTGGTTGAATTATTGTCATCGTTTCTAGGTCTTTTTGTTCCTAGTGTTATTTAGTTTAGCTTTTTTCCCTCTTCTTAATGTATCTTGCTGTTTTATTACTCTGTTTGCTATTTAATTAAATTCTCGTTTAACATTTACTATTTACTTTCTTCTATTTTTCTTTTGATTTATTCCTTGTCCTGTTTCTAGCTTCCTTATTTAAATGCCTAAGAATTTTTTCTTTCCATTTCTTGTTTTAAAATATATGCACTTGAGCCTATAAATCTCCTAAATTCTAATTCAGCTGCTCTCTGTATGTTTCAGTATGATAGCACTTTTGGAATCAGTCAGTTTTAAAGATTTTTCTTTTTCATTAGGCTTTCTTCTTTAACCACAAATTATTTTGAAGTGAGTTATTTTGTGCATCAAATGTATGGATATTTTAGTTCTTTTCTATTGTTTATGTCTAATATTATTTAATTATTGATATGAATTCTCCTAATTTTAAGAGACTGTTTTTGGAGTCTAATAGGAGAAAAGTTCATGTAACTGTTTTCTGTGTGCTTAAAAAAGAATGCATATTCTCTGATTATTAAAAATAATATTAATATATATGTTAGCTCAAACTTGCTATTTATATTTCTCAAAATCCCAATACCCTTACCATTTTTCAGCTACTTAATCCTTTTCTGAGCAAGATCTGCCAAAATCTATCATAATATCTGTAGGTTTGCATTTCCTTCCTTATAATGCTAAATTTTAAAATTTATATATTTTGAGTCTTTCTTGTTATATTATTGCATTTCTAGTGAGATTTTTACCTATTTAAGGCTATTTTTCTACTTTCTTGATGCTTTTAATTTTATATCCTATATTATCTGGTTTAAATAATGCTGTATTAGATGTCTTTTGATTAGTATTCACCTGGTAACTTTTATATTTCTTTATTTTCAACATTTCTATGTAATTTTGTTTCATATGTGTCTCTCTAAATTACATATAGCTAAATTTTAAAAATTTAATATGAGTGTATATCTTTGAATAAGTAGGTTCAACTTATATTTATGAGATTATTCTGAAATATTTATAACATTTTATATTTTCCACATTTTCCCTTACTTTTTTTTCCTTTCCTACCTGTTTTCATAAAGTTGTTCTGTTTTTGTTTCCCTTTTTCCCTCTATTGACTTGGAAATTCTATTGTCTATTTCTGTTCTTTGAAAGATTAACACAATAATCTAAATACATATTTAAACATACATTTTCTATTAAAACCTAAACTTACTCAACATCTCTATCTTCCTTCTAAATAAGAAAAGAACATTACATCCTCTCATTCCCTCTGATATCCTCTAATATCCATGTAATTATTTAGTTCTTTAGTTCTCTGTCAATGGTATTGTTATTATTGTGATTATTATTATTTATACAACCAATGCTTACTTAGATGTATCAAGATATTTTCCAGGGCTTCCCTGGTGGCGCAGTGGTTGAGAATCTGCCTGCCAATGCAGGGGACACGGGTTCGAGCCCTGGTCTGGGAAGATCCCACATGCCGCGGAGCAACTGGGCCCGTGAGCCACAATTACTGAGCCTGCGCGTCTGGAGTCTGTGCTCCGCAACAAGAGAGGCCGTGATAGTGAGAGGCCCACGCACCATGATGAAGAGTGGCCCCCGCTTGCCACAACTAGAGAAAGCCCTCGCACAGAAACGAAGACCCAACACAGCCATAAATAAATAAAAATTAAAAAAAAAAAAAGATATTTTCCAGATTTATTGGCACAACCAGGATTCTTGCATCACACTTCTTCTTTCTAGGTTCCTTTTTCTTTTTGCTGAAATTCATCTCTCAATAATTCTTTCAATAAGAGTCAATTTCAACATTGAATTTTTTCAATAACAATTCTGTTCAATAATATCAGTAGTAAGATTTCTTAGTCCTCAAATAGCTAAAAATGTGCTTTCTTTAGGATTCCCTCTTAAATGATAATTTTTCTGAGTATCAAATTTTATGTTTACATTTATTTTCTCTCAGTACTCTGAAGCAATAATTGCATTGTTGTCTGGCTTCTATTGCTATGGCTGAGGAGTGGGCTATTGATCTGGTTGATATATCCTGCAGGTAATCTGAAATCTTCCATATTTCTCAACTTCTTTTTCATTTTTCACATCTCATTGTCTTTGCATCCTGGGAGATTTCTTTTGTTCTATCTTCCAATTCATAAACTCTCTCTTTGGTTCTTTAAAAATTACTATTTAACCCATCCATTATATTTTTAAGTTTTGTGGCTATATTTTATTCCTAAGATTTCCAATAAGTTCATTTTCATATATGACTCTTCTGCTTTCATTAACTCTTAATCTTGTTTTATGGATGATAATTTTATCTTTCAGGGATTGTTGTTTGGGGGGTAGGGGGTGGTTGGTTGGTTTTTTGACAGTTTTAAACTTTAAGGCCCTTCCAGATTATTTTGTTAGCTCTCTTTCTTTGGTTGTGAATTTTCTTATTTATGGATTCTATTGACTACTTTTTATGACACCAAGTATCCTTGTGTTTTTTTTTGTTTGAGAGATCATCTTCAGTGCAGGGTTTCTCCTATATTTGGCCTGCATGTAGGGCAGAGTCATCCTTGCCTCACCAGTTGTCTGGCCTCAAACCAAGTCACGTATTGCAGTCTTGTCTTGGGATTCCCACTTATTCAGGTGGCCCAGTTATAGCCACTATATATTGTACAAGCTCGAATTCCAGTCTCACACAGAAAGCTGTTTCAACTACCAGGCTTGGGCAGAAGTAAGTTTCAGATGGGTAAGTAAGTGTATTTCCTTTGTCTTTCAACACAGAACACAGGTGATATTTGAAAGCAAAGAAAATAATACTTGTCCTCCATAATGAAGAAGAAAACTTTATCTCCATCCTCATCATGACTGAGGCATATTTACATCTTGTTCTTATGAAGACATTGAAGTCCTCATCCTCTTTCTGATCCCAGCCTCCTGAGAACTACATACCTTCAGGCTCTGATTACCTTTGTAGTTTCCCTGCCTTTGTCCATCGTGGTTGTTTCAGTTATCTTTGAATGTGATTATATATATATATATAATTTAATATATATATTAAATTTAATATTAATTAAATATTTAATATTTCATCTCTCATTCCTGTCCATTTAGAACAGAAAGTGGAGATTTCTGCATGTACTTATTCTGTCATACTGACCCAGAAATGTTGTTTCTATTTTTAAAATTATTACTAAGGTGAACAACAAAAACTAAAAATTTAAGGACTTGAACTCAATTCTCTGACCCTGAGGTAGGAGGGGAAGTTGAATCATTTTTTTCAGTTCTCTCATTATGCTTTATATCATTATATGGACAACTATGATAATAACTGTCATGATAGCAACATCTATTTTCAAAGTATGCAGCTTCTTTAAAGCACTTGAGATTCACCATTCCTGGAGGAATAAATAGAGTTTGTGTTATTATCTCCATTTTTCAAATGAGAAAAATTAACTGAGCCACACAGCTAGTTAAATGCTCAATCCAGGATGGAGTCATACCTTTTATATATGAAAGCAATATTTAAGGTCATTCCAAGATATATATTCCATATCAAGTACTCATTTCACTAGATAAATGATTTCCAAACTTTTAGAAAATATTTATTGACAAAATGCATACTGACAAAATGTTTTAATACCTTTAAATGAATTCACACTATATTAAATACTATAGCATCAACAAATATTTGAAAAATAGTTGTAAATGTTATGCATTCAGTCCATAGGCTGTGCTTGGTATGAATAAGAATTCACAAACCTTGGTGGTAACTGCATAGCACCCAGGATTTGATCCAGTCTATGTCATTCATGGAACATCCTCATTCCCTTAAATTTTCATCAATAATATTATAATACATAATGAAACTCTACCTGAACTTCTCAAAGAGTTAGAAGAGTCCTGATATAATATGATAGTGATGGAATGCCATATGGATCATTCAATGGGAATATATATAGATATATAGATATTTCCTACTGACCTTCTTATAATTCTTAGAAAATAATAAAAACAAAGTAAAACTAAGATAAAAAGAAGAAAAACATTAGACAAGAAAGGAGATAATACAAAATATTCAATCTACCATCACTTTTCTAAAGCTGATAAATTTTCAACTGTACTAATTATTAAAAGATGTTAGAGAAATTTTTCTTTTCAATGAAGCCTGCCCCTGAACTTATCTCACAGAAAGGAAGATCTTGCTGATAAAGGCCAGTACTTCCTTTCGTGAGTATATAACATGGTTATATGGTCTGGCTGTCATATTTTTCTTAACTACTTATAGAATAAATCTTCACAAGCAGTTTGGTTGCAGCAAAATATAATTACTAGCCAGAACTATTTCCACACAAACTTTTAATGAAATGCATAGCTCTCTTCTCTCTTTAAGAATAAAACAGAGATAAAATATTTTTATTATTCATTACAACTAGCATTATTTTATTTAAATAAAATTAACTTTTCTGATTATAAAAATAATACATGCATATTGTGGGAAAAGATAGAAATGATAGGAGGAAAAAATTAAGTAGAAAATAGCAACATTGGGACTTCCCTGGTAGCACAGTTGTTAAGAATCTGCCTACCAATGCAGGTGACACGGGTTCGAGCCCTGGTCTGGGAAGATCTCACATGCTGTGGAGCAACTAAGCCTGTGCACCACAACTACTGAGCCTGCATGCCACAACTACTGAAGACCGTGTGCCTCAAGCCCATGCTCTGCAACAAAAGAAGCCACTGTAATGAGAAGCCAGCACACTGCAAAGAAGAGTAACCCCCACTCTCTGCAACTAGAGGAAAGCCTGTGCACAGCAACAAAGACCCAACATGGCCAAAAATAAATTTATTTTAAAAAAAGAAAATAGCAACATTAACCACTCTCAACATTTTGTTTTTCATATCTGAGAGAATAATATCACATACTCAGAACAAATGAACAGAGGCATGTTACAGGAGAAGATCTAAGTAAACAGTAGTCATCTGTGGAGTCTCTGTGGAGGGGTTGATCGGGAGGGGATTTTTTATTTCTTGCTTTAATCATTTATAAACAATTTTTATGTTTTAATAAGAAAAAAATTAAATTCAGTAATAAAACCATATTGTGAGGACTAAATGGAAAAAAGTATTTTCTCTTTATATATAACCTTATTTACAACATTCTTATATTCTTATATTTTCTGTCCTAAATTCACATAGAATTGTAGAAGCTATGAGTTGAGAGATTATTGTGTCTAATCTTCTTTCTATAGATGAGGAAATTAAGGTAAAGAGAAGTTAAATAACTTGACAGCAAGGTCATATCTCTAATCCCTTTGACCTACATGTTACAAGTTAATATTAATTTACTTTGAATAGTTTAAATGCATGTGCATTTTACTGATCCACTTTGACATTAGTCTGGATATGGCATAAGCAGTATTCTCAGTCATTAAGAGCTTTTCCCAATAGACTAATCCAAAGTAATTCCCCCTTGTTATTCTCTTTCATAGCATTCTGTTCTTTCCCTTTATAGCACTTACTATAAATTTTAATTCTATATTTACTTGTGCTTATTTATTGTTTTTCTCCCCTACCAGACTCTAAACTCCTCAAAGACTAGCCTTAACATTCATTCTATTTTCCATAATAAACCTAGTGCCTAACACAGAATCTGGTATGCAATGGGTGTTCAATAACATAGAGTCCGAAGGTCATGAAGTCATTTACTGTGGTTTCTCTTTGCTGACTCTTTTCATGAGCACTCAAGTTACCTTCAAGTTAATGAGTGCTTGTTAAGTTCTAGAATTTAGACAATGTAAGAAGCATATCATATGTATATGTACTTTAATCTCATAAATTAGTTATATTATTATCTCTATCATACAGATGAAAAAGACTGAGGCTGAGAGAGGTTAGGTAAATGTCAAAAGGTCAAAAACCAAGCAAGTAACAGACACAGGTTCAATCTCAGGTTTGATTCCAGGGTGTAAGTTCTGAACCATTATGCTATCTGCTTACTAATTTCCTGGCTTCAGTTGATGTTCAAGATACAGTAATAGAAATAGCATATCTTTACCTCAATTTAAAATTTTTCTGGGTTTCTGGGTTAAGACAGAAAGATTGAACATATGCATATAATTTTGCTCCCTCTCAAAACGCTACTAAAATGACAGTAGAGAGATTTGTTTAAGGCATAAAGCCATAAGGACCGTGAGAATAAAGGAGGAGAAAGCAGCAAGTAAATTTTGGAAGCTGTACTGCAAAAGGACGGCTGTAACCGATTTAGCAAAACTAAGAAAACTGAATCCTAAACTGGTAGTAGGGAAAGCCAAGAGTCAGTCTGATTTATACTGTACAGATTGGTGGCAGTGGGGATGATGAGAGGGGTGGCTGAAATAAAGATAACTAGTTCAGAGCTTTTCAAGAAATTGCTAGGTCCCAAGATCCCTCCCTCCCCCTAACCTTGACACAGCCAACAACTGCTCTTCCCCCACCTGAGCAGACTGCAGTTTCATTCCCTGGAGAGTCTCTGGACTGGGAAGACTCGGGCACAATTAAAAACAGAAGTATCCTACTGAAAGGGTGGATTTAAATAAACATACATCTGGATGGTGAACCCATCTCCCACCCCAGCCCTCTTCCCCTCCTCAGGTTCCAGAAGAGTGGAACCTTTACATGAAGCTCTGGGCAAAAGATTGGAAGAGCCTTCTCTGAGCAATCTGAGCAGCCCAAGGGGAAAGGATACTGACATGGGAATTCCCCCAGTGAAAGGTTCCCTAACAGCTCGTCTTACATAGACATGCACAGTCAACAAGCTTCAGTCATGTACTCAGAGAGTCTTAGCAGTTTTTAATCCTACATATTTAAAGATTATCAGAAAATGTGGAAGTTAAAGTCCAATACAAACAGAAGAAACGCAATCTGAAGGAAACAGAAATTGTACTGTGAGAAGAAAATTTTCAAAGAAGAAGAAATTGGATTGGTTTCCATCTTCTCATCAGCAATATTGGAAGATAGAAGGTTTCCAATTACTTTAAAATTCTGAAGAAAAACTATATACAACTCAGAATTCTATCCCCAGTCAACTATCAGTCAAGTGAAAAGGGTAAAATAAAGATGTTTTCAGGGGAATTCTCTGGCGGTCCAGTCGTTAGGACTCTGCACTTTCACTGCTGAGGGCCCAGGTTCAATCCCTGGTTGGGGAACTAAGATCCCACAAGCTGCCTGGTGCTGCCAAAAAAAAAAAAAGAAAGATGTTTTCAGACATGCTCGGTTTCAAGCAATTTACCTCCCATAAATTCAGCCCCAGATAATGTACTCCACCAAAATGAGGGGGTTATCCATTAAAAAAAGACATGGGATCCAAAGAAACAGGAGAGGCTAAGGAAATACCAAGATAATCATGAGTGGACAGCTCAAAGTGGCACCTGTGTACCTGGAATGAAGGACAATCAGTTCACCCTGGAGTGTGTCAGATGGCCATGAGAGATGCCTTCAGGAAAATGCAAACCACTAGGAAACTTGATGTATCTGAACATCTTGAAGGGAGTTTTAGAGAATCAAAGTTTGGGGTTTAATAAATGGTAAGTTTTAGAAAAGCAAGCAAACAAAAAAATGACAAGTTTTATCCCCAAGAAAAATTTCAATATTGTGCAGAAAATGAAAAGTAGTCAAAGTTTATTACATGGCTCAACTATGAATAGCATTCTCATAACCCTAGTGTACTGAATATTGAGCTAAATAAAATTAAAATATAACTCTATTGGGACATGGGGGGAGGAGTAGTGAAGAGAAGTAAGTTCTTTCTACCACAGTAAGAAGTCAATATAATGCTTAAGATTTGAAAACTCAAGGAGTAATACAAACACATTATTTTAAAATATGTAAGTAAACATAAAATGAATCAGCAAAAGGGGAAGATCATTGCCTCCAGGGGAAGAACTAGGGTGCAGGACTGCTGTTGTGTGTTGTAGAGCTTTTAGTCACTCTACACTATTGCATATACAACTTAAAAAACAAAAATCAACAAAGCGTTTTTGAATGTAGATAAATGTTTTTAAATAGTAAAATTGATTCATGACCTACCTCCCCCACCCCCCTCTTTCCCTCTCAAATTATGAACCTTATGGCTGCCCATACAGTCAATCACTTGGAGAAGAGGGCTTGTCTATATCAAGTTGAATTACTCTGGTAAATTAGTACAACCCTTTTTGACAATAAAGAAGATAATTTCCTTTCTAGCTCTCTGTATAAATAGGTCCAAACCCTGCTGCAAATGGAAATTCCAGTTTCATCATGAAACAACCTCCTTAATGGTTTATCTTTCACCCCATGTAACCCTGTATTTCTTTTTACTGATTGTTTCCATAAAAGCTCTGTGTAATGGTGTGTTTTGATTTATGAAACTTC
Source organism: Balaenoptera acutorostrata (assembly GCF_949987535.1). Taxonomy (NCBI): domain Eukaryota; kingdom Metazoa; phylum Chordata; class Mammalia; order Artiodactyla; family Balaenopteridae; genus Balaenoptera; species Balaenoptera acutorostrata. The sequence goes on from NC_080072.1 coordinate 87,124,168, forward strand.
TTCTAGCCTTTATTTCATTTATATTTTTTCTTACTTTGTTATTCTCCTTGGCAGATGCTTGTGTTAATATTTCACCCATGCAAGGGTGTTCAGCCAAAGATAGTCCTCAGTCAGACAGTGGCCTGAGACAGATGGTGAGGCCCAATTGGTGCCTTGGAGAACTCAGATTACATTTCCAGGGTGTTCTCATGTAACAGCTTTGATCAAAACACTGAGAAATATAAACCCTCACGTCCTCCTCAGCACAAAAACAGCTAAGACCTTGTTGTCTTGAATCAAAGAAAAACAATTTCCCTGTAAGATTTCATATGCAGTAAATACCTACATTTGCGTGAGAGCTGCAGAGACACAGGATGGCATGGGTCAGACAGAAAGGAGACCTCTGCAGGGGGTGGGAAAGGATTCCAGGGGGGCATGTTTTCCGATGTGCCTGTTATACCTTCCATACCTACAAGAGTGCTTGGCACATAGTAAGGGCTCAATAAATATTTCTTGAATAAATATGCTGATACTCTCTGGCATGTCCTTTGCTTTTCTCAGATTGACACATTCCTGCTCATCCTTAACATCCAGTTTACTTATCTCTTGTACAACTTTCTTTGACCCACTCAAACTCTTTTCTCTATATGCATTTGCATTTTGAACAGATTTCTGTTGCTTGTTCTTATAACGCAGAATTGCAGTTATTTGATTGCCTGTCTATCCCCCCTGCAAGGCTTCTAATTCCTTGAGAGCTTAAAGCTTTGTCTTATTTATCTTTGTATCCATGCTGCCTAGCATGGTGCCTGAATATTTATTCATTCATTCATTCAACAGAATTGGAGTGCCCACTATGTTCCAGGCACTACAATGGGCTCTGGGGATGAAGCAGTGAACAAGACATAGACCTTCCATGCCCCCAGGCTTACATTCTATTAATGGTTGAAGACAATTCGGATCAGGGTGATAAGTGCAATGATGAAGGTCATGAGTGTGTTATGAGAGAACACGGGAAGGGCATCACACTCAAAATTTGAGAGATCAGGAAAAGCCTACAAGAGGAAGCTTCCCAGAAAAACAAAGAATACCTGAAGAATAGATAGAAGTTAGCTAGGAAGGGTGGAAATCAGTGCTTCAGGAAGTATAGCAAGTTTGGGGAATGGAAGAAAGGACAAAGGAACAGAGAAAAATAAGAAAGGAAAGAAGAGAGAAAGGAAGAAACAGATGAAAGAAAAGAAGGGAAGAATGGAAGAAGTGATGAAAGGAGAAAGGAAGGGATACCGTATTATCTCATTTGCTTTGTAATATTTTTTGTTCCAACGGTGGTCACCTGCTACCCTTCTCATTTGGGGGATAAGTTTTTATCCCCAGTCACAGAATAACAGGCTAGTTTAGATGGGAAAAAGGCTTTCAATACCTAGTTCTATCCCTCTTATTCTACAAATATGAAAACTGAGACCTATAGAAGTTAGTAATAGCAATATTCTGCTTTTATCTCTCATCTTACAAAGCATTTTCATCCCTATCCAGTTTGAGCCCAATAGCCCTGTGAAGCAGCATCATTCTTTTTACATATCAGGAAACTGAGGTTCAAGTAGAATTAGTGGTACAGCTGAAAGCAAAGTCTCCTGGTGTCATATCCAGTGCTCATTGCGTCACACCTCAGTTCCTCTACCAAAGTCACACTGTCAGGAACAGAGACAGCAGTAGACTTGACTCCTTATCCAAAACTCCTTCCAGAAAGCAAAAGTGTCCTGACACCTGATGTGGACTGATCGCTGCTAATTATCACAGCATGTCCCAATTACAAGAACACTTGTGCTGAGTGACTCATTCCCCAATAGCCATGGGGACACTGTAATGATGGGGGTTTACTTGCTATACTCACAGAGGTATGTACAAGGATGTTCACTGAATAATTCTGTGCCCTCAAAATTTTTAAAAAGCATATTTCAGAATATTATATACTATGTTAACATTTCTATAAATTAAAATAATTACATAATATTGAATACATATGTATAAGCAAAAGTGTAAAAGTATGGACTGAATAAATACCAAATTCATGATAATGGTTTCCTTTAGGAAAGAAAAGGAATAAGATAAGAGAGGTAACATAGGGACTTCTGTTTTATTGTGATTTTTTTCTTCTTAAAAATTTTTTAAAAAATCTGAATCCAAAACTTAAAAATATTTTATAATTCTTTGTTCATTTCTGCATCAAATTTATTTTTCAAAGCATTTTAATAAGCCTGAAATTTCACATATAAGTTTCAAATACTTCTCCTTCCACTCCAGACAATGCTCCCAGTTTCCTCGTCTGTTAAAGGAAGAAAAGGTAGGTTAGATCACTTCTAAGATCCCTTTCAGCCTTGATACTCGAGCTTCCTTCAAAATCTCAAGGCTTTGAAAAGATTATAGATGAATGACCTTTTGTCTGAGTAAATTCTGGAAAGGGGCTAGGAATATACTGTCAGCTATTTCAAGGGAAGTAAGCCCTGAAACTTTTTTGTTTTAAACTATGAAAGCTTTTTTTCTTTTCACAGTAGCCTTAGACCAGAGGCATTCCCCAGTTAGTGTCTTATCTATTTATATTCTGGGAACCCTGTCTAAATTAAGCTTCCACACAAGGTTTATGTATGATGGGGTCTGGCCATTCTGTTTTTCTCCCCCCATCTCAAGCCAAAAGCCTTGTCATGAAACTTTATTATCACTAATTCTTGTATAAAACACTAGGCTTGAAGGCTTGGTGACCATATATTTACCACAAAAAGAGAACTTGTGATCTGACACAGGTTTGATGATGGGACAGAATGTTTGCAATCAGGATGGTCCCAGCAAATCCTCAGTCTTGTGGGAGAATGAAAGAACCAGTTAATAGGTTGGATGGGAAGACTGGCAGAACCAAGGATTTTATACATAATCATGCTGTCCTTCAAGTGCACACAAACCCTTCCAAAGTAATATGAGGGATGGGCTTCCCTGGTGGCGCAGTGGTTGAGAATCTGCCTGCCAATGCAGGGGACGCGGGTTCGAGCCCTGGTCTGGGAAGATCCCACATGCCACGGAGCAACTAGGCCCGTGAGCCACAATTGCTGAGCCTGCGCGTCTGGAGCCTGTGCTCCGCAATAAGAGAGGCCGTGATGGTGAGAGGCCCGCGCACCGCGATGAAGAGTGGCCCCCGCTTGCCACAACTAGAGAAGGCCCTCGCACAGAAACGAAGACCCAACACAGCCATACATACATACATACATACATAAAAAGAATGTAAGCAGACAAGAATAGCATTAAAAAAAAAATTAAAAAAAACAAAAAAAAAACAAAGTAATATGAGGGAGAAGTTTCAACCAAGAGAGAATACATCAGCAAAAGGACTGATGATGAGTATTCAATATATTTCATTGTAGAGTTAAGAATAAAACAAGGGTTAAGAAATGGATAGAAGAATAGTATGTGAACAAAATAGAAGCAAGGCAACCAAGATAATGGGAGGAGATGAGATAAAGGGGAAAATAGAAAGAAGATTTTGACTCTGAGAAAAAAAGATACCATTTTAAATTGAAAGTATATTATTAGTTTTAAAAAGAGGAATTAAAGGTACTAGAAAAGATTTTAAAATGAAGATAGGAACTTCCCTGGTGGTCCAGTGGTTAAGAATCCACCTTCCAATGCAGGGGATGTGGGTTTGATCCCTGGTCAGGGAACTAGGATCCCACATACCATGGAGCAACTAAGCCCTCACACTCTAGAGCCCATGTGCCACAACTAGAGAAAAACTCATGCACCACAATGAAGAGCCCACACACCACAATGAAAAATCTCACATGCTGCAAAGAAGATCCCACCAACCGCAACTAAGACCCAACGTAGCCAAATAAATAAATATTTTTTTTAAAAAAACAAAGATAACTATTGCATGCACACCCATGTTCATTGCAGCATTATTTACAACAGTCAAGACATGGAAATAACCTAAGTGTCCATCAATGGATGAATGGATAAAGAAGATATGGTATATACATGCAGTGGAATACTACTTGGTCATAAAAAAGGAAGGAAATGTTGCCATTTGCAACAACATGGATGGACCTTAATGACAATATGCTAAGTGAAACAAGTCAGACAAAGAAAGACAAATATTATCTCACTCATGTGTGGAATCTTAAAACAAACAAACTCATATTACAGAGAAAACAGACTGGTGGTTGCCAGAGGTAGGGGATGAGGGGTGGGCAAAATGGGTGAAGCAGGTCAAAATGTACAAACTTCCAGTTATAAAATAAATAAGTCAATGTATGTATAAGTCAATGGGGTGCAATGTACATCATGGTGACTCTAGTTAATAATACTGTATTGGATATTTGAAAGTTGCTGAAAGAGTAAATCTTAAAAGTTCTCATCAGAAGAAAAAAATTGTAACTTTGTGGTGATGAATATTAACTAGACTTATTATGGTGATCATTTCACAATATTTACAAATATTGAATCATTATGTTGTACACCTGAAACTAATATGTTACATGTCAATTTCAAAAAAAAAAGAAACAAAAATAACTATTACAACTAATAATACAAATTTTCCTAAATACCAAAAGAAATGTTTTCAAATAGTAAAGAAACATAGTAAATATAATACATACAATAATTTTAGCATTGAATAACTGGCAGAGTTAAAAAGGAATGATTTCCAGGAAATATTATTAAGTGAAAAAAGCAAAACACTAAAGAGTATGCATATTATGCTACCTTTTGTGTTAGAAGAGGGAGATTAAAAAAAAACACAATTGTTTGCAAAAAGAAATACAGGAAAAATAACCAAAAAACAATGAAATTGATTACAGATCTTCCTCGATTTACAATGGGGTTACATCACAATAAACCCATCATAAATTGCAGTTAACACACCTAAACTACCAAACAAAATAGCTTAGCCTTGCCTACTTTAAACATGCTCAGAACACTTACATTATCCTACAGTTTGGCAAAATCATCTAACACAAAGCTTATTTTGTGTTAGAGCTATTAAATAAAGTTTGAATATCTCATAATTTATTGAATACTGTACTGAAAGTGAAAAACGATAATTGTAAGTGTATCAGTTGTTTCCCCTTGTGATCACAGGGCTGACTGTGAGCTGCAGCTCACTGTCACTGCCCAGAATCATGAGAGTTCATACTGCATATCACTACCTGGAAAAAGATCAAAATTCAAAATTTGAAGTACAGTTTCTACTGAATACATACCGATTTCACACCATCAAAAAGTCTTAAATGGAAAGGTTGTAAATTGGGGACATACAAAGAGTGGAGAGAAATGAGGAGGAATGGATAGGAAGGGGACTGATGCTTCTCTGAGTATGGTTTTGACTTCTGGAAGCATGTTAATCTTCTACATATTCAAATAATGAAATTAAATCAACAAGAACTGGGGGAGACCTAAAACCAGATATGAACAGAAACAAATGAACTCAATTGCATTTCAAATGAATGAGAGAACATGGAAAGCAGATTTCAAACTCTATTTTTAGGTTTGTTTTTCATAGGGATATGGATGCAAGAATTCTGAATCTTATATTTATTGTAGGATTGAGTTGAGAGTCAATGTTAGTATGTTTGAGGAAGCCAGAGTTCTCACTGTGTAAGAAAAGAGGTACAATTACAGATGGGGGAAAGAGAGGAAGATCCCTGGGGTGCTGAATTGTTATAAGCATGAACTCATGATTTCTAAAACATGCCTGTAACACTAAACATCCCTAATGCTCAAATCTTTGTTTATAGTAGCAGCGGTATCACCAAGTTGGAGGGAAAGGTGGATGTTGAAAAGGTGGCTTGTTGTGGTCCAGAGTAGGCTGCCCAGAAATGTGCCTCAATGGCATATTGATTATTTTGAATTAAAGTTATTTAAATGGTCAACACAAGAGGGACACTCTGACCCTCCTACCTTTTTCCCTAAAAGCAGGAGATAAATCTCTCATGTAAAAGGTGCACTCCCAGCGTCTGGAGGTAGAAGGGCACCCTAATCACCAAAGATAGGGAATTAGGGCCAAGAAGCCTATATAAACAAACTTGTTACTTCTCTAGTTTACTACTCCAAGCCCAAACTCTGTTCAGATTCTTCACTTATTGGGCACCCAAAACCTAAGTTTCTTTCTCCTGGCAATTCCTCACAAACTTATTGTTTCTTTGTCTAAAAAGTATAAAAGCTGCCTGCTTTGGCCACTTCTTAGGTCCCATTTCTATAGCACCTCCATGTGCATCAATTAAAATGTGTTTCTTTTTCTCCTATTAATCTGTATTGTGTCAATTTTTTTATTAGTCCAGCCACAAGAACTCAAGAAGGGTAGAGGGGAAAATTTCTCCCTCCCCAACAGGCTTATGATAGGCAAAAAAATTTAACAGGGATCTACATTTCACATTATTAATGTAAATTCCAGAATGTGTTACATATGTGAAAGGTAAATCCATAAAGCAAATAAGAAAAAATTTAAGAAAATATTTTACAAACTTAGTGAAGGATTTTTTAAACAAGAACTAGAAAGCAGGAACTTCCCTGGTGGTGCAGTGGTTAAGAATCCGCCTGCCAATGCAGGGGACACGGGTTCCATCCCTGGTCCAGAAAGATCCCACATGCCACAGAGCAACTAAGCCCCTGCACCACAACTACTGAGCCTGAGCTCTAGAGCCTGTGAGCCACAACTACTGAGCCCACGCACCACAATTACTGAAGCCCACGTGCCTAGAGTCCATGCTCTGCAAAAAGAGAAGCCACCGCAATGAGAAGCCCTCACATTGCAACAAAGAGTAGCCCCCACTCGCCACAACTAGAGAAAGCCCATGCAGAGCAACAAAGACCCAACACCGCCAAAAAAAAAAAAAAAATTAAAAAAAGAAAGAACTAGAAAGCAAAAACCATAAGGAGAAAAGTTGATGAGATTTGACTATATCAAATAAAGGATTTCTGTTCAACAAAGCATACCATACCATGCAGTGGTATGGTGACAGATTAGAAAATGTTTGCAACATATAAAACCAATAAGGAATTAATTTCTAGGTTGTACCAGGAACACCTGAAAACATATAGGAAAAGGAAAAGACATCCATTTTTTAAGGTAAGTAACATAAATAAATAATCTGATTCACAAAATGGAAAAAACAAATGACTAGCAAATATATGCCCCTCAAGACAAGGTCTTTTTCTTCCTTCAACACACAAGATTTTCTTGTTCTGGCCATTGAGTCCCTGCTCCAGTCATTGCCTCAGTCTTTAATGCTTTTCTCCTAAAACTTCCTATGACTGACTCCTTCTTGCTCTTCAGATTTTAGTTTAAATGTTATCTTTTCAGAGAGGTCTTTCTGAAACCAAGAGGGGCCCTGTGAGGCTCCCGGGCATGGAGGCCTTTTTGCCCCCCATTTCTTGTAGGCAAGGCTCCAGCCTCCATGACCTTCTCTGAGTTCCAAAGGGCAGATTCAAACAATTGCTAATGAAGGGAGGATCAGCCACGAAACCACCTGAGGCAAGATTAAAGGGACAAGAGAAGCTCATCAAGATTAAGAGACCCACCACCTGAGACCCTGCACACACCCTAATCTTGTCAGCAACCCCACCCTTTTGAAACTTTGCAGAAGAAAGAAGAATGCAAGACTGTCACTGCTTTGATCCTTATCGAATACCCCTGACCAAGACTATAACACTTCTCCCTATTCCCCAGGGAGGGGGGCAGAGTTCTTGAGGCACTAGCCTACTGGGTTCCCTCTTTGCCTGGCAAAGAAATAAAGCCACTCTTTCTTTCTCCTCCAGAACTCTGTCTCCATATTTCTGTTTGGCACTGGTGCACAGAGAGCCAAGATTTTGGCATCATTTCCATTCTGCTCCACTTACCATAGCCATCCCACTACCTGCCCTATCATTCTTTATTACACCAACCTGTTTTATTTTCATCATATATTTATTATTCAGTGGCATATTCTTCTTTATATTTTAATTCCTCTCTCTAACTCGATAGTAAGACCCATAGAGTAGGAAATTTGTCTGTCTTGTTCAACCTTGTGCCAATATTTAGCACATAGTTGGTGTTCAATTAATATTTGTTGAGTTAATAAATATATTAATATATGAAAAATGTAATGCAATCCCTGTTGCTGGCTTAATGAGTTTTCCAGACAAGAATGTTCAGTCATAATTAAATGACTAATTAATGGAATCTTGCTAAGTAGTGTCAAGCATCAGATGGAGAACTGGACAGGGTGACCATTTAATAGGATCCTTCTAAAAATAATATATTATGAGTCAAAGAAACACAGTTCCCTTGGATACCTTGTTTTGACCACAGTGGCTAGGGCTCATTATTTTAGTCCAATGGATTAAGCCAATTGAAATTCAGTCTTCTTTAGGACTGTGCACTTTCTAAACACCATCAGGCAGAGGGGCCCTGATGTGAATTCCATCAACAGGAGGTGGTGTTTGTGTGGAATATTCCACCAGGCAGAAATACTCTACTCATGAATCTTTGTGACTCAACATCACAGACAGTTGCTTCCCACTTTAAATCCTGGGGAGTGACAGTCACCACACTATAGTGGAAAACCCCTACATTTTGCTAACAAGATCCCATGTGAAAAAATCCAGTCAATTTCTTATGATCATATCTCATGAGGAAGCAAGATCTCATGGTACCACATATGCCATTTCAGTTAAGGCACGGAGACCCTGATTTAACAAATTGTTGAATTTATCTCAACAGAGTAATTACATGCTTGGAAAATCTGTCATATGGCTTCTCAACATGCCATGTGATTTCTAATGATCCAGTTTTGTAATCTTCACTTGCCCAGTATAACATGAGCTTCATCCCTGTGGATTTGCAGGGATGTCTATTTATGAGGTTTGGTTTGGTTTGGTTTGGTTTGACCTTAGGTGAAGAGTTAAATTAAATATAATCCTAATTCTTAACACATTATCATCATCAGTCCAGGCAAAACACCTCTCTTGCTCTATTTTACCTCTTTACTCTTTGCCTTCATTTCTGACCCCCAAAGTCACTAACTATAATGTATTTTATATAATATTCTGAACTAGGGATATATCCTCATGAAATTTGTGGTGTTGTATGTTTATGTACTTTTAATATAATTTCAATCTGTTTCTAATATCACTTCAACACCATTTTAAAGGTATATCTATTTCTGCATGAATATCTAATTCAAAGCTTCTATTTCAGTCTGTACTCACTTATTTTAATTACCCATGCTTTTGTGCAAATGTTACTGCTATTGTCAATGGAATCTTATATTCTACATTATTTTCAAGTTTGTTATTACTAGCCTGGAGAAACAGTGTTGATTTTTTTATAAGTTGACCTTGTAACCAATAATTTTGCTAAATATTATTAGTTCTAATATATTTCCATGTTGAATATGTCAACCAAAAAATTAATCAGTAGTCAATCTAAGAAAGGAATGGAAAATTTTATTTGAACCAACCTGATTATAACCTGAGAGACAGTCTTTCAGAAATCTCTGAGGACTGCTCTACCCATTAGAGGTCAAATCACAGTTATATACATATTTGAGACAAAAGGTTATACATCAAATGTATTGACAGTTTATACAATTCATATCTGCACATACAAAGTGACCCCTTATAAGCTTAAGAAGAAATGTTATCTCCTAAGGCGGTCTGGTTAATGCAGATACACAATACGCACTAAAGGGGAGGAAGGAGGCCCAAAAAAGCAGAGAAAATTTTTATTTAAATTTTTCTTGTCTTGCCATAAAATATGGATTTTATTTCATCAGATAGATTGGTTTTATCTCTTTCTTTTCAGTCCTTATGTCTCTTGTGCCTTTTTCTTGTTTTAGCACTTTTATGCTAAAACATAGTAGTGAACAAGGCTATTCGTTGCAGTAAAAGCCTGGAAAGAATCCAAATATCTATCAATAAGGAACTATTTGGATAAACGATAGCACACCCACACAATTTTATACAGTACTATACAACTATAAAAGGAAATGAGGAAGACCTCTTATTTTGCTATGGAATAATCTCTGAGATATATTGTTGAATGAAAAAACAAGGTTCAGAACAGAGTATATAGAAACACCCTGTTTCTTTTATCTAAGGAATAGAGAAGAGATAGATACAAATGAGAGAGAGAGAATTTGCTCCTATAAATTGTTTAAAAAGATTAAAGAAGACAATTTAGGTGATTTGAAACTTTGAAACTTCAGAAAGTGGGCAGTCTTCATTCCCAAAGGTCCAGAGCACTACGAAATAGAGCAGGAGGCAGGAAGATTTTATAGGATAAAGAATAAGGAGCAAGACAAATAGAAATAGAAAATGAATAAAGAACAAGGAAATAAGTATAGAGCCCAAAGTTGGCTTGGCATTTGGCGATTGGTTGACTAGACATGATGGGTTTCTGGTCAACTGGAGCATTTACAGGGATGTGAAAGTTACCCAAGTTTTGGTTTGCTGATGTGTACCCGCCACCCTGGGCAGGAACGACACTATTTTGGGCCTAGAAATTTATTTCAACCAAACACTCCAGGATTTGGTACAACCTAGAGTAGAGCCAGAGCCTTAACTCTATGCTTCTAGGAGAATTTCTTTTTTTTTTTTTTTATTTTTTTTTTTTATAATTTTTTTTTTTTTTTTTAATGATATTCTTGTCTGCTTACATTCTTTTTATGTATGTATGTATGTATGTATGTATGTATGTATGGCTGTGTTGGGTCTTCGTTTCTGTGCGAGGGCTTTCTCTAGTTGTGGCAAGCGGGGGCCACTCTTCATCGCGGTGCGTGGGCCTCTCACTATCGCGGCCTCTCGTTGCCGCGCACAGGCTCCAGACGCGCAGGCTCAGTAATTGTGGCTCACGGGCCCAGTTGCTCCGCGGCATGTGGGATCTTCCCAGACCAGGGCTCGAACCCGCGTTCTCTGCATTGGCAGGCAGATTCTCAACCACTGCGCCACCAGGGAAGCCCTAGGAGAATTTCTTGACCTGACATCCCAGCTCAGTAATTATTGTCTGTATTCATTCTGGCTAGTGCCATATCTATTGAATCCAGTTTTCAACTATTATATTTTCATACTCAATATTAAAAAGCAAAATTCAACTGAGTAAATCTTAAGATCTAATTAAGCGATTCATGAATTTAGGCAGCATCCCATCTAGCAACTAAAAGGGCACTAGCAACTAGAAGCAGTTGTACAAATGGAAGGTTTTTGTAGGAAGAAGGGTGGGGCAAGGGAGCCATTAGCAAAAGAAAAGAAAGGATTATTTTTAGGCCGGGACATTTTCTTTTTTGTGGGGAGGGAATTTGGCAAAGGTTTTACCCTTCAGACGCCTCTTCTCCCTCTGGGGGATGGAGAGGACCCATGTAGCAGATTACTTCGTTGGTGCTGACCAGAAAATTCCAGACTGATTGGTTAAGATTACATTCCTGGTGAAGGTTGAAACTGCAATTAGGTCAGGTATTAAATCTAGGCTTTAGCACAAGTGGTGCCATTTGGGGCCTGTGGTTTTTCTCTTTAACACCGGCATATCCACTTGGGTCTTCTTCGTTGCTTTCTGTCCCTGCTCAATATTACCAATATCATCTTCTATTTCTTTTAAGAGATTTATTAAGCTTAAATTAAAAGCCTTACTCCAGTCCCCTGGAGGTCCAGTGGTTAAGGACTAGGCGCTTTCACTACCATGGCCCAGGTTCAATTTCTTGTCAGGGAACTAAGATCCCGCAAGCCGCGAGGCACGGCCAAAAATTAAATAAATAAAGCCTTAGTCCATGTTTTACATCAATTCTGTTTTCTCTAGCAAAGGTCATTTGGGTGGTATTCTTTCTCTCAAACAGACTGGACTCCCATTATCTCGATATTTTTGCCTCTGAGTTCATTTTCCCCTGGTGATATACCCAAAGTGAGGCGCTGTGGCCCAGACTCTTGCTTGTACTAACCCTGAGGAGTTGGGGGAAGAATCTATTCCACTTTTTGTACCTTCACCAGGTGACCCTGACCTAACCTCTAGGTTGTTGGAGAGGTTACATAAATCTCTCAAAAATCTCCCCGAAAGATCTTTTTTCTCTCTGCATTGTAATTGTCCAATCCTGGAGGTGTGATTTTGTGATTTATAATAAGAAATACATATTTGGTCTTCATCCTTCTTGGCACAAAGCTCTTAAAATTCTTGGAATTTCCTAAATGAGAAGAGTGATAAAAGTGAAAGGAATGTCTTTTGTTATTCATAACAAGCCCCTTTCAGCCACACCTGAGTTTATCTTAATGTGATGACTCTTGGAGGATGGGGGCTGGTTATCAGAAGAACCAACCAGTGATTAGAGGGATTCAGCCCCATCCCTTGACCTCCGGGGAAAGGAGATGGTATGGAGATTGAGTTCATTCACCAATGGTAAATGATTTAATCATTCATGACTACATAATGAAGCCTCCGCAAAAACTATAACCAAAGTTCAGAGCTTTTGGGTTGGAGAACACGTCGAAGTGCTGGGAAGGCCACCCTGAGTAGGCAATGAAATCTCCATGTCCTTTCCTACAAAACCTTGCCTTATGTACCTCTTCCGTCTGATAGTTGTATCCTTGTATAACAAACCAGTAATCCAATACATAAAATCTTTTCCTGAGTTCTGTGAGCCATTCTAACAAATTATTGAACCTGAGAAGGCTGTCACTATTGAAGGAACTCCTAATTTATAGCTGGTCAGTCAAAAGTACAGGTGACAATCTGGGGCTTGTGATTGGCATCTGAAGGGGGATGAGGGAAGTCTTGTGGGACTGAGCCCTTTAACTTGTAGGACCTGATGTTAACTCTAGGGTAGATAGGGTCATAAGTAAAGCAGCACGAGTATAATAGTAGAGAAAAACAGTGTTGTTTGTTTGTTTGTTCTTTTAGGAGGAGATGGGAGGGAGTAGGGAACAAACAGAGGCTCAATAATCTGACTGCATCATTGTCATCTGCTCCACACCACGGCCAATCACCCTGCTGACTCTTGAAGTCCTGGACTAGAGCTGCTACATTTCTGTTCTATATTACAACAGAGCCATCAGTGATCCACTGTGGGCAATGGATAAAAGAGCATAACTCAAAATTTCCCTCCCCTGTCCTACTGGAGCCTGGTCTTCTACCCCACGCTGAGCTTTCCTTCCCATACCAGGTCATAATCACTTTGTATTTCCCCAAGTGTTTCTCATGGATTTTGCTCCAGTACTTCAAATCCTAGTGCTTTTCTCTCATTTCTGTGATATGACTATGGTTCAGTTAGAAAAAGAGCCAACAGTCCTGTTAATTCACTATCATGTCTAGAACCAAAAGTAGCTTTTGTTCCTTATCAGCACTAGTTGAAGTCTCATTTGACCTTTGATTTTTGGAACATTATAATCCTGTTTCTTCCATCTACTAGCAATTTGATCATGAGCAAATTAACTCTCTACACTCTCTGATTTTTTGTCCCATCTCATGTAAGATAACATGCCAAATCTTCTGTAAAATGTGTTGTACAAAGTAAATAGAGAGTAATTTAGAAGCAGCATAGTGTTAGCCTTTGCTGCTTAACAAACTATCCCAAATCTTAGGGGTTTAAGACAACCTGTTAAAAAAAAATTCAACTGAATAAATTTAAAAGATCTTATTGGCTGTATTCAATGATTCATGAACCAGGCAGCTCTGAGAAGCTGTACAAAATGCAAGACTTCTTTATTTGGAAGGAAGCAGGAACAAGGTAGTTATACTAGGCAAAAAACATATTGGTTGTGGTGATGTCACTTTCCTTTAGGGGATCAGGCAATTCCTGATTAACTGGTTTAAGATTCTATTTCTGGAAGAGCTGAAAATATGTCTCGGTTGGTGACGTGGGGCTTAACATAAGTGACTCCATTTGGGGCCTGTTTTGCTTTTAACAAACCACAATTTATTTAGCTCATGATTTTGTGGGTTGGCAATTTGGGCTGGGCTCAGATGGGTGGTTCTGGGAATTGGCTACTGTCAGCTAGAATAAAGGAGTATGGGGAATTAAACTGCTGGGAATTAAATAGGTACTGCCAGACCCAGCAGCTCTGTGGAACAGCATGGGCCTGTCCTAGAAAACACAGAGACATGTTTGTCTGGGCCAGCAAGTGAGAGAGAGAAGGGGTGGGGGCGGGGAAACAAAACACTGGGACACGTGTTTCTCATCAACCAGCAGGCTAACTCCGGCTTATTCACTTGGCGGCAAGAAAGGTTCTTAGAATGAGAGAGGAAGCATGTGTGGTCTAGGCTTGGAACTGGTACAGTGTTTCTTCTGTTGCATGTGATTGACAGAAGCAAGTCATAAAATCAGTCCAAACTCAAGGGGTAGAGAAGTAGACTCCACCTCTTGACGGGAAGAACCATGAAGTCACAGTCCAAGGCCTTGGACACAGAGAAAAGCAATCTGCACCCACTCTTGCAATTCACCACAATTGGTTAACACAATCTCTGGAGACTAATTGCCTGGGTTTGAATGCTGGCTCTGTCTCTTAGTGGTTGTGTGACCTTGAACATTATTCGACCTCTCTGTGCCTCAGTTCCCTCATCTGTTAGATGAGGATAATTATAACGTGTATCTCATAGGGTTACTGTGAATTAAATGAGTCGATGCTTTTAAAGTGCTTAAAGCAGTGCCTGCCACAGGAGGCCTATATGTGCTTCCTTTTGTTTTGTTTTGAAGTTTGTCTTCCCCTTGTCTCTCTCTACTTCCTTGCCTGTGCTCATCATGTTTCCTCTTAGACAAGAGATCAATCTCTATCACCCTTCTTCCCCCCCATCAAAATTCCACCCATCCCTCAAAGCTCTGCTCAGATACTTCTTTCCCTCAGCACTCTCCCTTTTTCCTTTTAATTGGCATTACTGCTTGCCCCTCTGCATTCCAACATCACTCTTTGATAGCAGTTGTCACATTCTGCCTTGCATGGATTATATGTTTATTCATCCCCCCAAAATAATGAGCTCCTCCATGTTCCAGGAATGGGATAAAGGGTGATGAACAAGATATACAAAGTCCCTGGGCTTACTGGACTACAGTAGAGAAGACAATTGTGTATACGTTTGTGTATTCTAGATTATACCTCCTTATGGTGGGGATGAAGTCAAATTCATTTCTTCATCTTTCACATACTCTAGCTACAGTAGGGACTCAAAAGCTGTTAATTGCATCAAAATATATTGAATTGAATTAAATTGACTCAGATGATATCAAATTGACAATGTTTTATTTGGGTCACTAGTTAACTCTCTTTTTGGTTGCTTGTGCCCAGGTAGCAAGCTAGATTGCATTTAATGTTTCAATAATGTCCTTTCCCAAAACATCTCCTCAAGCTCTCCCTCTTCAGACGCTGAAATCAAGACAGACATTTTCTCCAGCTAAAACCAAAAGGGTTAGCTTCCAGAGCAAGTGTCACTTGTGGCTTTTCATAGAGTCTGTGTGAACAAACCCCTTATGCTACTTCCCTTAAGATGAAATTTTGTCCGTGACTCAGTGCTATAATAGACCGTGTAGTTAGAGCTCTGACTTGGAAAATACCCTTGTGCCCTGAATCACAGAGAATTTTGATGGTACTAAGCTTGTAGGAGCCTCTACTATGGAGTGGTTTGAGAAGTCAGTGTGGTGTAAGATAAAAACAAACTAAATCACAAAATAAATATAAAGAAATTCATAACGTTCTGATTTTTCCTATGACAGCAATTTTTTAAAACAGAAATTATCAAATTCTTTCAGAAGATTTTTTCTCATTTTTTAATGGGTGGGGCTGGGAGGGCCCTAAGCAAACATATGGTCTACATATTTAATACTCCAGAGTGGAGCCAGCTGTTGTTATTACTCATATTTAACAAAACTGAGATGAAGAAATAAGGTAAGGGAGGTAAGGGATTTAACAAAGACCACAAGGTCAGTTATTAGCAGAGCTGAAACTCTAGACTTGCTTCTTGCACACTTCCCAATAGAGCATTCTGCACAAATACCAATGTGTGTGTGTGTGTGTGTGTTTGTGTGTGTGTCTGGGTGGGGGTTATGTGTTGGGATCAGAAGTAGAAAGTATCTGCAAAAAAACAAAGAAAAAATAAAACAAAAGAAACCCAAGGAAGGCTGGAATTCTGAAGGTCTGGGTTGATCTGTTATCTCCCTGTGGACACAGTTGCTATGGGGAATAAAAATTCCCAGGAGAGTTGGATCAAGGTCTCTGGGACTTGGAATCTCAAAGTGAAGCACCATCCAGAGTACCCTGGGCCAGAGAGGGAGCCAGTTCTCGCCTAACCACCATGGAGCAAGAATCAGGGTTGCTTTTTGGGGTGGGGAGGCGGCAAGAGTGTCAATCCATCTGTCGTGTCTGGTAGCGGGGTTGGGGAGAGAGTGTGAAAGAAATAGCAAGTAGAGCAGATTTTCAGTTTCACAGATGGATGGTAAAAGAAATCAGAATGCAGTCTTATAAATCTTAGAAGCTTGATGTCTGCAGCCCAAGCTGGGGGAATATGGATCCGCCAGAGTAATAGTCTTAATCAGAATAATGTCCTTTCACCAGTTATTCATTATCAGGATGTCAGGAACAGGATTCAGCTGAACAAAGTCCCGTACGCCTTTTGTTCCTGCGTACCGTCAGTGTTTATTTTCCAAAATTTTCATTTCAACACCGCCACCTAGTGTCCAGTTATCTCATTTACCAGGCCTCAGGTTATCCGTTGAAGGAAACACTATTCAACTCTTAGAAAGGTTAATATTCTCTGCCTTAGAAAGATGTCTATGACACCTTGTTGAATGAAGAAAAGAAAATTTAAATTGTACTATATAGCTATGTACTATATAGTTCCATACATGTAGATCTGTGTGTATATATGTGTGCAAAGTTTAATTATATATCCATATGCATAAAAATCTAGAAAAATATTCTCCAAATTATTGATGGTATCTCTGGTTGGTAGGATGTGAGGAAAATTTTTGTGATTTCCTTATGTTTACTTCATCAGTTTTCCATACAGTAATAGATCATCTGTGTTAATAAGAGGAAAATTTATTTTAAAAGACCAAATGAGCCCCAGGATGAAAATCCACCCAAAAAAGGTTATTTTCCGGAGTTAAATAAATTCAACAGAATTTACTGAGCAGCAACTACTTACAATGCATACTTTTGATCTGAAAGTATACCTCTAAAGTAAGATAACATCCTTCTACCTTTTAATAAGTGTTTACTATGTGTTAGGCACCATGCTGAGTTTTTCGCATTCTGAATCTTAATCCTGAAGGTGAAACTACTAAAGTGAGAGTGCTGAGGCTCAGAGAGATTAAGTAATTTACCCAAAGTCACAAAAAATATATGAGATTCAAATCCAGGTGTTTCTCCAAAACCTGAATACTGAACCACAGCACAATTCCGTTCCAAGTTTCTAAGGAATTCCCCCACATTATCCAAAAGAGAGGTTTTTTATTTTGTTTTTTTGAATGCTTACTAAGTGTCAGGCACCATTCTTTTTCTTTTTTTAAATATTTATTTATTTATTTGGTTGCGCTGGGTCTTATTTGTGGTAGGCGGACTCCTTAGTTGCAGCACATGGGCTCCTTAGTTGTGGCAGGCAAACTCTTAGTTGCCGCATGCATGTGGGATCTAGTTCCCGAACCAGGGATCGAACACAGGCCCCCTGCACTGGGAGCACAGAGTCTTAACCACTGCGACACCAGGGAAGTCCCTCAGGCACCATTCTTTAACCCTCATAGAAATCTATGAAGTACATATTTTTTAGAGTACAACCACATTATAAGTAAACAAAAGCCCATCTTTATATGATAACTTTACCAAAGGTCACAGAGATAATAAACACAACAAGTAGTGTGCTGAGCACTTGCTATATGCCAGGACTTGTTCTAAGAGCTTAACATGTGTTGACAGTTTAATCCCATGAGGTAACAGGCATGATTATCCTTCTTATTTTGCAGATGAAGAAAAGGCTCAAAGAGGTTAAGTAACTTGCCTACGATTTAAGCCAGTAAATAAGACAGCTGGGATTTGAACACAGGTCTAACTAACTACAAAACCCAGGCCCTTCCCTCAATCTGATTCTTCTCTGGGCTCAGGGTACTGATCAACACATATTTCAGATAAATAATTTGAAGATGAGGCTGCCATCATCCCCATTTTACAGAAGAGGATCAGGGCCCAGAGACCTGAACAGAATAATTGTCCATGGTCACTCAGTTAGTTGATAAGAATGGAACCAGGATACCTGACACTCAGCCCTCTTGTACCCCTATACCACTTGACCCCTGGATGCAAGTGTATATTAACCACAAATTGTTGGTGTATGTTTTCTAGTGCTGTGTAACAAACTACCACAAACCTGGGGACTTAAAACAACACAAACTTACTGTCATATGGTTCTGGAGATCAGAAAGCTGAAATGGTCCTCACTGAACTAAAATTAAGGTATGGGCAGGGCTGTGTTCCTTTGTGGAGTCTCTAGTTTTCTTGGCTTTTTCCAGTATCTAGAATCTACCCACCTTCCTTGTTTCATGGTGCCCCACCATCTTCAAAGTCAGCAATGGCCAGTCAAGTCTTTTTCATGTTGTATCACTCTGATTCTGCTTTCATTGTCACATCTCCTTCTCTGACTCTCCTGCTTCCCCCTTTCACTTATAAGGAGCCCCTGTGATTACACTGGACCCACCCAATAACCCAGGATATTCTCTCCATCTCAAGATCCTTAACTTGATCACATCTGTAAAGTTTCTTTTACTATGTAAGGTCACATATCCATGGGTTCCAAGGATTAGGACTTGGACATCTTTGGGAGGCCATTATTCTGCTTAACATGGCATACTGACCTTTAGGATTTTTACTTATTTAACATTATAATTTAAAAAATTTATACCTATATTAGTTTGTCTTCATTAAGTTAATAATGAGTCCTTGAAGGAGGCTGCTATTTGGAGTGTCAAGTTCTCCTCTCACAAAGAGCAGACAAAAATTTCCTTACTTGTTTGGCAGGAGGCTCCTAACCCTCTAGGAGAATTCTAAAGTTGGAAGGTCCTATCCCACAGCCACACTTCTGGACTGTATGATGTTTACCACCATACCAGTGTCCACAGGGAACTGTCTGTGTCATCCTTGTTGTGCAGCACTTCCTTCACAACCCACTACGGTTTCCCCTTCTGAGAAGTACCAAGACAGGTCACAGCTGGAAGGTGGAAGGTAGAACCCAGGTGGGTCATATAGAATAGGAGCAATGCAAGATGAAATAGATTTGAATAGAAGGAATCAATGGCCATAAAAAGACTATTGGAGAGAGACCTTCGAGATGACAGAGGAGTAAGATGTGGCGATCACCTTCTTCCCCACAAATACATCAGAAATACATCTACATATGGAACAACTCCTACAGAACACCTACCGAATGCTGGCAGAAGACCTCAGACTTCCCAAAAGGCAAGAAACTCCCCACGTACCTGGGTAGGGCAAAAGAAAAAAGAAAAAACAGAGACAAAAGAATAGGGACGGGACCTGCCCCTCTGGGAGGGAACTGTGGAGGAGGAAAAGTCTCCACACACTAGGAAACCCCTTCACTGGTGGAGGCAGGGGGCAGGGGTGGTGGTGGTGGGGAAGCTTCGGAGCCACGGAGGAGAGCACAGCAACAGGGGTGCAGAGGGCAAAGTGGAGAGAGTCCCGCACAGAGGATCGGTGCCAACCAGCACTCACCAGCCTGAGATGCTTGTCTGCTCACCTGCCAGGGTGGGTGGGAGCTGAGAGCTGAGGCTCGGGCTTTGGAGTTCAGATCCCAGGGAGAGGACTGGGGTTGGCTGCATGAACACAGCCTGCAGGGGGCTAGTGTGCCACAGCTAGCCATGAGGGAGCCCGGGAAAAGGTCTGGAACTGCCTAAGAGGCAAGAGACCATTGTTTCAGGGTGCACGAGGAGAACGGATTCAGAGCACCACCTAAACGAGCTTCAGAGATGGTCACGAGCCGTGGCTATAAGCGCAGACACCAGAGACGGGCATGAAATGCTAAGGCTGCTGCTGCAGCCACCAAGAAGCCTCTGTGCAAGCATAGGTCACTATCCACACCTCCCCTCCTGGGAGCCTGTGCAGCCCGCCACTGCCAGCGTCCCATGATCCAGGGACAACTTTCCCAGGAGAACACACAGCACTCCTCAGGCTATTGCAATATTGTGCTGGTTTCTGCCGTCACAGGCTTGCCCCATATTCCATACCCCTCCCTCCCCCCGGCCTGAGTGAGCCAGAGCCCCCGAATCAGCTGCTCCTTTAACCCCATCCTTTCTGGGTGGGAACAGATGCCCTCAGGCGACCTACATGCAGAGGTGGGGCCAAATCCAAAGCTGAACCCCAGGAGCTGTGTGAACAAAGAAGAGAAAGGGAAATTTCTCCCAGCAGCCTCAGGAGCAGCGGATTAAATCTCCACAATCAACTTGATTTACCCTGCATCTATGGGATACCAAAATAGAGAATGAATCATCCCAAAAGTGAGGCAGTGGACTTTGGGAGCAACTGTAGACTTGGAGTTTGCTTTCTGCATCTAATTTGTTTTGGTTTTATGTTTATCTTAGTTTAGTATTTAGAGTTTATTATCATTGGTAGATTTCTTTATTGATTTGGTTGTTCTCTTCCTTTTTCTTTTTTATATATAAATATATATATATTTTCCTTTTTCGCTATTTGTGAATGTGTATATGTACGCTTCTTTGTGTGATTTTGTCTGTATAGCTTTGCTTTTACCATTTGTCCAAGCGTTCTGTCCATTTGGGTTTTTTTTTTTTTAGTATAGTTTTTAGCGCTCGTTATCATGGGTGGATTTGTTTTTTGGTTTGGTTGCTCTCTTCTTTCTTTCTTTCTTTTCTTTTTTCTTTTTTGAATTACTTTTTAATATTTTTATTTTTAATAATTTTTCTTAATTTTTCTTTTAATAATTTTCTTTTCTTTTCTTTCTTTCTCTCCCTCTCTCTCTTTCTCTCTCTCTCTTTCTTTCTCTCCTTCTTTCTTTCTTTTTTTCAGTCTTGGTGTTCCAGCCGGGTGTCAGCCCTGTGCCTCTGAGGTGAGAGAGCCAAGTTCAGGACATTGATCCACCAGAGACCTCCTGGCTCCACGTAATATCAAACAGCAAAAGCTCTCCCAGACATCTCCATCTCAATGCTCAGACCCAGCTCCACTCGACGACCAGCAAGCTACAGTGATGGACACCCTATGCCAAACAACTAGCAAGACAGGAACACAACACCACCCATTAGCAGAGAGGCTGCCTAAAATCATAATAAGGTCACAGAGACCCCAAAACACACCCCCAGATGCGATCCTGCCCACCAGAAAGACAAGATCCAGCCCCACCCACCAGACCACAGGCACTAGCCCCCTCCACCAGGAAGCTACACAACTCACTGAACAACACTTAGCCACCAGGGACAGACACCAAAAACAACAGGAACTATGAACCTGCAGACTGTGAAAAGGAGACCCCAAACACAGTAAGTTAAGCAAAATGAGAAGACAGAGAAACACAGCAGATGATGGAGCAAGGTAAAAACCCACCAGGCCAAACAAATGAAGAGGAAATAGGCAGTCTACCTGTAAAAGAATTCAGAGTAATGATAGTAAAGATGATCCAAAATCTTGGAAATAGAATGGAGAAAATACAAGAAACGTTTAACAAGGACTTTTAGAAGAACTAAAGAGCAAACAAACAATGATGAACAACACAGTAAATGAAATTAAAAATTCTCTAGAAGGAATCAATAGCAGAATAACTGAGGTAGAAGACCGGATAAGTGACCTGGAAGATAAAATAGTGGAAATAACTATCACAGAGCAGAAGAAAGAAAAAAGAATGAAAAGAATTGAGGACAGTCTTAGAGACCTTCTGGGACAACATTAAACACACCAACATTCGAATTACAGGGGTCCCAGAAGAAGAAGAGGAAAAGAAAGGGACTGAGAAAATATTTGAAGAGATTATAGTTGAAAACTTCCCTAATATGGGAAAGGAAATAGTTAATCAAGTCCTGGAAGCACAGAGAGTCCCACACAGGATAAATCCAAGGACAAACATGTCAAGACACATATTAATCAAACTATCAAAAATTAAATACCACGAAAAAATATTAAAAGCAGCAAGGGAAAAACAACAAATAACATACAAGGGAATCCCCATAAGGTTAACAGCTGATCTTTCAGCAGAAACTCTGCAAGCCAGAAGGGAGTGGCAGGACATATTTAAAGTGATGTAAGGGAAAAACCTACAACCAAGATTACTCTATCCAGCGAAGATCTCATTCAGATTTGACAGAGAAATTAAAACCTTTACAGAAAAGCAAAAGCTAAGAGAATTCAGCACCACCAAACCAGCTTTACAACAAATGCTAAAGAAACTTCTCTAGGCAGGAAACATGAGAGAAGCAAAAGACCTACAATAACAAACCCAAAATAACTAAGAAAATGGTAATAGGAACATACATATCGATAATTACCTTAAATGTAAATGGATTAAATGCTCCAACCAAAAGACATAGACTGGCTGAATGGACACAAAAACAAGACCCATATATATGGTGTCTACAAGAGACCCACTTCAGACCTAGGGACACATACAGACTGAAAGTGAGGGGATGGAAAAAGATATTCCATGCAAATGGAAATCAAAAGAAAGCTGGAGTAGCAATTCTCATATCAGAAAAAATAGACTTTAAAACAAAGACTATTACAAGAGACAAAGAAGGACACTACATAATGATCAAGGGATCAATCCAAGAAGAAGATATAACAATTGTAAGTATTTATGTACGCAACATAGGAGTACCTCAATACATAAGGCAAATGTTAATAACCATAAAAGGGGAAATGCACAGTAACACAATCACAGTAGGGGACTTTAACACCCCACTTTCACCAATGGACAGATCATCCAAAATGAAAATAAATAAGGAAACACAAGCTTTAAATGACACATGTGACAAGATGGACTTAACTGATATTTATAGGACATTCCATCCAAAAACAACAGAATACACTTTCTTCTTTAGTGCTCATGGAACATTCTCCAGGACAGTTCATATCTTGGGTCACAAATCAAGCCTCAGTAAATATAAGAAAATTGAAATCATATCAAGCATCTTTTCTGACCACAACAATATGACACTAGATATCAATTACAAGAAAAAAACTGTAAAAGAACCAAACACATGGAGGCCAACAGTACACTACTGAATTACCAAGAGATCACTGAAGAAATCAAAGAGGAAATCAAAAAATACCTAGAAACAAATGACAATGAAAACACGACGACCCAAAACCTGTGGGGTGCAGCAAAAGCAGTTCTAAGGGGGAAGTTTATAGCAATACAATCCTACCTCAAGAAACAAGAAAAATCTCAAATAAACAACCTAACCTTACACCTTAAGCATTTAGAAAAAAAGAAGAAAACAAACCCCAAAGTTAGCAGAAGGAAAGAAATCATAAAGACCAGATCAGAAATAAATGAAAAAGAAATGAAGGAAACAATAGCAAAGATCAATAAAACTAAAAGCTGGTTCTTTGAGAAGTTAAACAAAATTGATAAACCATTAGCCAGACTCATCAAGAAAAAAAGGGAGTAGACTCAACTCAATAGAATTAGAAATGAAAAAGGAGAAGTAACAACTGGCACTGCAGAAATACAAAGGATCAGGAGAGATTACTACAGGCAACTATATGCCAATAAAATGGACAACCTGGAAAAAATGGACAAATTCTTAGAAAAGTACCTTCCAAGACTGAACCAGGAAGAAATAGAAAATATGAACAGACCAATCACAAGCACTGAAATTGAGACTGTGATTAAAAATCTTCTGACAAACTAAAGCCCAGGACCAGATGGCTTCACAGGCAAATTCTATCAAACACTTAGAGAAGAGCTAACACCTATCCTTCTCAAACTTTTCCAAAATATAGCAGAGGGAGGAACACTCCCAAACTCATTCTACAAGGCCTCCATCACCCTGATACCAAAACCAAAGATGTCACAAAGAAAAAAAACTACAGACCAATATCACTGATGAACATAGATACAAATATCCTCAACAAAATACTAGCAAGCAGTATCCAACAGCACATTAAAAGGATCATACACCATGATCAAGTGGGGTTTAGCCCAGGAATGCAAGGATTCTTCAATATACGCAAATCAATCAATGTGATACACCATATTAACAAATTGAATGATAAAAACCATATGATAATCTCAATAGATGCAGAAAAAGCTTTTGACAAAATTCAACACCCATTTTTGATAAAAACTCTCCAGAAAGTAGTCATAGAGGGAACCTACCTCAACATAATAAAGGCCATATATGACAAACCCACAGCCAACATCGTTCTCAACAGTGAAAACCTGAAACCATTTCCTCTAAGATCAGGAACAAGACAAGGTTGTCCACTCTCACCACTAGTATTCAACATAGTTTTGAAAGTTTAACCATGGCAATCAGAGAAGAAAAAGAAATAAAAGTAATCCAAATCGGAAAAGAAGAGTAAAACTGTCACTGTTTGCATCCTAAAGATTTGGTAAAGAAGCAGGATGCAAAATTCGTGCACAGAAATCTCTTGCATACTTATACACTAACGATGAAAAATCTGAAAGAGAAATTAAGGAAACACTCCCATTTACCATTGCAACAAAAAGAATAAAATACCTAGGAATAAACCTACCTAAGGAGACAAAAGACCTGTATGCAGAAAACTATAAGGCACTGATGAAAGAAATTAAAGATGATACAAACAGGTGGAGAGATATACCATATTCTTGGAGTGGAAGAATCAACATTGTGAAAATGACTATACTCCCCAAAGCAATCTACAGATTCAATGCAATCCTTATCAAACTACCAATGGCATTTTTCACAGAAGTAGAACAAAACATTTCACAATTTGTATGGAAACACAAAAGACCCCAAATAGCCAAAGCAATCCTGAGAAAGAAAAACAGCTGGAGGAATCAGGCTCCTGGACTTCAGACTATACTGCAAAGCTACAGTAATCAAGATAGTATGGTACTGGCACAAAACCAGAAATATAGATCAATGGAACAGGATAGAAAGCCCAGAGATAAACCCACACACATATGGTCACCTTATCTTTGATAAAGGAGGCAAGAATATACAATGGAGAAAAGACAGCCTCTTCAATAAGTGGTGCTGGGAAAACTGGACAGCTACATGTAAAAGAATGAAATTAGAACACTCCCTGACACCATACACAAAAATAAACTCAAAATGGATTAAAGACCTAAATGTAAGGCCAGACACTATCAAACTCTTAGAGGAAAACATAGGCAGAACACTCTATGACATAAATCACAGCAAGATCCTTTTTGACCCACCTCCTAGAGAAATGAAAATAAAAACAAAAATAAACAAATTGGATCTAATGAAACTTAAAAGCTTTTGCACAGCAAAGGAAACCATAAACAAGACGAAAAGACAGCCCTCAGAATGGGAGAAAATATATACAAATGAAGCAACTGACAAAGGATTAATCTCCAAAATTTACAAGCAGCTCATGCAGCTCAATACCAAAAAAACAAAGAACCCAATCCAAAAATGGGCAAAAGACCTAAATAGACATTTCTCCAAAGAAGATATACAGATTGCCAACAGACACATGAAAGGATACTCAACATCACTTATTATTAGAGAAATGCAAATCAAAACTACAATGAGGTACCACCTCACACAAGTCAGAATGGCCGTCATCAAAAAATCTACAAACAATAAATGCTGGAGAGGATGTGGAGAAAGGGGAACCCTCTTGCACTGTTGGTGGGAATGTAAATTGATACAGCCACTATGGAGAACAGTATGGAGGTTCCTTAAAAAACTAAAAATAGAACTACCATATGACACAGCAATCCCACTACTGGGCATATACCCTGAGAAAACCATTAATTCGAAAAGAGTCATGTACCACAATGTTCATTGCAGCTCTATTTACAATAGCCAGGACATGGAAGCAACCTAAGTGTCCATCACAGATGAATGGATAAAGAAGATGTGGCACATATATACAATGAAATATTACTCAGCCATAAAAAGAAACGAAATTGAGTTATTTGCCGTGCGGTGGATGGACCTAGAGTCTGTCATACAGAGTGAAGTAAGTCAGAAAGAGAAAAACAAATACCGTATGCTAACACACATATATATGGAATCTAAAACAAAAAAAAAATCTAAACCAAAAAAAATCCTTCTGAAGAACCTAGGGGCAGGACAGGAATAAAGACGCAGATGTAGAGAATGGACTTGAGGACATGGGGAGGGGGAAGGGGAAGCTGGGACGAAGTGAGAGAGTGGCATGGGCTTATATATACTACTAAATGTAAATAGATAGCTAGTGGGAAGCAGCCACATAGCACAGGGAGATCAGCTCGGTGCTTTGTGACCATGTACAGGGTTGGGATAGGGAGGGTGGGAGGGAGACGCAAGAGGGAGGGGATATGGGTATATATATATATATGTATAGCTGATTCACTTTGTTATGAAGCAGAAACTAACACACCATTGTAAAACAATTATACTCCAATAAAAATGTTAAAAAAAAAAAAGACTATTAGACAACCAGGTAATCAATACTCCCTGGCAAGATATAGAGTATTTCCGTTATCCTAGAAAGTTCCTTCATGCCCCTTCCAATAACCCTTGTGCTGCCTTGAGGCAGCCACCGTTCCAATTTCTATTCCCATAAATTAGCTTTTGAACTTCTTATAAATGGAATCATACAATATGTACTCTTTTGTTACTGACTTCTTTCACTCATATAATATTTTTTATTCATGTTATTATATTTATCAGTAGTGTATACTATTTTATTTCTGAGTGGTAGTACATTTGCAAATATATCAAAATTTATGAATCCTTTCTCCTGTTGATGGATCAATTGTTTCCAACATTTTTCTATTATGATTAAAGCTGCAGTAATCATTCTTGTTAATGGAAGGCCACTGGACTGACAATCTCTTATCTCAAAGGGCCCCAGGTAGTAGTACCCCACATTTTAGTTAGCACAGTAGGGAAGTATGTAAGTAATGGGGGAGACCTGGTACATATGCCACTTGAACAGTTGTATCTGAGGTCAGATACTTACAAGAAAACTTCTTGAACTGGTCCTTAGACTTCTTGAAGGTAGGGAAGTAACAGAAATACAGTAGGACATTCTGAATGGAGGAATGCAGTTGCTTGTGCTACACATTTGATAGGTGAATCATTTGCTGTGTTGGTAGGAGATATAGTAATAGAAGAATACTTCCTATACCTGGCGATATTTTCCATTTGCCTGTCAGTCTGGAGACCACTGAATATGGACTTGGAGGGCTTTCGACTCCTCCAAAACCAAAAAACAAACTGAGGGTCAATTGCTAAAATCATGGCATTTAGAGTAAATTATCAATGACAAACAATTTGACAAAAGAAAAGTTGGTTGATGGAGTGCATGAAGTGACACATTGCAAAGGATCTACCATCAGGACAATTTGGAATAGAAATGCAGGATAAGAAGGCTAGCCTACCTGGTACAAAAGTTGAATGAAAGCACCCCTCAACCATTTGGAATTGCTGAAGCCCCTGTGTTTTCAGGTAATTCAGGGAATGGGGAGAGCCCCTAAAAAGAGAACTTCTTACTAATAGGGTTATGAGTTCTAGAATAATTCATTAGTAAAATAAATGAGACATAACTGTGCCCCCATTTTATGGAGCAGTTTATATTTGTGACATTAATAATGACAAGTTACTTTGCACTTCCTTTATTTTTGGATCTTCCTCCTTTACTGTCAACAGCAGAAACAGCTGGGTGTCTTAAGATAACAAAGAAGGTAGTGAGATTATGAAACTTGAAATAGCCAGTGTATGAAGAGAGTGACTGAAAGCCCAGGTAGGCAGAACCAGCCCCCTCAGAGGACAGTGGGCCCCAAATATTGCCAGAGGGGCAGTACCTCATGTGCTCAGCACTTGACGCGCATTCTCTCACCTAATCTTCACATTTTCAGATGAGAAAACAGAGACACACAAATGAAATCACTTGCCTGAGGCTCACTCAGCAATAGGAAGAGCCAGGATTGTACCCAGCTGTGCTCACAATCACTATGCCAGCTGCTTTGTGATCCCAAGGCTGATGGTTTCCTCCAGAAGAGCTCTCTGGTCAGGTTTGCCAATCTATTTGTGAACTCCAATTCACCCAGGAGTTTTTTGGTTTGGTTGCTTTTTGGTTAATGGTTTTTTTAAGCTGTAGATGAAGAACTCCGTCTCTCTCAGGGTTTAATATAGCAGCACATTAACTATTCTGGCTGGCATTTCTAATAGTTCCCTGGGTAGCTAGGCCTGTGTCTGGGAAGCAGCCAAAAACTGAAGCTCAGAACTTATTTTCAAATTCCCAAGGACTAAAAACACTCTCTGGCAGGCTTGAATGCTACCAAATCAAGTACTGTCAAATGGTTGTTCTTGAGTGTCAATGCTTAAAGCTCATAATTCTCCATGTATCTAAATAATAATTATTTAATTATATTAGGGGCAAGTACTTCTTGCACTTCTTCTTTTTGTACTTAACGCTTACTTCATTATCCAAGCTTCAGCTCAAGTCCATCTCCTCCTCCTAGTAGATGGAATCCACAGGGTTCTCTCCCTTCTCGGAGCGCTCGTAGCCCTTCCTCTCTTGTCCCACTCAGTTGAAAACACATGAATTATTCCCAACTGCATTATCTATCACTGTTGAAACAGCAAAATTAGTAACGAGGGAAGAAAATTAAAAGGATAACCAAATTGAAAGGTATTGTTTTCAATTGTTATAAATTGGTCCCCAAATAGGCCTGTGGCCTTAGAATGTTCTTTAACCTTCTAAAAGGGACATTTCTCCACTTGCTACGTTAAAAGGTGAGGCAGATGATGAAGTGAAGGGGATAGAAACTATGATGTGCTTCAGTTCAACTTACTGAGCTTAATGGTAGGATAGTCAGCTGGAGAAATGTACATGTTAGAAGGTTAAAGAACATTCTAAGGCCACAGGCCTATTTGAGGGCCAAATTGATTTGTCTGTCTTTGATGATGCCCCCAGTTACTTTTCTTGAACTCATCCTAGTACCAGGGGCCTAGGACTCACACCTTCCCCAGTTTCTTCTCCCTGCCCCCTGCATCCCTGTTTGGGGGGTCTATGTGAGTGTCCTCCCATAATCTAGCCAGCCTTCCTCTAAAGGATTAGCATGTGGTCACTGAACTCCAGGCAATTTGAGAGTTCCCTGCTCTCTGCAAATAGATCTCCCAGACAGTGTCCTTTGGCCTAGCCTAGATTCCTCCTGCACTGCTCTCCACAAGGAGATGTGGACTTGAACCATGTTTCTACATCATGACCAAAGAGTTCTCAGGACTGTGCTCACCAGCCAAATTTAGCTCTCAACTAAGCCAAATCCCCCTGCTCTGGCATGTCTCACACTTTAGTTATCAGATCAGGTATTAAGACTTGACCCTCCCCCTCCTACTGAATGCTCTAAATTGATGGGAGACCAAATAAATTTTGTATACCAACTGTATCCAAGTAAAGTCACTATATACAGGCATATCTTGGAGATATTACGGATTTGATTCCAGTCCTCTGCAATAGAGCAAATATCACAATAAAGCAAGTCACACAATTTTTTCTGGTTTCCCAGTGCATATAAAAGTTACATGTAGTCAGTTAAGTATGCAATAGTATTGTGTCTAAGAAAACAATGTATATAGCTTAATTTTAAAGTACTTTATTGCTAAAAAGTGCTAAGCATCATCAGAGGCTTCAGCAAGTCTTAATCTGTTTGCTGGTGGAGGGTCTTGCCTCAGTGTTGATGGCTGCCAACTGATCAGGGTGGTGGTTGCTAAAGTTTGGGGTGGCCATGGCAATTTCTTAATGTAAGGCAACAATGAAGTTTGCTGCATCACTTTACTCTTACTTTCATGAATGATTTCTCTGTAGCATGCAATGCTGTTTGATAGCATTTTACCCACAGTAAAACTTGTTTCAAAAAGACCTCTAATAAGAGCGTCAGCCTGTCCTTTGAAGCTTTGAAGCCAGGCAATGATTTCTCCTCTCTAGCTATGGAAAGTCCTAGATGGCATCTTCTTCCAGCAGAAGGCTCTTTCATCTACATTGAAAATCTGTTTAGAGGAGCCACATTCATGAATTATCTTAGCTAATCTTTTGGATAACTTGCTGCAGCTTCTACATCAGCACTTACTGAGTCACCTTGCACTTTCATGTTATGGAGATGGCTTCTTGTCTTAAACCTCATGAACCAACCTCTGTCAACTGCAAACTTTTCTTCTGCAGCTTCCGAACCTGTATCAGCCTTCACAGAATTGAAGAGAGTTAGGGCTTTGCTCTGGATTGGTCTTTGGTTTAAGGGAATGTTGTGACTGGTTTGATCTATCCAGGCCACCAAAATTTTCAGCATATCAGCAATAAGGCTGTTTCGCTTTTTTATCATTCATGTGTTCACTGGAGTAGCACATAATTTCCTTCAAGAACTTTTCCTCTGCAGTCGTGACTTGGCTGTTTGGCTCAAGAAGCTTAGTTTTTTCAGCTTTCAACATGCCTTCCTCACTAAGCTTAATCATTTCTAGCTTTTGATTTAAAGTGAGAGACATGTGACTCTTCCTTTCGCTTGAACACTTAGAGGCCACTGTAGGGTTATTAATAGACCAAATTTCAATATTATTGTGTCTCAGGGAATAGTGAGGCTTAGGGAGAGAGACAGGAGAATGGCTGGTTGGTGGAATAGTCAGAATACTCACAACATTTATCAACTAAATTCACTATCTTATATGGGCACAGTTCATGGCACCTGAAACAATTACAACAGTAATACCAAAGATCACTGATCACAGATCACCATGACAAATATATAATAACAAAAAAATTGAAATATCGTGAGAATTACCAAAATGTGACACAGAAACATGAAGTAAGCAAATGCTGTTGGAAAAAATGGTGCTAATATACTTGCTCAATGTAGGGTTGCCACAAACCTTCAACTTGTAAAAAAACGTGATATCAGCAAAACACAGTAAAGCAAGTACAATAAAATGGGGTATGCCTGTACACTTAATCCAACAGCTGGACTAGGAAACTGAAGTTCTACAGAAATGTCTCTGGATGTGTGTCAGGGGTGAGGGCAGATTCCCTGAAACTGCTGCAATCAATCTTATCAACAACTGCAATTTCTGGAAAAATAAGATGTTGGGGGGAGTGGTCTGCGTAGGAGTTGGTGATGGTGGTGTGTGTGTCTGTGTGTGTCCTATCATGTAAAGGTACCTGTACTGGACTCTTTATGAAGACCAAGGTGGATAAGGTCCCACATGGGACCACAAGACCAAAGTCAGAATATGCATCTGAAAGAATGTGAAACACTCAGGGAAAAGTGGAAAAGCACTGTCACCAAGCAGAAAGAAGGCAACATCTGAGGTCAACGAAAGTGGGACTCCAAGCTCCGGCTACTAGCACTGCAAGTCCTCTACGTCTCACCTGGTAATAGAGTCTGGCCTCCCCATTGGGCAGGCTGTGAAGAATAGCTCACTGAGTGATGATTATATGGCACCAGCTGAATGCTTGTTATGGTAAGTTGGAGCCAATAATTGTTCAAATGGCCCATGTTTTTTATTCGTATCATTTCTCTCCCCTTTCCAATTTTCTTCTCCAGAAGTGTCTGCACTTTAAGATTGCTAAAGAGGGCAATATTTAAACCAGGAATAAAGTGTATGAAGAAAGCATTGGGGGAAGAAACTTTGGGACGTTAAATCCTACAGGTAAAATTTTGCTATCCTAAAGAGGCTTTACTCCTCTCGATATTCCACATATATATAGCCAGACTTCTCAAAACACTCTTTATAAAAATACTATTGAAAAAAAAAATACTATTGAAGAACTGCATGTTCAGCATTACCTAATTTCCTCATAAATCTCTTGTCTTTTAATAAGCTAAGTGGCTATTTGCTGAATTTCCCTGATTTATTGGTATCTTTTGAGGGCTGAGGATATATCCAGATACTAAGTGATTAAATGTGGATGAAAATGGTACATCACCATAATAATGACAGAAAAGAGAATCGTGACTAGGCATACAGAAGACCTCACAGAGATGCATGTCGACAGCTTCTTAAAAGGGCAGGCTCCAGAGCCGCAGAGAAAACTGCACGATCAAGCTAGTTTTTACAGGAAAATCTTCCCAGTTCCTCTCATTGGAGGTGCATTCCACAGGGACTACGGCCCCCTCAGAACTCAGTTTCAAGAAGCAGTGGGAACTTCAGGCCGCCGACTAAACTGAAGGGAATCCTGGATCCTGTATTCACTTTAGCCACCAAACTATGACCTGCAAAGGATATTTCAACTTTTCTGGCACCTGCATTCTTCAACAGTTAATCAAAGGCAATCCCTGCTGAGGACAGTCATCATAATACCCTCTTTTAAAACAAAACACTTTAACAGAACGTTATGGAGGCACTAAAAAATGAAAGATTATGTCACAGGTCTTTTTTATAATTGTTAAAGCGCCACCTGCTGGAAATACTGATCTTACATACCAATTCTCTGTGAGACACTGGTATCAGAAAGATGAGAAATGTTAACTACTCATCCACAAAAGAGAACCTAGATTCAAAATGCAAATAACAAAAATGGCTCCAGCAAAGCCCTCTCTTCTTACAGTGTTACCACAGTCCAATTGCACAATTTATTACCCCTATACAACACTAGGGAATGACCTAGCAACTCTATTATATTATTCAGCAGGATTTTTTTTTTTAATGGCACGAGTATCTACAAAAAATATAGAAAAATCAATATTGCTCTAATAGGCTGAGAAAGAATTTATAGGAGGTTTTCAACTTAAGAACGTGTTGTGTTTCAAAAGCTTGTGTGTCGGGCTTCCCTGGTGGCCAGTGGTTAAGGATCCACCTGCCAATGCAGGGGACATGTGTTTGAGCCCTGGTCCGGGAACCCATATTCCACGGAGCAACTAAGTCCGTGTGCCACAACTACTGAGCCTGTGCTCTAGAGCCCGTGAGCCACAACTACTGAGCCCGTGCACCACAACTACTGAAGCCCACACACCTAGAGCCCGTGCTCCTCAACAAGAGAAGCCACCGCAGTGAGAAGCCTGTGCACCGCAACGAAGAGTGGCCCCCACTCGCCGCAACTAGAGGAAAGCCCGTGTGCAGCAACAAAGACCCAATGCAGCCATAAATAAATAAATAAATAAATAAATAAATAAATAAAAAAGAAGTTTGTGTGTAAGCCAGATGTTTGAAAACATATATTCCGTGAAAGTGGTATTATGCAGGCTGGTTAAACTGACAGTCTTCACAACTTCCTTAAACCTTGCACAGCCTTGCAGTACTATTATTTAGTTACTGAATGTCATTCATAGCATTGCTTGTTTGGAACATTATTCTGAGTTTTAATTTGGGATGCCCAGATTGGAACTCCTCTGCCCCTTTCCAAAGGGAGCAAGCAAGGGGAAACACCAGGATTAAGGGTGATGGGTAGAAAGGGAGCAGGGTAGGACAACTTACTCCCTACAGACATGTATCTGCATAAAAGGCCTTACTTTAGATCAATCTCCCCTTAAACGTTCTGAACTGAGACCAAAGACAAAGTTCATTTAATAATCACTCAAGAAGTAAGATGAGCAAAGGACTAGAAAGATGCTAAAAGGCTGTTGACCTGGAAGAGCTCAACCCGTGGTGAGGAGAGGCAGGTAAACAGCAACACCTCAATTCAATAAGTGCTACGAGGAAGGGCCCTGTGAACCTAGAGGAGGTGGGGGACCCAGCCCAGATGGCCTAAAAAAGGCTTCATAGTAGAGATGACATTTGAGCTTAGCCTTGACAGACATGTGGGATATTGTCACCTGAGATTCTCTACTTCACCACTATCCCTATATATACAAGTTTATTATTAAGCAAGATATTTTAAGAAATAATCAGTGTATTAATCAAACTGGAAGTCTTCCCCAAAAGGCGAAACATTTTAACATAATCTTTTTCCATTCACTGACAGTTGTTAATGGTAAGGAGTGAAAGACAAACATCAGTTTTAATTGGCTGCAGGAAGTGAAAGGTTATTTCACTCAAAAAGGTTTTTTAAAAAACCCATTAATGTAATTCAAAATTTTTAAATGTTTATTCCAGCAAATGATCTGGGAGCTTACTCTGATTTCCCCTCCATTCTGGCAGAGCCCCAAATAGATTGGTTTGCTTCGCCTTAAGAAGACATGATTCTGAAAAGTTGGATATGAGGAAATCTTGAATATATTAAGTCATTTAAAATCCACAAGGGGAATTAAGTAATCAAAAAAAACCACACAGGGCTTCCCTGGTGGCGCAGTGGTTGAGAATCTGCCTGCTAATGCAGGGGACACGGGTTCGAGCCCTGGTCTGGGAGGATCCCACATGCCGCGGAGCGGCTGGGCCCGTGAGCCACAATTGCTGAGCCTGCGCGTCTGGAGCCTGTGCCCCGCAACGGGAGGGGCCGCGATGGAGAGAGGCCCGCGCACCGCGATGAAGAGCGGTCCCCGCACCGCGATGAAGAGTGGCCCCCGCTTGCCGCAACTGGAGAAAGCCCTCGCACGAACCGAAGACCCAATACAGACAAAAATAAATTAATTAATTAATTAAAAAAAAAAAAAAAAACCACACAGTAAATATATTTCCATGAAATCAAAATCTTTTAATAATATGAACACTTATGCTCAATTTCTTTATTATATTTTTACCTAAAAAAGTTTACATACAGAGTTTTTGTAAAGTGTCATACTAGTAGTTGATATCATAATGATGCTACATATTAATACTCTGTATTGAAGAAGTATCATAAAAATCTCATGGCACATTATTTGCTAAGAAGTAGCATAATAACAATTGGGAGAAGGTTCCTAGGTTTACTGTACTCTACGGCTTCTATGGTACTCACAGTTGTATCCCAGGATTTCTCAAGTACTGCCCCACCCATGTTCCCAACATGTGCAATCAGTCACCAGACCTCACCTAGTGGCCTAAAGGCCACGAGGCTTGTACAAGGACAATAACTGCCTCAGCGGGACAAAACTCAGATGCCTCCAAATGAGGAAACCTACTCCAAAACCATCCTGGGCTGCCCCTCCTCCTGACTACCCAGCCCAGCCTGGACAGCCTGCTTTCAGGCTCTGTCCTGAGGCTGGCTCACACCCAGGTATCTATCCAATCCTGCTTTCCTACTTCTACCTCTAAGACCCCAGTGTGGGCCCCACTCCTTGTCTCCCTGACACTAATATGTATTGGCCCTCAAACACACAGAAACACAATTCTGGCCTTGGCTTCTGCCCTATTTTGGAATTTCTATTTTTGATACATTATTTTGTATTCCTTTGTAAAATCTAACCACTGGATCCAATCCAATGTTACTGAGTATTCACTCTGAGTCTGATAATTTTCCAAGTATCCCAAGGCAGTAGGCTCTGCTTTATCCAGGTGACAGCTTCCAGCTTCCCAGGAAACCCCAGGTGTACGTGTGTGCCTTCTTCTCCAGCTACAAGACTGCAGAGTGGGCCTCCTGGAGGTTCTCCTCAAGCTTCAGTCCCAGGTTGTCGATTCCAATGCTGGTGACTGGTGGCATACTGCTTTCAGCCGGCTCTGCAGTGCGTGTCGGGGTGGAGCAGTACAGAATGAACCCCACCATGATGACGGTGAAAGAGAGGATGTAGAGTCCTGAAAACTAGGAGGAGATAATAGGCTATGGACAGTGCTCCCTCACATACACATCTTTGCTGCTGCCTTTTGTCAACGGAGATTTGAGGGTTACCTTCTCATAATTTTTTTTTCTGAAAGTTGCCCAAGGAGGTGCTAATGACCAAAACCGTCCTGTGTGTGTGTACTGGTGAATGTGTGAGCTCTGCCCACATCACCCACCACATTAGCCAACTGGATTCTTGGATGTTTAGGAAATGGACTTTTGCCTTTCTCTGTGATAACCCAGCTGCATCCCACCTCACAACTAGTCCACTTACTTAGTGGAGAGACTAAAATTTTAGCATGGTACCATGAGAGACCCAGATTCAGACCCTAGGCACAGCTTACAACACTGGTGTGAAGCAATAAGAAAACAGAATGGTTTGGAGAAGGAGAAGAGAAAGAAGATGAGAGAGAAGAAAAAGTAAGACACACTCCCAGGCTTCCTTGGTGGTTCAGTGGTTGGGAATCTGCCTGCCAATGCAGGGGACACGGGTTCGAGCCCTGGTTCAGGAGGATCCCACATGCCACAGAGCAACTACACCCGTGCGCCACAAATACTGAGCCTGCGCTCTAGAGCCCGTGAGCCACAACTACTGAGCTCGCGTGCTACAACTACTGAAGCCCACGCTCCTAGAGCCTGTGCTTCGCAACAAGAGAAGCCACCGCAATAAGGAGCCCGCACACCGCAATGAAGAGTAGCCCCCACTGGCCGCAACTAGAGAACAGCCTGCGCACAGCAACGAAGACCCAATGCAGCCAAATATAAGTGAATAAAATAAATTAATTAAAAAAAAAGAGACACACTCCCAAAGGTAGAAGGAAAAAATGAAATGGGTTTTGAAATGAGTATTAAGTAGATTACAGTCATCTCCAGGTATGGGCTTCTATGGGTCACTGTTGGCTTCAACATGTTAATGTTTCATAGATGCTCAATTACTTCTTAACCTTAAACCATTAGAACTTTTTAAGGAATGGAATAGCCACAGCCCTTCTCAAAGCTGGAAGGCCTCCACTGGATTCAGTGATGATGCAAAGCCAGTGATAATGTCAACAGGAGCAGCAGCCAAACTAATTTCCTCCACAGGTTTCATTCTTGGATCCAATCTCAGCACAGCACCCAGCACATAGCTGGTATTGAATAAATGTTTTTTGGGGGGGGAAAATGATTCAGAAAAGATTAAAGGGAGTTAAAGCTATGTAGAGTACCCTAAACTTTTAAAGTCAGTATCATGAAGGTCAATCATGCTCTCCAATAGAATGTTCACTGTTACCTGTGGGAAAACCTAAGTAACTTATTCCAAACATGTCCTGTTTGGTTTGGTGGTTTTAAATGTTTATAAGAAAAAAGTATCTTTTTCCTCTTAAGAAGGCACATGATTAAATGGAGGCACCTTTATTAGAAGAGAGAGACTCTGAGGGAGTGAGATAATAAGTCTCCTGAATCAGAGGCTGTTTTTTAAATTTTACCCTTTGTGTCTGGATCTATACAGGAAATTTCTTGTGGCTACTCTGTTCAGTGAGTATTTACTCAAGATCAATCCAGAGGAGGCAGAGTCTGACACCAATGAATACAGAAATTGTTTTATGTCTTTTTCAACTGTGTTTCAAAATATCAGAGCCAAAGTTATTTTAGATACTATAATTTCTTTAAATTAGTGACATATTGAACTTATGATTCTGTCTTTAAAAATTTCTTCTAAGATCCTAGATATCGTCATTATGCTCTGAATGATTTCCCACCTCTGTAATTTACTCTGAAGATCACAGCAGACCTCCTCTTTGCTCTCCAAGTCTTGAAACAGCCTTTGACCAAAAAGAATAAAATCT
Organism: Balaenoptera acutorostrata; assembly: GCF_949987535.1. Taxonomy (NCBI): domain Eukaryota; kingdom Metazoa; phylum Chordata; class Mammalia; order Artiodactyla; family Balaenopteridae; genus Balaenoptera; species Balaenoptera acutorostrata. The sequence goes on from NC_080072.1 coordinate 87,161,739, forward strand.
GATATGAGTTATGAGTGAGCTGCTAGACATTCAGGGACAAAGAAACATAAAGCAAAAGAACTGCAAAGGAACTTATAGTTTGCATGTTCCACTTTTGAGAATAATAGTATGAGTCATGTGGCCAAAAAAAATGACACAAAAGAAGGCTTTTTCTCATTAAAGTTAATACAGTTAAAAAGCAAATATCTACATTAAGGGCTCTTATAATAGGTAGCGACAAGTGTACTTTCACTTTTATTTCTTTAACCTTACTTCCTCCTTGGACATTATTTTACTAATAAGGGAAAAGTAAAAGTTAAACTACTAAAGCTACCTCAATATGTTTAGTTTAAAAAAAAAAAAAAAAGCACAGGTAAGAGGGGTCAAATGTTATACTGCAGAGCTCTCAAGCTTTCTCTGGGTATGGGTAGCCATCAACTGGCCTTGAACTGCAGAATAAAAACACCGTGGTCCCCTACTGGTGGCCATGTGAAATGCAAGAACAGCACCACAGAACAGCTAACTCACTTTTTTTTAAACTCACTTTTAAGGCCCACTTTGTACCCCTTAATGATTGCTATCATAGAAAAAAAAATCTAGGGCTGTCAGGATCACTTCCCTGATTCACTTTGACATTTGTTACTTTTTAATGATGCCACCAAAAAGCTATAAATACTTCTTCAGTCTTAGTTCAGGAATACCTTAACCAGCAAGTTTGCCAAGATAACAGCTGGTTCCTGTGACATGTAAAAGCAAAAATGGTTTATGTTTCTTAAGCAGAAATTTCTGAGAACACACTGAACTAGGCATTGTGAGTTCCTGGCCAATTCCTGGGAACAGTGTAAATCAGTGCCAAGCAATTTCCACCCAGATACAACATTTTATACAGATAAAGAAATATAGTTGCTATCCCCAGCTAAAACCAAAATTATCAAGCAACAGCCGACATTCTAACTATTTGTTCAAATGACTGTAATAGCAGCCAAGTCAACAAGCTTTATACTATGGAAAGATGGATTTCTTTCTTTTTTTTTTTAAATAAATTTATTTATTTATTTATTTTTGGCTGTTTTGGGTCTTTGTTGCTGCACGCGGGCTTTCTCTAGTTGCAGCAAGCGGGGGCTACTCTTCGTTGTGGCGCACGGGCTTCTCTTGTTGCGGAGCACAGGCTCTAGGTGCACGGGCTTCAGTAGTTGTGGCTCACGGGCTCAGTAGTTGTAGCTCACGGGCTCTAGAGCACAGGCTCAGTAGTTGTGGCACACGGGCTTGGTTGCTCCACGGCATGTGAGATCTTACTGGATCCGGGCTTGAACCCGTGTCACCTGCATTGGCAGGCAGATTCTTAACCACTGTGCCACCAGGGAAGTCCCGGAAAGATGGATTTCTAAGGCAGTAGTTCTCAAAGCAAGACTCTTACAATAACACTAACATGCTATTTGCCTGGAGTGAGAGTGTCCAAAGAAATTCTTGTCAAGAAGATGAGAAGGTTTCATTTTGGGATCTAAAATCTTAAAGAAACCCATTACTTCTTTTAAACCAAACAAGTGTTCTGATTTGAACAAGATCTATTTGCTCACCTTATAGCCAAACAGAAAGAGTCCAAAGAAAAGACTGTAGAGGTCAGCTGTCAGGATGCCCAGGTTGACAGAAGTGGCACTAGTGACTTTAATCACCAGTGGCATGAAGCTGTACAGGCAAAACATACAGAGGGCAAATGCTACAAACAGCAGGGCTGTGAAAAAAATGGAATATCTATTGTTATAGGAAGAAACCAAAAGTTAAAGGTGCTGTGCTTTTAAAGCTTGACTGATATATAAAATTCCCTGATCCTTTAACATACTATCCACAAAGCCCCTTGTTAACAGTAAGCATTGCAAATGAAACATACAAAGCTCTCAGGAAAAAAAAAATAACAAGATATGATGAAGAACTTAAAAAATTCAACAGAGTGTTAGATGATCAAGGCCATAGAATCTTGCTTATGGTGTAAGTCAACAGCTCTTATCACCCCATGTTATCCACCTGCCCAGGGCAGAGAGATGCCAATGATAAAAGGCATCATGGTTGGACATGATTTGTGTGGTTGAATCAAAATAAAGTATTTTTAGGATATCAAAGATAGTCGTTAGGCCCATTATCTTTTGTACATCTCATAAGAGCTAGTCATGTGGGTGCTGAGAGATAACTACTTATAGCAGTTATCTCTGCTTCACAACCACTTCCCCAACCTCGCTCAACACACACACACACACACACACACACACAGAGGCAATCTAAGTTATTTACTTGAATGAAATCATCCAAGCACGGTAAATGAATTTCAATGACACTTCATGTAGTACTTAATTTCTTTCTACGCATCATTAAATAAGGTTCAAATCTTTCTTATCAGATGAGAGTAGCAATGGAACGTGGTGGTGATGACACACCATCAGATTATTCAGGTTAATACTTCACAAATTACATCAAGCAGACAACCTTCACAAGAAGTCTGCGGACTCGAGATACAGATCTAGTTGAAAGTTAGTGTGACCAAAGGTCAGTCTTGTTCAGAATTCCTAGTAAAGAAAGGCTATTCCTGAAGGTAAAGATTAAGGATTAACTTTTATGGGGGGGTTTATTTACAAGTTCTCAGAGAAAACTCAATGTAAACCACTATAGTTCTCTGTGTACTAAATTACTCTGTGATTTTATATAAAAATGTCTAAATAATATTACTAAAATGAAGTACTTATTTCTTGATGTGTGTCAGTTAGGGGAAAGACTAACAAGAATTATTATGTATGTACATACCAATTTTCCAGTCCCAGTGAATGCCGGCAATATCCTTATATTCCACAATCAATCTGTGATTAAAACAAGAGGTCACAGAGAGATCTTTATACTACTTTTCACTATTTTATAAGCAATTAAATTGCTTCAAGCTTTAAGTACTTCAAGGTGATTAATTATGTTGACTTTTGAATTTTTCTTAGAGTATAAAAATAACTATCTTTAATTAAAATGACAAAGAATAAAACCCAGAGGAGTCCATAAACACATGTTTGACACCCTTAGAAGCACTCTACAGGAGGAAAACATGGCACTATGTGTTCCCTTTGAACAAGAAGTTAATATTTTCTAGGAATAATTGAAAAATAGAGTCTTCACTGGTGATATAAAGTCTACCACATTATAAGCAGGAATCAAGCCTCAAACATGTATAAGAAAATGAGGCATAATTCTTAATGTTTCAAAAATCTTCTAATAGATATTTAGCAAGTTACTGATTTCAAATGTGAATTTGGGCCAAATAAACAATGAATATTAGTAGCTGGAACATAATCATCTATGACATATTTGCTTATATTGCTTTTAGGGATAAGTTTAGAATCTTACAGCTGTATGCCACTGATAATTGTTCCAAACAAGCCCACCATTCCTAAAAACTCCTGTCTGCTCAGCTTCTTCACGATGTATTCTTCACACACATTAGAAACAGCATAGAGGGAAGCCCCAAGAAGGACCAAGATGTCACCAATCAGTACATCACTACCTATAAGGAGATAAGCCACAAAAAGGAATACATTTGTCACTAGGAAAAACTTTCCAGCTTGCTTCTAGGAGTTTATCTGGCTCATATTTATTTAAGTAAGATTTTACAGAAGAAGAAACCCTGATTTTTAGAAGTTTAAAGACTCTTGCTCCTCTCACTTTCCGGCACAATTCTGCTTTCATTTTTCTTATTTTGGATCCTCAGGAGACTAACAGGTTGGAAGATGGTGGTGTATACCATAATGTAAGGCCTCAGAAAATGATTTTATGACATGAGAAATTAATGGAAATTATTGATGGGAATTCACTGAAAACTATAGGGAAGGAAGCTAAGTAAGCAAGGTAATTTTCTCAATCAAAGGAGACACTGAAGTCACTTGTATATTGGGTGAAATCATAGACCTTATTTAGATTTTACACTATCAACTATCTGAACCTTGACATAAAGAATATCAAAATGTTCTCATCTACAGAGTAACTGAAAAAAGAGGTCATTCAGTGAACACAAAGTCTCCTTTTTGATGAAAACAAAAACCAAGAATCTACAGTAGGATTTCCAGTAACTAATCGAAATGTATGGGCCAAAAAAAGATTATTGCAAATATATACAGAAACTTCTCTCTCATGACACAAACAAACCATTTAGTGTGACAAAAAACAGCAAGGACTCGGGGCAGGTAGAAACATAAAGACTGCTTTGTGGAAATGGTTATAGTACCAGAAGCAAGCAAATCTAAAAATAAAATTTTAAAGATAGTTAATGAGGACATGTTCTCTGCCTTTTACTTTATCTTTGCACAATAAAAGTGAGGACATAAGCAAAACTTTTTCTGTGACTAAACCAGAAACAAGTAACACAGTCTCACCTGAATTGTCTTCCCTCCCTGCTAATATGTCTGCACCAACCATAGTTCCTACGCCCAACAGACAGACAGCCACAGCGATGAAGTGGATCACTCTGTATCTTGCATAAAGAATAAACCACGAGAGAGCCATCAACACAGGAATCCCAAAGCAATCCAAAAGCTGCATGGAAGGAGAAACAGATGGCTTAAAACATCTCTCATTAGCTAAAAGATGATCAAGTAATAACAGGAGTCAGTGTTTATTGAGCATTTATTATTGCCAGCCCTGTACTAAATGCTTTACCTGGATTAACTCATTTAATCCTCACAACAACTCCATGAGATTAGAACTGCAATCTCCATTTTACACACGAGGAAAACAAAGGCACAGAAAGGTTAAATGAGTTGCCCAAAAATCACATAGTTAAAAGTGGTGGAGGACTTCCCTGGTGGCACAGTGGTTAAGAATCCGCCTGGCAATGCAGGGGACACGGGTTCGAGCCCTGGTCCGGGAAGATCCCAATGCCATGGAGCAACTAAGCCCGTCTGCCACAACTACTGAGCCCGCGTGCCTAGAGCCCGTGCTCTGCAACAAGAGAAGCAACCGCAATGAGAAGCACGTGCACCGCAACGAAGAGTAGCCCCCACTCACCGCAACTAGAGAAAGCCCACGTGCAACAACGAAGACCCAACACAGCCATAAAGAAATAAATTTAAAAAGTGTTGGAGCCAGTTGATGAACCCAGGAATTCTGCCCAACAGCCTATGCAGTTTACCTCTACACTCCCACCTGTGTTTATCCTTAAGTCCAGTAGACATGTGCCCATTCACTCAGTCAACAAATATTTAAGTATGTGATATGTGGGAGACACTATGAGAGGAGCTGGAATATAGAGGAGAACAAGAGAGACACAAAGAGGAGTATACAGAAGGCTAGACAGACACAGAAGAATCACACAACCAATATTTAAATGCAGTTGGGCTAAGAGCTACAAAAAAAGTACAGGTTATTATGAGGGAGCAAACAGACACCATCTCCCTGACAAAGTGTCCAACCCCACCATATAAGACAGATGCTTGCTCACAGCAAATACTCTTGCTCATCTTCATCATATACTCCTCCATCACCTGTTGGTCCTGGTCCAGAAAATACTTGCTACACCCCTGATATTGCCAGTCTGAAAGGCAGGGGGATTAAGAGTGCCAAAATTATAGTAAATCCAAAATCTTTGTAAGATAAAAGAAAAAGAGATTTCATTCACTGGATTCTTAAAGTCACAAATTTGGTAAAGTGCATTCAAGGATAAAATATATTCCTTTTACTAATAATGTTCCTGATGATGGTTTTTGATTGCTCATCCTGTTCTTTTTTTAACCTTGTCCCTGATTTGCTTTGTATCTGTTTAGTCTTGGACAAGGCAGGCCCCTAAATCTCCAACAGCCTGTTTGATCCTGTCCACAGTTGTTTACTGATCGCCTTTCACTGCAATGTCAAGTATAGGAATGGGCACCTTGCCTTGTGTTATTTATTCCAGCTGCAGAACTCCAATCTCTTAAGTGCTTTATTGAGCCTGCCTGAATAACAAACCATTAAACGATGCAAATGATAATAGCTTGTCCTGGAAGACACCACAGAATCCAGCCATAATGAAGTAACAAAGTCTAAACTACATTCCTTAAACAAAAAAAGTGGAAAAAGTCACTCTAAAAACTATTACAGGAGACTCCCTATCCTCAAATTGTGTCTTAAAGTCAAACTTAAATCTGCTCTATTTTTAACAATTTTTGGTGGGCAATGAGTAGCCATATAAGGGAAGCACCTACATTTGGTAAGAGCTCCCTAGGCCTCAGGCCCCAGACCTACCATTGACCAGCTGTGTGATCTCTAGCTAGTCATCCTTTGAGTCAAAATCTGAAATCAAGATGTCAGACCAAATGATCTCACAGGTACCTTCCCACTCTAAAATTCCATGACTTCTAATCTGATATCTATCACATTCAGTCATTTATCTACATTGGATCTTTTCAAAATGTGTTCTTGGTGACAGATGCCTTCTGTTTGATGCTTGTAGTTCTAAGAGGCTCCCTATTTAATTTAATCTTTAAAAATTATTGTACAGTCACAGTAAGCAAGGAACTAAGTAAGAACCTGGAATGAGGAGAAGGCATGGATATAAACATGAATTAGACTTTATTAGAGATACAGTGGAGTATAAAGGAGAAAGTGAAATTGAATTAGGCCTTAGAGAAGGGGCTTCGAAAAGGATTCATTCTAGAAAGAAGAGAGCAACATAAGAGAGAGAAGCCACCTGTGGGTAGGGAATGTGTAGATGTGGCAGTGAAGTGAGAAGAGACATGAGTAGAAACCTAGGCCAGCAATGTCAATGGCCACATCAAGAACTACTACATTACTATTTGCAATTACAGAATCTTTGAAGGAATCCTTAAGAAGGAGTTTCAAAGACCATCCAATCTAAACTTCCACCCTTTTAAGGGGAATTCCCCGGTGGTCCAGTGGTTAGGACTCCAAGCTTCCACTGCAGGGGACACAGGTTCGATCCCTGGTCAGGGAACTAAGATCCCACATGTCATGCGTGGCAAGCAATCAATCAATCAGTAAATAACTTCCACCCTTTCAGATTAACCAGGCCAGAGATTTACTCAAGGAGAGAATCCACTTGAAGAATTACAATGACAGGCACTCTCTACTGCTGGAAGCACCTCTAGTTGTTAGATGTGCTTTTTATAATAGGGCTTGCTAGAACCAGTACATAACTGTACATAAGTACATAACTTTTGACAACCAAATGCTTAGGTTTTTCTAAGAGGCTAAGACGATAGAAATTGTTTGAGATTAGTTTAAGGCATGACCTTTAGTCACAATAACCCAGCTGTAAGTGTTTTGTTTAGCTGTGTTTAGACCTTGTACCAATTCAAAACTTCTAATTGTCATTAGTCAGAGATCAAAGTTTCTGCAAATTGTAATCAAGTAATTAAACTGTGTGTGAGACTATGAGGGTAGATGTGACTAGAAAAATGCCATTTTCTTTACACTTATACTCATTATTCATTGCTAAAAGTACACTTAATACTATTTTGTGATGAACTGCATCTTCTAGGTAACTCCTGGTTTTAATTTTTATGAAATTCTGGGTTTTTCACGTGCCTCCTATGATGTCTGTCTTAACAAATATTTCCTATCTTGGCTTTTTAACCCATGCCAGTCAAAACCCAAGATATTTGCTGAGGACAATGCTTAGCACAATATTAAAAGGCTTTCTGGTAATAATAGAATTTGATGCATATTCACATTGGAAAAATACTGTTTTCATTAATCCTTCTCTTTAAAATAAATCTAATCTCACTTCAATTTTTCCATGTTCCTAAAATTTGGAGATAAGACCATCTCTGTTTTATATAAAAAAGTGATGTATCAGGAATTCCTTGCTGGTCCAGTGGTTAAGACTCCGTGCTTACACTGCTGAGGGTGCAGGTTCAATCTCTCCCTGGTCGGGGAACTAAGATCCCACAAGTCGTGCTGTGCGGCCAAAAAAAAAAAAAAAGTGATGCATCAAAAGTCTTAAATTCAGTAAACTGTGAGGTCTAAACCTGGTATTGGAAACTATCTTACTTTCATCTCCATTTATAACACATTCTGTTGTTAGCAATGGGGAGTCAGTGTTATGATACATCACACAGTTCGCTAACATTAAGACAACTCTTTTCATTTTTTTTTTGGCTGCATGACACGGCTTGTGGGATCTCGGTTCCCCAACCAGGGATGGAACCAGGCTACAGCAGTGAAAGCCCATAATCCTAATCACTAGGCCACCAGGAAACTCCTTAACATTAAGACAACTTAAACAATCTTCCTCAACTCCACCAGGTTGAAAAGTACTGCTATGTAGGAACATTTTTCTTTCAGTCTAGTGAGAATAAACCTAGAAAAGGAATAGAGATATAAGTTTTACTTTTGGCTACCATCTCTACCCAAGATGTCTAATAGGTTCCTTCTAATTGTTCCTTTGTCTTGAATATCCACTTTACTTGCAAACCTCCAACTTTTCTGTAGCACAATGGTATATCCACTTTATATGCCATGTTTAAGCAACACATAAAACAGAACTCTTGCCAACATCACAGCATCCATTGCCAACTAAATATTTATGTTTATTTTGGTAGCAACTGTTCTATTCTGCTATAGCATTAGCAGTTTGGGAACTGATTAACTTGTACACGTTTTCAGTAATTCCAGGAAGCCTTACTCATTAGCACATATGCTCCACTGGAAAACAGATAGCATCCACCTGTGTTTAGGTTTTCTTCAAGTGAACAGGTTCTTAATAAAATTAGGTGAGCACATATGAGTTCAGATTCTTCTCTTAAACCTATAAAACCCAAACTGGTAAGAGGACTCCTTCTTACCTGGACACTGGTTAGAGTTGTGTACTGGTATGCTCTGACAATCAGGTAATTAGCTTCTACATCTGCTAGTCCAAGCAGGATGTACTTCCACCATTTCTTTTTCAAGATGTATAAAAGGTTATCACTACCTGGTTGAAAGAAATCTAGATTAGTACATGTACTTGAAATGATTCCATCCATGTTAATTTAGAGATAAAGAGTCAAAGCAAGGGTTTACTATGTATTCTGAACGTGGACCCTCCTAATTTCCATTACTCATAACCCAAACTCCTGCAACAGCTCAGCAGTCAGATTTTTTTCTAGTATGAGGCCCAAGCGAAGGTGTCATCATAGACCAAGTGTTCAATGAAAACACCAAAGAGAAAGGAAGTAAGAGAAAAGTGGTTAAGTTCCCTTTCCTACTGCAACAGAAATATAACATCCAGATCCCTAGGAAATGAAATGTTTTCTTATGAATTTATTGGTTATTTAACCTCTATTCTTGAGCTTCTTCAAAGAAAACTCTGCATGTGGTCATTCTTTTGGAAAAGATGTGCTTTCAAGAGAAAATTAAGCCAGTGGTAAGTACGGAAAAAAGATTTAGTGGCACCATTGAAGAAACACCTTTTATCCCCTAAATTCTATTTATTCAAGTTAACTGTGATTCATTTCTTTGGAGAATCTAGCATCACAAGGATATATAGAGTTGGCACATATACAAGAAAGCTTTATGGGTAAGATAACCTGCAAGGAAATAAAGGTAGTGAGAATTGTAGCCAAATAATTATCATGAAATCCCAATCAGCAGGAACATCCTGAAAACACAGTTTGTCTTCCTCAAGATGAGATGGCATGGAAGGCATCTAATAACCATCCCTTAGGAGACTTCACTGATATACTTATGAATCACACTGACTTCCTAAAGGCCAATGCTTACATAGAGGGGAAAAGTCTGGGGCTATTAACCACGTACCAGTTCTATTTCCAACTCCTAAAGTTCTTGCCAAATTTGGAGTTTTCCCCTTAAGATATCTCTTTACCCCTTCCCACAACTGGTTTCCATTTTCTTTCAAAATAAGTTATTATTCCTGACACATAGAAATACCATTGATGTATTAAGATTCATATTAAAAGACGATTAGCAAATACCACACTGGTGATTTTATTATATGCCTTAAATGTGATGAAAATGGGAGTATTGCAACCTACCAATCAGTCTGGGTTACCCATTGTCTTTACACTCTTGAATTCAATCTTATTTAATTTATTTTATAATACCATGTTCTTCTTTTGTGGGAAGGATGGCTCTTATCATGACAAGAAGCCCCTTGTGCATGGGCTCTGGGGCAGGCTGCCTAGGTTGAAATGTGGCTCCACCTGCATGACTTATAGCAAGTTATCTAAGTACTACATGCCTCAGATTACTCATCTATAAAGTGGAGATAATAATAATACTCACTTGATTTGTTAGGAGGCTTCAATGAGTTAAGGAATTAAAATGATACCTGGCACAATACTGTTAGCCTAGTTTTTCCCATTTATAAATAGTTAGCTAGAAATGATAATTCTACAATGGTTCTAAAACAACTTAACCAGCCAGTGATAAGATGTTAATTCCTTGCCAATTCCTTGTTTTGTTTCTCTCACAACATAGACTTGATCTATCAATACATGCAATTGGTGGTCCATTTAGCATTCTCCACTTAGCTGGAAATACATATTTTGGACAGTGAGGTTCTTGACTTTTTAAGTGTTTCTAATACTGTCTTTTAAATTTATCAACCATGGGGGGAAAAAAAAGAAGATCTAACTTGTAATGGCATCTACACTTTTTTTTTTTTTTTTTAGACAACTCCTACGTTACAGTTTGGTGCTACTTATTTTAATCAACAATTTCAGAGAGTTATACACAAATCTCTAGTCACCAATTTCATAGAATTCAAAGGTGTCATACTTTTCTAATAACTTTTATAAAAACAGCAGTAGTTTCCTGTTCTTGGTTTTGTCCCATATTTTATTTCTTGACCATCTAGAGCCAAAGATTTTTATAAAGATAATTTGTTGAAAAGGTAATTCCAACATTTGACATACCTGACTGAAATGCCAGCATCACTGTATAAATTAGAAACAGCAAGCAATAGTTGATAAAGCTCTGAAGCATGGGGGTATTCACTTTGTATCTTTCTGCCAAATACTGGCTGGTGATGGCTGTCCCACATATACACAAGGACAACATCTGACCCAGGGCAATTGTTTTCAAAATATTCCTAGAAAATAAAGGAGGAAATCAGAGGAACTGGCAAGTAAGTTATATCTTTCACACACACACACACACACACACACACACACACACACACACACACACACACACACTTTAGGGCTAAACCAAAAGGGAAATGCTAATAATTCCAGGTGGTTCTTTATTTCATTTTACCACTTACTTCATATGCACAAAAATTAAAGTTTTGGATTTTGAGAGACTACAGTTTTATTCTCTTGTACATTTCTAATTTTCCCCTCATTACCACAAAAATACATATTCCCTCAGTTCACTGATGATCTATTTAGAGATCATTTTGATTACTTAGCTATGTCATATTTTATTTGAATTATGTGTGTGTGATTTTTTAAAACTCAACTTTAACTTTAGTTTTAAAGTCTTCCTATTCATTAAATGTTTAACATTTTCTCATCCTTTCATTCTCCCAGAGACTTGGTTCCTTAAACTAGAAGCAGAGGCTTTCAATGTTACCTACATGTTAGAATCAAGGAGCTTTTAAAAATGCTAATAGCCCGGGCTGCACCTGAGACCAATTATATCATCGCCTCTGGGGGTGGGTCCAGGCCTTGGTGGAATTCAAAGGTCCCCAAGTAATTCCAAATGCAGCCAAGATTGTGAATTACTGTTCCAGAGGCTGGCACTTTGGATCCAGAGAAGAATAAGATCTAGACCCTACCCTTTGGCATTTTAAAAGAGAAGTACCTTAACAACCAACTACGAAACTGCAGAAAGCAAACTACACAACAACAGTCTTGTAACAGTGGTGTGATTAAAGGGCTGAGAGAGCACACAGGTACTATTGGTTAATTCTGAGTGAGGGAGTTAGCAGGCAGGGAGAAAACTGAGAAAAGTTTTATGGAAGAGGTGATTTTTCAGTTAGGTTTGGAAGTATGTATATAAGAGATTTCTAGAGGAAGAAGTAGGGAGAAGGGAATCCAGGAAGAAGTAACTGTAGGACCAAATGTAGAGGCACAAACATGCAATGGTGGGTTCAGGAAACATCAAGTGGCCTATGCCTAGGGCATAAGGTCAACAGCAAAGAGTGGAGGGCAAGAAGCCTGGAAAAGTAAGTAGAGGCCAGACTGTAAAAAGGTAACTCTGGTTACTATGAGAAGGACTGAAGGTTAGAAGGTTAATATAATGATCCATGGCTGAACTAAAGCCACATCAATGTGAATGTTAAATAGAGAATGATGTGAAAGACTCACAGAGCCTAGTGATCCATTAAATCTCAGGAGGAGGTATTGAAAATGATCTCTGGGTTTCTGGACTAGATGACTGGATAGATATAAGGCTGCTGACCAAGACACAGAATACAGGATGAGAAGCAGGTTTCAGCAAGGGGAGAGCACTGAGCTCAATCTGAGAGCACTAGAAATTGAGGTGTCTGGAAGGTCTAAGAGAAAAACATTAAGAGGTTTGTGACAAGTGGACTCTAAGACGGCCACCAGTGAATCTCTGTTTCTGGGTAGTTTTGCTCTGTGTAATCTCTTCCACTTGAACATGGGTTGGATCTTTGACTTGATTCTAACCATTAGAATACAAGAAAATTAATGGGATACCATACTGTACAACACAGGGAATATAGCCAATATTTTATAATAACTATAAATAGAGTATAACCTTTAAAAATTGTGCATCACTATATTGTACACCTGTAACTTATATAATATTGTACATCAACTATACTTCAATTTAAAAAAAAAACTAAAAAAAACCAAAACAAAACCAGGATACCACTTCCATGGATACATTACCTGAGGTTATAACTTCCATCTTGCTACCCAACTCTATTGATTCTCTTTCTTGCTGGCTCTGATCAAACAAGCTGCTATATATAGAGAGGCCCACATGGAAAGGAACTAAGGGTGGCCTCTGGCCAACAACCAGCAAGGAACTGAGACCCTGAGTCCAACAGTCTCCAAGGAAATAAATCTTGCCAAAATCAACATGAGCTTGGAAGCAGATTCCCTCCCCAGTCATGACTTCAGATGAGACTCTAGCCCTGGCCGACACCATGACTGCAGCCTTATGAGAGACCCTGAAGCAGAGGGCAGAGTTAAGCCATTCCCAGATGCCTAATTCATAAAAACTATGAGATAACAGATGTGTATTGTTTTAAGCCACTAAATTTGAGGTAATTTGTTACACAGTAGCAACAGATAACAAATACAAGGTTGAAACTCTGGACTTCAGAAAGACCATATCTGTTTTACTCTCCACTACATATCCAGTGCTGGCACTTTGTTGTCACTCAATAAATATTTGTCAAGTGAATGTAAACGGATAAAGAAATTACCAGATATGCCCAAATATATGGTTACCTCAAATATAAGACACTTCCCCACTTACCCAATGAAGTGCAATAGTCAGAGAAAGACAAGAAATTATGACTGCCATGATACAGAAACTAAGAGTAGAAAAACATTTCAAGAAGGATGAGATCATCAATACTACAGTGTCAAAAACTGCAGAGAGAAAAGGTGTCATCGTGGCTAAAGAGACACAGTTGGACTGGCAAGCTGGAAGCTGCTAGATGGCTTGGAAGGAAAGCATTTTGTTAGTGGTAATGACTAAAGTCAGATTCCAGTGGGCTGAGTGAGTAGAATATGAGCAAATTAATGCACCAAACATAAATATCTATTTTTTTCTTTTTAATGATGAAAAGGAGAATAGCGATGGGGAAAGAGTTTGAAGAATAAGCAGCAGTGTTGAGGACAAGTTTTTTGCTTGTTTGTTTGTTTGTTTAATTATTATCTTGTTAAAGGAGCAGGGAAACTTAAACAAGTTTGGGAGATGAGCAGAAGGCAATATGGGTGAAAACTTGAAAGAAACTTAAAAGAAATTAAAAGAGATGATGAAGACATATAGTTCCTGGAAGTTTCAGGGACCAGGATTGAGAATACTGCAACTTTTATTTAAATGTTCTCTACATAAATACTTCCTTCCAGAGTTGCTCTAAGCAAAATAGAAAATACCCAAACTGCAGAAGACAGAGAATATCTGTTCTAAGAGTTTACAATGTATTTTTTCTTTGGAATATTTGCTTCAGTAATTTGCAGCTAATCTCAAACAATCCTAACACAGGCAAAAAGAAAAAGGGGAAATTTGCTGGGTAAGTCAACCCTAAATATATACTTATAGAGCATCTACCATGTGCCAGGCCATGAAGATTCAAAACTGGATAGGCACTCTCTGTGCCTCAGAGGCTCAAAGACCACTGGGGATAAGTAGGCATATAAACTAGTAATTAGGGCACAGACAGACAAGTACAAAAATGGGCTAGTTACAAGAACCTCATGAGTTCACTAGACAGGCACAGTAAGGAAAGGTATTTCAAGCAGAAGGAATAGCAGGTACCAAGGCACAGAGTTCTAAAACAATATGGCACATTCAGGGATTTCAAGTGGGTTGGTGTAGCTATAACCCAGAGTATAAGAGAAAAACAAAAGCAGCAAATGATGGAAAAGTCAATAGAATCGAGATCAAGAAGAGATCTAAAATAGGTTCTAAAGTTGGTATCTTATTTTGCTGGTGGTAAGCTCATTGAAATCTTCTGAATAGGAGGGAGTAAAGAGATTAGCAAGGCAGGAATTGAGCATCCTGGGTCCCTAAATATGTCATAGCACATTATGTCATAACACAGAACACCAAAACCTAACCCTTAATTCCTGCCATGGAAGCCAATTAAAGAGGAAAATTGACAGAGACAGATCTATCTAATATAATACCCAGTTTTCTGGATCAGACACCTGTGTAGATAACAATGTAATTAATCAAGATCCCAAAGACAAAAGGAAAAGGCACATTTGGAAAAGAGATTAACTGCATTTTGGACATGCTGGATTTTGTTTAATTATGAGACAGTCAAGAAGAAATGTCCAGTAGACAGTTTGGAGCTGGGAAAAAGGATTGGATTGGAGAAATAAATTTGGGAATCATGATCATAAAAGTGGTAATCAAAGTTGGGATATAAATGAGGTCACTAAAATATATACCTAAAAATTGAAAAGAAAAGAGGGTAAAAAAGAAACTTTCTGGGGGACTTCCCTGGTGGCTCAGTGGTTAAGAATCCACCTGCCAATGCAGGGGACACGGGTTCAAGTCCTGGTCCGGGAAGATCCCACATGCTGCGGAGCAACTACTGAGCCCGTGTGCCACAACTACTGAAGCCCATGTCCCTAGAGCCTGTGCTCTGCAACAAGAGAAGCCACTGCAATGAGAAGCCCCACTGCAATGATGAGTAGCCCCCGCTCACCACAACTAGAGAAAGCCCGCGTGCAGCAACGAAGACCCAATGCAGCCAATAAATTTAAAAATAAATAAATAAATTTATTTAAAAAAAACACTCTGGGAAACAACAACATTTAAGGGGCAGAGGAGGAAGAGGAATTAGAGATGGGGATGAAAGGGCATGGTCAGAGATACGCAGGGAGAAAACAAGGAAAAACACTCTGGAAGCAAGAGTAAGTGGTATTTCAAGGAGGAAGCGCTCTACAGTTTGAACTGCAGCAAATTGCTCCTAACTGCTCTTCCTGCTCTACTCTCTCTCTCTCCACAAATATTGGCAAAATCAACATATCCCCCTTGTGTTCTCCCCAATCTCTTAGCCCTCCTGAGATAAGTACTTTCTAGAACTTGGTATTTAACATTCAATGCATTTCCATATATTTTCATATTTACAGAAGTATCCTTATGCAATGTATACAATTATTTTGTCTGTTTTAAATTTTTATATAAACAGCATCATACTAAATGTATACTTTTGCAACTTGCTTTTTCGATCAACATTG
This sequence comes from Balaenoptera acutorostrata, assembly GCF_949987535.1. Lineage (NCBI taxonomy): Eukaryota > Metazoa > Chordata > Mammalia > Artiodactyla > Balaenopteridae > Balaenoptera > Balaenoptera acutorostrata. Next base: position 87,177,575 of record NC_080072.1, read on the forward strand.
TTCAACAGAGTCCTCTATATTGATACATTAGTTCTAGTTCATTCCTTTCCACTACTGTATAGTACTTCACTATGTGATTATATCACACTTTATTTATCCATTCCCTTATTGATTATTAGGTTGTATTCCAATTTATTTTTGCACTTATAAACAATGCCTCTACAAACATTCATATGTATGTCCCCGACATACATATCTAAGAGTTTTTCTGGGTTTTAGCAAACTAGTGCAAATGGGTTACTTATGTGCTAACATATAATCTCCTCCGCACTCAGGATGGCCTGATGGGTACCATCTAGACATCTGCTGGAAGCAGTGAACTCAGAGTACTCTACAAATATAATGAGTTTCTATTTGTGTCATGAAGTTTAAAGGAATCATTTGCTCTGGGGATATATTTAAGAGTAGAATCATTGGTTTTAGGGCATGTCTTCAACTTCACTTGTTTTGCTAAAATGCTCTTAAAAGGGTTATATCACTCCATGTAGTTTACTCTGTTACTTTCAAAAGGAAGGAAATGAAGCAACTTCACCCTTCAACAGGCAGAAATTATATCAGGAAATGGCCAGACCCAAAGACATTTTATTAGGCTAATGAAGGAAATTTTCACCCAGGTGAGCAAGAGGTTAAGGACTTGCTCCCACAGAGTAGTATTCTTTTTTTTTTTTTTGAAAGATATCCATTCCCCTATTTCTTTTTTTTTTTTAATTTTTTTAATTAATTTATTTATTTATGGCTGTGTTGGGTCTTCGTTTCTGTGCGAGGGCTTTTTCTAGTTGCGGCGAGCGGGGGCCACTCTTCATCGCGGTGCGCGGGCCTCTCACTGTCGCGGCCTCTCTTGTTGCGGAGCACAGGCTCCAGACGCGCAGGCTCAGTAGTTGTGGCTCACGGGCCCAGTTGCTCCGCAGCATGTGGGATCCTCTCAGCCCAGGGCTCGAACCCGTGTCCCCTGCATTGGCAGGCAGACTCTCAACCACTGCGCCACCGGGGAAGCCCCCGTATTCTTTTTTTTTAAATTTATTTATTTTTGGCTGCGTTGGGTCTTCGTTGCGGTGCGCGAGCTTCTCATCGCAGTGGCTTCTCTTGTGTGGAGCATGGACTCTAGGCGTGCAGGCTTCAGTAGTTGTGGCTTGCAGGCTCTAGAGCACAGGCTCAGTAGTTGTGGCGCACAGGCTTAGTTGCCCCGCGGCATGTGGGATCTTCCCGGACCAGGGCTCTAGCCCGTGTCCCCTGCATTGGCAGGCGGATTCTTAACCACTGCGCCACCAGAGAAGCCCCAGAGCAGTGTTCTTTCTAGGGATGTTCTACCTGTCACAGGCTGATGAGGCAAACCGGATCTGCGGGTTGCTACCTCTTTCTCTTATGCTCATTTCTTCCTGAAGGAAGCATAGTTTGCATCGATTCTGGATGTTATGCTGCCCTATCCTAGGCATAAGAAATTCACCACTGAGTCCTGTATAGTCTACTGGGAACCTACAGAAGTATAGGCCAAAGCCAAAGAGTGAAAAAGTGCATTCATTTTGTGTCATTGTCCCCAGCCACATACTTCCCTCTGGAATCATGTGGGGAAGGGTACATGGCCAAGGAAATGGTTCCAATTTTCTGGTATTTCATTGTTTAATGACCTCCTTTCTTTAAACTTCTCCTCCTCTCTTCCATGGAACAAAGTCTCAGAATTGCTAGATTTTGTTGCTAATGCCCACTTTTTTAAGTTGAGGAGACTGTGGCCCAGAAGAGGGGTGTGTCTTCCCTAAGATCATCTCAGGAGCAGAGTCTGTGCACAAATTGTCTGACCACTGAATATCTGCTGTGCCCGCTACAGAACATGGTCTTAGGATAGTAAGTGAGGTCATCTCTCACAGCTGATATCTTCTTACCTCCTGTGCCTCTTTGTCCTCACTCACCTTTCCCCACATTCCTCTCTTTACCCTCCTTCACTTCTCCACGATTTTATAACAGAGCTTATATTAGAAAACACCTTCTTCAAAGGATCCCTGCACCTCACCTTGCAGTCAGGAAACAAAGGGTCTAGCCTAATTTCCCTGCTACCAGTACTAACAGTGTTTCTCCGTATGTCAGGAGGGCATTGGATGTCCAAAGTACAGGGCACTAGAAAGCTAATCAAGGAGCTGATAACTTTATCAAATTCAGAACATTCTTTGCACACCATAATGGGCTCGAAAGCAATAATAAATGTGAAATATGTGAGAATAAGAAATGTGGAAGCACTAAGCCCTGTTCACAAATTGACAAAATTCCTCTAATAAGCTCACATTTACATTAAAAAATAGCACAATTAAGCAAGCTGTCCTCCAACTATAAAGTATAACCATCTTCTAAAAAAAAAGAGTCATAAATTGAGTATGGAGATTTAAAGTTACAGGAATGCACTTCTCTTGGCTCCAAATCATAATGACCTCATCTATAATGGAAGAGGAAGAGAGCAAGAATGAGAGCAAGTGAGAAAGAGAGAGAGAAAGAAAGAGAAACTGAAGGAGATGGAGGCTGAACAAGGGCGAAAGAAGAGAAAACCACTCAGACTCGTAGAGATACCATAGGCCTCAAAACAATTTTTGTTACTTATGGCTTCCTATTTCAGCATTTGGATTTCACAAGGTCCTAGTGCATATGAATTCTGAATTAAACAAAGGGACTCTCTCTACACCATAATAAAACCTGTTACTCGCTAAGGGAAGCTGCCAGAAGCAACATGCATCTAACCATGGGACATATCCTGCCACTGTTTTTCAAACGGAACCTCCACTGAAGTGAACTTCAATAGCAGGATATGATCCAACTCCAAGACATACTTCCCAAGGCAGCTTCATGCTGTGGGAGCCGGGCCACCAGAAAGCAGGGCAAACAAGTCATGGATCATCAGGGGTAGGGGTGGGAAAACATGTAGAAAATAAACTAAATAGCATCACTTCTGACCACATTACTATTTGGATATATTGTATGAATTTAAGGAATAAAAGAAGAAAAGACTTTAAGGAATTTTATTTCCCCCCTTCTTTCCTCCAGAAAAGCTAAAGTACGTATTTTAACATCCCTTCCATTTCAAAACACATACTCATGCACATGCTTTCCAATGAAACTATAACTTCTTTTATTCATTTATTCAGTCAGTAAACTCTTCAGTCATGTACTTACTAAAGTTTCTTGGGTGCCTAATATGTGCTAAGCACAGGGAATTTAGAAGGCCCATGTATTTCATGGTCCCAGGCCCACTTCTCTCCAGAATAGGTCAGCAGGCTCTTGCTGTGTGCCCTGAAAAAATACCATATCCCTCTATCCTTGCACCTACCATGCTGCTTGTGGTTCTTCTTCCTCCAGGACTCTAAGCTCCAGGAGGACAGGGACATTATATTCTCCATGAGTAACACAGTGCCTGGCACAGAGTAAGTGCTTCAAGGATATTTGCCATTGTTGCGTGGCCAGGGTAAGGAAGAGTCAAGACTGCCTGGAAAACGTTCACAAAGAATGAGACACTTGACCACAGACCAGAAAAGTGAACAATTTCCAGGAAGATTCAGGAATGAAGGAAAGGCTATAATATGGATCTTTGCCTAATTCAAACACTAGCTTTACATAAAATATACACAAGACACAATGACAGGACTGATTCATTTATTTAGCTCTTCTTCATTTGGAACGTCAGCTTAGATTGATAGTCCTCTACCTGGGGGTACATTTAAAAATAATTGGGAGCTTTAAAAAACACCAGAACTAAGACATCAGCCCAAATGAGTTGAATCACATTCTTAGGAGGTGGCATCCAAATATCAGTCTACTTTAAAAGTCCCCTAATGCGTCTAATACACAATGAAGATGACAAACCACTGAATTATTTGAAGAAAAAAAAAGTGTCAAATGACTGATACAATGCATTGTTTGAATGCAAATCACACATTTTTGTTCACTTTATGTCTCAAATCCGTGCTGCTAGGTTGCACATTATCATCTAAAGGCAAGATTTAGTATCAAAGCTAAAAGGCTTCTATGGCGCCGTCTTCTTGGGGAGATTTTTAAATCTATCATACCGCCATCTGTAAATACCCGGGATAGAATAATAACTTGAGCACTTCTATAAAAATCTTATTACAAATCTGAAAAGAATAAATCCTCACATTTAGCACATAGATTATCCAGTGTCTATTAGTAGAGTATTTTAAATTAGACTGGAAGGAAGCTAAAAAATGATAGTTTTTCTTTATATAGTGTGTAGCAGCCTAGATGACCTGTTATATTCTTTCCTTATCTACATTTCTATGATTCAAAAATTTAGCCATTAGTGTATCATCTAATGCTAATAAGCATAAGTAGCTAGCAGTTTTGAAGAACCCACATTCTGATGTAATAAAGGCATATTCAAAACTCAAAGTGGTCAAGCAAGCCAAATTTCAAAGAATAGAAAGGGCAATAGTATATATTATTACCTCAAAAGGAAGGCAGGTAAGGAAAGGTAATTTTCTTTTTCTCCCGTTGGATTATGTCTTACTCATTGTAGATGCTCAGTAAATATATACAGACTATTCACTGCAGCACTATTTATAATAGTAACAGTCTAAAGAAAAAAGCCTATATGTCTAAAAATATTGTTGCAGGAAAGAAAGTGGGCACAAAAGGATGGTCACGTCCCTGGTCTCAGGTGAGTCCCTGGGATGGCTGCCAAGTGTGGGTTCTTAGCTTCACACAGGAAAGAATTCAAGAGTGAGCCGTAGTAAAGTGACAGAAGGTTTATTCAGGGAGATACACCCACCATAGACAGAGTGTGGACCACCTCACAAGATGACAGGCACTAGGGTATGCAGTTGTCATTTTTTATAGGGGTGGATAATTTCATAGGCTAATGAGTGGGAGGATTATTCCAACTATTTTGGGGAAGAGGTGGGGATTTCCATGAATTGGGCCACTGCCCACTTTTTTGCCTTTTATGGTTGGCCTCGGAACTGTCATGGCGCCTGTGGGTGTGTCATTTAGCTTGCTGATGTATTACAATGAACATATACTGAGGTTCAAGGTCTAGTGGAAGTCAATCACCCACCATCTTGGACCCAGTTCGTTCTAAACGGTTTATGTCGTGTCCTCAATGGCTGTCATTCTTTTAAAGGTTGTGTGTACCCTGCCACCTTCCTGTCTCAGGGGACTAGCTTAATAAACACAAAGGAATACCATGCAGCTATAAAAAGCAAAGCAAATATCTCTATACACTCTATAAAATGACGGCCAGGATATACTAAAAAAAGAACAAAATGAGGAGGAAAATGGGTATGGAATGCAAACATTTACATATATTTGTTAGCATTTTTAAATGAAAACAGGTAACCGTTTTTAAAGTTACCTATATAGGTCAGGAGAGAGAGAAAGTAAGAGGTACGTTATGTCTGAATATGCCTTGTTTTATTATTTGTCTTAGGAGCCATGTAAGTATTTTACATAATTATAAAACAAAAATTAAATTTTTTAAAAAGCTACATATAAAATTAAAAACAAAATTTTAAATGAACTTAAGGATGTCTTAAGTTGGTGGCAAAACCAAATAGAAAGGAATTATTTCAAGCAACTTTAAAACACATTAATTTGACAGTACATTCCTAATAGAATATACCATAGAAACAATAAGAACTGTAAAATATCTTAAACTGTTTAGAGGTAGTGTTGATATTATTTTGAGACTGTGTGCTTACTGTGGAATAAAGCAAACAAGAAATGATATTAATGTATTGATTTTTGGTACAGGAAAAAGGAGATGAAGATGTAAGACTGAAGAGGTTATATTAAAAACCCTATGGTTCTGAACTTTATTAAAAGTTAGAATTAACTCAAAGGGCAATCCACCCTTCCTATACAAATTATACCTCAGGGTAATGAGTTGATGACAGGGAGTTTGTAGAAATACTTATATAATAAATAAAAATGGAATGACAGAAATAGAATATCATTTTACAACTCCTAATAAAATAATAATCTAGGCAATAAAACTTGATAGCTTCTAATATAACAACAACAACAACAAAGACAAACAAACGTTATGCATCTCCTGAAGATAATACACAATATCCATGAAATAGTCTTGCCAAAAATGTAGGACCACAGGGTTTTTAACAGGGGTCCACTGATCAGGTCCATGAAAATATTCTGGGAAACATATGAACTTGGATGGGAAAAAAATACATCACAATACATTCCCTTCGATTGTAAACGTGGGTAACAAACTGTAGAAGTATTAGCAGTACCTATGAATTTGCTGCCAAAGAATTCACAGATATTTTCATATCATATGACAACTGTTGCTGAAATTTCAAAATATCATTACTACTCCAAAATCATGTTAAAGACCCATTGTGAGATCTTGTTATTTAATGTGTTTTTTTTTAAAGAAAAGAAGCACATATATTAACATCATAATGTGTTTTTAATAGTTTAATACCTAAACAGATGTAATTTGTTTCCACTATAATCCTATGTATTTTATTTTCTGCATTTAAAAACAGTATTCTGAGAAGGAAATACTGTACACCCACCAGAAAGATACAATCAGAAAAACTGAGAGTGTGGAAAACTGTCCATGACAAATGAACTGTTTCTTCAAAAATAAACTGCAAGAAAAAAAAGAGCCAAGAAAAGAAAAAGACAACAACAACAAAAAAGAGCCAAGAAGAAGAGGAAACGTATAGAAGAAAGAGATGTAGATATAACAACCTGTTGAAATGCGTGGGCCTTATGTGCATCTTGATTTAAAAAGACTATTTTTAAAGTTAAGTTATAATTGGGGAAATCTGAACATGGACAAGATATATGATAGTAAGGAACTATTGTTAATTTTTAGGTGGAATAATGGTACTATGACTATGTTTCTTAAGCCCTTATCTTGCAGAGATTAATACTGAAATATTTATGCATGATATTATATGATGCTTGAGACCTACTTTAGGATAATCCAGAAGGGGTGAAGTGGAGAAGTGCAAATGAAATGAGTTGATAATTATTGGGTGATGAGTACATCACAGCAGGTAATAGTCTCTATTTTTATTTAAACGTTTCCATAATATTTTTTAAGCCTAACAGAACCCCCACATTTACCCATGATAAACCCAAACATCACATTTACTTACATTCAGTTATAAACCCCACATTTACCCATGATAAACCCAAACATCATATTTACTTACTTTCAGTTACCAACTAAGCATGGTAACACTCATTTTCTCTTGCTTATCAGAAGTTTTAGTGTCTGATTAGTTAAAAGAGAGAGAAGGAAAAATAAATTCATTATTACTTAACAAATGCAATTTAGAGGAGTTTCAAAATACATTAATTCCTGACAGAGAAGTAATGAAAAGGGGTTTATAATGGAGGAAAACCCTAAAGATTGCTGATCTAATAAAATGTCTCACATTATACTCTACTTAGTATGTGTTTGGCTCCCCAGGTAGGTTGTAGGCTACTAAAAGGCAGAAACAATGTCTTATTCACCTTTGTTTATCCGGTATGTGAATCAATATGGGCAGGCTGAATTGCTGCAAAGGTAAAACATGCCACCAGAGAAAGAGGCCTTTTGAAGCCTCCATTAGCCTATCTTCAGCAGAGGGAACTATTTATGGGCTACAAAAAGAAATTATTCTACAGTGTAACTTGGAAATGTGTCAACACTAATGCCACCAGAAAGCATTCAACTTCAGAATACTACTACAGCTAATCAATGAATTTGGTAAAGTAGCAGGATACAAAATTAATGCAAAGAAATCTCTTGCATACCTATACACTAACAATGAAAAATCAGAAAGAGAAATTAAGGAAACACTCCCATTTACCATTGCAACAAAAATAATAAAATACCTAAGAATAAACCTACCTAAGGAGGCAAAAGACCTGTATGCAGAAAACTATAAGACACTGATGAAAGATATCAAAGACGATATAAACAGATAGAGAGATATACCATGTTCTTGGATTGGAAGAATCAACATTGTGAAAATGATTATACTATCCAAAGCAATCTACAGATTCAATGCAATCCCTATCAAATTACCAATGGCATTTTTCACAGAACTAGAACAAGAAATTTTATAATTTGTATGGAAACACAAAAGACCCTGGATAGCCAAAGCAATCTTGAGAAAGAAAAACAGAGCTGGAGGAATCAGCCTCCCTGACCTTGGACTACAAAGTTACAGTAATCAAGACAGTATGGTACTGGCACAAAAACAGAAGTATAGACCAATGGAAAAGGATAGAAAGCCCAGAGATAAACCCAGGCACAGATGGTCACCTTATCTTTGACAAAGGAGGCAAGAATATACAATGGAGAAAAGACAGTCTCTTCAATAAGTGGTGCTGGGAAAACTGGACAGCTACATGTAAAAGAATGAAATTAGAACACTTCCTAACACCATACACAAAAATAAACTCAAAATGGATTAAAGACCTAAATGTAAGGCCAGACACTATAAAACTCTTAGAGGAAAACATAGGAAGAACACACTTTGACATAAATCGCAGCAAGATCTTTTTTGACCCACCTCCTAGAGTAATGGAAATAAAAACAAAAATAAACAAATGGGACCTAATGAAACTTAAAAGCTTTTGCACAGCAAAGGAAACCATAAACAAGATGAAAAGACAACCCTCAGAATGGGAGAAAATATTTGCAAATGAATCAACTGACAAAGGATTAATCTCCAAAATATACAAGCAGCTCATGCAGCTCAATATCAAAACAACAAACAACCCAATCCAAAAATGGGCGGAAGACCTAAATAGACATTTCTCCAAAGAAGATATACAGATTGCTAACAAACACATGAAAGGATACTCAACATCACTAATCATTAGAGAAATGCAAATCAAACCACAATGAGGTATCACTTCACACTGGTCAGAATGGCCATCATCAAAAAATCTAGAAACAATAAATGCTGGAGAAGATGTGGAGAGAAGGGAACCCTCCTGCACTGTTGGTGGGAGTGTAAATTGATACAGCCACTATGGAGAACAGTACGGAGTTTTCTTAAAAAACTAAAAATAGAACTACCATATGACACAGCAATACCACTACTGGGCATATACCCTTAGAAAACCATAATTCAAAAAGACACATGTGCCACAATGTTCATTGCAGCACAATTTACAATAGCCAGGACATGGAAGCAAACTAAGTATCCATTGACAGATGAATGGATAAAGAAGATGTGGCACATATATACAATGGAATATTACTCAGCCATAAAAAGGAACGAAATTGAGTTATTTGCAGTGAGATGGATGGACCTAGAGTCTGTCATACAGAGTGAAGTAAGTCAGAAGGAAGAAAACAAATACCGCATGCTAACGCATATATATGTAATCTAAAAAAACAGTACTGATGAACCTAGTGGCAGGGCAGGAATAAAGACGCAGACGTAAAGAACGGACTTGAGGACACGGGGGTGGGGGAAGGGGAAGCTGGGACGAAGTGAGAGAGTAGCACTGACATATACACTTTACCAAATGTCAAATGGATGGCTAGTGGGAAGCTGCTGCATAGCACAGGGAGATCAGCTCGGTGCTTTGTGACGACCTAAAGGGGTGGGTTAGGGAGAATGGGAGGGAGGCTCAAGAGGGAGGGGATATGGGAATATATGTATGCGTGTGATTCACTTTGTTGTACAGCAGAAACTAACACAACAGTGTAAAGCAATTATACTCCAATAAAGAAGTGGAAAAAAAAAAAGCAAGCATTCAACTTCAAAATGAAAATGTAATATAAGTTGCAGTGCATATTGAAATGGGACAAAGTGACTGTTGTCTGACCTGCTGGGCAATATAAATCCTAGAAAAAGGAAACTTGCCAAATTATTACAATTTCTCTAGTTCTATACAGGAACAAGAATCCATTAAAAAGTCAATCTTAACTGCTTGGAAGTCAGATACCAAGAGTGGAAGAAAGGACGTCATGAAGTAAGGGGAGACATGTACTTTCTTTTGTCCTTGTTCTAGATTTACCAAACAACATCAGATCTTGTAATCCCTGCGTAGATTTTTCAGTTGGGATGATTTCACTATAACCAGCTGTCAAATTTAACAGTAACAATTCTCATTATAAATTAATACATTTATTTTCAAATATAAATGTAAGTTTGAACAGCAAGAGCAACCTTATCTAGAGCACAATCACCCCCAAATGAACTGACCATGATATACAGAAGTGGAAAATTCCACCAGGGAACAGGAATCCAGAGTTTCAGATATCAGCTTTCTTATCTACAATGCTAGAAGCATGTTCATAAAATTTTGCCAAAACCACAGTCTATTATTTAATGAAGTAATGAAGCAAGCTTGTCCAAAAATTGTCCCATAAATTATAACACCCATTATATTTTCTTGTATTTATGATTATTATACAGAATAATGGAATAGGACACTTTGAAATTAGCAAAACATTTTTCTCTACTTAACTTCACCGTATGTCGTATGAACTTCTTACACTAGAAGGGGAGGGGAGATGCTAACCAATTTTGCGGTACTCTATGACAATACAACATAGTTTAGAGAAGAGCAAGCTTAGTGTGGGTCTAGATCCAGCAAGTAACCCACTGGATTACATCCAGTCACTTTAGTTGTAACTCAGGATGTTTTCAAACAAAATGAACTTCAACCTCTGGGCCTTAACAACTCTTATAGTTTCTGGAACTCTCATTCTATTCTGACTGCAGAAACAAGAGAGGGCCTAGAGACAAAGGATACTAGTGAAAGAGGTAAGAAATCAATGACTAGATTGGTCGATGAATCAAACTGCCTCATTGAACCTTAAAATTAATGGAGAATTTGGGTGTGATTACAGGACTTCTGTTGTTTTCTTTATCCAGTTTGTACATAGCAAGTTTTCTAACAATGAGAAATCTATTTTTAAAAATCTATTTTCTTTCTATAAAAACCTGTAAAGTGAAGGGACCAGAAGAGAACATAACATTAGAAGACTTCTTTGACTCCTCATTTTGAATCCTTGTGCTAATGTGGATTCACAGCTCACCTTTGTTTCTCCCCCAACCTCCTTATTACCTGCGATTCTCAGCTGACAATTCAAGGTTTCCAAACTGCTGACTTAAAGCTCCCTGGACTCGCCAATGGGGCATCCGTCATCATCAAATATTATTTATTTATTACATTCACACTAATGGGCCCCATCAGAATACCTAACTTTATGTTTTTTATAGTGCCTCACAATTTACAAAAACTTCTCTCTACCCTCTTTGATTTTTGATCCATTTGACAGTGCTGTGGAGTTACAGACGAAGAAACCAAGACTGAGAGAGGTGAAATGGGTCACCTAACCGATCTTGTTCAAAAGCGGCAGATTTAGGTACAAAATACAAACCCCCAACACTAAGTAGAGTGCTTCTGCTAGCCCACCATGTTCCCTCCTACATGATTCTGTTAAAATAATTTCAAAGTAGAGGATTCATCTTTCTTTTTTTTCTATAACCAAATGTTTGATGACAATGGATGAGGCTGCAAAAATACAGGTTGGTGCCATGTCTCTCTATAAATGCTTGACTTCTTATGTGATCATTGAATATGACTTCAATATTATATTTTCCCATATATTTTATAATAGATAAAATATTCCATAATAATTGCAGACTCAGTTTGCATAGAATTAAATCAGTTATCATAGAATTATGATTATTTTACATTTTACTTGGAATTTTGTATATAAATATATCCTAACACACGCCAAGCAATTTAATAAATACTATGCACACTACTGAAGTATATAACCTTCTGCAATACCTGGCAATCATCACAGTATCATCCCACAGCCAATAAAAGAGAAGGCTACCAATATCAAGCCCTCTAGAAAATCAGAGTTAAGCAGAAACACACACACACACACACACATCCTCACACAAATAGAGAAGTGTGGAGAGAGAAAAGCATTTGAGGTATTTGAAGGTAACTGCACCTGTGGAGTAGAAAGCTGCAGCTTGTTCAAGGGAGCTGATCTAGCTCGGGGATGATCAAATCAAGTTAATAACCGTGTCTTTTTTCAGAAGAGGGGTAGCCTTTGCAGTAGTACACCACTCCTACCTAGAAACTGCTTAGTGGAAATAGCCCACCAGGCAGGCAATTGCAATAATCCATGGTGACCTTTATTACCATCTTCTTAATGGTATCCTTTTCAATTCAGCAAATATTTTTTTAGTTCCTGACAGTATGTCAGGCTCTGGGAATATAGAAAAATAATAGATAGAGAGCCTGCCTTCATGAAATTCACAACACAGCAGTGAAGAAAAACAGTAAAGAAACAATTGGGATGGGACCTAACCTAATTTGAGATTTCATGCAAGGCTTTCCTCATGAAGTGATATTTCATCTGACACAAAGAATGAAGTCAAGTTGCTCAGGTTAACAGAAAGGGAATAGGAACTGCTGTTCTGTTACCTGAAAACTGGGTTCGCTTCTTAGTGGGTGTTGAGCTAAAAGACACAGCCAAGCCAAAGAGTGGGAGAAGGAAGGATTTATTACTTGCAGCAAGTAAGAACAACAGGTACCTTTCCCAAAGCAGTGTCTCCCCAACAGCAAAACTGGGGAAGTCTGAAGCTGAGGGTATATGCATATTCATGAAGGGGCTTGAGCAGAGAAGAATTCAGCATAGAATTGGGACAAAGGTTGACAGAGTCCAAGCTTTAGTTGACCAAAATCTCGTGGGTCAGAAAAGCTCAACATCATCATTCCTTAGGTTCCAGCTGCACTGAGCAGGGGGTGGGGTTGGGGGGGCTCAATTCTGTAAAACAGCCCAAGAATGTGCTTCAGGCTATCTTTACCACTGAAACAGAACTGAGAGCCTTTATAACTAATTTATTCTTTGCTACTGTTACTTTTCTTGCCTAAGAACACATTTGTTCTTTTGTTCCCTTAAGATCACTAATTACTGAGACCTGTTCAAGGGCATTGTGTCCAGGCTTAGATTACAAAATGGCTTAGGTCTTTCTCTAATGTCAAGAAAGCCATGCCTGGTTCTCTTTCTCCAGGGACCCCCTACCCTATCTGCTTATAGGGTCTCAGCAGAGAGAATGGTATTGTGAATTCTCCAGCGTGCCTGGAGCCTAGAGATGCAGCTCATCCAAAGAAATTAGCAGCTACCAAATCTCTTTCAAACCTGTGGTACAAACTGAAAAGAGTACCAATTCTTGGTTGATTATTTCAAACACTGACCATGTGCAGAAGGTGTGGGTTAGATGAGCTGAGAAAAGGTTTAAAAAAGGTTTCCTTGACATTTTATGAATTATTGCTTCCATTTTTACCAGCATCCAGGTGGTCTTTGTGCTCTAAAGCTGTTTTTTTTTTTTTTAATTGGAACCAAATGTAGTAGGCAGAATGATGTCTCCCCAAAACTGTCCATGTCCTAGTACCCTGGAACCTGTGAATAGTTCACCTTACATAGTGTGATATTATGATATAAGAAATACATATTTTAGTCTTGGTTTCTGGCCAGATCCTAAAACCCTTGTAATTTTCTAAATGATAAGCGTGAAAGGAGCACCTTTTTTTGTTTGTTTGTTTGTTTGTTCGTCTCCAGTTCCTGAAATAGCTGCAGAGTGATAAAGGTGAAAGAATCATCTTTTGTTATTCATAACAGGCCCTCTTCAACCACATCAGAGTTTATGTTAATAATATGACTTTAAGAAAGCCCCTAAGGATGGGGGACTGGCTGCCAAGGAAACCAGCAAGTGATTAGAGGGCTGGAACTTTCAGCTCCACCCCCAGGGAGGGGAGAGGGGCTGGAGGCTGAGTTACTCACTAATGACCAATGAGTTAATCACTCGTGCCTACATAACGAAGCATTCATAAAAACCCTAAGCAAGGTATTCAGAGATCTTCCAGGTTGGTGAACACTCTGAGGTGCTGGGAGGGTGATGTACCTGGAGAGGGCATGGAAGCTCCATGGCCCCTCCTCCATGGCTTGCCCTACGCATTTCTTCTATCTTACTGTTCCTGAGTTGTATCTTTTTATAATAAACTGGTAATCTAACAAGTAAACTTTTCTTGAGTTCTGTGAACCACTCTAGCAAATTATCAAACCCGAGGAGGAGGTTATGGGAACCTCTGATTTATAGCTGGTTGATCAGAAGTACAAGGTGACAACCTGGGACTCGTGAGTGGTGTCTGAAATGGGAGGTTGGGGGATGGGAGCAATCTTTTGGGACTGAGTCCTTAACCTGCGTCATCTGCACTAACTCCAAATAGTGTCATAACTAAATTGTAGGACACCCAATTTGTGTCTGGAGAGTTGAAGAATCGGTTGATGTGAGAAAACCACGCACCCCCACCCTGACATTTGTTGTCAGAAGTATTGAGTTTAGGAAAATACAGTTTTTTCCTTTTACATGGCAAAAGGGACTTTGCAGATGTGATTATGGTTAAGTACATTGAGATGAGTCCTTAAAAGGAAGAATCTTTCCCATCTGTGGTTGAGGAAGGTATGACTACAGAAGAGTCAGAGAGATGCAAAGTTGCTGGCTTTGAAGATGAGGGAAGGGGCCAAAGGCCAAGGAATTTAGGTATCCTCTAGAAACTGAAAAAGGAAAGGAAATCCACTCTCCCTAGAGCCTCCAGAAAAGAACAAAACGCTGCTCACCCCTTGCTTTTAGCCCAGTGAGACCTGTGTCAGATTTCTGCCCGAAGGAACTGTAAGATAATAAATCTGTGTTGTTTTCAGTTACTAAATTTGTGGTAATTTTTTATGACAGCAATCGAAAACTAATACACCAAGTTAACTTAGTTGCATATGACACTTAAAATAATACTTGAATCATAATATTATTTAACTATTTACATTCATCTCAATGAATGGCCTTAGTAACAAAATAATCACATCAAGTAAAAAGCCTATTAAGTAACTTCAGACAAAGTTGATCAGGAGCCATCCTGGATTAAAACACTTTCATCATTTGCTGGGAAAAAAATGAAACCATTCCATCAAGACAGAAACTACTGAACTAGTTTTATTCAAACCAACAAAAGAAAAATTGGAAATCCAGTGATTTCCTTACATATTATGTCCTGCATGATTCCTAGGTAGTCAAGAATACAAGGGAAACATATTAATACTCACCTTCTATACAATAAAAGGGAGACAAGTGCCAGTCACTGTATTGAGCTTTTACATATATTATCTTACTGGATTTTCATACAAACCTAAAATGTAGGTAATATTTTGCAAAAGTTCAAAGTTTTTTAACCAAGTTGATATGACAAATAGTAACACTAGATTAAAATCCAAACAAGATTCTAAAGCCTGTGTTCTTTCCATTCCTCTATGCTAAGAAAATGAAATAATTGTGGGAAGAAAGATAGCAAGAAGGGTGCCCAGTTCCAGAATGATGTCCTCTCAACTCCTACGGCATTTGCATTGTAACCTTCCTTCCCATTTTCTACATCCTGTCTGTAGTGTTTTATATGCCTGTCGTATTTGTTTTACTAGATTATAAATGCAGAAACTGTCACGGATATTTTTGTGCCTCCCCCTTATATACATATCCACACAATATCTAGTACTGTTATTATTGTTGTTGTTACTATTGTTACCATTACTATTATTACTGTTACCACTGTTATTGTTTACAGTAGTAATAACAATATCTGACACTTGTTGAGTGTACACTATGTACCAAGCACCGTTCTAACAATTTCACAATTTCATAATCCTAATGCATTTAATCCTCCCAACAATCCTAAAGGTAGGTACTATTTTTTTTTTTCTGCCTGTGCCATGCAGCATGTGGGATCTTAGTTGGCTAACCAGGGATCCAACCCGTGCCCCCTGCAGTGGAAACGCGGAGTCTTAACCACTGGACCACCAGGGAAGTCCCAGGTAGGTACTACTTTTATTGCTCTTTATAGATAAAGAAACTGAGGCACAAGACATTAAGTAACTTGCCCAATATCACACAGCTAGTAAGTGGTAGAACCTGGAGAGCAGCCCAAGCAGTGTGGCTCATAATCATTGTTATATTGGAAGTACAGTAGCCCCCTCCCCTTTATCCATGAGGGATACATTCCAAGAACCCCAGTGGAAGCCCGAAAACGTGGATAGTACTAAACCCTATATATGCTATGTTTTTTCCTATACCTACATACCTATGATAAAGTTTAATTTATAAATGAGGTTAACAACAGTAACTAATAGAATAGAGCAATCACAACAATATACTGTTATAAAAGTTATGTGAATGTGATCTCTCTCAGAATATCTTATGGTACAAATTTAATGCCTTTTCCATCTTAACTGAGCATTTATTACACACTGCGGCTGTAACTTTTGCAGTTTGAGGTGCTGCAGCAACACTAGCACACATTTCTTTTTCCTTCTTCACAACTTCACATCTAGAAGATTTGTTCTTACCATATATCTTAGCAACCTCAGTTGACATTTTTTTTTCCTTATTAAGTAGAGAACTTTCACCTTTTCAATTAAAGAAAGCACTTTATGGCTTCTCTGTGGTATATCCAAATTGCCAACATCACTACTCTTTCATTTGCGGGTCATTTTTAAGTAAAATAATGGTGACTTGAACACAAGAACAGTCAATCTGATAACCAAGATGCTACAAGTGACTAATGGGCAGGACATTCAGGACAAAGGGATGATTCAAGTCCCAGGTGGGATGGAGCAGACGGCACAGGATTTCATCATGCTACTCAGAGCAGCACGCAATTTAGAACTTATGAATTGTCTATTTCTGGAATTTCCATTTAATATTTTCAGACCTCAGTTGACCACGTGTAACTGAAACCGAGGACAGTGGGGATACTACTTGCATTTATTATGAACTCAAAAAACCTTTATTGTTATCCTAACAAAAGTGAGGTGGCTTAATAAAAATAACTGTGTCAGGTGCCATACTAAGTGCTGATATATGTTGTTTCATTTAAATCTCACAAAAACTTTTGTAAGAAAGGGATTACAAGTACAATTGAATAGGTGAGAAACTGAGTTTTAGCTGTTCAGTTTGTATTTTCTCATCCTACACACTGCCTCCCTGATAAGAACAAAAATAAAATATACAATATTGAGGATTATAATACCATACAGGGAGACCAATTGATACAAATTACCCTGCATCTCTAACAATGGGCATTAACACACTAGTTTGATTATATGTTCTACAATTAATTATTTTAATAAGGGGTGTTCTAATGAAAATAAGATGACATAAAATCTATTTATGATATCCTCCCTCTGTCCTCCAATTTTTGATTGGCTGAAATGAGAAAGTCTGAAACACATATTCAACTCACCTATTCTCTTTGGACACAGGTCAGAGAAACTTGAGTCCTACAGCCTACAAGGGGGGAGGGGGCAGCACTAAACTGTGGGCAACATGTAGAGGATATGGCCTCTACCTCCAGGATTCTCCCTCTCCCCAGACTCCTGTGTGAGAATTCTAAGAGGGGTACCAATGTGAACACCATCCAAAGGCTAGGAACAGGAGCTCCAGGAGGGCTGACAAGTTGGGCGCAGGGATGGGGGAAGGGTAGATTCAGAAGGATGGGACTAGTATTGGGTAATCAGTGTGCTGCTGTTTCAAGAGTCTAGATGACTAGAGTTTATGACCCTGTGACAGAGGTACAGCCCTCTCTCTACCCAGCCCCGTCTGGCAAAGGCACGGAAGAAAACTGACTAATGCTGTTCTCAATGGGCAGCCAAGAAGCCACGACCCATAAAATTTTAAATTCCTAATACTGCCTGCCCATTGAGGCTGAGGCTGAATAGGAAGTTTGAAGAAGTTTTTTTTTTAACCATTGGAAAATCTAAATGTACATACCTTGTGGATTATCAAACAAAAATACAGATTTCAAAACTTGAGGGTTTTGTTTGTATTTTTTCTGTTTTGTGTGGTTTAAACTGTAAAACGTAATCCTCAAATGAAGATAATCATCTGGTCTGCAGTTAGAAGAATGAAATCAACAGCGAAAGCAAAGCACAAATAAAGAGACAGGCAGACAATCCCACTGTGGTTTGGGTTCCCGCCTCCAGCTGCTTCTCTGCTCTCTGTGGTTTGGCACTTTTACCCTCCTTGAATTCTGTGAAGTCATAAATCCTCTATTTTACCTACAACAGTGGTGAGCTGGATTTCTCTGCTAACAATCAAACTAATACACTATTTAAACACCAGCCAGGCGCCAAAAGAAAACAGGAGTCTAAGCCTGAATTAGAAAGTTCCTGAGGACCGGGCCTGGGAGGCAAACGGAGGTGTAAGGAAGACTTCCTGTGAGTCATTCGAGTCTTTCAACACTCCACAGGCTTCAAACCAGAAAAACTCATTCCCCTCCTTAATCTGCTTCATTTGCTCCTAATTTACACCTCCCAACTCTCAACTACTCTCAGCCTTTTCAACTGAACCACCACTATCAGGCAAGGAGAAGTAAATGAGCATTAGTGGGGAATCTGATACAAGCCCCAATGTTTTCAACTCTCTGGTGGTATCTTTAAAATCTATATAAATTGCATTATGTATAGAGACACCATTTAATATAAAAGTAATGGCAAAATATGGGTATTTCACAGGTAATATGAGTATTTCTCAAAAGTGGAAACAAATAAGGCCAATAAACATACACAGAGACCCAGCTTCATTAGTGATCAGGGATATGCAAATTAAGAGATACTATTTTACATTCATCTGACTGTCAAAAATTTTAAAGTCTGATAATATCAAGTGTTAGAAAGGTTATTTGTTTCACAGGACCTCTCATACTCAGCTAGTGGGAGTGTAAATTGATACAACCACGTTGGAAAAAGTTTGGCATTATTTTATAAAGTTGAACAATCACATACCCTATAATCCAGCAATTCCCCTCCTAGATGTATGTATATGTGCATGTGTGTGTATAAAAGAAGCTCTTACAAGTGATCAATAGGAGCCATGTAGAAGAATGTTCCTAGAAGTCCTGTTCACTATTGCAAAAAACATAGAAAAAAGCCCAAATGCCCATCAACAGAATGAGTAAATAAAGTGTGGTATACTCACAGGAAATAATATTATATGAAGCAAAAGGGAGTGTTTTGCAGCATCAGGCAACAATACGGATGAAATTTAGCAATGCGATATAGGTGGGTAAATAAATCCCAACAGATTATATATAGCATACCATTTTTTTTTCTTTATTTAAAAGATACTTTATTCCTAAAGAAAAAATGCTAACCATCCCCTAAGCCTTCAATGAGTCATAAGTTTTTGCAACAGTAACATCAGAGACCACTGATAAAGATCATAACAAATATAATAATGATGAAAATGTTTGAATTTTTGCAAGAGTTACCAAAATGTGACACAGCCATAAAGTGAGCAAATGCTGTTGGAAAAAAACAGCACCAATAGACTTGCTTGATGCAGAGTTGCGACAAACCTTCAATCTGTAAAAAAAAAAAAAAAACTCGGTATCTGCAAAGCACTAGCATACCATTTTTAAAAAGTAAAAAAAAAAAAAAGATAATAAAAAATAATTTTTTAGAAATACATAGAGGTACCAAACTATATCAAAATGAGAGCAAGGAAATGGTGAAAGGAGGATTCAGGATGGTGATTATCTTTGGTTGGGGAAGAAGGAATATGAAAGAGGAGATGACCAATAGGTCGATGAAAATTACCATCACAATTCCAGTTTTAGGGCTGGTTGTAGGTATACAGGAACTTATTGCACAAAAAAAATTAACTTATTCATGGGCCAACAATGAAAGGGTGTCATGAGCCAGGGATTATGATTAATCCACTTCTGTGCAACTGGAATCTAAAAAATAAATTAAATGATGCCCCAGAAAGAGCATTATATTTATCCTGTGACTTTATATACTCTCTGGCACCCCAAGGCGATACAAATAACCCAGAGCAAAAACCCTAGGGGGTAAATTGTCCAAGGCCTTTTTTTTCTGTTTATTGCCCAGCTCATAGGAGGCAGGGTCACCACACTGGTTAGTAGCACAGGCTCTGTGGCCAGAATGACTTGGTGGAGGAGATGAAACCTAGCTGCTTTCCTTACTACTGTGTGACTAATCCTGTTAGGGAATACGATTTAACCTCTCAGTGCCTCAGCTTCCAAATGTGTCCAGTAGGCTGGCAATGATAGTATAATACTTACTGCAGAGTATTATTGTAAGGATTACATGAGTTAATCCACATGAGGTGCTGGAATAGTGAAGTTGCTCTAGGTATACTAGGTAAACTTTACTCAACAAAGATTGGCTTTTATTATTTTTTTTATCTCTGGCTTGATACCACAGTGAAAAGCTTAAGAAATATTCTAAACTCTTTTGCGCAGTACTCCTCTGGGAAGCTCTAAGCTTCAAGCTCTCAATAATACTAGCCTCAAGCTCTCAGTTGGATTTGTTGGACTGAAAAAACTGAGTTAAAACGTTCCTTAAATACTCTGGTTTCCAAGAAATGACTAGAAAGAAGTTCGGTACCCAAAGGTGGTTTTTCATGGAATCTTTCTCTGCATCATTAGCATAAATAACCAAGTTTTTGTGACATATTACTTATCTGATGACTTTAATTAACATAGACTCCTGTAACCATCCAAAAAAAAGTCCCAAAATTTGTGGACTTAAAGTTTTTATAATTTATTAAAATAAAAACCATTTAAATATTTATACAGGGCCTATTTATACTTTCACTACGAGCAATTCTAAGAAACTGGGTTACCTGGTTTCTACAGCGTTAACAGGTTAGAAGTCATAATTTAGAAAGAATGCAGACTTTCAGAGATATGCTCAGTAATACAGAAAAAAATCATGTGTGACAACTGTCAGAAAGAAGTCAGAAAAAATAAGACAAAAAATTAACCTCTGATCATATTATGGCCACACAGCATAATAATTTTAATCATCATAATCATCATAATGATGATCCTGAATCATGAAGAAAAGGTGATATGTTGAATGCACTTTGTTTATTAAAAGGCAAGTAGTCTCATATATCTGTTTTAAATATACCATGAAGACTTCAAAATAATGGGTTTTTTCCCTTGGTAAAATCTCCAGGATTAGTTGCAAATGGACCCACTAAGTAATTCAATGGGTTGGCCTACCCTAGAAAGTTGTTTGATACAAACCAATTAAATGTTGAAGAACTGCTGCCCAAAATTATGAATAAATTAATTAACAGAAGTGAGTAATCCATTACATAAACAGTGTCATTTTAATTGGGTTTAAAAGTAAATTTTAATACTTTAAAAGAGTGGGTCATAAGTTTTCTGTAAAATTCACCTGCATGAAATGATTCATTTTCTCTGATGTTCCTCAGTAAATAATAATATAAGGAAGTTTTATAACTTTTTAACAAACTTACCAAAACTTATATACACAAGCAGTTACATTGAGAGCCAATTCGCTTCTTCCACAGCTATGGCTAGTGAAAAATTACCTTTTTTGTCACAATATGGTAAATGTAACGAGTTAGGAAACAGGTAACTGAAGGGCATAGAGGAAGGGCATCCAACAGAGAGACAGCAAGGAGCCAGAAGAAGACTGCCTGACTTGATGCTGTCTACAAAGAGTCTTTAAGCAGCCATGAGGTCAGATAGGAAAGCATTCAAGGAAGGAGGTACAGGTGTAAAGATGCAGACTATGATGTGTAACAGCAAGGGGCTCAGAGGCATGCCGTTATTACTGGGCCGCCACATGAGAGATGGATGTTCTGGGAGATAAGCTTGGAGAGGGAAGTGGGCCAGTGATAGGGGGCCTTATAGTTCACGTCAAGAACCTTGAGTTCTCACAAAAGGACAAATATTGCATGATTTCACTTATATAAGGGATCTAGAATAGTCAAATTTGTAGAGACAGAAAGTAGAATGGTGGTTACCAGGGGCTGAGGGGAGAGGGGGATGTAGTTAGTGTTTACACAGGTTCAGAGTTTCTGTTTGGAATAATAAACAAGTTCTGGAAATGGAGAGTGGTGGTGGTTGCAAAAACATTGTGAATGTACTTAATGTCACTTAAAATGGTTAAAATGGTAAATTTTATGTTATATATATTTTACCATAATAAAAACCACTAAAAATATAATAATTGTGTTCAGGTAAAGAAGAAAACGAAGGAGGGAGGAGGGAAGGGGGGAGGAAGGCAAAGAGGGGAACAACAGCCAGAAGCAGTAGCAATAGC
The DNA here is from genome assembly GCF_949987535.1 of Balaenoptera acutorostrata. Taxonomy (NCBI): domain Eukaryota; kingdom Metazoa; phylum Chordata; class Mammalia; order Artiodactyla; family Balaenopteridae; genus Balaenoptera; species Balaenoptera acutorostrata. The sequence continues at coordinate 87,199,722 of NC_080072.1, forward strand.
CACAGCTTGAGCTCCATCCAGTAACCAGTGGCTCTCAGTCTTGTTTTAGCTGCAGAACCCTTTCTTCAAACATCTTGCACAGAAGCCCAACTATAAACCAGGCAAAGCAACAGACTGGTGGGGGCCAGAGGCCAGCCCAGGAGCCACCAGCTTCTGTTTCCTAACTTGCCCCCATAATGGACCGAGAGGAGCCTCCAGGGAACCCCAAGAGCTCCCTCAATTTGCAAACCACTGGTGCAGGTGATGGGAGGAAGCCAAAAGGTTTCAGCCTGAACATGGTGCAGTGAGATTTCTGAGATAGTACTGTAAAATAGTCTGGTTTGGAATCAAATGAAACTATTTCAACTCTGCCTCTCACTAACCATGTGCCCTCAGGCAAGTTACTTCTATGCTATCAAAGGGACTAAAAAAACTTTTTATAAGGACTGATGAAATGTTAGTAGGATGCCTTGATAGGGGGTAAATTCTCATTTGATGGCAGCTATTGGTACCCTTTAACTTTATTTGACATTACTCTAGTTCCTGTGAAATAAGATGATTTAGGGTAGGTGGAGGCATGGATGGAAGCTACGACAAAAGTCCAAGTAATGATAAAGGCCTAAACTGAAGTAGTGATGATAAGGACTGGAGGGGAAGGTGGACTCCAGAAATATTCTGGAAGTGCTGTCAAGATGGGAAATAAGCACTGGCAGCCATCTCAAATTCCTCCAAATCAACCTGAAGAAAGGACAAGAGATAAGCAGGAATAACCCGAAGGTTATTCCTAGAACTGGTCTGTGGAGGGAGAGGACTATACCCGGGGCACAGAACAGCCAGAGGCCAAGTGGAAGGCTTTTAATGTCAACCCTTACCTCTCCCCTACATTGCATTACTGCTTATCCCTTTAACAACTTCCTGCAGTGTTGAGAAGTTAAAAAGGCTCAGGCTTTCTAACCAGGAGCCATTCCTCCACCCACCTCCCTCCAAGCTCCTAGGGCTAATGGGCTACAACCTAGAGAGACTGCCTCCTCCTTCTTCCAGAGCAGCTGGTGATAAAGCCATGGTCACAGAACAGCCTGATGGAGGGGTGCCAAACAAAAGCAGTCAACAGTGGTTCTGTAATGCCCAAGGAGTCTCCATTCTGGGATTCATCTCCTCCCTTCTACTTAAAGTCACCTGGAGGGACTTGGCCAGGCCTGGCCACTGACTCTTCCCCAGTACACAAGGGGACATGTATGAGAATGCTCATCAGTGTTGTTTGTGGCTGGGAGTTGGAAACTATCTGAGTGTCCATCACTGAAGGACCGTGGAACCACAGATAGTTAGAAACAACAGGCTAGATCAGTGATTCTCAACCAGGGTCATTTTGTCCCCCAGGAAACATCTGACAATGTCTGGAAAGATTTTTGATTATCACAACTCAGAGGTAAGGGGGTGGAGGGAGTGCTATACTAGCATCTAGAGGGTAGAGGCCAGGGATACTGCTACATCCCACAGCGTACAGGCCAGCCCCCAGAGCAAAGAATTATTTGACCCAAAATGTCAATAAGGCTGAGACTGAAAAACAATGGAGTAGAGGAAAAAAACATGACTGGGTCATAAACATATAGTGCTGAATAGAAAAAAAAATTTTTTAAAGAGATGTGATCTATTATAAAATTCCTATTTGGAATTAAGAATTCATATAGTCACATCCGATATTCATTATGTATGTATTTGCAAGGTAAGGGCTACACTTGGCAGAGAATATAATAGTGACCAAAACTAGATTGGATTGCTTACCTGCTGAAGTCTAGTAGAAGAGGCAGATATTAATTAATCTTGCAAATTAAAAGGGGAAGGGAGAAGATATTTTGGAGACTGGTAGGATCTAGAACTCCCTAATCCCCCACTTGCAAAGGCCACAAAAAGTTCTTCAATTTACATTACCTTTCAGGAGGGCTACATACCGGCTTAGGATTGTGTTGTGCACACAGTGAGTGCTCAATAGATGTTTGTTGAGTGAATAGATGAAGGCTGTACAGTTAAACACCACTAAATGACTCCTTCAAAAGTTTCTGCACCTTAACCTTTGAAATGAGGAAACCAAACAGAAAGTCAGAACCAAAGGGCCAGGCCCTTTACTAGACAGTAACAAGGAGTACACGTGTAGACTGACCAACTACTATTGTTCATTCCTCCTCAAGACTGTGCCCCCCTCAAACCAAGCTATTTGCAGTTCCCTGAGCAAAATACTCTTTGGCATCTCTAAGCCTGGACTGTCCTTCCTCACCTAGTCCACCTGGAAAACTCTTATTCATGCTTCAAATTCCCGATCACCTTCTCTGTCGAGCTCCCTCATGCTGGTGGACTTGATCTCTGGCCTCCTTTGTGCCATCTGTACTTTGTGCTCACCTCTACAGTACTTATCATAACTTCTTTTTTTTTTATGATTTTTTAATCATAACTTCTTACCATAATTTGATCATGAGTTCTCTGGGAACAGGAACTATATCCTATTCATCTTAATAGCACAGAGACTAGTCTAGAACCTAGAACATCATAGATGCTCAAGGTTTGTCAAATGAAAGACTGAATGAATGAATACATGTCCTGCACTGTACTACAAAAAGAATGGGACAAAACCTATGCCCTCAAAAAGCTTATCATCTATTTGATGGGAAAAGGATAAATATGTGAAATAATAATCAACAATTTTTGCTAGAGATATAAATTTGATAGTCATTAAAAGAAACATGCATTTTTTCATATTTGAATCAGAGTATACGTTAGGATGTAATCTGCTAGATAGTATACATACGATTAAATAAATATCCTCAGGTATTCCTGGAAATCCATATCCTCCTATCATAGTATTTGTCATTTGAGTTGATAGCAATAAGTGACAAAAGCTGAAATTACAAGCAGAGTCTACTTGGAAACAGAGAGTGCTCATTATCATGAATGCCTGGCATGTAGTGGGTCCTCAATAAATTTTTATTGAACGAGTGACCTGATATTCTTAATCATAGAGAAAAAGTTATCTGTCTACTACTGAGGCAGGCATATCAGGAGTTGGTGTTACCTAGAATATATCCCTCTCATAATGAAAACAGAACCAGCTCAAGGTCCTAAACTTTTCCTCTGTTATTTAGTACCCAGTTGCCAAAAGAGGTATCATTGCCTCCTTTTGGTAAAAGGAGTAGAAAACAGTTGTGTGGTCACAAACTATTCCTTTATATCCTATCCATACGGTGATAACATCTACTCACCAACCTCTCTCCATCCCATAACGGTTAGGGATTCATGGAGCTAAACTCAAATTTGGGGATAAGTTTTAATACTGAGAGTTTAAAATACTGAATATAAGCAGTCCTGGATATTGGGTAAACTGCATTTTTCTGATTGCTGGGTTAGACAAGGAGAAACTGCAAACAAGAATTCGTGTTTGGACGGTTGCCAGAGGTAGGACTGAAAATCTTAATGAACAAAAGAGCTCAGCCAACCAAAGAAAAAAAAAAAAAAAAGCTCCAGCCCAAGACCCTCAGAATAAAGATCAATAAAGGGAAGAGTGTAGGGAGTATGGCAGAATGGAAAGGAAGCCTCAAGAACCTTAGTCATCCCTCATTCATTCATTTATGGGGTTGTGGGAAATACAAAAATTTTAAAGACTTGATTCCTGCTGTTAAGGACTTCGTCCATCAGGAATGCAAGATACACATAAATAGCTATCACACAGGGAAGAAAGTAAAAATCCATAAGGGAGGCACAAAAAAAGCGTGTTCAGAGACAGAAGAAATCTTATATCTAGGAAGCTATCAGATGTTCCTGGTAAAACATACCAGATTTTGAAAATATTAGAGCATTAGGAAAAAACAATTATTGCTTATCCTTGTTATGTCTTGCTCAACTAATCCACCATATTGTCTGTCTCATCATCAGGGTTGCTTGTCATCTCCTGAAGCAACATCACATCTTCCTATCACCCAGGAATGGAGGGCTGATGGTGGGTGTAAACTAACCCATGCATAGTACCATGAACAAGGCTGTCTGCCACTCCTGCGTAATCAGCCACTTAATCTCCACAATAACCCAACAAGGTAGGTGCTGTTATTATCCCCATTCTACAAGTAAGAAAAGTGGGGCACAGAGAAGTTAAGTGACTTGCCCAAGGTCACCCATCTGGTAAGTGGCACAAAAACAGGATTTGGGTCCAGAATCTGTACCCTTAGACATTACACTACACTGCCTCCCAGCTGAGAACTTATGGCTAAATTTATCAGACATACTGTATATAGCTGGATAATACAAGGTGATTTTTGACCCTTTAAACACACACAGCTATTTAAAACTTATTTACATGAAAAAATACATACACCATTATTGATCTAGTTTTGAATATAGTATGACTTTTTAAGACAGTTTTCACAACCTTTAACGGAAAATTCACTTTGTTAATCTTAAAAAAAAAAAAAAAAGTGCCAGCGGCCAGGAGTAGTTAAGCCCAGTTTAGACTGGGGCTGGCAGGCACCACCCCTTACAGGTCATCGCATGGCCTTGGGGGAATTGCTTAGCCTTCTTTGTTTCTCCATCAGCAAAGCAGGGATAACAACAGTGCTATCTCATAAAATGATAAGGATAAATGATAGTATCCATATAAATCGCTAAGCACAGTACGTGACATAGTGAATGCTCAGTGAACGTTGGCTTTCATTATTTAGATCCTGAGTTATCTGTACTTCCAGGATGCGAGTCGTCCAGTAACCACAGAAATGCTTTCCCCGTCCCAGAGTCTCTGCCGATCCCTTGAGCACATTTCTCTCTATTTTCCACGTAACACAGTGACAAGAGAAGCAGGCTTCCCTGGACCCCAGACCCGAAGGTGGCTCCGTCGCCTCGCTCAGCCCGGGAAAGAGGCAGGCTCTGGATTTCCTCGGGCGGCACCACAAAACTCAACCCAGACTTCTCACTTGGGTGAACTCAGCTGTTAGTGAGGGATCACCCGCCCACTCTGCCGGGCTCCGCAGCAGGGAATGTGGGCACCGGTGGCAGGAAGAGGAGCTCACCCACCTACCAAGCCCGAGACTGGGCACCCCTCCTTCACAGCATCCCTGGGGACTTCGTCCCCTCCCCGCTGGGAGGCCACTGGGAATCGACCTAACAATGCCAAGACAGTGAATTTCCCCTCAAATCCTCTGAAATACATCCCCACGATTTCTAAGAGGGAGTCAAGGGACACCAAGAGCTTCATAAAGCCAGTAAACAGCTACACCAAGAGCTTCATAAAGCCAGTAAACAGCTACATCCCTGCAGCACATGTTCAGCCGCCTGAACCAGCTCCCCAGTGCTTGCCGCCGCCACGTGCGAACCCGGGCGCTCCCAGCAGCGCCCGCCGCCCAGCCGGTCGCCGTGCGCGGCCTCCACTCACCAGGTGAAGAGTTTGCCCTTGATCCGGCGCAGCAGGCTGGCGGACTCGCTCGCTGCTCCCTGCGCGTGCGGCTGCGGGCCGGCGGATGCCGCCGGCGAGGTGGCCTCCATGGGAGCCCCGCGGTCTCCGGCGCCCGGAACCCCTAGACGTGCCGGGTCCCGGAAGACGGGAGGCGGTGCCTGTGCTGCCGGTGGGGCTCGGCTCGGCCAGTGAGTCCGCGCTCCCGGGTTCGCTCGCGTCCTTCTCGCACCGCGGCCGGCGGGCTCCTTCTGCGGCAAATCATTAACTGTCAAGCCCCTAGGGCCAGACAATACATTTGCAGATTGCAACCTGGCACCTCGGGGAGCCAGGAGCAGGAGGAGAAAGGGCGCTTTTTTATTCCGCCTTGGCAGTCGAGCTTCCCTGTTGGGTGACACCCAATATGCATTTCAAGTTCTTATGATCCCTTATTTAAAATCAGCAAATGAGGTGAATCGAGGTTATGCCAGCGTGTACTAACCTAAGAAGCAGTGATTTAGCTACTGCCTGACCTTTGCTAACTGGGAAGGTCCGGCTGACCCCTCCCTTGACCTAGTCTCCCTCCCTCTGACTAACTTATAAAAGATATTTCCCATCTAATAGAAATGAAGACGCTTTAGTTCTGTGTTTCTTGTTTTCGCAAAACATAGGTAAAATCCTATGTTTCCTATCCGTAAAAGGATGCCGGAAACATGTCTTCGTGGTCTTTGTGGTGTGTCTTCTTCCTTACAGGTGTGTTCGGTTTGCCTTTCAATAGTCAGAATTGTCTCTGAGGTGCTAGAGAAGAGTGTCAACCCCTGGTGCTCAGCTAGGGTGTCCTGGGCCTGGGTCACGCCTTCCGTTGCTTCTGCGGGCCAAGGAGGGACTAGGAACTGGGGTCCAAAAGTTCCTGACTCACTGACAAAAAGAACGTTTGTGGGTCTGGTAGACTGCTACTTCCGGAAAGGAGATCAGGAAGACAAAAGGAAAGGTGTTGGGACCATTTTTTTCCCTGACCACCTCCTTTCCGGGGCAAGGTCCGGGCGGTGGGAGTGGGGAGCAGGCTGTGAGAAGAGTCTAAGAAAAAAAATAGATTTTGAAAAATGAAATGTAGCTTTAGGAACCCCAAGTTTAGCAACTACAGAAACCCCAAAATTTAAATGAAATGATTTTTTTTTCAATTGTTTAAGAAGAGAGAAGGTGATACGATAATGGAAGCAGAGCTTGGAGTGATAGCTTTGAAGATGGAGGGGTCTCCACAAGCCAAGGAATAAAGGCAGCCAGTAGAAGTTTAGAGCCTTGAGAAGGAAGTAGCCCTGCCGACTTAAGCCTTAACTATAGGCCAGTAAAACTGATTTCGGACTTCTGGCCTCCAGAACTGTAGGAGAATAGACTTGTGTTGTTTTAAGCTACTAAATTGGTGGTGACTTGTTGCAACAGCTGTAAGAAACAAATGCAGATGTAGTATATACACTAACTTGTAAGTGATCATGAGGTACTGTCAGGTGAAAAAAGTAAGTTGCAGAGTTGCAGAATAATTGTATAATATGATTCCTTTTTAGTAAAAAATACCAACTAAGTAACTTAATATTTTTATATATACATATACATCTATATGCATATCTTTATGTTCACTTGTGTTTATATGAGCAAAAGAAGGGTGTGAAAGAATACACACCAGGCTATTGATACTGGTTTAAGTTGTGAGGGTGGTGGGAATGGGAGGGAGTTGAGGAGGGGAATAAGGGAGAATTGTTTTATACATCTTTGTTTAGTGTTTTTACTATGGGCATATACTACTTTTGCAATTTGAAAAATATTCAATTAAGACATTTTTCAATAAGTCATGTTTGGCTCAACATATTACCCCCACAGGAAAATGGGGCAAGGAAACGTAGTCAACCACTAATGTGGATTCTAAAGTTATGAGCAAAGTTATATGTATTTTCTAAACAGAAAATGCTCCTCAAAAAGTAACACTAGTAGTATTGCTCTAGCAATGCTCCAAAATGAGCTCACCCTCTTACTGAGGATTATTGATCAGTCTACATTACATTGGTATCAGGATTAAAATACATTGAGTGGATCTGTGGACACTAATCCACAAGTTTTTGTCAGAGGAAATTTACTGAAAAAAATTGTTTAGGTGTTGGAGATTTTGCACAAAATAGCCTTACTTCTTACAAGTACCAAAAAAGAGCTGCCTCTTATTGAGCACCTACTGTGTGCCAGATAGTATATGTAATTTTCAATCCTTTTCCAGTTATCTATTGTTATGTATCAAATCACCCCCAATCTTAATGGCTTCAAACAATAATCATTTTATTATCTCCTGTGGTTTCTGTGGATAAGAAATTTAGGAAAGTCTGGGCCAGGCAGTTCTGGCTCAAAGTCTTTCATGCAGTTGCAGTCAGAAGGTAGCTGAAGCTGGAAGGCAAGGGGGTGAGGGTGGGGAGGTGTTAGGGCTACAGCATCTAGGGGCTGACCAGCGTCTCTCTCTCTCCACTTAGTTCCATGTGGTCTCTTATTGTGGGCTAATTTGGGCTTCCTCACAACCTGGTGACTTTAGGGTAGTTGGTCTGCTTACATGGCAGCTGGGTTCCCCTCCAAGCAAGTGTCCTAAGAAGAAAAAGCCAAAATATTGTTTACGTTCTCCAGTCAAAGACTACCATGAATATACATGTGGTTAAACAAGTTGAATTTATTACTCCTTGAAGTGAGGGAGAACAAACCCATTGGAGAATTATTGGATGTCTCAGTTAAGAGGATGTTAGAAAGAACCTATTATAGGATTTGGGCTTTGGTTGAGTGGTTTGGGGGAGGGTCTAAGGAAGCAGGGATTGATTCACCCTAGACTGAATGCTGTCAGATTGCATGCAATTCTGATTGGTATCTCAATAAATCAGACGAGGGTGAAGATAAAACTACAATTGATAAGGAAGTAGCAGTCACTCATTTTGACCAAGGGAGAAGGAGAGTTGGTATTTTGGGGGTGCCACAGTGAGTGACCTTGTTTTTGTGTTTAGATAAAATTATGAAGTGGCTTTTTTGGTTTCATTTTATCATGGTCTCAAAGTAGTCTTGTCTAAGAGTGGTACTCTAAGATTGTTCACATCCAATAAAAGAAAAATATGGCCTAGCTATGAGTACCAGGCCAGCTTCCAAATGTTAAAAACTGCTTTTTATTTTCTTTCTCAGTATCTTCTTTCATGAGCTAACCTCAGAAGTCACATAGTATCATCTTCACCATAATTACAAATCCATCCAGATACAAGGGGAGTGAATTTAGACCCTGTTATGGACTGAATGTTTGTGTTCCTCCAAAATTCATATGTTGAAATCTAATTCCCAATGTGATGGTATTTGGAAGTGGGGCCTTTGGGAGGTAATTAGGTCCTCATGAAAGACAAAGAGCTGGCTTGCTCTTTTTCTGCTATGTGAGGACACAGTGAGAAGTTAGCAGGCTGCAACCCAGAAGGGGGCTCTCACCAGAACCCAACCATGATGGCACCCGGATCTTGGACTTCCAGCTTCCAGAACTATGAAAAATAAATGTTTGTTATTTAAGGCATACAGTCAATGGTAATTTGTTAAGGCAACTCAAATAAGAAAACCCCCACCTCTTATTATTATTATTATTATTATTATTATTATTATCTTTTGGCCCCGGCGTGGGGCATGTGGGATCTTATTCCCCATCCAGGGATCGAAGCCGCACCCCCTGCATTGGAACCGCGGAGTCTTAACCACTGGATCACCAGGGAAACTCCCACCTCTTGATGGGAAATGTGTCAAAATCACATGAACGTGAGTGCTTGGAATGGGAGCTATTGTTGCAGCCATCTTTGGAAAATATAGTCTGCCAGAAATGTTTTCCAAAATGCTAGGCTTATTCGCACTGGTTAGCTTATTAGCACTATTTTTTAAGATGAGTAACCTAAAGCTCAGAAAGATTAAGTAACTTGCCCAAGATCTTCAGAATAATAACTGACTGGCTCTGAAATCAGGGTCACCCGGCTGCCTATACGATTTAACTGACAAGCATGCGTAAGCCTCTTTCCCACTAACTTTTCTCCCCTGTATATAAAAATAATTGTAAATAAATATTCTTTTAAATCTCACCAAACACAACATATTATATAATAAAAGCCATTATGGATATTTAAGTGTCATATTAAGATTGTCATCAATCAAAAAACATAAGATTATACTTCTAAGTGTTTATGATTTTGTGTTATGTTCTTTTATAAGGCATATTTTTAAAATATTTATTTATTTATTTGGCTGCATTGAGTCTTAGTTTCAGCACGCAGGATTTTCGTTGCAGCATGTGGAATCTTTTTTTTTTTTTTAATTTATTTTTGGCTGCGTTGTGTGTTCGTTGCTGCACATGGGCTTTCTCTAGTTGCGGTGAGCGGGGGCTACTCTTCATTGTGGTGCATGGGCTTCTCATCATGGTGGCTTCTCTGGTTGCAGAGCACAGGCTCTCGGCACGCAGGTTTCAGTAGTTGTGGCACGCGGACTCAGTAGTTGTGGCTCGTGGGCTCTAGAGCACAGGCTCAGTAGTTGTGGTGCACAGGCTTAGTTGCTCTGCGGCATGTGGGATCTTCCCGGACCAGGGCTCTAACCTGTGTCCCCTGCATTGGCAGGCGGATTCTTAACCACTGCGCCACCAGGAGAGACCCCATGTGGGATCTTTTGTTGCGGCGCTTGGGCTCTTTGTTGCAGTGTACGGGCTTCTCTCTAGTTGTGGCGCGGGGGCTCTACAGTGGGCGGGATTAGTTGCCCTGTGGCATGTGGGATCTTAATTCCCCAACCAGGGATCGAACCGGCATCCCCTGCGTTGGAAGGCGGCTTCTTAGCCACTGGACCACCAGGGAAGTCCCTGTGAGGCATATTTGAATACTAAAAATACCATAATAGTAATGAACTTCAACTTTTTTATTGAAAAGGATCAAAAAGAAGAAAAATTCTAAAGCAGATATCAATGTTTAAGACTCCCTTAAACTGGAACCAACGTTTAAGATAAACTAAAGTCATTTATAAAAATTTGAAATATAGTGGATTTACAATATTGTGTTAGTTTCAGGTGTACAGCAAAGCAATTCGGTTATATATTTTTTCAGACTATATTCCAATACAGATTATAACAAGATATCAAATATCGTTCCCTGTGCTATACAATAAATCCTTGATGCTTATCTATTTTATGTATAGTAGTTTGTATCTGTTAATCCCGTACTCCTCATTTGTCCTTCTCTCCCTCCCTCTCCCCTTTGGTAACCATAAGTTTGTTTTCTATGTCTATGAGTCTGTTTCTGTTTTGTATATAGATTTTTTTTTTTTTTTGGCTGTACCACAAGGTTTGCAGGATCTTAGTTCCCCAACTAGGGATCAAACCTGTGCCCCCTGCAGTGGGAGCATGGAGTCCTAACCACTGGACCACCAGGGAATTCCTTAGATTCATTTGTATTATTTTTTAGATTCCACATATAACTGTTATCTCATAGTATTTGTATTTCTCTGTTTGGCTTACTTCACTGAGTATATCAGTCCATCCATCCATGTTGCTGCACATGGCAATATTTCATTCTTTCTTTACAGCTGAGTAATATTCCATTGTGTGTGTGTGTGTGTGTGTGTGTGTGTGTGTGTGTGTGTGTGTGTATACCACATCTTCTTAAACTGTTGATGGGCACTTGGGTTGTTTCCATGTCTTGGCTATTGTAAATAGTGCTGCTATGAACATTGGGTGCATGTATCTTTTTGAGTTAGACTTTTCACTTTTTCCAGATATATACCCAGGAGTGGAATTGCTGGATCATATGGTAGCTCTATTTTTAGTTTTTTGAGGACACTCCATATTGTTTTCCATAGTGGCTGCACCAATTTACACTCTTACCAACAGTGTAGGAGGATTCCCTTTTCTCTAAATCTTCTCCAGCATTTATTATTTGTAGACTTAGTGATGATAGACATTCTAACCAGTGTGAGGTGATACCTCATTGTGGTTTTGATTTGCATTTCTCTAATAATTAGTGACATTGAGCATCTTTTCATGTGCCTGTTGGCCATCTGTATGTCTTTGGAAATTTTTCTATTTAGGTCTCCTGCTCATTTTTTTATTGGGTTGTTTGGGTTTTCTTTGATCATCATTCACATCATTTGCAAATATTTTCTCCCATTCTGTAGGTTGTTTTTTCTTGTTGATTTCCTTTGCTATGAAAAGCTTTTAAGTTTGATTAGGTCCCATTTATTTTTGTTTTTATTTGTTTTGCCTTGGGAGACTGATCTAAGAAAATATTGCTACAATTATGTCAGAGAAAGTTTTGCGTATGTTCTCTTCCAGAAGTTTTATGGTATCCTGTCTTATATTTAAGTCTTTAAACCATTTTGAGTTTATTTTTGTATATGGTGTGAGGGAGAGTTCTAATTTCATTGATTTACACGTAGCGTCCAGCTTTCCCAACACCACTTGTTGGAGAGGCTATCTTTTCTCCATTGTATATTCTTGCCTCCTTTGTCACAGATTAATTGACCACAGGTGCATGGGTTTATTTCTGGGCTCTATATTCTGTTCCATTGATCTATATGTCTATTTTTGTGCCAATACCATGCTGTTTTTTTAATAAATAAATTTATTTATATATATATTTTTGGCTGCATTGGGTCTTCATTGCTGCGCGTGGGCTTTCTCTAATTGAGGTGAGCGGGGGCTACTCTTCGTTATGGTGTGCAGGCTTCTCATTGTAGTGGCCTCTCTTGTTGCAGAGCACAGCTCTAGGCACACGGGCTCCAGTAGTTGTGGCATGAGAGCTTAGTTGTTTCATGGCAAGTGGGACCTTCCTGGACCAGGGCTTGAACCCATGTCCCCTGCATTAGCAGGCAGATTCTTAACCACTGTGCCACCAGGGAAGTCCCAACATCATGCTGTTTTGATTACTGGAGCTTTGTAATATAGTCTGAAGTCTGGACCTGTTATGCCTCCAACTTTGTTGTTTTTCCTCAGGATTGCTTTGGCAATTCTGGCCCTTTTGTGATTCCATATAAATTTTAGGATTATTTGTTCCAGTTCTGTGAAAATTATCCTGGGTATTTTGATAGGGATTGCATTAAATATGCAGATTGCTTTGAGTAGTATAGCCATTTTAACAATGTTAATTCTTCCAATCCAAGAGCATGGGATATCTTTCCATTCCTCTGAATCATCTTCAATTTCCATAATCAATGTTTTATAGTTTTCAGTGTATAGGTCTTTCATCTCCTTGGTTAAGTTTATTCCTTGGTTTTGTTTTGTTTTGTTTTTGTTTTTGTTTTTGGACACAATTCTAAAAAGGATTGTTTTTTTTACTTTCTCTTTCTGATATTTTGTTATTAGTATAAAGAAATGCAGCAGAGTTCTGTATATTAATCTAGTATCCCACTATCTTGCTGAATTTATTTATTAGTTCTAACTGTTTTTGTGTGGAGAGTTTAGGGTTCTCTATGTGAAGTATCATGTCATCTTCAAATAGTGACATTTTTACCTCTTCCCTTCCAATCTGTATACTATTTATTTGTTTTTCTTGTCTGACTGCTGTGGCTAGGACTTCTAATACTATGTTGAATAGAGGTAGTTAGTTGGTCATCCTTGTCTTGTTCCTGAATTTAGCAGGAAGGCTTTCAGCTTTTCACCATTGAGGATTATATTGGCTGTGGTTTTGCCATAAATGGCTTTTATTATGTTGAGATACGTCCCCTCTATGCCCATTTTGGTGAGAGTTTTTATCATGAATGGATGTTGAATTTTGTCCAGTGCTTTTTTTTTTTTTGCATCTATTGAGATGATCTTGTGGTTTATGTCTTTCCTTTTGCTAATGTGGTGTATCACATTGATTGATTTGCTTATGGCAAACCATTCTTGCATCCCTGGAATGAATCCAAATTGATCATGTTGTATGATCTTTTTAAGTATTGTTGGATTTGATTTGCTACTATTTTGTTAAGGACTTTTTCATCTGTATTCATCAAGGATATTGACCTGTAATTTATATTTTTTTGTAGTGCCTTTGTGTGGTTTTGGTATCAAGGTGATAGTGGTTTCACAGAATGAATTTGGGAGCATTCCCTCCTCTTCAATTTTTTGGAATAGTTGAAGAAGGATAGGTATAACTTTTTCTTTTTATGTTTGGTACAATTCCCCAGTGAAGCTGTCCAGTCCTGGACTTTTGTTTGCAGGGAGTTTTTTATTACAGACTCTATTTCACTGCTAGTGATCAGTCTGTTCAAATTATCTGTTTCTTCTTGACTCAATTTTGGCAGGCCGTATGTTTCTAGAAATTTGTCTATTTCTTGTAGGTAGTCCTATTTGTTGGCATATAACTGTTCATAGTATTCTCTCATTATTTTTTGTATTTCTGTGGCATCAGTTGTTATTTCTCCTCTTTCATTTCTTATTTTGTTTTTGTTTTTGGGTCACCTCTCTTTTCTTCTTGGTGAGCTTAGCTAGAGGTTTGTTGATTTCATTTATCTTTTCAAATAACCAGTTCTTGTTTTTACTGCTATTTTCTATTGTTTTTTAATTTTTATTTTATTTATTTTCTCTCTGATCTTTATTATTTCTTTCCTTCTGATGACTGGGTTTTGTTTGTTCTTTTTCTAATTCTTTTAGGTGGTAAGTTAGGTTGTTTATTTGATATTTTTCTTGTTTCTTCAGGCAGGCCTGTATCACTATGAACTTCCCTCTTAGAATTGCTTTTGCTGCCTCCCATAAATTTTATAAGGTTGTGTTTTCATTTTCATTTGTCTCAAGGTATTTTCTGATTTCTTCTTTGATTTCATCATTGACCCATTGGTAGTAGCATGTTGTTTACTATCCATGTGTTTATTCTAATCCCAGTTTTCTTTCTGTGGTTAATTTCTAGCTTCATACAGTTATGTTCAGAGAAAATGCTTGAAATAATTTCTATCCTTTTAAATTTGTTGAGATTTGTTTTGTGACCTAGTATGTGCTCTATCCTAGAGAAGGTTCCATGCATACCTGAAAAGAATCTGTATTTTTTGTTTGTTTTTTGTTTTGGATGTAGGGTCTTGTAGATATACATTAAGTCCCACTGGTCAATTTTGTCATTTAGGATCTCTGTTGCCTTATGATCTCTCCATTGATGTCAGTAAGGTGTTAAAGTCTCCTGCTATTATTGTATTATGGTCAATTTCTTCCTGTATGTCTGTTAGTATTTGCTTTATATAGTTAGGTGCTCCTATATTGGGTACATATATGTTAATGAGTGTAATAGCCTCTTCTTGTATTGATCCCTTTATCATTAGATAATGCCCTTCTTTGTCTTTTTTTATGGCCTTGGTTTTAAAGTCTATTTTGTCTGATATGTGTATTGCTACACCCACTCTCTTGCCATTTCCATTTGCATGAAATATCTTTTTCCATCCCCTTACTTTCAGTTTGTGTATTTCACCCTGAAGTGAGTCTCTTGTAGTCAGCATATCATAGTTTCTTGTTTTATTATCTAATCTGCCACTCTGTGTCTTTTGATTGGAGCATTTAGTCCATTGACATTTAAAGTAATTATTGATAGGTACGTACTTATTGCTATTTTAATCCTTGTTTTCCGGTTGTTTTTGTAGTTCTCTTTTGTTGTTCTCCTTGTTGTTGTTTTTCCTTTTGTGGTTTGATGATTTTCTTTTGTAGTATGCTTGAGTTCTTTCCTTTTTGTTTTTTGTGAATGTATTGTATATTTTCTATTTGTGCTTACCATGGAGTTCAAGTATGTTGACCCATAACTATATCTATTTTCTTTAAACTGAAAGTCATTCAAGTTAAAACACAGACTAAATGATCTACATTTTTATACTCTTTTCTCCCACATTTTGTGACTTTGATGTCCTATTTTAAACATTCATGCTTATCTTTTTACTATTAATTGTAGTTAAAAGTCATTTTACAATTTTTAAAGTTGTTTTTTAATCTATGTTCTAGCTTATTTAAGTGATTTTCACCTTTTATATGTTTGCCTTTCCTATTGTGATTTCCCCTTTCCTATAGACTCTTGCTTCTTTTCTATTTAGAGAAGACTCTTCAATATTTCTTTTGGGGTAGGTTAAATATTGCTGAATTCTTTTAGTTTTTGCTTCTCTGAGAAATTCTTTCTTTCTCCTTCTATTCTAAATGATAATCTTGCTGGGTAGAGTACCCTAGGTTGCAGGTTTTTCTCTTTCAGGACTTTAAATATATCATGCCACTCCCTCCTGGCCTATAAATTTCCTGCAGAGGAATCAGCTGATAGCCTTATGGAGGTTCCCTTGTAACTGACTCTTTGTTTTTCTTTTGCTAGCTTTATAATCCTCTCTATCTTTAACTTTTGACATTTTAATCATGATATGTCTCAGTGTGAGTCTGTTTAGGTGCATCTGTTTTGGGGTCCTCTGTGCTTCCTATACCTGGATATCTGTTTCCTTCTTCTTTAAGTTTGGGAAGTTTTCAGCTATAATTTCTTCAAATACATTTTCAATCCCCTTCTCTCTCTCTTTTCCTTCTGAAGCCCCTATTATGCATAGGTTGGAATGTTTTATGTTATCCCATAGATCTTGTATGTTACTTTCTTCTTTTTCTTTTTTTTTTTTATTTGTCTTTCTGTGTACTGTTTGGATTGGGTGATTTCCATTATTCTGTATTCCAGATCACTTATTAGTTCTCCAGTGTCATTTAGTCTGCTACTTATTGCTTCTATATTGGTTTTTATCATGACAATTGAATTGTCTGTTTTTGATTGGTTCATTTTTTTTGGTTTCTAATTCCTTGTTAAAGTGATCTGCATTTCCATTGAAAATCTTTTAAATTCATTTAGAATTTTTATTACCTTATTTTTGAACTCAGGGTCTAGTAGACTGGTGAGGTCTGTTTCATTCATTTTTTTTCGGGAGATTTCTCTTATCCTTTTAATTGGGAGTAGTTCCTCTGCCTTTTCATTTTACTTAACTTTTTCTGTCTCTGAATTTAAGAGAACCAGTTATCTACTCTGGTCTTGAAGGGGTGTTTTTATGTGGGGGCCCCCCTATGTAGACTGTGTGTGTCCAGTATTTTTGGTGTGAGGGCTGGTTTTGTTATGGGTGCCATGCAGAATGGGTGTGGTTGGTGTTAGGGGATTTAAACCCTGTGCAGGAATGAGGCAGGGCTTCCTCTGTGCTCTGTTGCTATCACAGCCCTGTCAGGGGCAAGGTCTGCTCCCCAGTTTTTGGAGTAGAAGCCCTGAGGCTCAGGTTCTATCAGGCTCCATTGCCCTTGAGTGCAAGACCTGCCACAAAGGATGTGATTGCTGAAGGAAGTGAAGCCCATGTGATCACAGAGGACCTATGTGCCGCCTGTGTAGGCATCTGTGGTTCCACTCAGAAGCAGCCCAAGGTTGCATCTCTTTTTCTCTTGTGTTCATCCCAGATCTAGTGCAAGGCTATGGTGTGGAGTAGGCTGGGGTTGGGGGTCAGGGCATTGTGATTGCAGGAATTAAGGTGGCTATGCTGCCTCGAGATCTGGGCTGCCTCTGTGGCAGACTTCTCCCAGGACTTGTCTGCTCCAGATCTAGTGTAAGCTGTGGTATGGAGTGGGCAGGGCCTAAGTGCCCTCACTGGAAAACAAACCATTGAGTACTCCTGCCCAGGGCCTGTCTGCCCAAGATGCAGAGCTTAACCACTGTGCCCTCTTGTGGTACTGCCCTGTGCACACACTGAAGATGTTCACTGCAGCCCCTCCCACCACCTTGTGCACATGCTGACAATGGGCTCCAAGGTTCACCTGGATCACACCTCAGGTGCCCTAGTATGTCTCCACATAGCTAGACCAAATCTTCGCCCAGATCTCATGCCAGGCTGGGGTGTGGAGTGAGCAGGGCCAGAGTGTTGTGCCTTGGAATTGATAAGTGCAGCAAAGCAGCAACTGCCAGTGCAAGGCTCTTTCTGCCCTGATTGTTAGCAAGCCAGCATGTGTGCACTCCTCACAAATAAAAACCAGGCTTCTCCAGCCCTTCTGTCTGTCTCAGCAGATTTCCCAGCAGGCAAGAGGCCTTGCAGGCAAGACCCCAGGACTGGGATGCCCAGATTGTGGGTTGACCTGCTCACTTCCCAGAATGAGGGTCCCCCTGTGTGGACCTTCTCTTCCTTACAGATCCCTCCCAGGGGCGCAGGTCCACCCTGATGCCTTTTTTTTCCATCCTATCCAATTATGTGGAGATCTTTCCTGCAGCTTTGGTTGTATAGGAGTTCTGTCAGTTTTTCCAGTTAGTTTTCCATGAGAATTGTTACACATGTAGATGTACTTTTGCTGTGTTTGTGGGGGGAAGGTGAGCTCCATGACCTCCTACTATGCCATCTTGATCCCCCCAATTCCTGAAGTCATTTTTATGAAAAGTAAATGGGAACTTTCCAAGTGTAATCTGTATTTAAGTTCATCTCAAAGCCCATATTTTAAAAGCCTTATTTTAATACAATTGAATATTATTCAGCCATACAAAGAAATACTGCCATTTGCAACAACATGAATGAAATTCGACGGCATTATGATAAGTGAAGTAAGTCAGACAGAGAAAGACAAACTTTGCATGGTCTTAAAATAATTCCACTATGTGAAATCTAAAAAAGTTGAACTAACTCATAGAAACAGAGTAGAATGATTGTTACCAGGTGCTGGGGGAAATGGGGAGACGTTGGTCAAAGAGTACAAACTTTCAGTTATAAGATGAATAAGTTCTGGGGATATAATGTACAGCAAGGTGACAACAGTTACCAATACTTTATTGTAAGCTTAAAATCTGCTAAGAGAGTAGACCTTAAATGTTCTCACCACACACAAAAAATGGTAACTATGTGAGGTGATGGATGTGTTAACTAACCTTAATATGGCAGTCGTTTCAGAATATATACATATATCAAATCATCACACTGTATGCTTTACTCATACAAACTTATTTGTCGATTATATCTCAGTAAAGCTGGGAGAAAACCCTTATTTTAAAAGATCTTGGGACTTCCCTGATGGTCCAGTGGTTAAGATTCCATGCTTCCAATGCAGGGGGCCCAGGTTCGATCCCTGGTCGGGGAACTAAGATCCCACAGGCCACACAGCAAGACCAAAATATTACAAAATTTTTAAAAAGTAAAAGATCTTGTTTGTAGGGTCTACTAAATATATACTATTGCCACTACAGTTGAGGCTTACAAAGACAAATAGCTGTCTTCCATCAGCTAAGCCTCCTTATTTTCTCTCTCAGAGGTGTTCTAAGAATCTTACTGGCAACGTGTCTTTGATTTGAATTACTAAAAGTATACAAGGTACCAAAAATGAAAATGTCAATTATTTGTTGTTAAGCAGAGTGAATCACTAATACTGTGTGCTTAGGTGGCAACTTTGTTTGAAGAATTAACTTTATTACCATTATGTTATTATAGGACGCATTGCAAATCAATCAACCAATATTAGCTGAATGCAAATTATGTGCAGACCACAGTTCTAGATATGATCAGTGATATTAAAGATATGAAAGATACTTTTACCCTTCCTCCTATCCTTCCTTCCTTCCCTCCACAAACATTTTTGTAATACCTACTATGTTTAGGACCCTGTGCTAGGTGGCAGGGAAAATGTAATAATAAATAAGACTTGGTTCTTGCTCTCAAATTGTCTACAATTTAATACAGTAAAGAAGACTTGTACACAACCCTAAAGAAGCTTATTATCTATTAAAGGAGAAGGTATTCTGGGAAATGAGTTTTTCCTGTATTATTCCTTAGTCCGAGTCAGCTCCCACTCTTTCCTGCCCACAGTCCCCAAATATTTCTCTTCCTTTCACCTCTTCCAGATGCTATTGTCTGAATCTTTTTTCCTGAGATAGTCCAACCTCTGAAATAATTAGTTAAGCATCAGTGAAAAGGAAACAGACATGGGGTTGAACAGAAAAAAAATTTTTTAAATAAGGGAATCAAAAAATCATCTGAATATTTATCTCTTGTAAAAATAAAATACAGTGTGTGTGTGTGGAAAAAAAAATCATCTGAAGAAATTTAAAGTATGTAATTAACTATATCTATACCTTATCATTTAGTTCCATGGTTTTAAATACCATCCTTAGGCTGACAACTCCCAAATTTTTAACTCCAGTACAGGCATCCCCAAAGCTCCAGATTCATATATCTAACTGCTTACTTGACATTTCCATGAGGAAATCTTAAAGACATCTCAAACGTGGCCCAAACAAAACTCTTTGTTTCCCCATTTCCTACTCTTTTCCCATTCACCCCCATCCCAGTATAGAGAACCTCAATCAGTTCTCAAGCTAAGAATCCTCCTTTTCTCTTATCCTCCCATTCAATCCAATAGCCAGTCTTTTTCCATTTCCAAGATATATCTTAAATTCACTCACTTTTCTCTATGTCCACCACTGAAGGCCAAACCACTAAAATCTCTAGTCTAGACCACTGCAGTAGACTCCCATATCTTCTTACATATTCTATTCTTGCTTCTGTACAGTTAATGCCAAAATGCCTATGAAATAAGGCCACTCTCCTGCTTACAAGCCTCCAATGCTGCCTGTTATATTTAGAATAAAGTTTAGGCTCCTCACTCTGGTTTACAATACTCCTGGCCTGTCTCTTCAACTTGCACATGGTACTCTTCTTTCTATTTCTCAAATTCCAAGCCTGTCTTATTTCCTCTGCCTGGAAAAATCTGCCTCCAGATTATTGGATTATCTCAGCATAGTCTCAGGTCCAATGTCACATATTCAGACAAGCCTTCCCTGACATAAATTAATCCATTGTCTCCCAGTCTCTCTCTATCAAATTGATTGATTATATTTTTACCATAGAAATTTTTTATGGGCTGAATTGTGTTCCCCCAAAATTTGTACGTTAAAGTCAAACAGGATCAAGAAGGCAGGGCCATCACCCTGGTAAACCAGGAAGGCAGGGCCACCTTGGTTGGCCCAAAGAACAAAGCATCAAGCCAAAGAGGATTATTCTCAAGCCTTAAAGTATAATGGAATTTTCCCCTGCTAGTTTTTGATTTGCTGGGACTTACTTGTGATGCCTTTTTTCTCTCCAGTTTATTCCTTTTGGAATGGAGAATGTCTGTCTTATGCCTGCCCACCACTTGTTCAGTTTGGTTTTTTTTTTTAACATCTTTATTGGAGTATAATTGCTTTGCAATGGTGTGTTAGTTTCTGCGTAAAACAAAGTGAATCAGCTATACATATACATACATCCCCATATCTCCTCCCTCTTGTGTCTCCCTCCCACCCTCTCTACACTTGTTCAGTTTTACAGGTTCACAACTAGAGAGGAATTTTGCCTCAGGATGAGTCATACCCCAAATCTCACCCACACATTATTAAGATAATATTTAGATGAGATTTTTGGACTTAGAGTTGATGCTGGAATGGGTTAACACTTTTGAAGCTGTTGGGATAGGGCAAATATATTTTGCATGTGAGGACATGAATTTGGGGGTGGGCAGAGTGGAGAGTGTTTGGGGCTGAATTGTGTCCCACCAAAATTCATATGGTGGAAGTCCTAATGCCTAGTACCTCAGAATGTGACTATATTTGGAGATAAGATCTTTCAAAGATAATAAAACAAAGTAATTAGGGTAGGCCCTAATCCAATATGACTGGTGACCTTTTAAGAAGGAAATTAGGACATAGACAGTTACAGAAGGAAGACAATGTGAGGATACAGGGAGAAGATGGCCATCCTCAAGCCAAGGAGAGAGGCCTCAGAAGAAACCAACCCCGCCTTGAATTTGTACTTCCAGCCTCCAGAACTGTGAAAAAATAAATTTCTGTTATTTAAGCCACCTAGTATGGTACCTTGTTATGGCAACCCAAGCAAACTAATTCAGAAATTAGTTAAAATTGTCTTGTTTATTTAATTTAGTGTTCCCCTGCCCACAAAGCGAGTCTTGCCCTTCTAGTAGGAATAGCCCCATAAGTGCCTTGATAATCATGTTAGAGCTCAACAAAGAGGTTAAACCATAAAGCATTCAGGTAACCCCCTCCAGAAAGTTTTTTAAATCTCTTCATACATATCTTCTACAAATTTTAATGTATTAATCTCAATTCCCCTCTCACTACCCTTTTCTTTCTTCACTCTCCTGCACTGATTCTCAGCACCCATTCCTTTAGCCATACCAGGTTACTTGAAGTTCATGAAACATGCCATGCCGTTTTGCATGGCTATGCCTTTGCACATGCTTTCCCTTTGTCTAGAATAACCCTCAATATCTGCTTAGGCTAGCTAGTGCCTTCTTATACTTCAAAACTCAGCTCAGGGGTTCCTTCCTCAGGGAAACATTTTTAAAGCCTCCCTGTTTTATATTTATTTTCTATTTCATTAACTTTTGTTCCAATCTATATTGTTTTTTCCTTCTACATTTTTTGGGTTTATTCTTCTTTATCCCTGACTCCTTAAGTTGTATACTAAGCCCATTAATTTTGAGCTGAATCTCACAAGTTGATGATATTTTTGCTATCATTCAATTCTAAGTGTTTTCCAGCTTCCATTATGATTTCTTCTGTTTCTTCTATGAGTTAAAACATTCCTTGATTTCCAAGCATAATAAGCTATTTTTAAGTTATTTTTCTGTAATTGAGTCTTAATTTAATTGCTTAATTAATGATAATGTAGCCTATAGGTTACCAAAACTTTGAAATTTGCCAAGACTAGCTTTAAGACCTATTACATAGTCAGTTTTCATAAATGTTTCATGTGTGTTTAAAATAATGTGTAAAATAATGTGTATTCTCTAATGTTCTAATATGTCTATTAGACCAAACATTAATGGTGCTCTTCAAATATTGCATCTTCTACTGATTTTTTGTCTGTTTGATCTATCAATTATTGAAACATTTGTTAAACCAGTGACTCTCAAAATGTGGTTCCTAAACCAGAAACATCAGCAACACTTAACTTTTTAGAAGTGGAAATTCTCAGACTTTACCCTCAGCCTACTGAATCAGGAACTCTAGAGGTGGGCCCAGCAATCTGTGTTTTAACAAGGCTTCCATGGTTTCTGATGTATGTATACTAAAATTTGAACCAGTGCATTAAACAATCCCTCTATAATGGGAGCTTTGTCAGTTTCTCCTTGTAGATTTGCCAATCTTTGCTTTGGATGTTTTTAATTTTTTTAACAGGTACGTAGTAATTTTAAATTGTTATATATCTCTAGTGAGTTAAATATTTTATCATTATGACATGGTACTCTTTATCTATAGTAATAACTTTTTGTATTAAAGTCAGTTTTTCATGATACTAATATAGTCTCTCCAGCTTCCTTTTGGTTAGTACTGGCCTGGCATTGTTTTTCCATTTTTTGCTTTTCAATATGTCTGCATAATAATGATGTTTATACATCTCTTGAAATAACATATAGCTGGATTTTGTTTTGTTTTTCAATCTGACAATCTTTGTCATTTCATTGGAGTTTAGTCTATTTACATATAGAGTGATTACCAGAATATTTGGATTTATTCAGACCAAATTATTATGTGGTTTCAACTTGTCTCAAAGTGTCATAAGACACTTTTTTTTCCTCTTTCTTGCCTTCTTTTGGATTGGCTATGTTTTTTCTCCTCTACTTATTTGGAAGTTATATACTCTATGCTTATTCTTTTATGGTTGTCCTAGCTATTCTAACTTGCAAAGTTAACAACGTTTAAAATTAATCAGTTTTTATCCTCTTCCCAAAAAATACAAGAAAATTAGAGTACTCTAATAACTCCTCCAATTTATATGATATTGTCTAGTAATTTAATTCTAGCTTGCTTTTTCTCCCTCACAAGTAGATAAATTTATTATTGTTTCACAGACTCATTGATTAGCATCATATTCATGGGTCTGTGACATGTGCAGTCACATAGGGCCCACTGCTCAGAAGGGTCCCATGCTTGATTTCATGTTCTGCTGTTACCATCTTGAAATCCTTAATTTTTTAACAAGGAGCTCTGCATTTTCAGAATCCTTCACTGAGACACCAAAATTATGTGGCCAGATCTTCCATCAAGAATTTATTTTCTTTCTACTTGAGTTATATCTTTAGAACTTCCTTTAGAGGGTGGCTTTGATGATAAAATCTCTCTATTATTGCTTGTCTGAAAATAACTTTATTTTACCCTCTTTGTTTTTAAGATAGTTTTGATGGGTATGGAAGTTTAAATTGACTAATATTTTCTCTCACCACTTTGAATATATTTTCCTGTCTTCACTGTTGCAATTGAGAGCCAGCCAACCATCTAATTTACCTTTTCTTTATAGGTGATCTGATTTTTTTCTTGTTACTTTTTACTACCTTTTCTTTTTCCCTGGGGTTGTGCATTTCACTATGATGTATCTAGATGTAGATTATTTTGCTTGGGATTTGTTTGGCTTTGTTGGGCTTCCTGGACCTGAAAATACCTTTTAATAATTAATTTTTTTTCTGCATTATCTCTTTGGATAATGCCCTTTCCCTATTTATTATCTTCTTCAGAAACTCCTTCTAAATGTGGATCAGACTTTCTTATTCTCTCCTCCATATCTCTTCATTTCTTTCATATTTTCCATATCCTTGTCTCTGAATTTATTCTGGATAATTACTTCAAATCTATCTTCAAGAATGTTAATTCTCTTTTTAATTGCATCTGACTGTGGTTTAAACCAATTTTGAGATTTTCATTTCAATTATTTCTAGAGGTTATTATGCAAATCTATTTGTTTCCTCCTCATATATTCAAGCTTCACTCATTTTTAAAAAACACATTAAATAAAGTTATTTTACATTCTGTCTTAAAATCCCCAAAGCTGGAATTTTTATAGGTGAATGTCTGCTGTTCATTGCTTCTATTATTTCTCATTAATGGTGCCTGATTTCTTTTGAGCTATTCTAGTCTTCAGAATATTATCTGTGAATTTTTAAAAATATTTATTTATTTGGTTGCACCGGGTCTTAGTTGCAGCAGGTGGGCTCCTTAGTTGTGACTAGCCAGCTCCTTAGTTGTGACATGTGAACTCTTAGTTGTGGCATGCATGTGAGATCTAGTTCCCTGACCAGGTATCAAACCCAGGCCCCCTGCATTGGGAGCACGGAGTCTTATCCACTGCGCCACCAGGGAAGTCCCTATCTGTGAATATTTTGATATCTAGATTATAGCTGAATTCCCTCGAAGATGAGTTACTTCTACCTGGGGGAGCTACCAAACTAGGACCATTTTAAATTAAATTCCACACTGGAGGTTTTTTGAGTCACACACAGGTAGCATGAATTCGAATTGCAAAACTCATATTGGCTAGCTTGTGTTATGAATCTTTGAAGGCTATTTTTCATCTCCACCAAGTTTCAAACAGGCAGCTCTCTTTGCTGATCTCTTCTGCATAATGAGATTTATTTTTTATTCACATTTACACTTCAAATATAGGTCTCTGAGCCTCCAGCTTTACTCAGAAGGTTTATGACTGGGTCCTGTCAACAAAAATAAATAATACAGGAGGCTGCAAATAAGAAGAGTTTAGTGACTTCCCTGGCAGTCCAGTGGTTAAGACTTTGTCTACCAATGCAGGGGGTGTGGGTTTGATCCCTGGTCAGAGAGCTAAGGTCCCACATGCCTTGTGGCCAAAAAAACTAAAACATAAAACAGAAGCAATACTGTAACAAATTCAATAAAGACTTTAAAAATGGTCCTCATCAAAAAAACAAAATCTTAAAAAAAAAAAGAAAAGAGTTATTTGGGGTCTTAAGAATTGCAATTTGCATGGAAAAGACTCTGACAAGTACAGGTTTCTGGTAACTGACTATACTGCTGAAATGAATGAATAACCATTTTCAGAACTCTAATGGAAAACTGATGAATTCATAAAAGTGCTAACAAAAGATCAAGATGAAAAAAAAATTCATGAACAAAAAATGAACAAAAAAAAGAATTGCAATTTGAAGGACTTCCCTGATGGTGCAGTGATTAAGACATTGTGCTCCCAATGCAGGGGGCCCAGGTTCAATCTCTGGGCAGGGAACTAGATCCCACATGCATGCCACAACTAAGAGTTCACATGCCACAACTAAGGAGCCCATGTGCCACAACTAAGACCCACAACAACCAAATAAATAAATAAATATTTAAAAATAAAGAAGAATTGCAATTTGAGAGACACAGATTCAGGTAACCCTGAATTACTGCTCCAAGGAAGAGAAAGAGTCAGAAGCTTAAAAAGATAAAAAGCCATGGGAATTCCCCGGCAGTCCAGTGGTTAGGGCTCTGAGCTTCCACTGCAGAGGGCACATGATCGAACCCTGGTGGGGAAACTGAAATCCCACAAACCCGCATAGCCAAAAAAAAAAAAAAAAAAGATAAAAAACAACAGCGTTGTTAAAAGTTGCCTGACAAGAACTGTGATTGACTCTGATGCAAGCTAGAAAATATTTGTCCTTAAGAAATTAGGAGCTGTTTTAGAGTAGGGGTCTGATAAATAGGTAAACTATTAAAAGTTATATTAGTGTAAGGGTCCAATAAGTATCTTGAGTTTCTGGCAGGTGCTCTGGATGACTTCATCAGGTCAAAATGTCAGATTTCATCCAAACTGAGATATGCAGTGCATAAGTCCACTTCCTTAATGGCTTCCTGGTTCCATTTTAGAGATCTCTCTTAAGCAATACTGACTCCATTTTGATTTTCGTTTCGGAGACCCTCACCTTAAGCATGCCCTGAACTTTAACTTTTACACTTAAAGAAGTAGCACCAAGAAGTCTTCAAAGCAGAGGCTCACATTCTTTAAGAGTTAGCAGAAATCTTCAGGGCAAAAACTGGCTTTAGCACATTATTAGTTCCCAGGATATCTGAGTTCACTTCATTTGGAGTTCTCTGCAGAGTTGTTACTTTCCTACTAGCTCAGCAATGGATTTTTTAAAAATTTAATTGAAGTATAGTTGATTTACAGTGTTGTGCCAATCTCTGCTTTACAGCAAAGTGACTCAGTTATACACATATAGACATTCTTTTTTTAAATATTCTTTTCCATTATGGTTTATCACAGGATATTGAATATAGTTCCCTGTGCTATAAAGTAGGACCTTGTTGTTTATCTATCCTATATAAGTTTGCATCTGTTAATCCCAAACTCCCAGTCTTTCTCTCCCCCACCCCTCTCCCCCTTGGCAACCACAAGTTTGTTCTCTATGTCTGTGAGTCTGTTTCTCTTTTGTAGATAGGTTCATTTGTGCCATATTTTAGATTCCATATCATATGGTATTTGTCTTTCTCTTTCTCACTTATTTCCCTTAGTATGATAATCTCTAGATGCATCCACATTGCTGCAAATGGCATTATTTCATTCTTTTTTATGGCTGAGTAGTATTCCATTGTATATATATACATCTTCATTATCCATTCATCTGTCAGTGGACATTTAGTTTGTTTCCACATTTTGGCTATTGTGAATAGTGCTTTAAGTAGCAAGAGTTTTATTAAGCAAAGCAAAAGTACACTCCCAAGAAAGAAATGAGAGTGGGCTGTCTGGAAACCAGAAGCAGCCCCGCAATGGGGGTAGGGTTGGGTTGTTTAGAGGGGTGGTCCCTCCCTGTGTCCTGTGTCATTTGACTGAGAAGTCAATTGACAGCTTTAGGTTATATAACTTTTCTCCTAGTGTGCAGGCACATATCCATAAGCACCCAAGCAAAACCCATGGGGGTGAGGGGGAGGCAAAAAATGCAATGCCAATTTATTCCAAATACAGCATAATGAACCCCGGGTTACTTTGAATCACCTTTTAGGTCTTGGTGCACCTATGCCAACCTGTGCTGGTGGTTTTATCTTGCTTGGTCCTGATAAGGCTGGAAACTTAGTGGTGGTCCTTGACTAAAAGAGGGAAGATCTCTGGGCATTCTCTAATTACCTGTGTAATTAGGTGGGGGAGGGAAAGATGACCCCATCCAGGATGGGGTGGAGACCCACTCATGTCTGACTAACTACCTAACAAATCAGTTAGCAATGGATTTTAAATGATTTTGTATTCTTTATGTTTTATTTGTTTAGTTTGGAGGGTCATTCACAGTATCTAATTGACAACATGCCTGAAATGTAATTCTGCATTTATTTAATCTATAATATAAAAGTTTTGAATCATTAAAATAATTTGAGAAAAAAAGTAGCGACAGACTGGGAGAAGATATTTATAATACATATATATCTGACAAAAGACTCAAATCCACAATACATAAAAAAACTCCTACAAATCAAGAAGAAAAAGACAAACCAAATAAAAAGTGGGCAAAATATTTTTACAGGCACTTCACAAAATAGGATATCCAAATAGCCAATAACTATAAGATACTCACCATTATTAGTCATCAAGGAAATGCAATGACATTCCAATGAAACAGAAAGGAAGGGGGCAGGGCACAACCTTTAAAAGAATGACATAGCCATAGGACATGACAAAAACTGGTTAGAACCAACTAGGTCCAAGATGGCGAATATTTGACTTTCAGTGGACCTTGAGCTTAATTATATGCTTCATTGTAATATATTAGCATAAGCTAAGAAGTGTCACACCCACCAGTGCCATGACAGTTCCAAAGCTGACCATCAAAGATCAAAAAGTGGGCTGTGGCCCAATTCCTGGAAATCTCACCCCTTCCCCCAAAATACTTGGAATAATCCTCATGCTCATTAGCCTATGAAATTACCCAGCCAATAAAAATTAACCACCCCATATTTCGGGACCTCTTGCCTTCTGAGATGGCCCACACTCTGTCTGTGGAGAGTGTTTCTCTCTAAATAAATCCACTTCTTACTTATCACTTTGTCTCTTGCTGAATTCTTTCTGTGATGAGACATCAAGAACCTGAGCTTCATTATGTTCTGAGACAAGGTGTGTGATCTCAATTAAAAGACCGTGGGTTCATCTCCCAATCTGGGTTTTGGCTGGGTTCGAGTCCCAGTGTGTGCATTCAAGTCCCAGTCTGAATTGCACAGTTTCACCACTATACACCCAACAGAACTTCTAAATTCTTAAAATGACAATGCCAAATATTGATGAGGCTGTATAACTACTGGAACTCTCATACACTCCTGGTGGTAATATAAATAAGTACGACCACTTTAGAAAACTGTATACCAGCTAAAGCTGAACATATGCATACCACATGACCCTAATATCCCACTCACAGGTGTATACCCATGAGAAAATTAATACATATTTTCATCAATGACATATACAAAAATGTTCATAGCATCTTAAATAATACCTCTGTGTTATTGTGATATAATAAGAAATACATATTTGTTCTTCATCCCCAGTTCTTGGCACAAAGTTCCTAAAAGGCTTGGAATTTCCTGAGTGATAGGGGTTAGAGAAACATTTTTGTCATTCATAATAAGCCCCTTTCAACCATATCAGAGTTTATGCTAATGTGATGACTCTCAGAAGATACAGTCTTGTCACCAGAGAAACCAGCCATGTGGCTAGAGAGTTGGAACTTTCAGCTCCACCCCCTGACCTCTGGGGAGGAGAAATAAGCTGGAAGTTTAGTTAATCATGAATGGCCAATGAATTAATCGACCATGCTTACATAATGGAACCTTCATAAAAACACTAAACAATGAGGTTCACAGAGTTTCCAGTTTGGTGAACACAAGGAATGCTGGGAGGGTGGTGCACCCAGGCAGAGCATGGAAGCTCTGTGCCCACCCACCCACCTCCCACATCTTGCCCTATGCATCTCCTCCATTTGGCTGTTCTTGATAGTCCTTTATCCTTTTCTAATAAATTTTATTTATTATATCCTTTATAATATATATAATATATCCTTTATAATAAATTGATAATAGTAAATAACTATTTTCCTGAGTCCTGTGAGCCCTTCTGGTAAACTATCACACCTAAGGAGGGGTCATGGGAATCCCCTGATTTTGTAGCTGACTATGCAGAAGTAAGCGAGGCCCAGACTTGCAATTGGCATCTGAAGTGGAAAGTTTCTTGGGGGACTGATCCCTTAACCTGTGAAGTCTGTGCTCACTCCAGATAGTTAGTATCAGTGTTGAACTGAGCTATAGAACACCCAGATGGTGTCTGGAGAGTGGGAGAATTGATTGTTAACGTGGAAAATCCACATATTTGGAGTCAAAAGTGTTTTGTGGGTAAAAACAGATTCTAGTAATCCGTGTTGACAAAAATTAATCAATAGTCGCTCTAAGAAAGAAATGGGAAAATTTATTCAAGCCAACTAGAGGATTATAACCCAGGAGACAGTCTTTCAGAAAGCTCTGAGGATTGTTCTACCCTTAGAGGTCAAAGCACAGTTATATATGTTTTTGAGACAAACAGTTATATGTCAAATGACATACTGACAGTTTACACAATCCAGATCAGCACATACAAGGTGAATAGTGGGTCATCATGACCCTCTTACAAGATTGAAAATGAAGGTTACATCCTAAGGAGTTATCAAATAGTGGATCATCATGACCTTTTACAAGATTAAGAGGAATGTTATCTCCTAAGGAGGTCTAGTTAATGCAGATGCACAATACACACTAAAGGGGAGGGCAGAGGCCCAAATGGCCAGAGAAAATATTATGTTTAATTTTTTCTTGTCTTGCCATAAAATATGGATTTTATTTCATCAATTTCCCCCTTTTGATCATTAATCTTTTGAAAGAAAGCAGTAGGAGACCAAATATTTGGTCCCTTGATGCCACGGTGGTTGCTTACCTGCCCTGCATCCATCATGTTCCTCAA
This sequence comes from Balaenoptera acutorostrata, assembly GCF_949987535.1. NCBI lineage: Eukaryota > Metazoa > Chordata > Mammalia > Artiodactyla > Balaenopteridae > Balaenoptera > Balaenoptera acutorostrata. The sequence goes on from NC_080072.1 coordinate 87,229,849, forward strand.
TGTCAGGTCTTAATAGCCCAGTGCTTTCTTTCCTTTCAGGGGGTTGTACCAATAAGATGTTTGGCAAGGACTAGCAGTCAATTCCAAGTTGTCCAATAGGACTTATGCTAATTTTACCTTGCATGTGCATTGTGCATGTTCATTGATGTATAGAGAACTACAGATGTGATCAATAGTTTCAAGCTGTTTAGATATTGTCTTGGTAGGAGTAGGTGATATACAGTGTGTAAGGCAAGAATCTATAACTTCATAAGTTACACAAACAGTAATCAAAATTGCCAAAAAGAGTAATAATGTCACTAATAAAGGTTTAAGCCAAGATCCTCCTAAAACAAACCAATTTTCTAGTATTTCCCCTAAACTGGGAAGAGGATCATTTAGAGTGGAAATTGATTCTTCATATGTGTCATAAGATGAGTTACATCAGAAGATATATCAGGTATAAAACCCAACATTCAGCATGGATTATAGCACAAGTTTCCCCTTGGGAAATAGAATATCAAGGGCCATGTGATTCTGTAAGATCACTTTTTCATCATGGAGACTTCCAAACTGAGCAAGCTGATAACTTGATTACTGTCATTCAAAGCTGGCTGAGTACATTTTGTTAAAGCTTCTATGTGAGTAATAATATCTTCTCTTCTGAGTGAAGGAAAAAAATATCATGGCCAAATGATCATAGCATTGGAAAACTGATCAAACCCAGTGTGTTTACATTAAAGTCAGATTGGCAGGCCTACACCTAGGTGACCTTGAGACCAAGGGGAACCAATTGTTCATCTTCCTAACCAACCTGGGGAGAGCCAAGGCCAAAATTTGTTCCATAAGTCCTGGGTCCTAAGAGCCACCCAATATTTAACATCTAGTGAAAAGGAGTATTTATGGCCAGATTCGGAACAGGTGCCATTAACTGGCCAGGTAAGAGGGTCTCACTTAGTGATATTGGTGGCAGCAGTATCTTACAGAGTACTAGAGTTTCTTTCTTCTAAAATAAAATCTCTAAGGGTAATCCAATTAGAGCCTTGAAGAAGAGAAATCCACCAGTAACCAGTAACCCAGGAGTACTGTATGTGGTCCATCTCATCTGATCTTGGAGGCCAAACAGAATTGTGCCTGATTAGTACCTGTATGGGAGACTACCTGGGAACACAGGGTGCTGGATGTAGGCAATTGGCCACAAACCCAGCAACTGGATTGATTTTTTTTTTAATATTTTATTTATTTATTTAGATTTGGCTGGGATGGGTCTTTGTTGCTGCACGTGGGCTTTCTCTAGCTGTGGTGAGCGGGGGCTACTCTTTGTTGCAGTGCACGGGCTTCTCATTGTGGTGGCTTCTCTTGTTGCAAAGCACAGGCTCTAGGTGCATGGGCTTCAGTAGTTGCAGCACGCGGGCTCAGTAGTTGTGGCTCGCAGGCTCTAGAGTGCAGGCTCAGTAGTTGTGGTGCACAGGCTTAGGTGCTCCGTGGCATGTGGGATCTTCCCGGACCAGGGCTCGAACCCATGTGCCCTGCATTGGTAGGCAGATTCTTAACTACTGTGCCACCAGGGAAGTCCAACTGGATTGATTTTTGAAACTCACCTATGATTTCTTCCAAGGAAGAAATACATTTGGTTCATAAACAAAAGTGTGAGCAATTATCAAAGTAATTAGTGTATAGGCCTGATCTAGGATCTTGTGTCAGCTGTCTATTTCAGATGTCCTTGTCTGGTAGTGTTGGTCTTAGTTAGTTGAAGTTGGGTGTCAGAAAAAGGAGTTGCAGTTCAGGAGAGGAGGCCTGATATGGCTCCTTCCAATGTCTCTACAGAGTTCTTTATCTGATATGTTTTCCAGTATGCATAATCTATCTGCAGGTCATGAGACATCTGATATTCATCCAAAGATAGATTGCTGTGATAAGCTTTAGAAACAAACTTAGAATTGCCTTTTAATAATTCAATTAAACTTTACAACAATGTAACGTAGTAACGAGGAGCCAACTGGGAAGTGAGTCTTAGGCAGTAAATACAAAAAACCTCAAAGACAGCAACAGTAGAACTTAATGTCCACTGAAACGTTCATTTTTTTCTCTCTAAAATACCCTCATTTCTACCAACTATGGCCAAATTAAGACTAATTTGTGGACTTCCCTGATGGCACAGTGGTTAAGAATCCACCTGCCAATGCAGAGGACACAGGTTCAAGCCCTGGTCTGGGAAGATCTCACATACCACAGAGCAACTAAGCCTATGCACCACAACTACTGAGCCTGCTCTCTAGAGCCCACGAGCCACAACTACTGAGCCCATGCACCACAACTACTGAAGCCCCCATGCCTAGAGCCTGTGCTCTGCAACAAGAGAAGCCACCACTATGAGAAGCCTGTGCACTACAAAGAGTAGCCCCCGCTCGCCACAACTAGGGAAAGCACGCTTGCAGCAACGAAGACCCAACACAGCCATAAATAAATAAATAAGTAAATTAAAGTACATTTGTTAAAATCTTTTTAAAAAAAAGACTAATTCGTTTGAAAAATATGCCAGACTTCAATAAACTTGGTCTGATTATTTACATAAGTTGATCCTACAGGCTCTTTTAAATTGGTTGCACTGCATGAAAAGATACTCACCATCACTAATTATTAGAGAAATGCAAATCAAAGCAACAATGAGGTACCACCTCACATCAGTCAGAATGGCCATCATTAAAAAATCTATAAATAATAAATGCTGGAGAGAGTGTGGAGAAAAGGGAACCTTCTTACACTGTTGGTGGCAATGTAAATTGGTGCAACCACTATGGAAAACAGTATGGAGGTTTCTCAAAAAACTAAAAATAAAGTTGCCATATGATCCAGCAATTCCACTCCTGGGCATATACCCAGACAAAACTATAGTTCAAAAAGATACATGCACCCTTATGTTCATAGCAGCACTATTCACAATGGCCAAGACATGGAAACAACCTAAATGTCCATCGACAGAAGAATGGATAAAGAAAATGTGATATATATATATATATATATATATATATATATATATATATATATACACAACAATGGAATATTACTCAACCATAAAAAAGAATGAAATAATGCCATTTGCAGCAACATAGATGGACCTAGAGATTATCATACTAAACGAAGTAAGTCAGAAAAAGACAAATAACGTACAATATCATTTATATGTGGAATCTAAAATATGGCACAAATGAACATATGTATGAAACAAAACAAACCAAAAGAAGACTTACAGATATAGAGAACAAACCTGTGGTTGCCAAGGGGAAGGGGAGGGAAAGGATTGGGAGTTTGGGATTAGCAGCTGTAAACTATTATATACAGGGTGGATAAACAGCAAGGTCCTGCTGTATAGCACAGGGAACTATATTCAATATCCTGTGATAAACCAAAAAGGAAAAGAATATGAAAAAAAAAATATATATATATATATATATAATGTGTATAACTGAGTCACTTTGCTATACGGCAGAAATTAAACATGACATTGTAAGTCAACTATACTTCAATAAAATTAAAAAAAATAAATTGGCTGTGCTGGACCTTTTTATAAGGAATCTCAAATTGCATTTTTAAAAAGTCTCTCAAGACCAGGAAAGCCACACCAAGGGCTTGCCATCAGATTCCACCTGTGAAATCTATAGATTTTGGTGGATTCCTCTGCTTGAGGTCCCCAAAATATCTTGAGATTCCTGCAGCTGCTAGGAGGTAGCATTTTTTATTCATCTGATAAGGCTGCTGTTCCCAGAAACCTAAGAGTTTCCAATTTCTGAAGGAATCAGGTAGAAAGAAAAGATAAATGTTTCAATTCTACTTACAAAGATATAACTTACCAAATTGCTGTAAGTCATAATAGCTTGAGGGGAAGGGTTTCCTTATATCTGGAAAACACATATTAAAATGTCATATTTCAGACAAAACAAAAAACAAAAAAATTATAACCATATTTATCAATTCACTCAGTCTTATGTGACTAGTCCTTGATCTTTATCCTTTGTTAACAGCTTCATGAATCCATCAGATTTGCTACTAGAATTCTTTAATTTCTTACCCAGTTCAGTGGTATGATCTGAAAGCTATCAGAAACCTGTACTTGTCAAAAAGTACTTTCTATGAATCTTCTTGAAGATGAAACATTTTTTTTGCAAAAGCATCAAAGTAAAGCAATAACTGTCTGTGAATGACAAAAGACTTTCTGATTACAATGCAATTGACAAAGAAACTTGGTAATTGCTGTGGCATACAATATTTTAAGATAATAACTAGAATCCATAGCATTTTACCAAGACTTATTCAGCTTTTAGAAATTTAACATAATTTCTAGAACATCTATATTAATGACATTTACCCATATCTTAAGAAGGTTTATTACCACACACTTGACAATGCTTACCATGTAATTTAATGTACCAAATAAGCCTAATTAGTTTATCTTTCTTTGATAAGAAGAAAAAAACCAGTTCTCTTGAGGTGTTCCAGGAGGCTTTGGAAAAACCTCGAAGTTAGCTAGAGGTCAAATGAACTTCAGTTAGAATTTGATTTTTAGGAAGTTTGTCAAAAATATCAAAAAAGATTCAGAACACTTGGTTGAATAAGATGATAGATAACTGTGGAACAATATTCACTTAACCAAAGTGACAATAAAATATTTCAAAACAAATACAGAAAGTTACAACAGATTACTTAAAGGGTAAAGAAATTTTACAATCTGTTATCAAAAGCAGATTAATATTCTAAGAAAACTTTGTCCTCTTAACAGAGAGAAAACCAAATTCAGGTTTTATACTACTTTACCTTTAATATTAAATTTTATTTACTCATTTAAATTTATTCTAATCTTAGTCAGTCCTGACCACACATAGGATTCCTTTTTAAAGTTCCTTTTTTTTTTCTCTCATAAACCTAGAACTTTGTAGAACAGCTTTGTATATCCATATAAATTTGGCCCTTATTTTCTTTCCCATTTAGAAATAAACAGCTTTAGGACAAAATTACTTTATTTTCCTTTGAAAAAATGCATTTCTGTTCCTTATACCTTCTTTTTCCTTGCATACAAAGATGTTTTACTTATTAATTTTAGTAGTTTTAATTACATATTTTAATTAGAATTCTTAACCTTAAAACTGAGGTTTTAAGGTTAATTTTCTAGTGAAAACTGAGAAGCAAATAATTATGAACTGTTTGTCATACCAGCATTTCTTGATTGGCAAACCTATGAACATATTCTGTAACATAATTTCTTTCTTCAGTGGGGTACAAGATGTGTCCAATGAACACAAACATCTTTAGTTTTTCTCTAATAAGCAAAAGCGGGTAAACTTAGTCTTGCTTAGCAATTAATGTTCCAGTATCCTATTTGGAAATGATCTGGACATCCAATGAATTCTTATCATTTAACCTAATTTAGCAGTTTCAACTTACCAAAAATCTGGAGAAACTATTTTAAGTAGACAGTCCTAAAACATAATTATTCCCAAAGTGTTCACCTAAAATGTCTTATCTCATTTACATTTAATTTACTTAAAAGTTTCATCATATCAAGTTATTTTTCTTAATGACAAATTTTGTGCCAGCAAAAATAAGATCTTATTTCACTTTTAGTGAAACTAGGTACAATAAAAATATTATACTTCATAATATTATTATTATATTATTATATATTATACTATATAATATTATACAAATATTATACTTTTGATGACTCTAAAGACATGTCTGTATTACTTAAACCAACAAACTTAAAGTTGTTTTCACTCAATAAAAATTAATCCTAGATGAGGAGGAGAGAAGATGGCGGAAAAGACGTGGAGATCACCTTCCTTCCCACAGATACATTAGAAATACATCTACACATGGAACTGCTCCTACAGAACACCCACTGAACGCTGGCAGAAAACGTCAGACCTCCCAAAAGGCAAGAAACTCCCCACGTACTTGGGTAGGGCAAAAGAAAAAAGAAATAACAGAGACAAAAGAATAGGGACGGGACCTGCACCAGTGGGAGGGAGCCGTGAAGCAGGAAAGGTTTCCACGCACTAGGAAGCCCCTTCATGGGTGGAGACTGCGGATAGCAGAGGGGGGGAAGCTTCGGAGCCACGGAGGAGAGCACAGCCACAGGGGTGCGGAGGGCAAAGTGAAGAGACTGCCACACAGAGGCTTGGCACCGAGCAGCACTTAGCAGCCGGAGAGGCTTGTCTGCTCACCCGCCGGGGCGGGCGGGGACTGGGAGCTGAGGCTCAGGCTTCGGTCGGATTGCAGGGACAGGACGGGGGTTGGCAGCGTGAACACAGCCTGAAGGGGTTAGCGCACCACAGCTAGCCGGGAGGGAGCCCGGGAAAATGTCTGCAGCTGCCGAAGAGGCAAGAGACTTTTTCTTGCCTCTTTGTTTCGCGGCGCGCAAGGAGAGGGGATTCAGAGCGCAGCCTAAGTGAACTCCAGAGACGGGCGTCAGCCGCGGCGATCAGCAAGGGCCCCAGAGACTGGCATGAGACGCTAAGGCTGCTGCTGCCGCCACCAAAAAGCCTGTGTGCGAGCACAGGTCACTCTCCACACCGCCCCTCCCGGGAGCTGGTGCAGCCCGCCACTGCCAGGGTCCCATGATCCGGGGACAACTTTCCCGGGAGAACGCACGGTGCGCCTCAGGCTGGTGCAACGTCACGCAGGACTCTGCCGCTGCAGGCTCGCCCCACCTCCTCCGTACCCCTCCCTCCCCCCGGCCTGAGTGAGCCAGAACCCCCGAAGCAGCTGCTCCTTTAACCCCGTTCTGTCTGGGCGGGGAACAGACGCCCTCAGGCGACCTACACGCAGAGGCGGGTCCAAATCCAAAGCTGAACCCCGGGAGCTGTGCGAACAAAGAAGAGAAAGGGAAATCTCTCCCAGCAGCCTCAGAAGCAGTGGATTAAAACTCCGCAAACAACTTGATATGCCTGCATCTGTTGAATACCTGAATAGACAATGAATCATCCCAAACTCAGGAGGTGGACTTTGGGAGCAGGATATATTAATTTTTCCCCTTTTCCTTTTTTTGTGAGTGTATATGTATATGCTTCTGGGTGAGATTTTGTCTGTATAGCTTTGCTTTATAATAGCGTTATTTTACTTCACTATATTATATCCTCTTTCTTTCTTTCTTTCTATTTTTTCCCCTTTTACTCTGAGCCGTGTGGATGAAAGGCTCTTGGTGCTCCAGCCAGGCATCAGGGCTGTGCCTCTGAGGGGGGAGAGCCAACTTCAGGACACTGGTCCACAAGAGACCTCCCAGCTCCACGTAATACCAAACAGCGAAAATCTCTCAGAGATCTCCATCTCAACATCAAGACCCAGCTTCACTCAACGACCAGCAAGCTACAGTGCTGGACACCCTATGCCAAACAACTAGCAAGACAGGAACACAGCCCCATCCATTAGCAGAGAGGCTGCCTAAAATCATAATAAGGCCACAGACACCCCAAAATACACCACTGGACATGGACGTGCCCACCAGAAAGACAAGATCCAGCCTCATACACCAGAACACAGGCACTAGTTCCCTCCACCAGGAAGCCTACACAACCCACTGAACCAACCTTAGCCACTGGGGACAGATACCAAAAACAACGGGAACTACAAACCTGCAGCCTGTGAAAAGGAGACCCCAAACACAGTAAGATTAGCAAAATGAGACGACAGAAAAACACACAGCAGATGAAGGAGCAGGGTCAAAACACACCAGACCTAACAAATGAAGAGGAAATAGGTAGTCTACCTGAAAAACAATTCAGGATAATGATAGTAAGGATGATCCAAAATCATGGAAATAGAATAGACAAAATGCAAGAAACATTTAACAAGGACGTAGAAGAACTAAAGAGCAACCAAGCAATGATGAAAAACACAATAAATGAAATTAAAAATACTCTAGATGGGATCAATAGTAGAATAACTGAGGCAGAAGAACGGATAAGTGACCTGGAAGATAAAATGGTGGAAATAACTACTGCAGAGCAGGATAAAGAAAAAAGAATGAAAAGAACAGAGGACAGTCTCAGAGACCTCTGGGAAAACATTAAATGCACCAACATTCGAATTGTAGGGGTCCCAGAAGAAGAAGAGAAAAAGAAAGGGACTGAGAAAATATTTGAAGAGATTATAGTTGAAAACTTCCCTAATATGGGAAAGGAAATAGTTAATCAAGTCCTGGAAGCACAGAGAGTCCCATACAGGATAAATCCAAGGAGAAACACGCCAAGACACATATTAATCAAACTGTCAAAAATTAAATATAAAGAAAACATATTAAAAGCAGCAAGGGAAAAACAACAAATAACACATAAGGGAATCCCCATAAGGTTAACAGCTGACCTTTCAGCAGAAACACTGCAAGCCAGAAGGGAGTGGCAGAATATACTTAAAGTGATGAAGGAGAAAAACCTACAACCAAGATTAATCTACCCAGCAAGGATCTCATTCAGATTTGATGGAGAAATTAAAACCTTTACAGACAAGCAAAAGCTGAGAGAGTTCAGCACCACCAAACCAGCTTTACAACAAATGCTAAAGGAACTTCTCTAGGCAAGAAACACAAGAGAAGGAAAACACCTACAATAACAAACCCAAAACATTTAAGAAAATGAGAATAGGAACATACATATCGATAATTACCTTAAATGTAAATGGATTAAATGCTCCCACCAAAAGACACAGGCTGGCTGAATGGATACAAAAACAAGACCCATATATATGCTGTCTACAAGAGACACACTTCAGACCTAGAGACACATACAGACTGAAAGTGAGGAGATGGAAAAAGATATTCCATGCAAATGTAAATCAAAAGAAAGCTGGAGTAGCAATTCTCATATCAGACGAAATAAACTTTAAAATAAAGACTATTACAAGAGACAAAGAAGGACACTATATAAGGATCAAGGGATCGATCCAAGAGGAAGGTATAACAATTGTAAATATTTATGCACCCAACATAGGAGCACCTCAATACATAAGGCAAATACTAACAGCCATAGAAGGGGAAATCGACAGCAACACAATCATAGTAGGGGACTTTAACACCCCACTTTCACCAATGGACAGATCATCCAAAATGAAAATAAATAAGGAAACACAAGCTTTAAATGATACATTAAACAAGATGGACTTAATTGATATTTATAGGACATTCCACCCAAAAACAACAGAATACACATTTTTCTCAAGTGCTCATGGAACATTCTCCAGGATAGATCATATCTTGGGTCACAAATCAAGCCTTGGTAAATTTAAGAAAATTGAAATCGTATCAAGTATCTTTTCCGACCACAACGCTATGAGACTAGATATCAATTACAGGAAAAGATCTGTAAAAAATACAAACACATGGAGGCTACACAATACACTACTTAATAATGAAGTGACCACTGAAGAAACCAAAGGGGAAATCAAAAAATACCTAGAAACAAATGACAATGGAGACACGATGACCCAAAACCTATGGGACGCAGCAAAAGCAGTGCTAAGACGGAAGTTTATAGCAATACAAGCCTACCTCAAGAAACAGGAAACATCTCGAATAAACAACCTAACCTTGCACCTGAAGCAATTAGAGAAAGAAGAGCAAAAAAACCCCAAAGCTAGCAGAAGAAAAGAAATCATAAAGATCAGATCAGAAATAAATGAAAAAGAAATGAAGGAAACAATAGCAAAAATCAATGAAACTAAAAGCTGGTTCTTTGAGAAGATAAACAAAATTGATAAACCATTAGCCAGACTCATCAAGAGAAAAAGGGAGAAGACTCAAATCAACAGAATTAGAAATGAAAAAGGAGAAGTAACCACTGACACTGCCGAAATACAAAAGATCATGAGAGATTACTACAAGCAACTCTATGCCAATAAAATGGACAACCTGGAAGAAATGGACAGATTCTTAGAAATGCACAACCTGCCGAGACTGAACCAGGAAGAAATAGAAAATATGAACAGACCAATCACAAGCACTGAAATTGAAACTGTGATTAAAAACCTTCCAACAAACAGAAGCCCAGGTCCAGATGGCTTCACAGGTGAATTCTATCAAACATTTAGAGAAGAGCTAACACTTATCCTTCTCAAAATCTTCCAAAATATTGCAGAGGGAGGAACACTCTCAAACTCATTCTACGAGGCCACCATCACCCTGATACCAAAACCAGACAAAGATGTCACAAAAAAAGAAAACTACAGGCTAATATCACTGATGAACATAGATGCAAAAATCCTCAACAAAATACTAGCAAACAGAATCCAACAGCACATTAAAAGGATCATACACCATGATCAAGTGGGGTTTATCCCAGGAATGCAAGGATTCTTCAATATACGCAAATCAATCAATTGGATACACCATATTAACAAATTGAAGGAGAAAAACCATATGATCATCTCAATAGATGCAGAGAAAACTTTCGACAAAATTCAACACCCATTTATGATAAAATCCCTGCAGAAAGTAGGCATAGAGGGAACTTTCCTCAACATAATAAAGGCCATATATGACAAGCTCACAGCCAACATTGTCCTCAATGGTGAAAAACTGAAACCATTTCCACTAAGATCAGGAACAAGACAAGGTTGCCCACTCTCACCACTATTATTCAACATAGTTTTGGAAGTGTTAGCTACAGCAATCAGAGAAGAAAAAGAAATAAAAGGAATCCAAATCGGAAAAGAAGAAGTAAAGCTGTCACTGTTTGCAGATGACATGATACTATACATAGAGAATCCTAAAGATGCTACCAGAAAACTACTAGAGCTAATCAATGAATTTGGTAAATAGCAGGATACAAAATTAATGCACAGAAATCTCTTGCATTTCTATACACTAATGGCGAAAAATCTGAAAGTGAAATTAAGAAAACACTCCCGTTTACCACTGCAACAAAAAGAATAAAATATCTAGGAATAAACCTACCTAAGGAGACAAAAGACCTGTATGCAGAAAATTATAAGACACTGATGAAAGAAATTAAAGATGATACAAATAGATGGAGAGATATACCATGTTCTTGGATTGGAAGAATCAACATTGTGAAAATGACTCTACTACCCAAAGCAATCTACAGATTCAATGCAATCCCTATCAAACTACCACTGGCATTTTTCACAGAACTAGAACAAAAAATTTCACAAGTTGTATGGAAACACAAAAGACCCCGAATAGCCAAAGCAATCTTGAGAACGAAAAATGGAGCTGGGGGAATCAGGCTCCCTGACTTCAGACTATATTACAAAGCTACAGTAATCAAGACAGTTTGGTACTGGCACAAAAACAGAAATATAGATCAATGGAACAGGATAGAAAGCCCAGAGATAAACCCACGCATATATGGTCACCTTATCTTTGATAAAGGAGGCAAGCATATACAGTGGAGAAAAGACAGCCTCTTCAATAAGTGGTGCTGGGAAAACTGGACAGGTACATGTAAAAGTATGAAATTAGAACACTCCCTGACACCATGCACAAAAATAAACTCAAAATGGATTAAAGACCTAAGTGTAAGGCCAGACACTATCAAACTCTTAGAGGAAAACATAGGCAGAACACTCTATGACATAAATCACAGCAAGATTCTTTTTGACCCAGCTCCTAGAGAAGTGGAAATAAAAACACAAATAAACAAATGGGACTTAATGAAACTTAAAAGCTTTTGCACAGCAAAGGAAACCATAAACAAGACCAAAAGACAACCCTCAGAATGGGAGAAAATATTTGCAAATGAAGCAACTGACAAAGGATTAATCTCCAAGATTTACAAGCAGCACATGCACCTCAATAAAAAAAAAACGAACAACCCAATCCAAAAATGGGCAGAAGACCTAAACAGACATTTCTCCAAAGAAGATATACAGATGGCCAACAGACACATGAAAGAATGCTCAACATCAATAATCATTAGAGAAATGCAAATCAAAACTACAATGAGATATCATCTCACACCAGTCAGAATGGCCATCATCAAAAAATCTAAAAACAATAAATGCTGGAGAGGGTGTGGAGGAAAGGGAACACTCTTGCACTGTTGGTGGGAATGTAAATTGATACAGCCACTATGGAGAACAGTATGGAGGTTCCTTAAAAAACTACAAATAGAACTACCATACGACCCAGCAATCCCACTACTGGGCATATACCCTGAGAAAACCATAGTTCAAAAAAAGTCATGTACCAAAATTTTCGTTGCAGCTCTATTTACAATAGCCAGGACATGGAAGCAACCTAAGTGTCCATCATCGGATGAATGGATAAAGAAGATGTGGCACATATATACAATGGAATATTACTCAGCCATAAAAAGAAATGAAATGGAGGTATTTGTAATGAGGTGGATGGACCTAGAATCTGTCATACAGAGTGAAGTAAGTCAGAAAGAGAAAAACAAATACAGTATGCTAACACATATATATGGAATCTAAGGAAAAAAAAAAAGGTCATGAAAAACCTAGTGGGAAGACGGGCATAAAGACACAGACCTACTAGAGAATGGACTTGATGATATGGGGAGGGGGAGGGGTGAGATGTGACAGGGTGAGAGAGTGTCATGGACATATATACACTACCAAATGTAAAATAGCTAGCTAGTGGGAAGCAGCCGCATAGCACAGGGAGATCAGCTCGGTGCTTTGTGACCACCTAGAGGGGTGTGATGGGGAGGGTGGGAGGGAGGGAGATGCAAGAGGGAAGAGATATGGGAACATATGTGTATGTATAACTGATTCACTTTGTTGTGAAGCAGAAAGTAACACACCATTGTAAAGCAATTATACTTCAATAAAGATGTTTAAAAAAATTAATCCTTGATCATATGATCCTGAAATTCATTTGGGTTGATTTCGTTTGTATTTCTGAGTATTTATATAAATGCTTAATTTCCTTCAAGACCAATTAAATAGAGTTCTTTTTTTTTTAATCAGTCATCAATTTTATACACACCAGTGTATACATGTCAATCCCAATCACCTGGTTCAGCACACCACCATCCCCACCCCACCACGGTTTTCCCTCCTTGGTTGTCCATACGTTTGTTCTCTACATCTGTCTCTCAACTTCTGCCCTGCAAACCGGTTCATCTGTACCATTTGTCTAGGTTCCACATACATGCGTTAATATACGATATTTGTTTTTCTCTTTCTGATTTACTTCACTCTGTATGACAGTCTGTAGATCCATCCACGTCTCAACAAATGACTCAATTTCGTTCCTTTCTATGGCTGAGTAATATTCCATTGTATATATGTACCACATCTTCTTTATCCATTCGTCTGTAGATGGGCATTTAGGTTGCTTCCATGACCTGGCTATTGTAAATAATGCTACAATGAACATTGGGGTGCATGTGTCTTTTTGAATTACGGTTTTCTCTGGGTATGTGCCCAGTAGTGGGATTGCTGGATCATATGGTAATTCTATTTTTTCGTTTTTTAAGGAACCTCCATACTGTTCTCCATAGTGGCTGTATCAATTTACATTCCCACCAACAGTGCAAGAGTGTTCCCTTTCCTCCACACCCTCTCCAGCATTTATTATTTTTAGATTTTCTGATGATGCCCATTCTAACTAGTGTGAGGTGATACCTCATTGTAGTTTTGATTTGCATTTCTCTAATAATTAGTGATGTTGAGCAGATTTTCATGTGCTTCTTGGCCATCTGTATGTCTTCTTTGGAGAAATGTCTATTTAGGTCTTCTGCCCATTTTTGGATTGGGTTTTTTGTTTCTTTAATATTGAGCTGAATGAGCTGTCTATATATTTTGGAGATTAATCCTTTGTCCATTGATTTGTTTGCAAATATTTTCTCCCATTCTAAGGGTTCTTTTCGTCTTGTTTATGGTTTCCTTTGCTGTGCAAAAGATTTGAAGTTTCATTAGGTCCCATTTGTTTATTTTTGTTTTTATTTCTATTACTCTAGGAGGTGGATCAAAAAAGATCTTGCTGTGATTTATGTCTAAGAGTGTTCTTCCGGGCTTCCCTCGTGGCGCAGTGGTTGAGAATCTGCCTGCCAATGCAGGGTACATGGGTTTGAGCCCTGGTCTGGGAAGATCCCACATGCTGCAGAGCAACTAAGCTCATGAGCCACAATTGCTGAGCATTCGTGTCTGGAGCCTGTGCTCTGCAACAAGAGAAGCCACGCACCGCGATGAAGAGTGGCCCCCACTTGCTGCAACTAGAGAAAACCCGTGCACAGAAATGAAGACCAAACATAGCCATAAATAAATAAATAAATAAAAATTTAAAAAAAAAAGAGTGTTCTTCCTATGTTTTCCTCTAAGAGTTTTATAGTGTCTGATCTTCCATTTAGGTCTCAAATCCACTTTGAGTTTATTTTTGTGTGTGGTGTTAGGGAGTATTCTAATTTCACTCTTTTATATGTAGCTGTCCAGTTTCCCCAGCACCACTTATTGAAGAGACTGTCATTTCTCCATTGTATATCTTTGCCTCCTTTGTCATAGATTAGTTGACCATAGGTGCGTGGGTTTATCTCTGGGCTTTCTATCTTGTTCCATTGATCTATGTTTCTGTTTTTGTGCCAGTACCATATTGTCTTGATTACTGTAGCTTTGTAGTATAGTCTGAAGTCAGGGAGTCTGATTCCTCCAGCTCCGTTTTTTTCCCTCAAGACTGCTTTGGCTATTCGGGGTCTTTTGTGTCTCCATACAAATTTTAAGATGACTTGTTCTAGTTCCGTAAAAAATGCCATTGGTAATTTGATAGGGATTGCATTGAATCTGTAGATTGCTTTGGATAGTAGAGTCATTTTCACAATATTGATTCTTCCAATCCAAGAACATGGTATATCTCTCCACCTGTTTGTATTATCTTTAATTTCTTTCATCAGTGTCTTAGAGTTTTCTGCATACAGGTCTTTGGTCTCCCTAGGTAGGTTTATTCCTAGGTATTTTATTCTTTTTGTTGCAATGGTAAATGGGAGTGTTTCCATAATTTCTCTTTCAGAATTTTCATCATTAGTGTATAGGAATGCAAGAGATTTCTGTGCATTAATTTTGTATCCTGCGACTTTACCAAATTCATTGATTAGCTCTAGTAGTTTTCTGGTGGCATTTTAAAGATTCTCTATGTATAGTATCATGTCATCTGCAAACAGTGACAGTTTTACTTCTTCTTTTCCAATTTGTATTCCTTTTATTTCTTTTTCTTCTCTGATTGCCGTGGCTAGGACTTCCAAAACTATGTTGAATAATAGTGGTGAGAGTGGACATCCTTGTCTCATTCCTGATCTTAGAGGAAATGCTTTCAGTTTTTCACCATTGAGAATGATGTTTGCTGTGGGTTTGTCGTATATGGCCTTTATTATGTTGAGGTAGGTTCCCTGTATGCCCACTTTCTGGAGAGTTTTTATCATAAATCGGTGTTGAATTTTGTCAAAAGCTTTTTCTGCATCTATTGAGATGATCATATGGTTCTTATTCTTCAATTTGTTAATATGGTGTATCCCATTGATTGATTTGCGTGTATTGAAGAATCCTTGCATCCCTGGGATAAATCCCACTTGATTGTGGTGTATGGTCCTTTTAATGTGTTGTTGGATTCTGTTTGCTAGTATTTTGTTGAGGATTTTTGAATCTATATTCATCAGTGATATTGGTCTGTAATTTTCTTTTTTTGTAGTATCTTTGTTGGGTTTTGGTATCAGGGTGATGGTGGCCTCGTAGAATGAGTTTGGGAGTGTTCCTTCCTCTGCAATTTTCTGGAAGAGTTTGAGAAGGATAGGTGTTAGCTCTTCTCTAAATGTTTGATAGAATTCACCTGTGAAGCCATCTGGTCCTGGACTTTTGTTTGTTGGAAGATTTTAAATCACACTTTCAATTTCATTCCTTGTGATTGGTCTCTTCATATTTTCTGTTTCTTCCTGGTTCAGTCTTGGAAAGTTATACCTTTCTCAGAATTTGTCCATCTCTTCCAGGTTGTCCATTTTATTGGCATAGAGTTGCTTGTAGTAGTCTCTTAGGATGCTTTGTATTTCTGTGGTGTCTGTTGTAACTTCTCCTTTTTCATTTCTAATTTTATTGATTTGAGTCTTCTCCCTCTTTTTCTTGATGAATCTGGCTAAAGGTTTATCAATTTTGTTTATCTTCTCAAAGAACAAGCTTTTAGTTTTATTGATCTTTGCTATTGTTTTCTTTGTTTCTATTTCATTTATTTCTGCTCTGATCTTTATGATTTCTTTCCTTCTGCTAACTTTGGGTTTTGTTTTTTCTTCTTTCTCTAGTTCCTTTAGGTGTAAGGTTAGATTGTTTACTTCAGACTTTTCTTGTTTCTTGAGGTAGGCTTGTATAGCTATAAACTTCCCTCTTAGAACTGCTTTTGTTGCATCCCATAGGTTTTGGATCATCGTGTTTTCATTGTCATTTGTCTCTAGGTATTTTTTGATCTCCTCTTTGATTTCTTCAGTGATATATTGGTTATTTAGTAACGTATTGTTTAGCCTCCTTGTGTTTGTATTTTTTACGTTTTTTTCCCTGTAATTAATTTCTAATCTCATAGCGTTGTGGTCAGAAAAGATGCTTGATATGATTTCAATTTTCTTAAATTTACTGAGGTCTGATTTGTGACCCAAGATGTGATCTATCCTGGAGAATGTTCCGTGCGCACTTGAGAAGAAAGTGTAATCTGCTGTTTTTGGATGGAATGTGCTATAAATATCAATTAAATCTATCTGGTCTATTGTGTCATTTAAAGCTTGTTTCCTTATTTATTTTCATTTTGGATGATCTGTCCATTGGTGTAAGTGAGGTGTTAAAGTCCCCCACTATTATTGTGTTACTGTCGATTTCCTCTTTTATAGCTGTTAGCAGTTGCCTTATGTATTGAGGTGCTACTATGTTGGGTGCATGTATATTTATAATTGTTATATCTTCTTCTTGGATTGATCCCTTGATCATTATGTAGTGTCCTTCCGTGTCTCTTGTAACATTCTTTATTTTAAAGTCTATTTTATCTGATATGAGTATAGCTACTCCAGCTTTCTTTTGATTTCTATTTGCATGGCATATCTTTTTCCATTCCCTCACTTTCAGTCTGTATGTGTCCCTAGGTCTGAAGTGTGTCTCTTGTAGACAGCATATATATGGGTCTTGTTTTTGTATCCATTCAGCCAGCCTGTGTCTTTTGGTGGGAGCATTTAATCCATTCACCTTTAAGTAATTATTGATATGTATGTTCCTATGACCATTTTCTTAATTGTTTTGGGTTTGTTTTTGTAGGTCTTTTTCTTCTCTTGTGTTTCCCACTTAGAGAAGTTCCTTTAGCATTTGTTGTAGAGCTGGTTTGGTGGTGCTGAATTCTCTTAGCTTTTGCTTGTCTGTAAAGGTTTTAATTTCTCCATCAAATCTGAATGAGATCCTTGCTGGGTAGAGTAATCTTGGTTGTATGTTCTTCCCTTTCATCACTTTAAGTATATCATGCCACTCCCTTCTGGCTTGTAGAATTTCTGCTGAGAAATCAGCTGTTAACCTTATGGGAGTTCCCTTGTACGTTATTTGTCATTTTTCCCTTGCTGCTTTCAATAATTTTTCTTTGTCTTTAATTTTTGCCAACTTGATTAGTATGTGTCTCAGCATGTTTCTCCTTGGATTTATCCTGTATGGGACTCTCTGTGCTTCCTGGACTTGGGTGGCTATTTCCTTTCCCATGTTAGGGAAGTTTTTGACTATAATCTCTTCAAATATTTTCTCTGGTCCTTTCTCTCCCTCTTCTCCTTCTGGGACCCCTATAATGCCAATGTTGTTGCATTTAATGTTGTCCCAGAGGTCTCTTAGGCTGTCTTCATTTCTTTTCATTCTTTTTTCTTTAGTCTGTTCCGCAGCAGTGAATTCCACCATTCTGTCTTCCAGGTCACTTATCCATTCTTCTGCCTCAGTTATTCTGCTATTGATTCCTTCTAGTGTAGTTTTCATTTCAGTTATTGTATTGTTCATCTCTGTTTGTTTCTTCTTTAATTCTTCTAGGTCTTTGTTAAACATTTCTTGCACCTTCTCGATCTTTGCCTCCATTCTTATTCTGAGGTCCTGGATCATCTTCACTATCATTATTCTGAACTCTTTTTCTGGAAGGTTGCCTATCTCCACTTCATTGAGTTGTTTTTCTGGGGTTTTAGCTTGTTCCTTCAACTGGTACATAGACCTCTGCCTTTTCATCTTGTCTATCTTTCTGTGAATGTGGTTTTTGTTCCACAGGCTGCAGGATTATAGTTTTTCTTGCTTCTACTGTCTGCCCTCTGGTGGTTGAGGCTGTCTATGGGGTTTGATGGGAGGCTCTGGTGGTGGGTAGAGCTGACTGTTGCTGTGGTGGTCAGAGCTCAGTAAAACTTTAATCCAGTTGACTGTTGATGGGTGGGGCTGGGTTCCCTCTCTGTTGGTTGTTTTGCCTGAGGCAACCCAATGCTGGAGCCTACCTGGGCTCTTTGGTGGGGCTAATGAAAGACTCCAGGAGGGTTTACGCCAAGGAGTACTTCCCAGAACTTCTGCTGCCAGTGTCCTTGTCCCCACGGTGAAACAGAACCACCGCCCACCTCTGCAGGAGACCTTCCAACACTATCAGGTAGGTCTGGTTCTGTCTCCCCTGGGGTCACTGCTCCTTCCCCTGGGTCCCGACACACACACTATTTTGTGTGTGCCCTCCAAGAGTGGGGTCTCTGTTTCCCCCAGTCCTGTCAAAGTCCTGCAATCAATTCCCACTAGGCTTCAAAGTCTGATTCTCTATGAATTCCTCCTCCCGTTGCTGGACCCCCAGGTTGGGAAGCCTGACATGGGGCTCAGAACCTTCACTCCAGTGGGTGGACTTCTGTGGTATAAGTGTTCACCAGTCTGTGAATCACCCACCCACCAGTTATGGGATTTGATTTTACTCTGATTGCGCCCCTCCTACCATCTCATTGTGGCTTCTCCTTTGTCTTTGGATGTGGGGTATCTTTTTTGGTGAGTTCCAGTGTCTTCCTGTTGATGATTGTCCAGCAGCTAGTTGTGATTCTGGTGTTCTCGCAAGAGGGCTAAATAGAGTTCTTTTACAAATTAATTTTGGCAATACTACACACACACACACACACACACACACACACACACACACACACACAGACTGACACCATAGTTCCCATTGCAAAACTTCAGCCATGAATCAGGTACAATAATACAAAATCCATCAGTTACAAAATAGGTTGAGTTCAAATTGGGTTTCTGGCAGATGGAACAAATCAAAGTCATCTGTTTAGATGGCTAAACCATTTTTTACTAATATTTATGGAGAAGCCACTTAAGATTTGTCCTAGTCCACAGTGAGAGGCCCGCGCACCGCGATGAAGAGTGGCCCCCGCTTGCCACAACTAGAGAAAGCCCTCACACAGAAACGAAGACCCAACACAGCCAAAAATAAATAAATAAATAAATTAATTAATTAAACAAAAAACAAGGACTGGTGCTTCTGATTTAGGATGTCCATTTAAAAAAAAAAAGATTTGTCCTAGTCAAATTACCTTCCTCCCACCTTTTTTTTGGCTGCTTTGGGTCTTCATTGCTGCGTGCAGGCTTTTCTCTAGTTGCAGCGAGTCGGGGCCACTCTTCGTTGCAGTGCTTGGGCTTCTCATTACGGTGGCTTCTCTTGTTGCAGAGCACAGGCTCTAGGGGTGCAGGCTTCAGTAGTTGCAGCACACAGGCTCAGTAGTTGTGGCCCACAGGCTCTAGAGCACAGGCTCAGTAGTTGTGGTGCACGGGCTTAGTTGCTCTGCAGCATGTGGGATCTTCCCAGACCAGGGATTGAACCTGTGTCCCTTGCATTGGCAGGTGGATTCTTAACAACTGCACATGCCAGGAAGTCCCACATTTTCTCCCTTTTATTTTTTCTTTTGATAAGAGTTACCTTCTTGAAATTTGCATTTTAAAAAGATGACCTAGATGAGAGTTCCTGGGGAAGACCAGGTAGAACATCTGCATTCCAAAGGCATAGGAAGAGAAATACAGGTTCCTCCTAGGAAGAACTTTTGTTCTCTTAAGGCCAGATTTATTTTTCAATACTTATAAGCCTCTTAAGATAAATAAGGGAGGTTTGGGGAGTGCTAAAATGATTGTTGGGCTTTGGATTGTTTCTGGAGCCACCCCTCTTGTCCTGTAAAGACTAGATTTGTAGAACCAATGCAACTGTTTTTAATTCCTCAAAGAATCAGGTGGCCACCTCAGTGATATCGAAGGACCAACATACCCATCCACCTACACTGAAAATTTTTTTCCCCACTCATTTAGCCTAGGGGAGGCCAAAAAAAAAAAAATCCTATCAGGCTCTGAATTTCAGGTGTGGTTATGAGTTAAGTCAGACCAGTATCCTCCTATCTTGGTAATCCAATTACAAAAACTTTTTGAGGATCCCCCCTGGGTTTAAGAAATACTTTAACTATTCTTTACCTATGGCCTTTGATCTGAAGAAGCTAGCTTACAGTCTCAGGTGGTCAAAGTTCTAAAGGTAACTTTTTGAAAGTCTCTTCAGAGTGGAAGGGCAACTAAGAGAGGATTGCTAGAATGAGTACTCAAGTAAAGGAGGATAGAGTGGAGCAGGAGTTATGTCAGTCTTAAAGTTTTTTGTTTGTTTTAGGTATCTTTTATATTAGTAATCCTTCATTAGCCTGCTACAATAAATACTTAAATGAAGCTATTTTGGAATTTTGACGCCTTTGGGGGCTTATGCATACAAATTAAAATAGGTACAATAGTTTAACTTGAGAGCTCTCTAAAATTTTAACAATTTAGACGTCTTTCCAAGTCAAAGGGTTCAAGAAGCTAGCCTTACAAATATTTCTTCCTGCTAATCTAATTTTAGAAAAGAGAAAAAAACTCTTACCACTCTTGTTTCCAGTAGACACTGCAGGCAGAGATCCAGGAGATTGACTGACATGGTAAGAACTTAACCTTCTGCTTTAACTTTGCACACAAAAATCAGTTTGGGAATGCCAAAAATAAAAGCCCCACCTTGACCATTTCAAGGCAGGATTTCCTTTAATTCCCAATTAAATAGGCACTTGCAAGCATACATAAACAGCTGGTATCCCCATAGGTGTCTGTCCATCAGTGGACTGTTTGGCTTTTTCTTTTTTTTAAAAAATTATTTATTTATATATATATATTTTTTGGCTGTGTTGGGTCTTCGTTTCTGTGCGAGGGCTTCCTCTAGTTGCGGCAAACGGGGGCCACTCTTCATCGCGGTGCACCGGTCTCTTCACTCTCGCGGCCTCTCTTGTTGCGGAGCACAGGCTCCAGACGCGCAGGCTCAGTAGTTGTGGCTCACAGGCCTAGTTGCTCCGCGGCATGTGGGATCTTCCCAGACCAGGGCTCGAACCCATGTCCCCTGCATTAGCAGGCAGATTCTCAACCACTGCACCACCAGGGAAGCCCAGACTGTTTAGCTTTGAGGCCCAATTTCCCATTATTGGTAGTCTAATTCAGATATGAAATATGATCTGAACAACTTTCTGAGATCAGCGTAGTGTGCTGCTTCTGATTCTATCTCCCCAAGGAGTTAGCCTTAAGTCAGTTTGACTCTTTTATGTGTCTCGGTTTCTCCCTCTGATAGTCTGAAACCGCTGTGGGTGCTCAGAGGACTGGACGATCAGTCCTTATCTCATGCATCCTCAGAAAAGCAATATTATGACATAGTATGAGTGTGTTTCATGTTTGGTAATTGCAATCATTGTTGCTTTTGTTGTGGTCATCCATGTACAATGCTTGGTGTCAGTCTATTTATCTCTTGTAAAAATAAAATACAGTGTGTGTGTGTGAAAAAAAAAAAAAAGAAAAGCAGTATTTGGAACTTCCCTGGTGGTCCAGTGGTTAAGACACCACGCTTCCACTGTAGGTGGCACAGGTTTGACCCCTGGTCAGGGAACTAAGATCCCACTTGCTGCACAGCATGGCCAAAAAATATGGAAAAAAAAAGAAAAAAGAAAAAGAAGAAGAAGAAGAAAATCAGTATTTACTTAATGGTTGTAGTGGAGTTCTCCTGTAGGACAGCTACACATCACAAGGAATAATCATCAGAAAATCCACTAGGTCCTTAGTTGCCTAAGGGCACCCTGTAGCTAGAAGGAGCAAATGTCCCTTGTTCATCAGAGCTGAATATTCAATCTCTCACTTCACTAGCAAATGTTTTATTTAAACCACATGTCAACTTAGTTTTTTTTTTCAATTTAAGCCAAATTTCACAAAAAATCCTGCCACCTATATTTCCCTGGGCCTCCTGCCCAGATCCCCCTAAGTCCCTGCTTAGGAAATGTGCCCCTTAAGACTCCAAGTCTTAAGTAAAAACAGCTCTAATAAAAATTTTTTGGATCATCACTTAAAAGTAATGAGATCCAGATATCAGGAGAATTCATCAGAACACCTGAGGTGTACCAAGAAGCCATTGGGTTTCAATGGGCCTGTGCTGGTACTGAGTGCCAGTTTGGGGAAGACTCCAGGTATCCTCTGGTGGGTATCTCTGATATTCTGCCAGCTACACAATGCTAATGGTGGCAAAAATTAATCAACAGCCAAACTAAGAAACAAATGGAAAATTTTATTCAAGCAAACCTGACAATTATAACCCCAGAGACAGTCTTTCAGAAAGCTCTGAGGACTGTCCATCCTCAGAGGTCAAAGCACAGTTACATAAGTTTTTGAGAAAAAAGGTTATACAACAAATGATGTATTGACAGTTTACATGATCCAGATCTCAAGTAGTGGGTGATCATGACCCCTTACAAGATTAAGAAGGAAGGGTATCAATCTTGAGAAAGAAGAACAGAGCTGGAGGAATCACACTCCCTGACTTTAGACTATACAGACTACAAAGATTCAGTAATCAAAACAGTATGGTATTGGCACAAAAACAGACACATAGATCAATCAAACAGAACAGAAAGCCAGAAATAAACCCAAATACTTATAGTCAATTAATCTATGACAAAGGAAGTAAGAATATACAATGGAGAAAAGACAGTCTCTTCAATAAATGGTGCTGGAAAAACTGGACAGCTACATGTAAAAGAATGAAATTAGAACATTCTCTAACACTGTATACAAAAATAAACTCAAAATGGATTAAAGACCTAAATGTAAGACCCGATACTATAAAACTACTAGAGGAAAACATAGGCAGGACACTCTTTGACATAAATTGTAGCAATATTTTTTTGGATCTGTCCCCTAAAGCAAAGGAAATAAAAGCAAAAATAAACAAATGGGACCTAATTAAACTTAAAAGCTTTTTGCACAGCAAAGGAAACCACTGACAAAACAAAAGGACAACATACTGAATGGGAGAAAACATTTGCAAATGATGTGACCAATAAGGAGTTAATATCCAAAATACATAAACAGCTCATACAACTCAACATCAAAAAAAAAAAAAAAAACCCAAGCAACCCAATTTAAAAATGAGCAGAAGACCTGATAGACTTTTTTCCAAAGAAGATGTACAGATGGCCAGCAGGCACATGAAAATATGTTCAACCACATTAACTGAGAAATGCAAATTAAAACCACCTCAGGTATCACCTCACATCTGTTAGAATGGCTATCATCAAAAAGAACACAAATAAGAAATGCTGGCAAGAAAATGGAACCCTAGTACAGTGTTGGTGGGAAAGTAAATTGGTGCAGCCACTAGGGAAAACAATATGGAGGTTTCTCAAAAAACTTAAAATCAAACTATCATATGACCCAGCAATTCCACTACAGGTTATCTATCCAAAAAATAAAAAATAAAAATAAATCAAAAAGATATATGCACCCCAATATTCATTGCAGCATTATTTATAATTGCCAAGGTATGGAAGCAACCTAAGTGTCCATCAACAGATGAATGGATAAAAAAGATGTGGCATATATACTCAATGGAATACTACTCAGCCATTAAAAAGAACAAAATTTTGCCATTTGCAACAACATGGATGGACTTGAAGGGTATATGCTAAGTGAAATAAGTCAGACAGAGAAAGACAAATACCACTTATACCACAAATATCACTGCATGATACCACTTATATGTGGAATCTAAAGAATACAATAAACTAGTGAATATTTTTTAAAAAGGGACTTCCCTGGCAGTGCAGTGATTAAGACTTCCCCTTCCAATGCAGGGGGTGAGCGTTCAATCCCTGGTCAGAGAGCTAAGATCCCACATGCCGCATGGTCAAAAAACCAAAACATAAAACAGAAGCGATATTGTAACAAATTCAATAAAGACTTAAAAAAAAAAAAGAGGAAGACTCACAGATATAGAGAACAAAACAGTGGTTACCAGCAGTAAGAAGGAAGTGGGGGAGGAGCAAGATAGGGGTAGGGAATTAAGAGGTACAAACTCCTATGTATAAAACAAATAAGGTATAAGGATATATTGTACAGCACAGGGAATATAGCCTATAGTTTATAATAACTATAAATGGAGTATAAATTTTAAAAATGTGAATCACTATGTTGTGCATCAAAACTTATATAATATTGTACATCAACTATACCTCCAAAATGTATTTTAAAAGATTTTTTAAACTACTGAAGAAAAAGAAGGAAGGTTATCTCCTAAGGAAGTCTAGTTAATGCAATGCACAATACACAACAAAGAGGAGGGAGAAGACCCCAACAGTCAGAGAAAAAATATTGTTTAACTTTTTTCTTCTCTTGCCATAAAATACAAATTTTATTTCATCACCCCAAACTGGAAAACACATAAATGTCCATCAATAATAGAGTAGATAAATTTCTACAATGGAATACTATAATGCATCAGTAAAAAAAACCAAAGTACTGATACATGAAATAACATGGGATGAATCTTACAGATGTATATTAAGTGAAAAAAGCCAGAATTACTGTACGCTTCCATTTATATTAATTTCAAGAAGTTCAAAAAATTGAAACGAATCTTTTAGGATTGGAATCTTAATAATGGTTACTTTTGGTGTTATGAGTTGAATTGTGTCCCCTAAAAAGATATGTTGATGTCTTAACTCCAGCACCTGTGAATGTGACCTTATTTGGAAATAGGGTCTTTAAAGATGTAATCAAGTAGGATGAGATCATACTGGATTAGGGTGGACCCTAATACAGTGACTGATGTCCTTATAAGAAGAGGGAAATTTGGACACAGAGACATAGAGACATAGAGGAAGAATGCCATGTGATGAGGAAGGCAGAGATAGGAGTGATGCAGCTGTAGGACAAGGACCTTCAAGGATTGCTGGAAACCAGCAGAAGCTAGGAGAGAGACATAGAACAGATTCTCCTCAAGAGCCTCTAGAACAGAGAAAGAATAAATTTCTATTTTTTAAGCCACCTAATTTGTGGTAATCTGTTATGGCAGCTCTAGAAAACTAATATGCTATGGGGGGATATAAACTAGGAGATAACTTGAAGGAAACTTCTGGGGTACTAAAAATGTTTTGTATCTTGATCTGGGTAGTGGTTATGATATATACATATGTAAAAATTCACTGAACTACACTTTTATATGCACTTAAATTTATACCTAATTTAAAATTAAATAAGAAATTAACAGAAAAAAATGCATAAAGTAAAATGAGGTTTCTGAAAGATATCTTTTATATGCCTCTAGACCTAAACATTCTTGAAAAGAGCTTTTGTTTTAGTAGAGAACACAAGTCATAAAGGGAGTCACAGAATGACATCACTGTGGTGAGGCAAGAGTACTTCAGGTCCAGACCCTCAGCTCTGCTGATCCAGAAGCTCCATCTGGTAATAAACCCTGAGATGACACAGCACAGAGATATGTCTCATTCTAATTTTTTCAGTCAGGGTCCAGATGCAGAAAACAACAATGAGGAACTATTTTAAACATAAAACAATATAAACCAGGGAATTAGGTGCTTACAAAAAACCCTTTGGAATGCCTGGAGAAGCTGACTCTAGTCTACTCTCCAGAGATGATTTCTAGATAGAACAGAATCACAAAACTAGCCCACCCGAGGAGTTTCAGCCTCTGCAACAGGCAGGAAGGTGGAGAATCAGAGGCTGTGTCTAAAACACAATGTAGAAGCTCCAATTCACAGATCAGGAAGTCACTGCTGCCACAAATGGTGTTTCTGAGCTCACTCCATGCCTGCCAGGTGTCCCATGCCTTGTCTCTTGCTACCAGCAAAGCTAGAAACTGGACAGTGATGTCCTTATAAGAATAAAACAACATCCCCATGACTATACTTGGTAGAGGAAAATACTAGTGAGGCCTTTCCCTCACTTCCACCTTTAAATCATAATAAATGCATCTAATTAGTGGAACTTATATCACAACAATGATCATAAATACAAGACAGTCCTAAAAGTGCAGTTTGTAGATTTTCAGACTCAAAGTATAGGAAGAGAAAGTAGAAGGAGTTGGAAATGGAGGCTGAATTATTAATTGTTTCCCATAATTCAGCTCTTTGGCTACCCAATATCCATGCACACTTCTACTTCTGCTTAAACTTCTAAACAATGTCAAGAGCAAAACCAGCCTGCTCCTGTCTAACATAATGCAATTATCCTTACTAATAAAAAGACATGCAAAATCTCTCACAAGAAAAGTACATCCAAATTCTCAAGAATCACTGCATCCATTCCTGGGTGATGTTCATTCCTATTCTTGTTTAGTCACAATCCTGCCATCATATACTATAACCAGTGGACTAAATTATGAAGTTAACCACCAACAACACACCCTGCAAGGAGAACGGAAGAGGGGAAGATGAAGGAAATTGGTTCAAGTACCTAACTACAATACCCAAGACAAGGACTTGAGTGCCCACATTTATTTGGGAGGTGACCCCACAAAGGAGGAATAAAAGAATGGGGTGATTTAGACAGGAAAGAAAGAAAGACAACAAAACCTCTATTACTGAGCCAGCACAGTTACCACTGTGGGCAACTGGAGCTGTCCTCACTGGTAATCCTGAGGAAGAGATCGAATGCAATCATGAATTGCTCCTCAAGGATGGAGGTGGGCATTTATCCAACAACATCAATCCCTGATGGTAGAGAGTTGCTCCTGGGCAGTAACTCCTCTTCGTTTCTAGGCTGCCATTTGCATGGGATGAACAGATCCCCACAACTTCAGAGAAAGCCCTGAGCAGGAAAACAGAGAAACCCTTGAAGTCACACACAGCATGCAAAGGAATCGTCCACCAGGGAAACTACTCAAAATAACTGCAACTAAAATCAGATTCAGCACCAAAGATGTCTGCTATAATATATAACACAGACAGGAAAAATATCTGAGTTGTTACTGCAGGTCTCATTTCTGCTACCAGTCATAAAACCATATTGATATTTATAATTTCCTTCTTCATTACACATTCTATGTTCCCTTTGCTCTCAGTTAGCACATTAACTGATTTGGATTTTACCTAATAGGATGATCCAAACTAAGAACCAGTAAAATGCAGTTATTACGAGCATGGCTTCTGGAATTATGTTATCTGGGTTTGAAGCCCAGCTCTGCCACTTATTAACTCTGTGAACTTTGGTCAAGTTATTTTAATCTCTCTGTGCCTCAGTACGCTCATCTGTAAAACAGAGATAATGAAAGTGTCCACATCATAGGATTATTGTGAGAATTAGAAGAGTTGATATATGTGAAATGTGAAATGCTTAGAACAGTATATGACACATAGTTGGTACTATATAAGCACAAGCTGTTGTTTACTTCCCGAGAAGTCCTGCCTGTACTGGGTAGCTTAGTTTTCCATTAACTTTTATCACTGGCTTGGCACATAAGAGGCAACCCAGAGGATACCCTAGATTCCAGAAAAACTCTCTCTTTTTTTTTTTTTTGTCTCCTTGTATAGCAGCAACGCTATTTCTCCTTGATGATTGAGATCAATCATTCCAGTAATGTAGTGACGCTTTATTTGCCAATAGTGAACAACTGGATACTGGATTGCTGTTGAAGAAAAACCTAGTCTTCACTACTCATGCCTAACAGCAGAAGAAACAGACAGATGGCCTCTACCTCACCTCTACCTCTCAAATCTTGACCACACACATCTTGCAAGAACCAAGCTGTTTTTGATGTTTTGTTAAATGTACTTATCAGTTAGCAATGACTTCTGAAATGTTTACAGGTACAAATATGTGATATCTTAGTTTTTTTAAAAATTTCAACAACAAAAAAAAGTGGAAGGGAATAGATGAAACAAGATTGGCAAAATGCTGGTAATTGTTGAAGCTGAATGATGGATAGGTATGCATGGTTCACTGTACTAGTCTTTCTATTTTTGTAAATGTTTTAAAATGTCCATACAAAAAGTTTTATTTTAAACACATAGCCACAAAAAAAGCCTGAGAAATCTAATGTTTACCTTTCCAGCCTTTGCAAACCAGGAAGATACACTGGGAGGAAATCAAGTGCTAAGAAGGATGGAGATCAAGTGCTAAGCCATGCATGATGTTACCACATAAGTGAAACAAAAAAGAGTTGATACATAAATTAGAAAGCCCTTGTCCCACAATAGATTCCATCTGTCCAGCAAATGGAGTAATTATATCTGTGAAATAAATACAATGTCTCTCTACCTTGGATAGTGCTTAAGGTTATAACTTTTCCAGCACTAGCACAGTGTTTATTAGTAATAAACACAGGTGGTATCCATTGCAGGAGTTAAATTAAGCATTGATTCTTCTTGGTTTTGCTTTCAAAACCAATAAACTTTGGGAATGCCTTGCTGTAGCCCTCTTTATATTAACCTCACTCTCATTGAGGAAAAATAAGGAGTCTGTATTGAAAGTGTCAAAAGGAAAAAATTAAGGGGAAAATTGCATAAGGAAGCTAGGTTCATTACCTACAGTTGTTCCATGTAAAATCTACATTGTAGATTATTGCATTATTGTTCAAATACTGAAGTGCTTTTGAAAATTCTCCAAGCAGAAGTAAAAACAGAAGAGGTTGGACATTTAGGATGTAATGGACATCATTTAAAAGTGCTGTTACTAAAAAGTAAGTAGATAAGTTCTTGAGAAATTTGGGCATATAGCATTGAGTGAATATATAGATGATATTCTAAGCTCAAGAATGAATTAAAAGTCTTACTGAACTGCTGACAGTTTTGAAAAATATTGAAAAACTGTAGTAGCACAAAGACTTAAAAAGACAATTGATACAGTATCATCCTGTATCACACTGCATAAGCACTGTACCCTAATGTTTCTAACAACTATCCTCAGAGGCTCAACCCACTTGTCAGCAAAAATTAAATGGCAGAGTTATGGTGATATTATTACTGCTGCCTAGTTTTACAAAACACTCTTCAAGACATTTACTAATGCACTACCATGTGTTTTTATAAATAATTAAAAATCAAATAAATTCAGAACAGCTAAATAATTTAAACACTTGTCAAAATAAATCAGCTAAGAATATTCTGAGGTTTAATATATTTGATTTTCATATTTTGATTTATTTGTGTTCTCACCAAATCAGATGAAATAAAATAAAAAACAGTTAAACTTTCCATTCATATGTGCCAAATAACATTGCCTTTATTGTCTTGCAAAATGCATTTTTTGAAAATAATGATCAAAGGATCAATCCAAGAAGAAGATATAACAATTAAAAATGTTTATGTGCCCAACATAGGAGCACCTCAATGCATAAGGCAAATGCTAACAACAGTGAAAGGAGAAATCGACAGTAACACAATAATAGTAGGAGATTTTAACACTCCACTTACACCAATGGACAGATCATCCAAACAGAAAATAAATAAGGAAAAACAAGCTTTAAATGACACAATAGACCAGATAGGTCTAATTGATATTTATAGAACATTCCACCCAAAAGTGGCAGAATACACTTTCTTCTCAAATGCACACGGAACATTCCCCAGGATAGATCCCATCTTTGGTCACAAATCAAGCCTTGGAAAATTTAAGAAAATTGAAATCGTATCAAGCATCGTTTCTGACCACAACGCTATGAGACTGAAAATCAACTACAGGTAAAAAACTGTAAAAAACACAAATACATGGGGTTTCCCTGGTGGCGTAGTGGTTGAGAATCTGCCTGCTAATGCAGGGGACACGAGTTCAAGCCCTGGTCTGGGAAGATCCCACATGCCGCGGAGCAACTAGGCCCGTGAGCCACAACTACTGAACCTGCGCATCTGGAGCCTGTGCTCCGCAACAAGAGAGGCCACGATAGAGAGAGGCCCGTGCACCACGATGAAGAGTGGCCTCCGCTTGCCACACTAGAGAAAACACTCGCACAGAAACGAAGACCCAACATAGCCAAAAATTAATTAATTAATTAATTAATTATTTTTAAAAAAGCAAGATCATCTTCCAACTGACAATTTCTCTTAAAAAAAAAAAACTCAAATACATGGAGGCTAAACAGTGCACTACTAAATAACCAAGAGATCACTGAAGAAATCAAAGAAGAAATAAAAAAAAATACATAGAAAGAAAGGACAATGAACACACGATGACCCAAAACCTATGGGACACAGCAAAAGCAGTTCTAAGAGGGAAGTTTATAGCAATACATTCTCACCTCAAGAAACAAGAAAAATCTCAAATAAACAATCTAACCCTACACTTAAAACAATTAGAGAAAGAAAAACAAAGAAAACCCAGAGTCAGTAGAAGGAAAGAAATCATAAAGATCAGAGCAGAAATAAATGAAATCGAAACAAAGAAAACAATAACAAAGATAAATAAAACTAAAATCTGGTTCTTTGAGAAGATAAACAAAATTGATAAACCCTTAGCCAGACTCATCAAGAAAAAAAGGGAGAGCACGCAAATCAATAAAATTAGAAATGAAAAAGGAGAAATCACAACTGACATTGCAGAAATACAAAGGATTATAAGAGACTACTACAAACAACTATATGTCAATAAATGGACAACCACGAAGAAATGGACAAATTCTTGGTAAGGCACAACTTTCCAAGACTGAACCAGGAAAAATAAGAAAATATAAACAGACCTATCACAAGTAATGAAATTAAAACCATAATTTAAAATCTTCCAACAAACAAAAGTCCAGGACCAGATGGCTTCACAGGCAAATTCTATCAAACATTTAGAGAAGAGCTAACACCAATCCTTCTCATACTCTTCCAAAAAATTGCAGAGGGAGAAACACTCCCAAATTCATTCTGTGAAGCCACCATCACCCTGATACCAAAACCAGACAAAGATATCACAAAAAAAGAAAATTATAGACCAATATCACTGATGAACATAGATGCAAAAATCCTCAACAAAATACTAGCAAACAGAATCCAACAGCACATTAAAAGTATTATACCACATGATCAAGTGGGATTTATCCCAGGGATGCAAGGATTCTTCAGTATACTCAAATCAATCAATGTGATACACCACATTAACAAATTAAGGAATAAAAACCCTATGATCATCTCAATAAATGCAGAAAAAGCTTTTGACAAAATTCAACACAAATTTATGATAAAATCTCTCCAGGAAATGGGCATAGAGGGAACCTACCTCAACATAATAAAGGCCATATATGACAAACCCACAGCAAGCATCATACTTAATGGTGAAAAACTGAAAGCACTTCCACTAAGATCAGGAACAAGACAAGGATGTCCACTCTCTCCACTCTTATTCAACATAGTTTTGGAAGTCCTAGCCACAGCAATCAGAGAAGAAAAAGAAATAAAAGGAATACAAATTGGAAAAGAAGAAGTAAAACTGTCACTGTCTGCTGAAGACATCATATTATACATAGAAAATGCTAAAGATGCCACCAGAAAACTACTAGAGCTAATCAATGAATTTGGTTAGGTTGCAGGATACAAAATGCACAGAAAATTCTGGCATTCCTATATACCAACAACAAAAAATCAGAAAGAAAAATTAAGGAAACACTCCCATTTACCATTGCAACAAAAAGAATAAAATACCTAGGAATAAACCTGCCTAAGGAGGCAAAAGACTTGTACTCAGAAAACTATAAAACACTGGTGAAAGGTATCAAAGATGACATAAACAGATCTTAGATGGGGAGAATCAATATTGTGAAAATGACTATGCTACCCAAAGCAATCTACAGATTCAACGTAATCCTTATCAAACTATCAATGGCATTCTTCACAGAATTAGAACAAAAAATTTTACAATTAATATGGAAACACAAAAGACCCCAAATAGTCAAAGCAATCTTGAGAAAGAAAAACGGAGCTGGAGGAATCAGGCTCCCCAACTTCAAACTATACCACAAAGCTACAGTAATTAAGACAGTATGGTACTGGCACAAAAACAGAAATATAGATCAATGGTACAGGATAGAATGTCCAGAGATAAACCATGCACATATGGGCACCTAATCTATGATAAAGGAGGCAAGAACATACAATGGAGAAAATACAGCCTCTTCAATAAGTGGTGCTGGGAAAACTGGGCAACTACATGTAAAAGAATGAAATTAGAACACTCCCTAACACCATACACAAAAATAAACTCCAAATGGATTAAAGACTTAAATGTAAGACCAGACACTATAAAACTCTTAGAGGAAAACATAGGCAAAAGAGTCTTTGACATAAACCACAGCAAGATCTTTTTTGACCCACCTCCTAGCGTAATGAAAATAAAAACAAAAATAAACAAATGGGACTTAATTAAACTTAAAAGCTTTTGTGCAGCAAAGGAAACCATAAACCAGATGAAAAGACAACCCTCAGAATGGAAGAAAATATTTGCAAATGAAACAACAGACAAAGGATTATACTCCAAAATATACAAACAGCTCATGGAGCTCAATATCAAAAGAACAAAATATCCAGTTAAAAAATGGGCATAAGACCTAAATAGACATTTCACCAAGGAAGACATACAGATGGCCAAGAGGCACATGAAAAGATGCTCAACATCACTAATTATTAGAGAAATGCAAATCAAAACTAAAATGAGGTATCACCTCACAGTGGTCAGAATGGCCGTTATCAAAAAATCTAGAAACAGTAAATGCTGGAAAGGGTGTGGTGAAAAGTCAACCCTCTTGCACTCTTGGTGGGAATGTAAATTGGTACAAGCACTATGGAAAACAGTATGGAGGTTCCTTAAAAAACAAAAATAGAACTAAACATATGACTCAGCAAACCCACTATTGGGCATATACCCTGAGAAAACCATAATTCAGAAAGAGACATGTACCACAATGTTCATTGCAGCACTATTTAGAATAGCCAGGACATGGAACCAACCTAAATGTCCATCAACAGATGAATGTATAAAGAAGATGTGGCACATATATACAATGGAATATTACTCAGCCATAAAAAGAAATGAAATTGAGTTATCCGTAGTGAGGTGGATGGACCTAGAGTCTGTCATACAGAGTGAAGTAAGTCAGAAAGAGAAAAACAAATACTGTATGCTAATGGATATATATGGAATCTAAAAAAAAAAAGGAAAAAATGGTACTGATGAACCTAGTTGCAGGGCAGGAATAAAGAGGTAAACATAGAAAATGGACTTGAGGACATGGGGTGTGAGGGCAAAGCTAGGGCGAAGTGAGAGTAGCATTGACATATATACACTACCAAATGTAAAATAATTGGCTGGTGGGAAGCAGCAGCATAGCACAGGGAGATCAGCTTGGTGCTTTGTGACCACCTAGAGGTGTGGGATAGACAGGACGGAAGGGAGGCTCAAGAAGGAGAGGTTATGGGCACATGTGTATGCACATGACTGATTCGCTTTGTTGTGCAACAGAAACTAACCCAGTATTGTGAAGAAATTATACTCCAATAAAGATTTATTTAAAAAAAAAGAATCATGTGGTCCTGTGGACAAAGCCAAATATATTCAAATAAATGCTTAAATCCTAATTATTCACTGACACTTTAGAGATAATCCTCAAACCTACTCAGCTGTGGGTCCCTGAATTCCAACTGGGTTGATCTTATTTATACTTTACGTCAAGCAATAAAGTAATGTTAAAAATAATTACCTTGTAAAAGCATGAGACTATTGTTGATAAATTTTTATGGAAGCAACAAATTATTGGAAGAATTTAAAGAGGTTGATATTAAAATCAGGAAGTAGTTTGGCAAAATTGTATGGATTTAGGAGTCAGGCAAACTTAGACCCAGACAGAATATTTGGAGGATTATGTGAATAGGTATACTTACATTAAAAGTGCTTAGTGTTGTTAGTCAACTCAGGTCCAGCTGCTCACCACTCAAAAATCAATACTTGAGAGCCAAGTGTTCGTAGAAACAGAAAACATTGCTTTTAATCAGAAAGCCAGCAATCTGGGGAGAAGGTAGACTTGTGTCCCAAACCAACTCTGAAGATTCTGCTCGGCTATGTAAGTTTTTAAAGGGGAAAGAGGAAGTAATCTCAGTTAATCACTGAGATAGTGAATCAGACTGGTCACTATCTCCCACTGTGTGCAGGCTTGCCAACTCTTCGTGATCTTTCTTAGATGCTGTCTTGTTCACACAGTTTGTTCACAAGATTACTGAAGGGGAAGCTGGGGAAGAGATCTAGTCAAATGCTAATTACTTATTCTTCATTTCTATTTCTTTGATCTAAGGAAAGAAACAACAGGTTAGGCAAGGTATTATGTGATCAAAAGATTTGAGAAATGTGTGGCAGTGCTTGATTTAAGGTTACTTACAATACAGCTTTGTTAAAGTGACAAGACAAAAGGGGCATCGTGCAGAGAGCTCTTTCCTGCAAAGAGCTCTTTCCTACCAAAAGCTGCTTACATTATTGAATCATCAGTTAAGGAAATTCTGACTTCAGATGCTCATAGGCAACAGAAGATACCAGATATATAAATCACCAATTAAAATAAAGTAAAATAAGTGATTACCATGTGTCAGAAACTGAGACCTAGAGAGGTATATAAATTTCCCAGTATCACACAGTTACCAAGTGATACTCTCAAACCCAGATTTGCTGACTCCAGAATTTGGGCTCTTAAGGATAGATGTATACAGTCTCAAGATAGACTTGAATAGTGTTATAGAAGTAGAAAGGAAAAGGTTCTCAATGAAGGAAGGCAAGAGACCGCACTAAGAGGGTGAAAAAGGATTGGGAATGACATTATTATGAAGAAGGTGACATAGGCAGCTTTTTAAAAAGTAAGAGTATTCAAACAAGGAAATGGGGAGGACATTACAGGCAACAAACGAAGACAAACTGTGAACACACAAGGTGTGGCTAGCTCACAGAAGGCATGTGGAGACCCCAAGTCAAAAATGTCTGAACACCTCTCATCAACCATCAACTTGAAGAAGGGTTTGTCTTCCCCAAAAGCACAATCCTAAATAAGGAGAAATCTAGGAAACAGGTCACCTACCTTTTTATTAATTTATTTAATAGTTAAAGACTGAGTGCTTACTCTGTGCCAGGTACTTTCTAGTTATTGCATGTAAACAGCATGGAAGATGGGGTGGGGAAGTGACTAAATAAATAAATAAATAAGTTAATTAATAATACATATGAAGAATATCAGACAGTTATAAGTGCAAGAGGTAGGAGAGAAGGAATGGGAAAGCAGAAATTGGTAATAACCTTAAACCTGAAATCAGAAGAACTAAGTGTTAGCTTGGCTTTGCCACAGACTTGTGTTTTGTTCTTGGGCTAAGCTACTCTCTCCTCCAGATCTTAGCTCTCATCAAATGAAAGTCATTTTAAAACATAGTGTATTGAACATATATGTTTATTCTTGTTCTTCTTCAAAACTTCAGTGAGTGATATAGTAAAGAGGTTAACCACAACAACAACGAAAAGACTTAAACCCACAAAGACAAAGAAAATGGAAGAAAAGACAATAGCAGACAAGGCTGCCAACCAAATATTTCAAGATAAAAGCATTTCAACAAGTGGTAACTGACTTAACAGAATTGAGGAAGCTGCAAACTCAGTGTGGAAAGTCAGAGACCAAAATAAGTCACCAGGGAAAATAAAATGAAGGCAAAGGAAACAGACTAAGCAGAGACCAAAAGAAAACTTTAAAAATAATAATGTCATCACAAAGAAAGTGAAATAATACATTCATAAAACAAGAACAGTATGCTGTAAAAAGGAAATAATCAGAAAGCAACAATAGCAAAAGCCTCTTGGAAATTGAAGTATGAAAGCAAAAATTTTTAATTCAATAGAAAGACTGAAATATAAAGTTGAAGAAATCTACTAAGATGTAAAACCAAAATACACATCTCTGCAGCTGGCTGATCTCCCTATTGTACACATTCTCCCTAGGTGCAGTTTTGGGTAATCTTTCCTGGTCATGTTCTCCCTTGTTCTGGGGGCTTCTCCTGAGGGAGTTTTCTCTGAGGATTGGCTTGACCAGCACTGGAGAGTGGGTTTGGTTCCTAGGGTGGTAGTCTCGCTGTGGGAGTCTTTGCTGATAGCTGGTCTAGGTACCATCTGATGTGCCTCAAGGGGACCTGGTGTATTTCACAGGTACAATGCACAGCATTAGCAAGCAGTAGGGTCACCTGGCCTTCCTGTGGTTCGTGGGTTACTTGCTCTTTTGTGACGTTTCTCTTCATCCTCACCACTTCCCCCCTAGATAGACAACCAAATACTTTTGCCTGGGTATTTGTAGTAGCCTTCTAATAGCTATTCCTATTTCCATTTTGACTCCTGGTTTAGTCTCAACATAGTATAGCTCTAATGGACTTTATTTTTTAGAGCACTATTAGATTTACAGAAAAATTAAGTAGAGGGAATTCCCAGTGGTTAGGACTCTGTGCTTCCCTTGCAGAGGCACGGGTTTGATCCCAGGTCAGGGAGCTAGGATCCCACAAGCTGCATGGTGTGGCCAAAAAACAAAAAAGCAAATCCACAAAATATGAAGAGATAGAAAATGGGAGATAAAAAGTAAGAAATTCAGAAGATATATCCAAAAGATCTTACATCCAACCTTTATGCATTTCAGGAAGAGAACAAAGAAATGGAGTAAAGGAAATTCTCAAAGAACAAGCAATTACAAAAAAAAAATCCTACCATTGAAAAGTGAGTATTCATAATGAAAGAGCCCACAGTGAAAGAAAAAGTCACATCACTGTAAAGTTTTATGAAACCAGACATAAAGAAAAGATCTGCAAACCTTCAGACAG
Organism: Balaenoptera acutorostrata; assembly: GCF_949987535.1. NCBI lineage: Eukaryota > Metazoa > Chordata > Mammalia > Artiodactyla > Balaenopteridae > Balaenoptera > Balaenoptera acutorostrata. The sequence continues at coordinate 87,266,931 of NC_080072.1, forward strand.
GAAAAAAGCAAGTAGTTTCAAGACAAACAGTTAGGAATGAAAATGGCTTTAGACTTCTCAACTACAACTCTGGAATCTAGGAGACGATGCAAAAGTGTTTTCAAAATTCTGATGGAAAATGATTTCCAGCCATAAAACACAATATCCAGGCAAACTATTAAGTAAATGTGAGGGTAAAATAAAAGCGTTTTTAGACTTGAAAGTTCTCAAAAATTTTTCTTGCTTTGCATCCTTTTTTGGGAAGCTGTTGGAGATTGTGATCCACCAAATCAAAAAGTTTATCAAGAAAGAAATAGAGGGACTTCCCTGGTGTCCCAGTCGTTAAAACTCTCTGCTCCCAATTCAGGCGGCCAGGGTTCAATTCCTGGTCAGGGAAATAGATCCCGCATGCCACAACTAAGAGCCCGCATGCCACAACCAAAAGAGCCTACACGCTGCAACGAAGATCCCGTCTGCCACAACTAAGACCTGGCACAGCCAAATAAATAAATAAATATAAAACAAATAAACAAACAATAGCATCACAGCCAATAAGAATTTAAAGAAAAATAGCAGCTCTCAGTTGCCTTAAAAAGAAAAAACAAAAGAGAAAGAAAGAGAGATATGGTATGGCTGACACAGTCGATTGGCTCACTAAATAACTTTTATAACATCTTCCTAGTGTGCCTCTCTGGTTATATAGAAGTTGGAAAGCTAAAAATTACATTTACCCAATTCTCTTATAGCTAAGACTTTGGTTTTGTTCATCAGATGTATGCACAAAAGACTTGAATTTAGATCTGAGGGGAGAATGAGTATATAACATGTATGGCATCTGTTTTTGCTCATGTGGATGTAGCAAGAGAGACAAGACTCTGAAGCCAACAGTTGTGGTGGCAGCAGCATCCTGATTCCTGTGTCGAAGCTAAGAAGGTATGTTCCTGGGGACAACAGTTGTAGCGTGGCTTCCTGATTCCCCAGCATCTTGATTAAGACAGGATTGGCAGCACTCCAGTAGCCATCTTGTTCTGTGAGTCATCCCTTGGAGGCCCCACCTAGAGTCTGCTCCTCTAGCCCTCTGGACAATTATTTTCACCACTGAATTCCTGTATTAAATCATTTTCTGCTTAAAATAGCTGAGTGATTTCCATTATCTACCTGTAACCCCAAAATACTGTAGGCAATAGACATTCAAGATAGGAATCTGGGATCATATGACCTGGATTTATTTGAAAGGAGTTGGGGATATGTTACAATTTGAAGATAGGATACTGAAAATCCAATCAGTGGCATGTTACTTAAATGATCACCTGTTGAACTGAAACGAAGTACCTTTTGTAAGCACAGCTTTGGTGGAATGAGTTGCAAAAGCTATAACACAGTGTGATGTACATAATGAATACAAGAACTGAGAGGTTCAGGTTATTTTTTGCTTCCCTGGGTTCCTTTAAATCCACTCTGTGGCACTAATTTCCCCGCCCCCCCCCCCCCCCCCGCAACTCTAGGTAAAACCCAGGCCAGTGCTTGGACTTTTCAGGCCATTCTTAGGTAATAAGAAGTCATTTTAGTCCCTTCAAGTCATACAACAACACTCAACTCAATAATAAAAATCTCCTGTCCCATGATTCAAAATTCTGACTTCTCCCCAACCCCTATCTCTGGCCTGTTGCTGTGAGAAACCTGCAACTAGGGAAGAGAGAAAGGTAGTTCTGCTCTCTGCCTTACCTAGTGCTTCTCCTCTTCTCTCATCTTGCCAACTGGTTTTGGGCCACTCTAGGGTCTGAGGAAGAGGAATGGGAAACAGAAAAATTCATACCATTCTGTCATGGTGATGTGGTGTCACACTCCTTGGTCTCAGAGAAGGTCTTAAACCAACTCTTTTCTTCCCAGCACTTTGGTAGATTTTGGGGGTTCTTCATAAATCCCATATCACTAGAAAACTCACTTGCAAGCCTTGTCATGGCTGCATGCACCTGTATTCTGACTGGTTGTTTGCTACTCCTTCTGCAGTCCACAGGCATCCAGTGGTACACATCCAAGTAGTCCTCTTGGATGGAATCTAAGACACTTCAATGCTGACCCTCTTATATGCATGATTTCCTTCTTCTGGTCCATAGATAACTCATCCTTTGTCCCAGTGAAGTAGAGAAATGCAGGTTAGTCCCAACATATGAGCAACCTCTCCTTCACTCTTTCATTGGAACAGATAGCCAGCAAGGCCCTCACCCTTTAGATTTCTCATGTGGAGTTAAACATATCCCCAAACTGTTAGGGGCACATACTGAACTCTATGAGTGGTCCTGCTCAGGCTCTTTCACTTGAGATGAGAGGCAGGCCTCCTTGGGGAGGGAAGAAGGAACTCACAGAATACTAACTACCAGCTGTCCCCAAAACTCTGCTCTCATCTCCAGCAACCCATGACTTTTTTGTGTTCTCTCTATAAGTAGAGGTTTATGAGTTGAACAACCAGTTTTGGGGGGTCTCTCAATTGAAATTTTTGTATTTTGGTCTGATGACTTACTTTGGAATATGTTCTCTGTTATACAGGGAACTCATTTGAAACTTCCATCGTATCTTGTTATACTTTGGCAAAAATAAAAATTTAAATGATGGGCTTTCACTAGACCAGATAATTCTTAAGGTCTCTTTCAGCTCTAAAAACTGTATTTGTGTGGGTGGTGGGAGGTATATTTGAAGAGAAGAAGGAAATGCTAATGGGGATGGCACTGAGAAGAGGAGGAAAGTTGTGGTGCGATGTGGTCAGAGATGGGTGTAGCAACAGTATTTCCTGTTGACTCTCCCTGGAAGCCTTGGAGGACGAGGCTGAAAGGATGACCACATAAGAACAGTAGTTCAAAGAACTACTGGCCAGACACCATCAACTGAAGGGACCTGAAGAAGATGGTTTAGAAAGAGAAAAACCTTTCTTCTCCATTTTGAGATCCGTACGATGTTACGGAAATACCGTTCAATATATTTTACTCTAGAGAGGATTATAATAGTGACTTTTTAATAATATACCAGATTTCTCTATTCTTAATAAAACTAAATGAGCACTCTTTTGCAGTAATTCCATGAATGTATTATTGAAGGATGCAGGCTACATTCAGGTTGCCTATTCCTAATGAAATTTTGCTTGATAGAAAATGTAATAAAAGCTATATCATTTCTTAAGGAATAATCAAAGCCCAAGCATTTAGCTGGGATGAGGTGAATAGATCCTGAACACTCTTTGGTAGACTTCCAATCAGAAATAACTGACATCTGAAAAGGCTTAGACTCGGAAGAGAGCCAATTATTTCTCCTTCTTCTCCCTCAATAATATTGAGTTCTGAGCATTGTAAAGCAAAATTTTCTAAATGCTTTAGGCTTGGGATTAGAGGAAAATATACTTCTATTTCCACAGTTCAGAAATTCCAATCAAATTGCTTTCTTTAATGATCTTGAAATTCTTTGTGATGAATTATACCCTGATCTTTGGGTCATCTAATTTCCAGTGATGGGAAAAGTGAGGTAAGGAAAAACTAGAGTGATAGATCATCAAGTTAGTCACTCTCAGCAAAATTGTCAATTTGAAGGTAAAAACTGCATATCATTAATTTATTTTTTTTTAAATTTTTAATTAATTAATTAATTAATTTTTGGCTGCATTGGGTCTCTATTGCTGCGTGCGGGCCGTCTCTAGTTGCTGAGAGCGGGGGCTATTCTTTGTTGCAGTGCACGGGTTTCTCACAGCAGTAGCTTGTTTTGTTGTGGAGCACGGGCTCTAGGTGCATGGGCTTTGGTAGTTGTGGCACGTGGGCTCAGTAGTTGTGGCTCACAGGCTCTAGAGAGCAGGCTCAGTAGTTGTGGCACACAGGCTTAGTTGTTCTGCAGCGTGTAGGATCTTCCCAGACCAGGGCTCGAACCTGTGTCGCCTGCATTGGCAGGCGGATTCTTAACCACTGCACCACCAGGGAAGTCTGCATATCATTGATTCAATTTGCATCTCTTTGATTGCGAGTGAGGTTGGGTATTTTTTCAGTGCTTAACAGCCATTTATATCTCTTCATTTTTGAATTACCCATTCATTGGTAGAACCGGTCTTTTGATAAATCAGATAACAATTTCCAGTAGAGTAGACAACTATGTTCCTGTCCCTCTCTTTTTTAAATTTGTACTTTAATGATATACTGCTCTTGGATGAGTAGATTATAGGCCCCTAGCCATAAAACAAAACAAAACAAAAAGCTAACCTTCATCTTAAATGTGAATCACTTTTAGCTGTTTCTGATGTAACTGTTCTGCTCTCTATTTTCAGACAAGAAATGCTTCTAAAAGTCAACTGTTGTAAAAATATATTCTTACCTTTAAAAGACAGATACCAGTGTTTAACTTGCTTATCAATTATAAACTTATACAAGTTAACTCATTGGATTGCCTCCATGTATATTCACTTTGAAAGGCTGAGAGAGGCGTTTAGTTTCATTTGATTTAAAATTTATTCAGGTTAAGTTCCTAAAGTCATGCTCCATTATACTGAACTTTGGGGCCTTGAAGACCCTTTCATCTATGTGCTAGAGTGAATTCCAAACTACTTCCAGAGGAGAATCTAGGCTCTATCCAAGAGTATTCCCCTGGTTTACCTCCATGCCTTCAAAGAATTTTCTGCTTTCAAAAGAGGTTGTCAATCCTATTTCCAGCACAGTTGACTGTTAATATTTATGGCTCTAACTTTAACTACACTTTAGGTACCTGGTATTGAGAATAACACTGAATTCACAATACTTGTCCAAAGTGAGACAAATAATATTTATGGAAGATTGACTGAATGGTCTATTCCTCTAGTTTATGCTAAGATCTACCCCTAGGAAAGACCAAACCAGAAGAGAGCTGGATCTCAGCCTCTCATCATCTGTTCTTGCTGAATTAAGCTCAGACACGATGTCATTGGCCTACACTGAGGGTATTTATATAAAACAAACTCACTGGCCTCTCAGTTCCTTGACCGCCTCATCTCCATTGACATTTTTCATCCACACCATCACCTGAGGTACCACTTTCCAAAGTCACATCCCGGATGTCATCACAAGAAACTGTACCACTTCCAAATTCACAAATCGAACATCTCAACCTCTTTGCTGTCCACCCAGCTCCTTTACTCAAGTAGCACACCACCACACTCTTCATCTCCTTAAGAGCACTTATCCATTGACACCAACACCATTTTCAATCTATCAAGGTTTTCTTGTCTTCACTTTCTTCCTTATGCACCTTAGGTACCATGGCCTAGGTTTATAATCACTCGTATAATTTAAAAACCTAAGGGTATATCTTTCTTTAGCTATAGCTTGATGCTGGGGATCAAACAATGACAAAAGAACTGTTTCCTTTCTGGGTTTAAGAGTCTCTGCTTCCTCCAGGTTTATTCTACTCTCAGGCAAGCTCTCTCCTCATGATGGCAAGCAGGTTGTACTCATTAGCTTCAAAACTCCAAATCTAACTGAAAAAGAGATTCTCTTTATTAATAGCTTTCACTAAAGTCCTGGGATTCACTAAGATTCACTCAGAAGATGCACATTCCACCCCTCCCTCTTCTGGCTTGCTACAATTTGGATATGATGGCTGGTGCTTAAGCCATTTTGGAGGTTAAAGCCAAATGTAGAGCATGGCAGTACAGCAATATAGACAGAATCTGGGTCTTTACCTTTGTAAAGCTGCCGTAATAGTCCTGGGCAGCCCAACTATATACTTTTACACAAAAGAGAAATAAATTTCCACCATATTTAAGCCATTGTTATTTTGTTATTTTTCTTTTTTATGTCACGCACAGACTAATCTAATCCTCATCCATGCAAAGTGTATGGTGTTGAAATAGACCATGGCATTTTAGGAGCCACATATAGTATAATAATGTAAGAGCAAATACAAAGAAGTAGGAAGTGAAGGACAATCCAATGGTGATCAAAGTATGTATTTTATATCATCCAAATAAATTTTAAATTTATTCTTTAAACAGTGTGTGTGTGTGTGTGTGTGTGTGTGTGTGTGTGTGTGTTTGTACATACAGAGGGGATATGAAATAGTTTGAGCTAGGCATAAAATGATTAGATTATTGTATATGTTAGAAAGATTCTTTAAGTGATATGATGGACATTTTGGACGTGGGCAAGATCAGAGGAATAGAGCTTGTAGCAACTCTAGTGAGAGATAAGGATCAAAATCAGGGTAACAGCATTGGGGATGGCAAAGAGGAGACAGTTTGAAAAATATCTACAAGGCAGAACTGACCAAATTTGGTCAACCTGAATGATTTCTGAAGCACTAAAGGCAAATAGGCACTATTATAAGACTACAACCAGCTGATATAAGAGGTTCAAAATGAGCATTCCAAAGACATGGCATGAAAAAAAGCAGCTCTTCATGTAGATTCTTCATTCGCCTCTCATGTATTTACTACTCACAAAAGTCCTGAGATTCACACGCATGTTGTGTCTGAATGAATATGCCTAGTTTATTGGAGTGCACACATATTTAAATCACTATTACATGTCAGTTATTATTTGGATCAGTTCTTCCTCTTTTAGCAGACAAGGTGCCTTCAGTCTACTGCCTCAGGCATGCAAATGAACCATAACTTTGTCTTCCTACAACTCAACTTAGTCTTTATCTTGAGCTCCCATTCCACCTAATAGCCTAATGTAGTTATTTAGGATTTTTTTCCCCAGCCATTGCAGATTTAAACTCTTGTCAATTCAGGATTTTTTTCTCCCTCCCCATTTTAGTTAAGGTCATTTAAACTCCTGGAGGTTTATATGAGCTCTTTGTATTGTAGGTGGGGATTGGAACTGGTCATTGGTCTAACTGAGAGACAACAAAGGTCTTCACTAATGCAATGACTGTAGTCTGATCTCTTAAGTATAAAGTAATACATAGAGGAAATTCTACCACTCGGATGCCCTTCACTGCAAATATAACAAAATTAAAATAATGCCTACAAAAGTTAGAAAATTACTATTACATTTTAAAAGTGTAAATTGACTTTTGATTCACTTTATTTATTTATTATTTATTTATTTATTTATTTATTTATTTTTGGCTGCGTTGGGTCTTCGTTGCTGCGCGCGGGCTTTCTCTAGCTGCGGCCAGCGGGGGCTACTCTTTGTTGCGGTGCGTGGACTTCTCATTGCAGTGGCTTCTCTTGTTGCAGAGTACGGGCTCTAGGCATGAGGGCTTCAGTAGTTGTGGCTTGTGGTCTCTAGGGCACAGGCTAAGTAGTTGTGGTGCATGGGCTTAGTTGTCCCACAGCATGTGGGATCTTCCCAGCCCAGCTTTCGAACCTGTGTCCCCTGCATTGGCAGGCGGATTCTTAACCACTGCACCACCAGGGAAGTCCCCTGATTCAATTTAGATGGACTGTCTTATTCAGAAAAGAATTGTAAATACACAATAATTTTTTTGAAGTGTTGAGAATGGCAGGAACATACTTTCCAAGGCGACTTCTAATTTTATGCAATTATTCCTATCCACTCTATTCATACTCTGGAAAAGCTCTATTTGACTCAAGCAGTCTCTTTAGGTAGTTAAAGGAGAGTTAAATGAGACTAGTTAGCCAGTTCAAATCAGAACTTTAGTTCCAGTTTAATCAGTCCCTGATTGTGAGGATCAGGATATTGAGAATACTGAAGATCTTAATCACTTCATATGTACTCCTCAGTAGTCTATCTCATGACTGCCTGGTGGAATCACTAGGAAAATATCCAGTTTTGACATCAAATTTAATCATTTATCAAATTAATCCTTGGTAGGAAAAGATTATGAAACACTCAATTCATAAATACAAAATTGTAACTGGTAACACTCTGTCTCTACTCTCCATACCTAGAATTTTTTAATTTAATTCCCATCCAAAGCCTTCTATCTTCATGTCTGAAATCAAATATCATTATCTATTTAAAGGTCCTTTTCAGTTATCCTGATTTTGTCATTTTGAAACCTTAAATTTATTAACAGGTATTTATCAACTGTCTACTATATTCCCGGTACTATGCCAGGCACTGGGATACTGCTGTGAATAAACCCGCCCCCCCCCCCCAAAATCCCCATACTCATGGAGCTTGCATTCTTTTGTGAGAGGCAGACAAGATAAATAATTCCATATTATGTTACATAATCATTAACCATAACCATTAACAATTAACCATGTGGTGATAAGTACTATGGAGAAAAATAAAGCAGACAGGTAGTTTTACATACTGGAGGGAAGGAAAGCTTCATGGAAATATTTTAGTGAAAATTGAATGAGGTAAAGGAGCAAGCCATGCAAGGCAAAGGCGAAGAGCTGTTCCAGAGGGAATAGCAAGTGCAAAGGCTCTGAGATAGCAGCCTGCCTTGCGTGTTTGAGAAATACCAAGGAAGCCAGTATGTTTGTTGTGGAGATATTAAAAGGATGGTAGAAGACGAGGGCTAAGAGGTAAGGAAAGACCAAGGACTTCGACTTTTGCTGTGAGTTAAGAAGCCATTTAGAGGTTCTTGAGCAAAGAAGTTACATGATCTGACTTAAATTTTTACAAGGTCATTCTAGCTGCTAGGTTGAAAATAGCCATGGGAAGGCCTAGTTAGACACTATTATAATAATCCAGACAAGAGATAATGGTAGTTTGGATCATGGTGGCAGAAGTGGAGGTGGAGAGAGATGGTTAGAATCTGAATATATTTTGAATATACAGCCTATCGAATTTGCTAGTGGAATACCTATGGGGGAAATAAGAAAGAGTGGAATCAGACTGAGATTTTTGAACTGAGCAACTAAAAGAATGATGCTTCCATTTACTTAGGTGGTGAAGACTGAGGGAGAAACAAAATTTTTGTTGTTGTTTTCTCACTTGTAAATCATAGCACCCATATATAGGTTTAACGTAGCAAACACAAAGACTGCATGGAGAATTTCTGAGCATTTTAAGAGAATCTTGAAGCCAGAAGATGCATTAAAGATCATCTAGCTTTTGAAATTTTTTACTTTGATCCAAAAGAAATAAATTTTACATCTTGACCCAGTACACACAAGTATGAACACACACACACACACACACACACACACACACACACACACATATCACTGAAAGAAAAGTTTCATGAAACAAACATCCTTAATATGTATGATGTACTCTGGTGTTTTGTTTTGTTTTGAGTTCTGGTAGTTTCCCACCAAGTTGATTTTACAACCCCTAGTTTGAAAAACACTGATGCAGCTCAACACTTCTAGTGTCCAGATGAGGAAACAGAGACCCAGAGAAAGTAAGTGATTTATAAAAAGTCCCCCAAACTTAGTGGCAACACTGGGACCAGAACACAGGTCTCTTGACTCCTGGTTAATAAACAACAGGGTGCCTCCTTTCCAGCACTTCCCATATTTTCTCTTTAAAAAAAAAAAAAAAATATATATATATATATATAAATATATATATATATAAAAGTAGAATGTCCTGAGTAGCAGCTTAAGTAGCTTTCTTAAATTAAATGTGCCCTACCTACCTGCCTTATTTCCTAAGCTTAAACTTCTACAAATACAAACATGACAAAGTATTTTTATTAAAGTATTAAATTCTTTGTACTCAGCTTACATAATTCAAATATACTTGAAATTAAAGTTATTCAGGGATTATTCAAAGGCAAATTTTAGTAATGATAAAATTAATCAATTCTAGTTCATCGTGAAGCTCATCAGATTGTGTGCACACTACATATGTATAGAAGTTCAGGTTCATGAGAATTACGGTTAACAATTAATTTTCACTCAATGAGCATTTATAGAGTACTACTATGTGCTAGTTGTGTGGGTGCTGGGGAAATAACAATGAATTAATAAGTCCCTCTGGCCTTAAGGAACTTACAATCTAGCAAGAAATAGTCAAACCAATAGCCATAATTCAATGAGATATTTTATAGAAGATATGAGATATCATACAAGTACAGAGTACACTTTGCGTACCTGCTTTAGGAACACAGATGAGAAAGAAACTGATTCTCTTGAAGGTATAAAAGGTTTAGAAAGACTACAAAGGTGCCTTGTTCTGGGCCTTGGAAGATAAATAGAAATTTGCTGACCATATTTTCATATAGTGAAAAAAGATATAAGGAGAGGAGAGAATAACATGAAAAAAACAACAACTAGTGTAACATGAATAGTATGTCATGTAGAGGAATTACTGACTAGATTATGGTTGGCCATACATGACATGATTAGGTATTTAGACTTTATCCTAGGATGAATGAGTCATCGGATGTGTTTAATAAAGTAATTTTGGAAGCAATGTAGACACAAAATAGGAGGTTGCTGTGGGCTGAATTGTATCCCCCCCAAAAAGATAAGTTTTGAAGTCCTAACTTCCAGTACTTTAGAAGTGCCTTATTTGAAAGCAGTCTTTGCAGATGATCAAATTAAGATGAGGCCATTCAGGTGAACTCTAATTCAATATGACTAGTGTCCTTATAAAAAAGGAGAAATTTGGACACAGACACAGACATGTACAGAGGGAAGACTATGTGAAGAGACACAGGGAAAATGCCATGTGAAGGTGGACAACTGGAGTGATACATCTATAGTCCAAGTAACTCCAAGGATTGCCAGTAAACCACCAGAAGCTAAGAAAGAAGCATGGAACACAGTCTTGCTCACAGCCCTCAGAAGGAACCAACCCTACTGATACCTTGATTTTGGACTTCTAGCCTCCAGAACTATGAGCCAATAAATTTCTGTTATTTTAAGCCACTCCTTTTGTGGTACATTTTTACAGCAGGCCTAGGAAACTAATACAGAGGCTATTGAGTAGTATAGTCTAAAGTGGTAAGAGAATGAACAAAGACAGTGATAGTGGGAAGTTCAGAAATGTCATAAATCTACAAGATATTGTTGAAGTAAAAGCAACAAGATTTAATGATTGGCAGAATACACCAAAGGGGAAGGAAGAGTCCAAGCTGGATGAAGCTTTTATTGAGTCTTTATTTTTTTTTAATTTATTTATTTAATTTATTTATTTTTGGCTGCGTTGGGTCTTCGTTGCTGCGCACGGGCTTTCTCTATTTGCAGCGAGCGAGGGCTACTCTTTGTTGTGGTGTGCGGGCTTCTCACTGTGGTGGCTTCTCTGGTTGCAGAGCATGGGCTCTAGGTGCACAGGCTTCAGTAGTTGCGGCTCACAGGCTCTAGAGCGCAGGCTCAGTAGTTGTGGCACACGGGCTTAGTTGCTCCGCGGCATGTGGAATCTTCCCAGACCAGGGCTCGAACCCATATCGCCTGCATTGGCAGGCAGATTCTCAACCACTGCGCCACCAGGGAAGCCCTTTTATTGGGTCTTAATCAACTGACTGTAGTGTCTAAACTTCCTTAGTGTCCTCATTAGATCTCTCCTGAGGTCAGGGACCTTATAAAAAGTCCCATGCCTTTTCCCTTGGCTAATGGTATCTAACTAACCAAGCCTTACTTCTGACCTCTCATTCACATTTTTCTTTGGGATGGATTCCCCAGTTTTCATTCTGTTACCTTATAGCTATATCTGCTCCTCTACTCATTTCTTTTAAGAGCCTTCAGTTGACCTTCCTAAGTTCTTTTCCATTTTAGTTTTGCTCTGGATACTATCTATTAGATTATCATTAGTTCTCTATTCTGCCACCTTTAGACCAATTCCACCTCTCCCCTTTATACAACACAAACCCCCAGCCTCCAGATTCAGCACCACAAGTTTTCACATGTCTAAGGAGCTGTGATAGATACTAATGCCATTAACCAAACTGTAAAACACAGGGAAAGAAAATGGCAAGAAAGCCACTGAGTTCACCTCTACTCAGTACTCTGTAATGCCCTATATGGGATAAGAATCCAAAAAAGAGTGGATATGTGTATATGTATAACTGACTCACTTTGCTATACACCTGAAACTAACACAGCATTGTAAATCAACTGTACTCCAATAAAAAAAATTTTTTTAATTAAAAAAAAAGCCACTGAGGGACATCCCTGGCAGTCCAGTGGTTAAGACTTCACCTTCCAGTGCAGGGGGTGCAGGTTCAATCCCTGGCCAGGGAGCTAAGATGCCTCACCGCCAAAAAACCAAAACATAAAACAGAAGCAATATTGTAACAAATTCAATAAAGACTTTAAAAATGGTCCACATCAAAAAAAAAAAGCCACTGGGTTCATTATTGGACATTATAAATATATTTTTGACACAAAGGGAAGCCATTGACCCATCTTTTCTCCAGGACTGCTAATATCCCACATGCTCCATCCAAAACGATTGACCTGCTGCATGCTCCTGTTCCCCTGGCCATATCTCTTTGGTATGAACACCTTTTCTGAACTGGGTCAACTAAATTGTTGTCTACAGAAAAATGGAAATTGGTTTCCATATGTGTCTAGATATCTAACTTGGAAACTGAAGCAACTATAGTCTTCCATATGGACTAAGCAGCAGGGAAAGCTGGTTTGCAGAGAGAAAATGACTAAGCAGATGTCAGAAAGAAATAAATATGAGAGAGACAGAGACACATGCTGCCTGGGTTCCTTAGAGCTTTCCTTTCCCGGTTCCAACCCCTTTCTGATACCAGCTGCATTCCAGCCTGTGGATTCTGTGAAAATACCTCTGTATCCTTATGATAAGTGCACTCATCTTTTTACATCACCCTAACTACAGCTTTTTTCAAAGAATCCTAACCAACACAGTTGTGTCGAGTCTGAAATATGTATCTAACATCTAAGAGGAGAGGTAGTTGGAAATATGAGTTTGAATACAGAGCAAACTCAAATTTACCCAAATTTACCCAAATCATATGGACGGAGGACATATGATTTGGGTAAGGGAGTAACTGGAGTAGACAAGGTCATGAGAAACAGCTCAAAGTGAAGGAAAAGAAGGGGAGAGTTACAGATCTCTTAAGAACTTTAATATATAAGATATGGGTCACAGGAAGAGGAGTCAGTGAAGAAAGTTAAAAAGAACAGGAAAACAGGAGAGACTGCTTTTGTAGAAACCAAGAAATAAAAGTATTTAGGTTATACTTATAGAAAATTCCATCACCAGTGACTTAAGCAGGTACTGATTTACTTGCCTCAAACAACAAGACATCCAGAGCTGGTACCACACATCAAGTTCATCAGGGACTCGGGTTGTTCCTCTCTCTCCTGTCACCATCTTTAGCATCTAGTTTCACCTCTATGGTCACAAGATGGTTGTTACACCATCCAGGTAGGAAGGAAAAAGAATGGAGACAAGGTGATGGGCAGTAAGTGTGCCAGTCCCTTATCAGAAAAACAGAAGCTTTACTAGAAGCACTACTTCTAGTAATGTTTCTGACCAACTCTAGTAGAGTTGGTGAGAGGTCTGTCATTTGGCCATTCCTAACTGGAGGAGGACTGGAAGAAAGAGGACTGTGGTTTTAAGAGTTGGGTCAGCCAATCAGCTTTCAGCCAAAGAGTTTAATCAACAAAAGCTACTGAGAGGTCAAGAAGAATAACTAAAGATAGATGATGGGGTAGGGGAGGAGCAGATTTGGTAGTTAGAAAGTCCCTGGCAACATTATCAAAAGCAATGTCAGGGGTGTATTAGGCATGGAGAGGGCTGAAGACTAACTGGTGGGTTAGAAATGAGAATAGAGGGTTCTTTTTTAATGTTTGAAAAGGAAAATAATGGAAAAAGCAAAAATCTAAAGGAGAGGCATAATGGAGAGATGTTTTGCTTGGTTTCAGGATTGTGGATACTCGAGTATGTCCACTGGCTGAGCAGTATAAACTATTAGCAAGGGGGAGATTTGAGGTATGAATGGTATGAAATAAAGATCACTGTTAGAAAAAAGTTTTAAAAAGATGGGTGTCAGGGGATTAAACACATCCTTCAAAACAATACCTCTTCCTCCAAAACAAGAAAGGAAGTAAGGATGAATAACAATAGTATAAGTTTGGATGTGGGCATGAAAAAAAGTGGAATTGTTCAAATTCTACTTTGGCAAAAACACACTTTAAAACTGTTTAACTTTTAAAAGACAAATCTTGAATTCACTATTAACCAGTCAGAAGAGAGGCATGAGAAAGCAGTCGATCTCGCCAGAATTCAGCTGTGCTTTATTCAGATCCCTGACCAGGCATAAGCTAAGGAGAGACCACTTCAGGATTTTTCCGGCATGTATAACGGAGACGGAAGCTCCCATTCTTCCGAGAAGAAAGGGAGCTTTTATGAACATCTCAACATTTCATTTCCTTTCCTCTCCTTCCCCGCGCTGAAGGGCCCTAGAGACAATGGAGGCGATTGGCATTTTTCTCACTCTTCCGTAGTACTGAAAGCAGTGAGGAAGAAATGGTGGTGGCAGGAGCAATGGCCAAAGCCCTTGCTAGAAGCACCCAGAACTTTCTCTGCAAATTTATTTCGATTCTGCTCTCAACTCCTTCACATTAGAACGCCTCGGAGGTGGCAATCAACAAGGCTAGAGAGCAGAAAGCCGCCAACAGAAATCTGGTTAAATAACGGTGGTCACAGAACTGGTCAAATCGGTAAAAGAGGAAACCACAACAGTGACCCAGGTTACGGCCCCCGCGTTTTCCAAAATTAGAGCCGTAATCGGACAAGTCCGCCCTGACGCCCGTAAGAAAATGATTCTCACTTTTCATTGGCTGACCCTCCAAGAGTTGAGACCTTGCTTCACTTTCATTGGTTGCTGCTGCTGTCACGTCCTTTCACCACACCCACTTTCCCGTCGGCGCCCAGTGAGCTTTGGGGGAAAGTGATTTACAGAGGTCGGGGGCGGGAGTCCGCTAGCAACTAGACTATTTCACCCCACCCCTCACCACGGCCCCTGCTCCGCCCCCTGGCCCGAGGCCCCGCCCCTGGCCCTGCCGGGCCCCGCCCCTCCATCCAGGGAGGGCGGGGACCAGGCGGCGGCCGAAGCCGCAGGAATATGCTGGAAGCCGGCAGGCGGGCGCCCGGGAGGTGCTGAAGGGACAGTTCCCGCCGCCTTACTTGCCCCGCAGCGGGCGGGTGGGGCGGCCCTAGAGCCAGCTGGGCACGTGAGCGATGGAGACCATCTGGATCTACCAGTTCCGCCTCATCGTGATCGGGGACTCCACAGTGGGCAAGTCGTGCCTCCTGCACCGCTTCACTCAGGGCCGCTTTCCTGGGCTGCGCTCCCCAGCCTGCGACCCCACCGTCGGCGTGGACTTCTTCTCCCGCCTGCTGGAGATCGAGCCGGGCAAGAGGATCAAGCTGCAGCTCTGGGACACGGCGGGACAGGAGCGGTTCAGGTAGGGCCGCCGGCGCCGGGACCCCAGGGACCGCGCCGCCCCCTCCATCCGCCTGGGGCACCTTCCCCAAGCGTCGGCCGCACAGGCCAGTGTCGGGAGAAGCTCTGGCCCTTCCCTCTCGAAAGTGCAAACACTCCATTCTCGCTTCCCCTTTGCCCCTCCTCTTCCAGGGACGACTTCCTCCTCCGCAGTTTCTCACTTCTTTCTTTGGCTCCCATTTCCTGCGCCCCCTTTCCGTCTTTCCTTTCCCGCCTGAACCCAGGTCACCCTCACCAGCCCCCTCTTCCCGAGCTCTCTACCCCTGCTAGTATTTTTATCCCCAACTCTTCGGCTCCCCTGCTGCTTTCTCCCCAAACTCAGTGTCCCTCGCTGTACACACCCTGACCTGGCCACCCTCCTCCAAGCTCCCGTTTTCCTCCCCTGACGGAGCGGCTTCCCATCTACGCGGCCCAGGAGAACTGCATAGAAGCGTTCCCAGATTCGTGATTGATCCATTTAGCTTCACAGCAAGCAGTGTTCCAACCCAGATTACTGCATGAGCTCATTGGGCATCGTTCAGAGGGAGATGATGAATGCGGTAACGGTCTGAACACCTCACAGCACCGAATGTGGTCATCAGAAATACTGGGCCAGGACCCGTGGGAATGTGTCTTGTACAGCAACTAGATGTAACATCAGGGACACAGGCAAAGCAGAGGAGTTTTTTGTTGTTTTTAAGGGTTGAGTTGTCTTTAGAAGTTTGTCATCATTGGTGCTTTGGTGAAGAAAAGAGAGATGTACATACTGAGATTTGTTAGGAACTTTTCCTTTATTTTATTTATAATAGGTACTTAACGTTCCAGAGTGATAATAGATCAGAAAATACTTTTCTGCATAGAGAAGGAGGGATCCAAAACTAAACGTAAATTGTATGCATTTCCTAGATATTTAAGATTTAACCAGATATGAAGCACATTTTAAATTTCTAGGATTCAAGGAATTTTTTTAGAGGAAAGTAGGGACCTGATATATTGTAGTGTTTGGGGCTTTTTTAAGGTTGCATTATCAACTGGAACTCATTAAAGCAAGCATTTTGTAGTCTTCAGCAAGTACTTTCTTTGTTAAATAGAGTACTTATTGACCGAATTTCCCAAACATGGCTTCCCCTCACCCCAGCCAGCATCCATTCTGAATGAGATCAGTCTACTTCTGTGAGAATGTTCCAACATTTAAAGTTTTGGCTTCCATTCCCAGCTATGACACTGATTCATAGAGATAAGCGAACTGCTTAGCTTGCTTATACCATAGTTTTCCAATGTGTAAAGTGGAAAGATAGTAAGGCCAGCCCTTTAGAGAAGTGTTAAAGGTTATTGATTTGAATTGTACAATACCTAGAATTCCATGAAGAAAATTTTTTTTCAAGAAGCCTCCTTTAAAATAATTTTTCAAACTCTGATTCCTCATCTGTAAAATGGAGTCATTATGATCTCTAAGATTCATTGCAGTTTTACCATTATAAGGTAGACTGCAAATTCATTCACTTGTTATCTCAATCAGAGATGAACTTTAAGATATTCCATGGTCAGAAAAAAGCATTTACTAAGAGCTCTTGCTCTACCCTCTAAAGTGAAAATAATAAAAACGTGTTCTTTATACCTTAAACTTCTAGCAACTACTGATAATTGCGGCTACAAGAAACATAGGTAGTAAAATCTTCTTGTGTCTAAAATTCTTTCCTTAAAAACTTACTGACAAGAAAGTAAGAGATGATTAATTTGTTAGATTTTAAAGACCTTTTCTGTTAAATACATCATTTTCTTTTATTGCCTTTAAGAAGAATGTAAATTGATTTTATATACACTATTAAAACCAGACAGTAACTCTCACAATAATGCAAGGACATTTAGGGAATGTTTACTGACAATGAGTCATACTTTATTTTGCTTGGCTCTTTACCAAAGATGTATTCCTAAATACATACATATTTCAGTAGCTGCCTCCAAATACTTGCTTTTCTCTCATTTAGCAGAATGTTTCTCCATAAAATTGCATTGAAAACAATTAATGTTAAATCATTCTGTACCTTCCTCTAAGAAAATACAGATACTTATTTTGAGTAAGCACATTTGTTTCATAGAAAGGTACTATATAGTTCATGAATATATAGTTCTGTCATTAGTTATAATTATACCATTAGGAATTTGTGGAAAACATTCTATTTGGAGGTTTATTGGTGATTAGATATAAACTAACAAAAAGAAACCTACTTTAGACAGTTCAGGGTATAGCTTAAAAGCATAAACAAATATGTTACAGAACAACAAAATAGTGAGCTGATGATTATGACCATAAGTAGCCTTAGTTATCTTTTTTTTACCCAGCTTTATTGAGGTATAATTGACAAATAAAGCCTTAGCTTTCGAAGTTCAGATAATACATGCTAGTAGTCAATAACTACTTACAAAAAATAAAAAGGAACAAAATCAAAGTGAAGAAGGTTTAGAAAAATGTTGAATATGTGAGCATCTGTAAATTGTAACTTAACACTCAATTGTTAAGTTTTTATTATTAACACTATGTTTTAGTCAGGATAAATGTTAAATTGCTGTATTAAGGATACTAAAAATTACAGTGCCTTCATTAACAATAGTTTTTTTCTCTCTTGTGTAACAGTCTCAAGGTAAGTAGTCCAAGTTGTTGGAGTGGCCTGCTCCAGGCCATCATTCAAGTACCTTCTCTCTTAGTTTTCTGCCATCCCTAGGACATTATCTTCTTCTGTGTGAACAAAGCTGGGTTGCAGGCACACTCTGTGCCAGTTCCAGGGGAGGGGAAAGTAAAGATCTAAATCAAGTAATGTTTCTTCTAAGCAAGTGAGGCCAATGTGGTGCAGATCACTTCAGCTCTCAATTCAGTGAAGAGAAATTAGTTACAAGGCCACACTTACATGGGGCTACCATGTGCCTAGGAAAAAGGGAATTTGGATTTGGCACTGTGGGCATTGGGGGGAAACTAGCAGTCACCACTTTTATTTTTTAATCATCATAGTGGAAGAAGTTTAGCAGGAAAGGAAACAAGAATATTGCTTAACAGCGTTAATAAGGATAAATAAGTGTAAATAAGGCTAGAAGTATAGAGAGCACCAAATGTAAGAATATAAATTTTGAATTTTTCCCATGAAAAGCACTTAAAGCAATATGAAGATAAAATGAGATAAAGAAAAAGCAACATTAGCTGTAGGGATAGAAAACCTGAAGCTTCAAGCCAGATTTGGCCTTTTTTTCGTGTTGTCTGGCCTTGGGGGTATTACAGTTACAGCCACTGGTTGTAAAGTTCAGAGAATAATGTCCTCCTAGTGTAGTGCTTCTCAAAGCGTGTTCTGCAGAACACTCATACCTTCTGATTCTTTTTAAAGGATGGATTCTGTAATCAAATAAGCTTGGAAATCCCTATATTCCATTTCTCTCTTAGAAATTCATATCAAAGGCTCCAAGAAGTATTGAGCAAAGAAACCTGTTTAACTTTGATTAAACTAGCATTTCCACCATTTATTTGAGGGGCTATTCTTAAAACATGAAAATCTATGATAACTAGTGTTCTTTGTAGTATAATTTGGGGAAAGCTCCCTTGATGAGTTGCTTTAGTCACATTCTTTGAGCAGAACCAACTAAACTTTTGAAGTTTGGAGCAATGGAAAATGTGCAGACATTAGTTAACCAGCTAATGGGCTGGTTACAGCTAAAGGGCTGTAAGCAGTAATTGCTATAAAAGGGACAGCCTCCCCTGCCCCCCTAAAAATCTGAAGGTGACCTGTAACTAATACCACTTAACGTCCTGGGCCTCTCCCTAACTCTCTGCCTGCCTTTTCATCTCTTTTCCTCTAGCTCCTCTTCTACTGTGTATCTTTCTCTTCCTTATGTGTCTTACCCTTCCTTAAACTTCTTCTTTTTATTTTTCCTTTACCCCTGTCATCTATCAGTCCCTACTCAGTTTCCTCCCACCTTCTGTCTTTTCCTCTCCTTCCTTTTTATTTTAATGTGTCTTTTATGCGCTCATTTCTTTTTTTCTTTTTTTTTTAAGATGATTTCCTTAGAGAGTTTTGACTTTTTTTTAAAGTTAATTAATTAATTTATTATTATTATTTTTTAAATATTTATTTTTGGCTGTGTTGGGTCTTCATTTCTGTGCGAGGGCTTTCTCCAGTTGCGGCAAGTGGGGGCCACTCTTCATCGCGGTGTGCGGGCCTCTCACTATCGCAGCCTCTCCTGTTGCCGAGCACAGGCTCCAGACGCACAGGCTCAGTAGTTGTGGCTCACGGGCCCAGTTGCTCCACGGCATGTGGGATCCTCCCAGACCAGGGTTCGAACCCGTGTCCCCTGCATTGGCAGGCAGATTCTCAACCACTGCGCCACCAGGGAAGCCCTCTCATTTCTTTTTAACTTATTCTCCTTATTTACCCTCTGCCTCCCTTTTGTCTCTGTTTTCTTCTCTTCCCCTTCAAAACATTCATATGAAGTAAATGTTTAAAAGTGGTTTAATTTATGTTCTCCGTTCATAATTTTAGAAGTAAGCAACATGAACATTTTATATTTCTCCTTAAGGTATCTTTTAAGATTCCTACACTGAATAGGTTTTGTTTTTTGTTTTTTTTGAAGGACCCTTATTTGATCCCCACTCTCCTTACTGTGGCTCATGATCTTCAATAGAAAATGATTTTCTGATAGTGGATTGGTGGGTTCATAATTGCATAGGTAACAGAGCAGAGATTGTCCACAATTAAGTCCCAAAATCATTGCAGTCTACTGTAGTTCCAAGTTATTAGAAACAATAGAAAGCTAGACTATATTTGTATTGAGTAATCTGATAATATACTGTCTTGGTTAAAATTATTTGTGTTGTAAGTAACAGAAATATAACCAAATTAGTTTGGATATAAGGGATAAATTATAAATGATGCAGATCTCATGAGAGACAAAAATCTCACTGAACATACAAGTGTCTGAAAATATGGAAGCTCTAATAACAAGAGTCAGTGGATTTTCTCTCTAGTCTATTTCCATTATCCAATGCTGTCAGCTCCCAACTGTCTCAGTCTCTGAGCCTCTTATTCAAATTCTTGAAAGAAAAAATCTCATTGGCTATTTGATTGGCCAGTGAATCAGCTCCCCCAGGGTCCAGTTATTAAGATAATATATACATAAAATACAAAGGGATTATAATACAAATATCCCAGGTATGCATTATGGGTCATCCAATGCAAATGAATCCGTAAGGGTCTACTTTTTGGGAAAGAGAAATTCACAGAAGGAAGTGAGCAGTCACCCCAAAAAGTATCTACTTTATGGAGTTTCAGAGTAAAACTATATGTAAGAAGGAGCCAGCATCATTTCTAACAAGTGTAGCAGAATGTGGAAAGATGACCTGTGTAGCCAAATGTATTTTTATATGATAAAAGTTATTTTCACTGTCCACTCAGAGCATTCAGACCATTTTGAGTGACTGTATAGTCAGTACAGTTAAGAAGCTAGCCAGGGGCTTCCCTGGTGGCGCAGTGGTTGGGAGTCTGCCTGCTAGTGCAGGGGACGCGGGTTCGAGCCCTGGTCTGGGAAGATCCCACATGCCACGGAGCGGCTGGGCCCGTGAGCCACAACTACTGAGCCTGCGCGTCTGGAGCCTGTGCCCCGCAACGGGAGGGGCCGCGATAGTGAGAGGCCCGCGCACCGCAATGAAGAGCGGTCCCTGCACCGCGAGGAAGAGTGGCCCCCACTTGCCGTAACTAGAGAAAGCCCTCGCACGAACCGAAGACCCAACACAGCCAAAAATAAAGAAATAAATAAATAAAGTAGCTATAAAAAAAAAAAAAATTTAAAAAAAAGAAGCTAGCCAGTAATTTCAAAAACCTGTGATTATTTTTCTTAATTTCTTTTTTCTTCAATGAATCAATTGATTTTGCATGTGTAGCCACAGCCACAATGACATATTGCTATATGAAGGTGATTATACATTCTGACTATTTAGTAACTAAATATTGTAAATATAGTAGACTAAATATTGTACTCCAATGTTTGAAGGCCCTAGGCCAGCAGCAGGCAAAATTACAAAGTAGGTAAAACTCATTCTTGGGGACTTTGGGGCTTTCCTACTTTTCTTTCCTTCTGTTTTTGGATAGTAGGACCTTGACCTATCCTTCACTTCTATTTTCCCTCACATCTCAGTTGAAAAGCCGTCCCGTACTATTCCATCTTACTTCAGAGAGAGAAGTAGCTAGATGACCAAGAGTCACAAAATTATTAAAACTTAATAAGGGTTCTGACAGGAGTATTTCTATTCTAAAAGAGGATGACCACCTAGGAGGTAACACCTCATCTTGAAGTAACATTTCCCTGTTGGCAGAGTTATGGATCTATGGCTGATGGGTGTTGGAGTTTCCTCTCATCATGCTGCATTGATGACCACCTATTCTGACACACTGGCTCCACATTTAGCTTTCCAAGAAAGGGCTAGAAAAAAAAGTAGAGATAATGTTGCTAGTACATGAATCACTCAGTAAAGTTTTCACATGAAGAAAAGTGCTTTGCTCAGTCTGAGAGAAAGAGAGAAGAAATTTCTAGCCATTGTCAGTCAGTTTGGTTAGCATAAAGATTTCTTAACAACTTAGCCTCCATAGCCATGTTAAAGTTTAAAGAGCAACTTCTTGCAATGATCTGAGAATATTTATCTTGGTGTTTTAAGAGCCAGTTATTCTTATCCTAGCTGAGTTAGAAGGGAATCTGCATTCTTTCAGTCTGCTCTATCAAGCAGTGAAAAAGAAAGGTGAGCCATTCAACTGAGGTATACAGACACACACACACACACACACCCCAGAGAACATCAGATTTTACTTTTTTAAGATATTTTCATTCTTTCTAAAGTGAAATACCTACAAAGCCTTTACTTTATGATACTAATAAATCTGCCTCCAAATGTCAGTAACTTTTAATCAATTCTGACAATATATAATTCAGGGAAGTTCATTTAAAAATTATTACCCCACACAATCTACCTAGCTTATCAAGAAACAAATATTATTAAAACCCATTGTTTTCTGAAAAGAATCACTTTGTGTAATGAAGTACTGTTCTGACCTGTAGAACAGAGGTCCAATATGTTTTAAATTTAAAAGTATATTTTTAGTTTAAGCTGTGAAAGAGTTTCAAAATACAGATAGTAGTTCTGTATACAAGCATGACTGAGTAAATGTCGATGGCTAGCTGGCATATTATTTTATTTTGGTTTAAAATCTTAGTGTTCTTTTAAACATTCTTAAAACGTACTGAAGTTTTTTTCTATTTCTTTCCTATGGTGATAATTCATTTTTCATTTAGGGACAATATGCTAAATAAAATTATTTTATTACTGGCAGTAAGTCCTTAAGACCATCCACTGATATCAATAGCTAGGATATAAAGAAACCATCAAAAATATCTCAATGCCAAAAAAATGTTGAGGTAAGGGGACAGAGACTTCTCTCTTAGGTTTATTTCTACTTCACTGGTATAGTGAGTGCATCAGAGTCACCTGAGAAAGGTCTTTATCAAGCCATGCCCCAAAATTCATCAGTGACTTTTCTTGGCAAAATGTTATCCTTCTCTATGCCTATTCTTTCCTCTGCTTTTTGTATAATTGGTCAAAATCTCTGCTTAAATTATCTTCCTGTACTAGGAATGTTAAAAGTGGTTTTTCTTCTGATTCTTTAGCCTTTCCAAATGTATTTCCATCTCGTAGGACTTAGTGTGATATGGCTTCAAATGGATAAGGCTGAAGGACAGCCTTAATCACAGACTCCTGCCTCAGAAATACAAAAGAATACTGTGTGGCCTAAACTGAACCCTCTTCTCTAAGAAGAGATCAAGAGAGAATACTGCAAATGGGAGTTAAATAGATACTAAGAACTTCCTGGCTATAAGAGAAAGCATTATGAAGAAAGATTATAGATTCTCAAATTCTAGGCATTGCCTATCATTTTTCTTCAGAGTAGCATTTTTCAAAGTAATAGGTGTAATTTGAGTAAAAGTTTCCTTGATCAAATAGTTTTGGAAGTGCTGGGTTGTTGCCAGATTTCTCAGAGCTTTTAATATACTAATATCCTAATATACTTTGTAAACGCCCAAGACAGATATGGTGTTTCCCAACCCAGAGTCCTTTTACATAGAGTGTTTTAGGAACCAATAGATGGAAAGATTAGAGCACTTTAGGAGCCAATACTTCAAAGAAAAATTGTAGGCAATTCCTTAAATTTTAGGAGTATATTTGAGAACCTCTCATGGTTTCTTCTCTCATATGATTCTCTGTCTCTTTTGCTAGTGCTTCTGAATGACTCCATCAGGTCTCCCTTTTAAAACACTTGGTTACTATATTTTAGGGCAAGATCTAATCAGATCAATAGACTCTAGAGAATTCCTTGGTTTTTGTCCCCTCATTCAAAATTAAAAGGTTTCTCCTCTTGCCTGACTTCTAGGCACTTGTCATAGTTTTATACAGATCATGCAATATCATTAGTACTTGTTTTAAGGGCTACAGAAAGGCTATGGGATTAGGAAATCAAAAGTTAATGAATCAAATATGAGGTGAAATTTAAGACATATATGATAGGACAGATGGACAGACTCTAAAAAGAGAATTAAAAGTGGAGGAGAAGGTATAACTAATTGTATAGGAGAGGACTATTGGAGGTAAGGAAAATTAGTGAGAGATGAATTGAAAACAGATTCCAAGAAAGCGAGGGGGGAGAAGACACATGAAAGAAGCTACAGAGGTCAACATTCTGGCCATTTTGGTACAACCATAGGACTGGGAAGAAACAGATGGATGGATCTGGTACAACAGTCCCTTTTTAAAAAAAAATATTTATTTATTTATTTACTTTGGCTGCACTGGGTCTTAGTTGTGGCACACAGGATCTTCATTGCGGCATGTGGGCTTCTTAGTTTCGGCATGCGGACTCCTAGTTGCGGCATGTGGACTTCTTAGTTGCAGTGTGCAGGCTTCTTAGTTGTGGCATGCGGACTTCTTAGTTGCGGCATGCAGACTTCTTAGTTGCAGCATGTGGATCTTAGTTGTCACATGCAGACTACTTAGTTGCATCATGCAAACTCTTAGTTGTGGCATGCATGCAGGATCTAGTTCCCCGAACAGAGATTGAACCCCAGCCCCCTGCATTGGGGGCATGGAGTCTTTTTTTTTTTTAATAAATTTATTTATTTGTTTTATATTTTGTATTTGGCTGTGCTGGGTCTTCATTGCTGCATGTGAGCTTTCTCTAGTTGCGGTGAGCGGGGGCTATTCTTTGTTGTGGTGTGCGGGCTTCTTATTGCGGTGGCTTCTCTTGTTGCAGAGCACAGGCTCTAGGCACGAGGGCTTCAATAGTTGTGGCATGCAGGCTCAGTAGTTGCGGCTCACGCGCTCTAGAGTGCAGGCTCTATAGTTGTGGCGCACAGGCTTAGTTACTCCGCGGCATGTGGAATCTTCCCGGACCAGGGATTGAACTCGTATCCCCTGCATTGGCAGGCAGATTCTTAACCACTGTGCCGCCAGGGAAGTCCCAACAGTCTCATTTATAAAATGATAGAATTAATGTCCAGAGAGTCTTTGACTTGCCCCAGGCCTTATCATTTGTTAGTGGTTTGCATAAGAGCCTAATTCTCTTAACTCCTCTGTTCAGTGCTCTTTCTGCTGCATCAGGCCTCCTGGCATGGTTGAAAAGAGTTTTATTGGCACATTGTGTAGTTTCTATCCTGAAAAATATTCTGTTTGCATACAACCCCATCCCCACTCCCATCTCTGTAGATCCAAGTTAATTACTGTGTCTGCTCAAACCATTATTTTTTGGCTATATTCAGAAACAAAAGGAGAAATAGCTTTACACAATAGAAGCGGTACTGATAACTGACAGCAAACACTTGTGGGTGCAATGACAATCAATTCTCCCCTCCATGCAGTACTCAGTGACTGCACTACTACACTTAGTAACAGGAATGAACCCAGCCCACTGCAGTGGAGGAATTTATAAGAAGTCTTTTGCCTTGTTAGACAAGGAGAGATGTTGGGTATTAGGCAAAGCTACAAGCAAATACTGCCTATGTTATCATAAAGTTTCAAAAGTACTGTGAAGTAGTTTTCCATTTTTTTCTAGAGAAACTGAAATCAATCAGGATTATGATTTATGTGTGGAAATCTATGCATTTATTTAGATTAACTGTATACCAGGCTAGATGCAAAAATAGATATAAAAATAAATAAGATATAGTCTCACATTCAAGGTCCATTCTGTCTCTATACTGGGTAGAATACAGACTATACTGCTGTAACAGAGACTGACCAAATATATAACCTTAAATAATACAGAACTTTGTTTCTCTCTCCCATATGTTAATAGTCCAGAGTGAGCAGTTCTGGACTACCCAGGTGGCTGTGCCTCAACATCAGTTTCCAGGGTTTTCCAGTCATTGCCATTTCCTAACAAGCAAGAAGGAGAAAGAGGAAGCCTAGGGCAAATGGCATCTTCAAGCAGATGAACCTCAGACGGCACACATAACTTATCATGTCCCATCGATCCAAACTTAGTGATATGCCAAAACTAACTGTAAGAAAGCTGGGGAATATAGTTTCTATATAAGTTGCTATGTACAAGCTAAAACTCATGGAGTTCTATTACTAAAGGAAGACAGGGAGAATAGACACTGGGGGACAATTAGAGATCTTTCTCACAGACTCACAGCAAAGAAAGATAATAAATAATTGGAATAAAGGCTAGTAAGTACTAAAATAAGTTCTGGTGGCAGAACAAAGGGAGGAATTGTCATCTGTGTGTAGGGTTAGGGCTAGTTTCAGAGGATGTATCCAAAAGAACGTGGTCCTTGATGCTGGGACATGAAGGATATGTCAGTAGTAAGAGAAATACAATAGGAAACAATAACAATTAAAAAAGAAGTGGCTTCCAGTAATGATAGCAGATTGAACACCTATGACTATTTTAGCTTTTTTTCCTGAAACCTCACTAAAGTGACAATAGTTTTGTTTTTTAACCATAAATCCTAGCAAGGAGAATAGGTAAGGAGACAATAGCAAAAAAATTTTGGAAGTAAGAAAGCAGATGGAGGAATGGTAAATGAATTAGCAGACTAAAGAAAATTGGCTTCTAAGCTAGGAGTGGAAAAAGCTAAAGACCAAAACAGTATATATCATTGAATCCCCTAAAGATTCAGGAAATGGTGACACCAGATACTTCTGAAGTGGGAATGCTAAAATAAGGATCATTGATTGTCAGTCTGTTTAAGAAAGACTGGATCCTCACATCCCCTCCACCATTCCACACACCAGGTGACTTCCTCTCCCCCCACATTAGCAAAAAACTAGAAATTTATTCTTTGAAAAGAGTTAAACATAGAGTCTCTTACTGGAAGCATCAGGCATAATTGAGGTTGGGGTCCCTTATTAAAAGTAAGGGCTTTAAGTGAATGTATGCATGTTGTATGCTAAGACTGTCTAGCCCTCTTCCCCATCTTAGCTCCCAGAATGCTAGTAATCAGACCTTCACCCTTCAAACAGGACATTGGTGAAATCATTTCTGATGAATCTGACCAGGCCAAGAAGAAAGACTTAAGAGACCAACATTAGAGTTTCCTCAACTTAATGATCCAGCCTGATCATCTTATGAGTGAGGCTTTTAGTCTCAATGAAAGATTACAAGAAATACTAGGAAATCTGTAACATGAAACCTAGAGACCAAAATAAACAGAAACCAAAAGCAACCAGAAAAACAAAGTTAATAAGGGAGAAGGGAATGTTTAAAAAAACAACCCCCCCCAAAAAACCCTGTCCCTAATCTTCTCAGAGGGATAGTGGGAAAGTATTTAAATCATAAAAGAAGAACAAGATACTATTTTTTCAAAAGAATATTCTGAGAACAAAAGAGCTTTTGGAAACACAATAGAAAAAAATAAAATATAAAGTTGGGGAAATCTCTCAAAAAGTAGGACAAAAAGACAAAGACTTAGAAAATAGGAAAAAAAAAATTTTTAAATTAGAGGACTAGTCCAAAAGGTTCAATAAAAAAGTAACAGGCATTCCAGAAAAATGGAACAGAAAAAACAGAGGGGAGAAATCATCAGTGAAGCAATTCAAAAAAAATTTCCTAGATGTAAGGAGGGACCTGAGTTTTCAGATTGGAAGGGTCCAGCACAATAGATGAAAGTAGACACATTCTAAGGGACATCATTGTGGAATTCTAAACACTGGGGCCACAGAGAAGTTCCTACAAACTTCTGGGGTGGGGTGGGGGAGGGACATAGATAATAGGTCACATAAAAAAGATCAGGAATCAGATTGACTTCAGACTTCCTGAAAACAACAGTTGAAGCTAGAAGGCAATGGAGAGACTTCAAAATTCTGAAAGAATTTCGTATCTGACCAAACTGTCATTCAACTGTGAAAGCAGAATAAACACATGCAAGACTTCAAAATATTACCTCATGCATCTTTTTTTTTCCCTCATGAATCTTTTTTAGGAAGCTACTTGAGGATGTGCTCTATACACACACACACAGACACAGACAAACACATACGTGCATAAAAGAATAAACCAAGAATGAAGACATGGGCTATGAGGAACAGGAGATTTACCCCTGAAGAAAAGCAAAGGAAATGCCCAAGAAAATGATGAAGGGAGATCATAGGATGCTATCTCTGCCACAGATACCAAGGACAACCAGGCCCGATTGGAGCAGGGCAGAAGATTGTAAGAGAGACCTCCTCAGGAAGATGAAATTGACAGAAAAGCTAACAGGAATGAACTTTTTAAAAAATGGCAACTGTCAGAGTTTGGGGTTAGGTTATTGAGGACTACTTGGAAAATTTAGCAAAAAGAAAAAGAAAGGAAGAAAAAGATGTGGTAGAGAGTGCTCACTCATATCTGATGCTTCTTTTCTTCTGGACACACAGAGGAATATATTTCCCTTCCCTCTTGCACTTAGAATCATTTGACTAATTCCAACCAGTGGATTTGAGCAGAACTCACACGTGGTAGTTTTAAAATACAGCCCAGATATTTTAACGTTCTTCCTATCAAGAGGTGGGTTGTTTCTTACTATAGCATAGCCTGGTCTATCTTGATTAATATGCAAGATAATTGTTAACTCTAAGGAAAAGAAATCAGTTTATTCCAGGGCTCAGCATTGAAAAGTATACATGGTCAGAATAACACAAATGCCAAGAAATGATCTTCCTAAAATTATGATATAACAGTACAGTTTTGGCAAGTTTGGGGAATGGGAAAAATAAGAATGTGTGGTAAGTGCACAGGTAACTTTGATGAAAACACAAACTTAGAAAAAGAATGAAAAAGAAGAACAGTCTATTCAAATGACTTGAAAATAAAAGCTGCATAATTTCAGACATAGAATGAAATGAGAAAAGGATAAATACCAGTATAAATTATAAATGTGGAGAGATATACAAATCACATGAAATGAAGCAATATTGAGAAAGTTGTATGGAAACAAGTCACAAAAATGGTAGGAGGATTATAACCCAAGAAAAAATGTTCTTTAATTCTGTTAAATCACATAATGCATTATGTTGTATGGAAAATAAAATAATCAGAGAAGCTGGTCATCATCTCATTTTTGTTCTGCAAAAGGGTGCCAGAAAGTGTCATAATGAGTGCTAAAATCTTTTATACACTTTCTGGTACCATACCAAATAGAAAATAAGCATCCTTCATTATCACCTTACAGACAAATAGTGAAGATAGAAACATTTCTCATTAATTTCTAAATTATTTAGATTTTCACATTAACTTGTTCTGCCTTCCAGAATCTACTACAAAATACAATTTGAATTACTACCAATTTAAATACAGTAGTTCTTTAGAAAAAGTGGATGATTTCACCTTTATGTTTATAATGTGCACTGTTATTCAGCCCACTTCTTTGTTATTTAGCCCATTTCATGAATACCTACTATAAATATCAAAAGGAGATAAGCTTTTTTTGTATTTCCCTCTGTTATTCTCCCATTTGCTTAGCATTTGCATGCTGCCTGCACACAGTCTTACAGAGTCTGAACTTATTAATTCAGTTGTTTATTTATTTACAACTCTCAGTAGGCCTCATGCATGCCCTATTCTGTTTTAGACACTAGGGATACAGTGTTCCAAAAAAAGTGACAAAAATTCTTTCTCTCATGGAGCTTATCTTCTAATGGGGGGAGATGGACTATAACCAAATAAGTTGGAAAAATTATATAGGACGTTAGAATGTGTTAATTACTATAGAGGAAAATAGAGGATAAAAGGTGAATAGAGCATGCTGTGGGTGATAAGAAGGCCTCACTATCATAAAATGATGATCTGTGGTAAAAGAAAAATAAAAGATGGTCACAGGGGAATTGATTCACATATTCAAAGACAGAATATGGCCATTAGGGCTTGTCAGTATTACATACAGCCTCCACAACCACAGACTTGATTTTTGATGGAAAGACCCTGGAATTATACATAGAAAGATAATTTTAATGTTTGTATGTATGAAAAAAGATATTCTAAGTTATAAGCCCCAAGTTTCAGAAGGCAAAGGCAGGGACTGTTAGAGTCAGTAATAATACAAGGAGCGGGGAGACTTGTGTTTTAGTCTCTTGAAAGCAGTTCTAAGGGCCTGGATTACAAGGCGAGTGAAGCAGGTAAATAAAGCATCAACACAGTGACTACTCCCAGAAGGGCAGTAGGAATGTAATGTCATGGTGAAAAAAGGCACTCACAAGGCTAATGCATTCATAGGCTGCTTGCTGCCAACAGCCTTTGTCATCAAAGTACTTCCATCTTCTAAATACCTATTTGGCAATTGGCAAAGCCACAAGAAGGGCATTTCCAGTGGACCATCTGGCTCATTTTACCCAAGTAAGTCAGCAAGTGCTCTATGTTTTGTTGCTTTTTTAAGAGACCAGTGCACATCCTATAAAGTTCATAATAATAACATCTAAGATCTCATTCACAGTTTTTGGTTGCATTGCCCATATATTAAGTAATTCTTTATAAATGTAAGCCAATTCCAGTGCTCTCAATTTCACTTGTCTATATATTATTTCAGGAAAAAAAAATAGAAAAATTAAACAGTTTAAAATGTTTACATAAACAAGACAACCATTTTTTCTATTCTAAAGCGAATATACATGTAAGAATAAACTTTGAGATGAATGGATAAAGAAAATGTGTTATATAAGTACAGTTGAAAATTATTCAGCCATAAAAAAAAGAAGGAAATCCTGTCATATGCTACAACATGGATGAATCTTGGGGATGTTATGCTAAGTGAAATTGAGACAGGAGGGAAGTGGGCACTCACTTTAAAGGTCACAACCTTTAAAAGAATGACATTCACTATACAACATAAACTGGCTAGAACCAACTAGGCCCAAGATGGCAGAAGATTTGACTTCCAGTAGACCTTGAGCCTCATTATATGCTCACTGTAACGCCTTAGCATGTTAAACAACACACCCACAGGTGCCATGACAGTTCTGAGGCTGACCATAAAAGGCCAAAAAGTGGGCAGTGGTCCAATTCCTGGAAATCCCTGCCGCTTCCCCAAAAGAGTTGGAATAATCCTCCCACTCATTAGGCTATGCAGTTACCCAACCCATAAAAACTAACCACTCCATATTTCAGGGCCTTGTGCCTTTTGAGATGGCCCACACTCTGCCTATATAGTGTGTATCTCCCAGAATAAACTTGCTTTCACTTTACTATGGCTCACTCTTGAATTCTTTCCTGCACAAAGCCAAGGACCCTTACTTGGCGGCCTGTCCCAGGGACTCACCTGAGACCTGGGACAGGACTGTCCTCTCGCTCCCCATTTTCCTGCAACAAAATAAGCCAGTCACAGAGGGACAAATACTGCATGATTTCACTTATATGAGGTAACTACAGTAGTCAGACTCAAAGAAGCAGAAAGTAGAATGGTGGTTGCTTGGGGCTGGGGGGAGGGTAGGAAATGAGTTGCTGATCAATGGGACTGGTAGTATCAGTCATGCAGAATGAAAAAGTTCTAGAGATCTGTGGTACAACATTGTGCTTATAGTTAATAATACTGTATACTTAAAAATTGTTCAGAGGGTAAATCTCATCTGTTTTTTACCACAATTTTTTTAAATGAAGGAATTTTGGCTTCATAAAGCTATGTTGAAATTTATAAAATGTTTGTGACTTTGTTTTGTATCATTATTTTCCTACAAAATATCTGTAGCCTCTATCAATCAGGTCTTTGGATGCCAGCAACAAAACCAACTTGAGGACATTAATCAAAAACGAAAGTTACCGGAAGCATGTCTGCGTCCCAGAGACTTGACAGGATAGCTGGAGGGACCAGGCTTGAAATGAACCAAAAGATCCCAGAAGTTCTGGGCAGCAAGGACCGCAGGAGGCCAGTGTGGTCCCCACTGATACTGTTGCCCCTTTTTTGCCTGTTCACCCACTGCCATAAGAAGCCCCAAATGGACAATTGGCAGTCTCAGCTACTAATTCAATAGAAGCATCACGAGGTTCTCTAGTGAAAGCATTTCTCCCTTGGATACTAAAACCTTTATATCAGCAGAGTTCAGAGTCACAGGAATTAGAAGCAACAAAAAATTTTAGTGACTCATTAAGTGTAATTGCAAGAGGTACCATCACCCCACTTTTATCCTTTGTTTCCCATACCACAGCATCTATTCATGGGGAAAAAAACACCACCTACTGTATTACTCACTAGCTTAGAACGTATACATCCTGAAGAATCATGCTAAAATCTTAGAGGGTGTCAACTCCTGGACATGAGCATAACTAAATCTTTTTTTTTAATTGAAGTATAATTGATTTACAATGTTGTGTTAGTTTCAGGAGTACAGCAAGGTGATTCAGTTTTATATATATGTATATATATATGTATATGTATATATTCTTTTTCAGATTCTTTTCCATTAGAGGTTATTGTAATACATATTGAATATAGCTCCCTGTGCTATACAGTAGGTCCTTGTTGTTTATATATTATATATATATGGGTGTATCTGTTAACATAACAATCTTAATAACCCATTCCACAGTTTTATAGGTGTATGCCTCTAGGTGATAGTGACATAAGATCAACAAATCCTATGGCATCAGCCCATTTCTTCCTCTGTTAACTGAAACCTTTGGTCTATAGCAAAGTGTGGGATACCATGACTTTGTATAAGGTATTCCATAAGTTCATGGATGGTGGTGCTAGCATGGCTTGAGTCCACGTTAAATGTCTATTACAGTGAGGACATATCAGTGTCTCCTCTGTGATGGTTTTCCCAGAGTAAGGTACCATATCCAAGGTGTCAGTAACTGCTGGAAAATTGGGTATTAAGCAGTGACAGTTGAGGCAAGAGAAAGTCTCTGCTCAGCCCAGTCCCAGCCTCCTACCATGATTACTGTGAGTCCAAACTGGGATAAAAATACTGACTGATGACTATAGAACAGAACATTTTGTTTCACCAATTATTAGGAACTCTTTCAAAGAGGGGGCTTTTGGTGAGTATTCACATAGGATACAGTATTTGCATACTCAAGACCCACCCACACATGCCAAACCTCCTTATTATCAGTCTTCTGATTTTGTTTTCTCCAACATGCCAAACCCTTGGCCTGTGCTCATGAATTGGTGTAGATCCTTAACCTTCATCTCCCCATCTCTTCCTCTGGAAGAAGTACCACTAAAAGTTCCACAAATGGAAGGATTTCTCTTTTCCACTATTGAGTGGAGCTGACTGATGCCAGCATATTATTTAGAGCCATCTGTAAGGCAGACTTGAATTTTTTTCCCCCTTTAACTATAGGGAAATCCACATAAGTCCATAGGTTGAGAGGGTGCTGCAGAAGTAGACATGCTGGGTGTGTGAGCCTTATTACTCTGGGTCCCCTCAGGTCCCACCCCTATTCCTGCCTATATATATGACTTCTGCTTGAGGACAAAGTTCCCGCCTGGTGAATCAGAGAACCTAGCTCTTGATGAGCACTCAGATTGCACAGTCACCTGATGTTCAGGTGTCTAGTCTCAATGCCAGGTTTTAAGCCAAGAACCATTTCTCAAAAGTGTAATAGCTCATGACAAAGAGGACATGTCTGTGTTCTAAAATGTCACACCTGTAATTGTCCAGTGTAACTTTTCCCAGGCTTTCTTTAAATCATTTATTCATTCAGTGAGACTTTCAAAGCCCAGAAGGAAATAGATATAAAATAACATGCAAAAGATGTTGTTGCTTATAAAGAATTGTTACTCATCATTCTTTACAACTCTTGGATTCTTTACAGGGAGGCCTATCTACCTTGTTCTTTTAGGGTCTGTTCCCTGCCTCCTTAAAATACCTTCAAGACCTTCTGAAGAACTAAGTGTCTCGACCCAAGAGAGGAAGTTCCAGAGAAAGATAGATGTTCCCTCATCATCTCTGTAAGACCTGCCTTTCAAGTTCCATTTTTCAGTCTTGAAGGCCTGTCTCTTCCCCTAAATAACTGACAGCAGGGATGCCCAGTTGTTTTAGGGGAATCCCTGCCTTTTAGGACAACTAATTATGAATCTGAAGGCTAACCATATCAGAATTCTAAATCTAATATCCAGACACAAACTGGAGATCAAGTTATTATATAGAAAAAGGCAGATATCCTATTAAGACCTTTTATTCCAACTAATTATTAATAAGGGCTGTTTTATAGAATATATTACATATACTTTGCTATAATTTTATTCTATAGAATGATTTGGCAACTGTGTTCCAAATATGTTTTCAAAATTAAATACAAAGTGCTAGAAAATATGGTATTTCCTACATGCCTCTGCCTAATAGACAAACATTTCAATGTTGATTTTTTAACCACAAAAGCATGTTGTTTTAAATTATACTAATGGTAAATTAATTGCAGGGAGTGGGTGGTAATGCAGACTTGGTGCTGAGTAAATGAAAGCTTTCAGTCTAATAACAGCCTTAATTAGGTTTCTCTTAAGACACTGCACATCTGTCTAAATTCACACATATATAGATGAGTAGCAAAACAATAACAAATTAATTATCCCTCAAAATTAAAAAAACAGCAACAACTTAAATGAACTGCATTATTTGTAGCCTGCCAGTGATAGTGGGAGATTTTTTCTTACTGTCAACAACTGTACGGTACAGTAGTCCTTGAGAGAGGTTTTTTTTTTAAGTAGTCGCTTGAGAACCTCTCTACCATGAATTCTGAGGAGAAGGGGAAGCAGGAGATATGGAAAGGGGAGGTAAACTTTCTTCAAGTGGTACTTGTGGTATCAGGTCACTGAACTGAGCTGTGATTTCAGCAGTAAGGATAAAGAAGGTATGTAAAAGTTGGAGAGTACCAAATAACACACTGGCCCTCCACAAAGATCTTTGATGCCTCAGGCAAGTAACAGATGAACTTGCTTAAGGATGAGCTCAATGCTTAAGATCACTGACAACTTGGGATAATTCCCTGGCGGTCCACTGGTTAGGACTCTGCGATTCCACTGCAGGGGTCCCCGGGTTTGATCCCTGGTCAGGGAACTAAGACCCTGCAAGCCATGCGGCGGGACCAAAAAAAACAAGATCACTGACAACTTGGAAACTGAGACACGTGATTTCTGGCTAATACAACATTTAACACTTTCCCTCTCTGATAAGATTAATTAATCCAATATAGCAAATACTAAATTACATCCATCACTTGCCAGGCAGTTGTTAGATACATAGACAGAATATGTTTAACCCTCAAGGAGTTTGAATTGAGTAGGAGACATACCAACAAACCCAATCAGCACATTATGAAAATTGATATAATCATAATGGCGGTATGCCAAAGGTTCAATGGAATTATAAGAGAGAAGTGCCTAAGAGAGGTAGAGGGGGAGAAGACAGTGACAGGGAAGGCTTCTTATATGACAGGATTTTTGAACTGACTCAGAAGAAATAGGAGTTTGCTGGGAAAAAAAAAAGGGTAGAAGACATTCTAGGTAGGGAAAACAACATATGTAAAGGCAAAAATATAAAACAGTATAGCCTTGGCCCCTTGCCTCATGATTCAGTCAAGAAACAAATGGCACACTTGAAAGGTTAACTGAAAAGAGTTTAATGAAGTCACTTTCCAGAAATGCGGGCAAGGTCAAGGGCACCAACAAAGGATGGTGATGCATTCAGTAATAGCAACAGTGGGAAGCCATTAACGACCTGGCCAGAAGGGGCAAGGAAAGGAAATGAGATTGCCAGAACCTGGTGAAAGCCATAACCATGGGAGAGGGGCTACCCAACAGGAACCTCGATCAGAAGAGACTAGATCTGTAGAGGCAAACGATCATAAGTATGCACATCTCAGATTCATATCCCACGTCTGAACAATTTCCTGTTTCTTGAATAGGTATAGCCCAGGACTAAATCTGTAACTGACATTATAACAAGTTTGCCTTTGTTTCTTCTTCCTTAACCGACAGAAAGAAGAGCCTGTTGATTTAAATGATAGGGAGAGATTCTTAAGATCTGGTCTGCTGTGCAACCTCTGCCCCACACCAAATCTTTTTGTGTGCCTACTTTTAAGCACAGTAATGTGATAAGTATTCTATCAGATATTTAAAAATAAAAACAAGTAATCTTGAGTGTGAGATGACATGTAAGTGCTTATTTGTCTATTTTAAAATATCTACTTTAATGTCAGTGGATGAAACTGGCTTGCATATTAGTTTCATAGAATTTTTTTGTTCACTTTGACACTTCATATTTGACTTATAAACTCTAGTTAAATCACATTAATTACAACCTTTTTTTCTATTTATTTTTCAGATCAATAACTCGATCTTATTACCGCAACTCGGTTGGTGGATTTTTAGTATTTGACATTACTAACCGACGATCTTTTGAACATGTGAAAGATTGGCTAGAAGAAGCAAAAATGCATGTACAACCATTTCAGATTGTATTTCTGCTAGTGGGACATAAATGTGATTTAGCTTCACAACGTCAAGTTACAAGGGAAGAAGCTGAAAGACTGTCAGCAGACTGTGGTATGAAGTATATAGAAACCTCAGCAAAAGATGCTACAAATATTGAGGAATCCTTCACTATCTTGACAAGAGACATATATGAGCTTATTAAAAGGGGAGAAATTTGTATTCAGGATGGCTGGGAAGGGGTTAAAAGTGGTTTCGTTCCTAATACTGTGCATTCTTCTGAGGAAGCAGTAAAACCCAGGAAAGAGTGCTTCTGCTGACTTCATACATGCCAAAGAACTAAGAACAGATTGGGTGTCATTTCAGGATAAATACCAACATTAACAACAGAATGATGTGATGAAAGCATTTAAAAAAGTTATAAACCCATGCTAACACAATTTTGTAAGGTATTTCATTCAGAGCAATATGCTTACTTGTTAAACTACCAGATTGGTATTTTGCTAAATTATCAAGCAAAGCAGATGACTTTTTCTGGAAACTGGAGTATCTACATAATTGCCTCCATTCTCACTTTGTTAGCATATAACTGACCATAATATCCAAATATGTCAATATTACTCATTTTTCTTGACAGTTTGAAATGGATGTTTTGTGCATATATAATCTGATTGAAAAGATTTTACCAGGAATTACATTCTCTAGTGTTAATTAATTAATATTAAATAGTAAAGTGGATTTAAAAGTGCACTGTTTACTTACAAAGTAAACAATCACAGAGCTATTAACTAGGCCTAAAATAACAATTCCTTGTTTAAGGTACCAGGTTTTTAACCATTCTCTGAAATATTTATTCTCCCTTAATTTTGCCTGAACATGAGAAGATAAGTTTTATATTAATTTTTGTTCTCTGATTTATTGCTCCTGAAAATTTTATGTTTTATAAAGATATCTAAGGATCCAAGCAAAAGGTTTTATTGCAAATGTTTTGTTGTTATAGTATACTGTCCTTATTTAGATAAGAAAAACTTAGCCATTTTGTCCAGATTTTCAAATGTGTTGGTATAAAGCTAGCATAGTATTATTTTGTAATTAAAAAAAAAATTCTCTCTGTTTTATAGCTAGTCCCATCTCTATCATATTTGCCAAATGTTGCTTATTTTACTGGTCTTTCTAAAGGACAATGTTTTGGTTTTGTCAAGTTTACTGCTTTTCTTCTCTATTTTTGACTTTTCTCTTGATTAATTTTGTCCTTCCACTCTTGGATTTACCTTGTTCTTTTTCTATGTCTACTGTCCATTTCCTGTAGCTTCAAGAGCCATTTTCAACAACTCAACGAGCTCTGCCGGCTGTGTCATGGCCACTTCATCATATGCCATTAAAACTTAATCTCATACACTGGGTGAAGACTCAGCAGTCTTATTTTGCTTTCAAAATTGTTCTATGGCCTTGGATCCTTCTTCTTCTCCTAAATTACCACTATCATCAGGGAAAATTCTACTGGGCCTCATGCTGCTTATAAGGCTTGCCTTTCCTGCAGTTTCATAATAAAAGAAAAAACATTTCCACCCTCTTTTTTGATGTTGATCGAAAATTTAGCAATATTTCTTTGCACTGTATTCAAATCCCGAAATATAAGCAAGCCTTCATGCATACGGGCTCACTGAAATGTCATGATTTTAAACTATGTATGACCTTGAACAATGTCCTTTCCAAATACTGCATGCTCCCCCTTTCTTCCTAGGTGTTCAGACTTTTTCATTCCTACAACATCTTTTACACATGGTCAATTTGTGTCATAAGCTCTTCCTCCCTCCCACTTCTGAGTATATATCCAAAGGAAACATCATCATTATTTGAAGAGATATCTGTACTCCCATGTTCATTGTAGCATTAGTCACAAGAACCAAGGTATGGAAACAATCTAATTGTCCATAGTAGATTATTGGATAAGGGAAATATGGTATATATATGCAATGGAATATTATTCAACCTTAAAAAAGAAGAAAATCCTATCATTTAAGACAACATGGATAAAACTGGAGGACACTATGCTAAGTGAAATAAGACAAAGACAAATAGTGCATGATGTCACTTATATGTGGACTCTAAAAAAATAACTAAATAAATCAACTCTTCTTCCCTGGACATTTTCCTCAGCAGAAGCTAGCAGCCTCTACTATGAGTCTCATCTTTTTTTTATTGTTTGTACCAGATCACAACCCCAGGGAACCTATGTATTTACGGATGTATATCTAGATTATAGTGTACTGTTGTTCGTTTTCTTTGCAATTCATTCCTTCCACTTCTGGCATCAGAACCTCATTTTTCCTTTGGAGAAGTCCTTGTGATTCAGGTAGGCGGTGTGTCTCCTCCCTAAGCTGTGTGACTTGGGCCTGGCTAAACACAGTGTTTTACATATACTCCATATGTCTTATGTACTTATTTCTCTGTTTTCCATGTTTTTCCCTCGAAATTTTAGTGTAGTTATTTTTTAATTGACATTTGTAATACTTTCTTTTGTTTGACTAAGGTACTGTTAAACTGATCTTCTGAGTGCTTAATTTCAGCTTTTCTAATTCTAGAATTTTCCTTTGGTTGCATTTCATAGATAATTTTTGCTTAAATTGTATATGTTGTCCTTTTTGAATACATTAATCATAATTTTAAATAATAGTTTCATTGAGATATAATTTACTTTCCATATTATTTAAAGTGTACAATTTAATGTGTTATGCATCTACCACCACAATCAATTGTAAAACTTTCATCCACCCCCCCAAAGAAAAAGAATCTATTATAAGTCACTCACTCGCCCACTTCTCCAAACCCTAGGCAGCCACTAATATACTTTGTCTCTACAGATTTGCCTAGTCTGGACATTGCATACAAATGGAATCATACAATTACTTAACATGTTTTCAAGGTTCATCCATGGTGTAGCATGTATCAGTACTTGATTTCTTTTTATGGCTGAATAATATTCAATGGTGAGGATATTACTGTGTTTCATTTATCCATTCACAGTAAATGGCCATTTGGGTTAGTTCCACTTTGGGGCTCTTAAGAATAATGCTACTATGGTTGGATTTACGTGTAAGTTTTGTATGATGGTCTAGGTTTGTTTTTTAAATTTATAGACTATTTTGGAGCAGTTTCTGGTTTACAGAAAAATTAAGCAGAAAGGAGAGAGTTCTCATACCTCCTTACCTCTCTACCCAGTTTCCCCTATTACTAACATCTTACATTAGCGTAATATATTTGTTATAGTTAATGAACCAATATTGATACATTTTACTAACTAATGTCCATGCTTTACTCTAGACTTCACTCTTTGTTTTGTACATTATATGATTTTTGACAAATGTGCAATAACCCGTATCCACCATTACAGAACCATACACAGGAATTTCTCTGCCATTAAAATTCCGGGCTTCACCCATCCTTTTCTCCCTCCCCACAACCTCTGGCAACCACTGATCTTTTGATTGTCTCCACACTTTGCCTTTTCCTAAATTTCAAATAGCTGCAATCATATAATATGCATGTAGCCTTTGCAGATTGGCTTTTTTTCACTTAGCAATATGCACTTAAGCTTCTTCCATGTCTTTTCATGGCTTCATAGCCTTTTCTTTTTATTGCTGAATGCTATTCCTTTGTACGGATATACCATAGTTTGTTTATCCATTCACCTATTGAAAAACATCTTGGTTGATTTCAAGTTTTGGCAATTATGCAAGAAACTGTTATAAACATCCATGTGCAGGTTTTTATGCGGACATAACTTTTCAGTTCCTATGGGTAAATACCAGAGAGCGTGATTACTAGATCACTGTATGGTAAAAGTACGTTTAGTTTTGTAAGAAAGTGCCAAGTATCCTGCTAGCTACAAATGAGAATTCCAATTGTTCTGCATCATCACCAACTTCGGTATTTCAGTTTTGGGATTTTAGCCATTTGAATAGGTGTGTAGTGGTATCTCATTATTGTTCTAATTTAAAATTCACTGATGGCATGGAATGTGTAGCATCTTTTCATACGCTTATTTGCCATGTGTATATTTTCTTTGTTTAATCATAGTTGTTTTGTTGTTTTTTTTTAACCAAGGCCTGCTAACTCTTTTTTTTTTTTTTTAATATTTATTTATTTATTTATGGCTGTGTTGGGTCTTCGTTTCTGTGCGAGGGCTTTCTCTAGTTGCGGCAAGTGGGGACCACTCTTCATCGCGGTGCGCAGGCCTCTCACTGTCGCGGCCTCTCTTGTTGTGGAGCACAGGCTCCAGACGCGCAGGCTCAGTAGTTGTGGCTCACGGGCCCAGTTGCTCCGCGGCATGTGGGATCCTCCCAGACCAGGGCTCGAACCCGTGTCCCCTGCATTGGCAGGCAGATTCTCAGCCACTGCGCCACCAGGGAAGCCCCGGCCTGCTAACTCTTGTCCTCCTGTGTCTATTTATATTGTCTTTTTTCTTTCTTTCTTTCTTATTTTTTTTTTTTTTTGAGCTTTTGATCATTTCATCTTTTTCCTGGTATGTCAAATTATTTTTTATATTAAAGTTGGGTTTAACTTATTTTAGGAAACTATAAAGATACCTCCACATTCTGGATGTTGTTGTCTTTCTCTTGAAAAGATTTCCTTTTGCCCATGGCAGACAGTTACTATAGGGACTGGTAACCTTAGTCCATTCTCAGTTTGAGCTCTTTCAAAGCTGTTTTTCAGTCTGTGAGAAGGTTGGTCTATTTCTGTCTTGTCCTTCCTCTACGGGTGTTGCACTTTGGGATTACCATGTGAACGTTTGGATTCTCCCTATTCCCAACGACCCTTGTATTTGTTAGGCTTTAAATGTAATGGTTCCTGCAGCCCTGTGAGACTAAAGATACACTTAGCTTGTCATTCCATTATTTGTTGCCTTTAGCTTGAGCTCTTGCCGTTTGGCTTCTGTGGTTAGAGTCTTTTGATCTCCTTGGCTTTTCAGCTCCTAGGCTGTAAGATTTGAATCAGCAAATGCCCCAAGGAGAAAAGCTGCACCAAATGTCAAGCTTGCGTCTGTGTTTCCCTTCTCTCCAGAACTTGGCCCACATGTCTTGGTGTCTCTCTAACATTCAGATGCCAGCGAACAGATGTTTTCTTACTTTATCCAGCTTTTCTAAAATGTCTTTAGACTTCACCTGATCTTATGTTATTATTCAACTATCATCTCAATTACCCCTAGGAAGAAAATCTACAATTTTAGGTTTTATTTTTTTATTTTCTATATTACCTCAGTTTCTGTAGAGACCTTTTACCTGATTGTTCAGTCTAGTTCCTGTGTTACCAGTAAGATGGAGATAAGGTGGAGGCTAAGAATATTGGGGGGAAATCACTGATGAATGGAATGTTTCGTTCTTTTCGTTTTTCCTCTCCTTATTTACTCTGGCAGCCTACATTTGCCTTTCTTCATTTGACCAGTTGCCCAAATAAGGAACCCACTCTGGCAAAGACCTGACTTTACTCTCATAAATGTCTGCATGTTAGGATTAGCTAGATGATGAACACCATGCCAAAGTTCTTTGTGTGAGACTTTTGCAGACTTTCGTTAGCCCTTTAGTTTGCCTCTTGCCAACACTGCTCAGATTGTTGAGGTTTTCTAAGTTTCTGTAGGTCAAACCTCTCTACCTGCATACCAGATGAGCCCTTTTCTCTTTCCTGAGCTCATTTGTGGGAGGTTAGCCCTCGGTTTTTCTTTTTCCCCATACAATCATAATTGTTCATGAATTCCAAAAAGCCCTCAAAGTACCTGTCGTCCCTTTCTCTCTTCTCTTTTTTATCAACACTGTTAAATATTAAGCATATATTTGCATACCTCTTTCTTACTTACAATGGAATATCAGAAAGCTCGAGCATTCAGTGTGAGCCCCACCGAACTAGGCCTCATACAACACTCTCCTCCGGGCCTCAACTTGTGACAGCCACTGGTTTTTTTTATAATATCTTATATGTATGTAAATTTGTAATGATTTAGTTAATTCCTGAGTTATGTGACAATAAGGAATCAGTCAAATTAGCACGACAGAAGTGCAGCTTAGCTCTAGGGACCAGAATCAAGGACCACAAAAACCTGCTAACCAATAAGTTTCACTTGTACTTTATGTTTAACAAGTGCTGAGGGTGAATGGGAAGTGAGGGAAAAGGAGTTTAACTCCATATCACAGAAACTTGCACTAGAATGAAGAGGAAAATGACCGAGTTCCTGGTTCAAGTCACTATAATCAGCTTAAATAAACAATAACAGCACATAAGAAAAACAAACACTATATGATAGGAACAATGGATAATTAATTACCAGATCAGGGAGGACAGATTACACTTGCTATGGGATTTCATTAAAGAAGGATTCCAAAAAGCACTGGCTTCTTCTGAGAAGACTGCTTAGAACAGGTAGCATTTAAATTGAGTCTTGAACAAGTATATAGGAAGGAGAGTAGAGGGTAGGGAACAGGCCTTCCAGGCAGGGAACAGGCACAGTGTCAGGAATGGCACAGAGGGCTTATGGAATAGGGAACAAAACTGGCTGAACACAAGAGTGCTACGTGTTGGGGAATATGGGGGAAAGGCTGGCTGAGGTGGGTTAAATGAAACATAATTAGACGGAAGAGAAAGTGGGTGGAAAGACACATGGAAGAATGTAGAAAGCCCCTGAAGATGGAGGTCAGCATAATAATATTAAGAAATCAGTGGTTCTTTGACACTATATGAATGTCTAGGTTTAAAAAATCAGGGAAACACAATAAAAGAATAAACTGCTGATATAATGATACGTGCCCAAATGCCAGATACCAAAGAATACACACTGTGTTCCCATGTATGTCATATATGGTGATAGAGGTCAGTTTAGGTGTTGCCCTGGGGGAGTAGGGAACAGAAAGTAGTAACAGACAACATTGTAGGGTGTTAGAAATATTTTATAATACCTTGACCTGGTGTTGGATATATGGGTGCATAGAGATGTAAAAATTCAGTTATTAGTGATGCAATTGGTGTTTATTCTTTGTATGCATACATTAAAAAAAAAAACTCCAGTAGGTTAATTAGGCTGTCAGTTGTATGAAGTAAATTTTGGTCAAGGAATAGCCAAGGTAGTAATGCAGTAATAAGTTATAAATGTGCTCACTGTGCTCTAGAATGTCACGATTGGAATACAAGAAATATGTGTAAGAAAAAAGACAAATATTCAATATTGATGGTTGAATGAGCTGAATAAATTAGATGACTCTCCTTTCAATTTAAGAAGTTTGCCAGTGTTTGGATACCTTTGAACAAAGAAAAAATGGAAATAAAGTTTTTATTAAGCATATGCTATGTATCAATTCCTGACATATTTTGACACATATAAACATGGGAAATACTGCACCTTGTAACTGAGACAATGAAGATGAGCGAGGTACCTGGTTTTGACACTAGAGGCTGAGAAAACAATCAGCTCATAATCGTAAGATGTTTGAAGTCGGAGGAAAAGAATCAAGAGGAAATAGTGGTAAGTGCCAGGAGCTCCTGGAAACTACATAAGAGATAAGACCCCAGAATTGTTGAGCTTTCTCAGAGTCCCAATGACTCAAGTAAAAACAGAAGGCTTAAAACTGAAACCTGGGGATATATGTATACATATAGCTGATTCACTTTGTTATACAGCAGAAACTAACACAACACTGTAAAGCAATTATACTCCAATAAAGATG
Organism: Balaenoptera acutorostrata; assembly: GCF_949987535.1. Lineage (NCBI taxonomy): Eukaryota > Metazoa > Chordata > Mammalia > Artiodactyla > Balaenopteridae > Balaenoptera > Balaenoptera acutorostrata. The sequence goes on from NC_080072.1 coordinate 87,310,826, forward strand.
TAAAAAAGAAAAACAAATACTGAATCCTGCAAAGTAACAATTGTTAGGACAAATAGTAAAGAATTATAAGAAAAATAATCACATGCCTGTCCCAACAAGAAATATCCTAAGCTCCATCTCAGCATTTCTCCAATTGGCCTTTCACAAAATACAGTCCCATCAGCTGAATATAGGTTTGTCAAGTAAGTGTGAGTAAGACTGAATTTAAAAAATGAATTCAATTCCTTCCTCCAAAACTTTTCAGAGTATATAATGTAACAAAGTGAAACTTGAATTTCATGTCGGGGTGTAGAGTACGGCTCTTCCCAAATGCTTTTGTCTTGTAACTACATTAACATCATCAAAAACCAGTGTTCCTCAGGACAGAGATTGTGAAACGCTGCTCTCATCATGTAAGATAACAAGTCCTTCTCAAAATCCATTCTTCCTTCTGCCCTTTCTCATGTTGTCCCTGCCACCTGGAAGGTCTCTCCTAAGCTCCACCTGCCAAAACCCTACCCATCTTTTAGGATCCAAGAGATCATAAAAGGCTTACGTTACTAAAAGGCAGAGAAAGAAATCCCTTCCTAGCGATCTACATTTCCTTCCTAGGGAAAAGAAAAATTGTAAAGTATAGCACAGTGACCTTAAATCTATGAATGTAACTGTGCTGTGTTACTTTGAATTCTGTAAAAGTCAATGTGCTACCATATATATGGATATGAATGTTTGATCTCTTACAAGTAGAACTTGCTGATAACTTTCATCATGAGCGAGGTTAATGATTAAGGGAGCCATCGTGTTTGGCTCAGCCCTTATACCCAGGGAATATTAAAATTGGAAAGGTCCCTAGATATTAACAAATCTATCCACCTCATATTCTAAGTAAGGAAACTGAGACCTTCATAGATCGGATGTTTATATTAACAAAGAATAAGGAAATAAGATATTGGCAGATCTATCTTTTAGATTAAGAATTTTGAGATTTTTGTAGAATACTAGGACATTATGTCCACTGATATTGAGACAATGTGTTTCTTAGTCATCATTTTCTATTGCAGTGACCAAGCGAGGTGGTAGCCAGTTGTACAAGGGGAAAAAGAAACCTTTAGAAACTCCCAATTTATATACACAAGGAAATCCATCATTCATGTTATTTAAGCTAACTGGATGCAGTTTATCAGCTACATTGAGTAATGGTGAAGTGAAGTGTCTATACAATTAACATGTTAGTTTGTGTCATGAGCTCCCTGTTGTTCAAGTGAGTTAATGGTTAGCACTCAACTAGGCACTTAGAGTCCATGATGAAACTGGACTAAATGTTTATCTGTGGCATTTTTATTCTTCTTTGGTGCCCTTAGGCAGAATTAGCTCTCTTATGTTTTGATAAATTCAAGTATTAAACAAGGCTAAGGTTTCACAAGTTCTTTGGCCTAGACATGGGGGTAAGGAGGACCAATGAGCTGGAGTGCTTCTAGATTTAAGAATGGTCAGATTGAGGAAGAAGAGTCTTATGCCAGAGGTGAAACAAGACTGATTATAATTACCTATTTTTAAAAATTCCAACCCTTTTCTATGTTCTAAAATGATCATTAAGTACATGGGTATGTTAGGAAGTAAGGGAGTCAACCAAGAATATTCTGTAAGAGTTTGTGGATGGCAATAAAATGACAAGGAAAATAGAGAACATACTAGAAAAGGTTTCGGTTAGCCATAATAATGAAGTCAGAAGGAGAAGAAGAAGAAGAATGACAGATGCAATGGGAAAGAGAAAGCAAGAATAGAGAAGCAAAAGGGAAAGTAGAAAAATGAGACAAATTTGGAGAAGGAAATGAGGGAGAAAACTGGGTGAAAGAAAGAGGGAAGCACTGATGGTAGACCAGATGACACTCAAAAATTAACACCATGCACATATAAGATGTGCCAACAATGGCCACGGTCATTACCCTCAAATAATTGACAGTATGTGTTTCAAAGACATTTATAAATAGAAAATGCCATTAAACTAAGTGCCAGTGTATAAGTGTTCATGGAATTGTATGGGAGAATAAAACGTCCCCGTCAAAGAACCAAGAGCAAATCTTGAAGCACCCAGTAAAAGCCCATTCAAACAAAAAAGCTTTTCCACTTAAACTTGAAAATGTTAAGTTCCCAAGAGACCCCCTACATCAAACACTGAGGCTCATTTGGCAGTAAAAACAATAACATTCACCGAACAAGAAATCTAAAACAACAGTTGTTTTACCAAAAAAAAAAAGCAGCTAATTAGTGTCTTTCCTGTTTGAAAGAAGGGGGTGGGAAGTGGGCAGAAGACCTGATAGGAGAGATAAAAAGAAAAGTTTCCAGTTTGATAATCAAGCTGTCTTCTGCATCCATTTCATGTCAAGACCACCAAGCCAATGTGGAGGCTTTTTCCTCCTTTTCTTTTCATGAGACTGATCACAACCAGCACTGCAGTGTCCATGGAATTAAGGAATGCTGTTGCCTACATGTGTGAATGAGCTGTGAGTAAAGTACTGAAGTAGAGAAGACCTAAATGGAAACGTCCTCATGAATATCCATGTGGCTGAGCAGGAAGTTACCCTGTCATAGATGTGCTAAAGAAGAAGAGTTGGGTTTTATTTTATTTACTTTTCCCTGGACTCTGTTGAATGACTGTCATCTACAAGTTCAGGCTACTTTCTGCTGAGGACTAATGCACTGGGAGAGCTGAGAGAAAACTGAATAATAGAGCTGTCTTTTTCTTGCCCAGTTCCCCTTACTTTCCCAAACTCAAAGTCTTTCCCTAACTCTTTCTCCTTTTTATTGTAGTAAAATGAACATAACACAAAATTCAGCATTTTGATCATTTTACAACTCACTGTACCATTCAGTGGAATTTAGTACTGTCACAATGTTGTGCAACTATCACCACTGCCTAGTTGCAAAACATTTTCATTACCCCAAAAGGAAACCTACACCCATTTTAAGCAGTCATTCCTTATTTCCTTCTCTTCCAAACCCCTGGCAACCACTAGTGTATAATATCTTCCATGTGTATGGATTTGCCACTGCTGGACATTTCGTAGAAATGGAACCATACAACATGTGGCCTTTCGTGCCTGACTTCTTTCACTTAGTTGCATCCATGATGTAGCATGTATCAGTAATCCACTCACTTTTATGGCTGAATTCCCTGATCCTGTTTTCTGCATTCTGTTTGAATACCAACTTTAAAAGATGTTGAGGGTGAAGCTCTGTTTTAACGGCACATCTACTAGGCCAATTCTTTAAAGAAGGTGAAAATGGAGATACTGTTGTGAAATGATAGTCGTTGAGAAGCCTCAGCCAATTTGATAATGGAAAGTTTGGAAAATGTTGCAAAAATTATCTGCTTTATATTAAAAGCCTTTTAAACCAGGATTCAGGAGGTTGTCTTTTTCTTGCAGGTAACGTAAATGAGTCAGAAGAAACTAACTGCCCTTTAAAACAGATTTTGAAAGGATTCTATTTATTCTTAGTAGACGAATGGGAGTACAGGTTGTTCATATCCAATACGGACTCCCTGTCCAAACACTGTTTATCATTCTAGCCACCCCTATCGAATTATATTTCTTGAGAGTAATGCAGCTTAGTTCCTACATATGACTTTTTAAAATTCATCTATCAAATCCATTAATACAGTATAAACAAGAGAAGTTCATGTTTCAGTGCAGTTCAAATATCAGGTATAAAGAAGCCCCCAGTAAGAAAAAGAATCCTATATCTCTTGCCAGAATGTGGTCAGCTCTGGGGTGCTTTGCTAGCTGAAAAACACTTTTATTGTTCAGAGGATAGAGCTTGTTTAAGAGGGATGAGAGCCAAAACATTTTAAGTACTTGTATGTGTTTAGAACAGTGCTAGGCTATCTCATACACTGTATCAGTCAAGGTTCACCATTTTACATATCTGAAAAGCGAAGTTAAAAGTGTTGTAGTAGGGCTTCCCTGGTGGCTCAGTGGTTAGGAATCCGCCTGCCAATGCAAGGGACACGGGTTCGTGCCCTGGTCCGGGAAGATCCCACATGCCGCGGAGCGGCTAGACCCATGAGCCACAACTACTGAGCCTGCGCGTCTGTAGCCTGTGCTCCGCAACGGGAGAGGCCGCGACAGTGAGAGGCCTGCGCACCGCGATGAAGAGTGGCCCCCGCTCACCGCAACTGGAGAAAGCCCTCGCACAGAAACGAAGACCCAACACATCCAAAAATAAATAAATAATTAAATTTAAAAGTGTTGTAGTAACTTACTAAAAGGCACGCAACCACTAAATTCAAGCAAGAATTCAATCCTAAATCTGTCACACTGAAGTTTGAGCTAATACTTGAGATTAATAAAAATAGCACTAAATTAAAAGTTCAGAGATATGTTTTATTTCATACTCTTTCACTAACGCTCTTTGGAGATCAATCATTTCATTTATATGGGCCTTAGTTTTCACAACTATAATAGCTGGAAGCTTGACTAGATGATCTCTACGTAGTCTTCCAGTTCTAAAATGTTCCACTAATTTGGATTCCTACAATAATTGCCTTTGCAATATATGCATGCTGCCACCAAGTAGCAGAAGAGAGTACTGTTTCCTTTTTTATCCCTAGTGGGGAGTGCATTTTGACATCAGACTTATCCGTCAATAGTACAGCCTGTTAATATAACTATAAAATAACAAAATAATCTGGTATTATTTCCTGTAAAGCAGAAGCTTTACATTGTGTCTATGAATCGTATCAGAATCACCTGTATGTTTTTAAACATAGAGGAAATGCAGAACCCATTGAATGAGAATCTTCAGAGACGGGACTTGGGCATCTGGATTTTTGGGCTCTCATCATTTGTGTATTTTATTTTATTTTATTTTATTTTTTGCCTATGTACAATATTTATCACATCCTCTTGAATCTTTAACAATTTCTTTTTGTTTTAAAATTTTAGAATGTTCCATAATCTTCACGTACGTTTCATAAGGCATTGTCTGTTATGATTATTCAATCTTGTGCTTCTCCTGGTTAAAACTTATCTTCTTTCTTTCTTTTTTTTTTTTTTTTCTTTTTTTGGGCCCTGACTCATGGCTTGCATCATCTTAGTTCCTGACCAGGGATTGAATCCCAGGCCCCAAGCAGTGAAAGCACCAAGTCCTAACCACTGGACCACCAGGGAATTCCCAAGACTTCTTTTATAAATGACTTTTTTCCCCACTCTAATTCTTTCCTGGGATCACTTTCATGTTTGAACATTAAACCAACCTTGCATTACTAGAATACAGTCAATTTGATTGTGATATATTACTGTTTTACATACCATGGATACAGTTTGTGCTTTTGTTTACACATTTTGCATTCATGTTCAAAGGAGAAACTGGCCTGTGATTCTATTCTTGTAATATTCTTTTTAGTTTTCATCTGAAGCTTATGTTGGGATTATAAAAATTTGGAGCAATATATTCTTTTCTGTTTCCTGGAAGATTTTTATGTAAGATTACCACTATTTCTTCCCTAAATATTTGGAAGAACTTACTTGGAGAGCCATTTATCCCTGGAAATCATTTTCTGTAAAGGTACTTAAGTACACAAACAACTTTCTGAGTAGATATAGATTTTTTAGATATTTTTTCTTTCTTGGGTTAGTCTTGTTAGGTTGCATTTTTTAAGAATGTGTAATTTTGGATGAATTTGCAAATTTATAAATATAAAATTATCATAATTTTAACAGCTTTATTGGGATGTAATTTACGTACCATAATTTCAACACTTTAATGTATCCAATTCAGTGATTCTTAGTGTAACCACTAAAAGACGTGTGTAAGCATCACAACAATCCAATTGTAGATTTTTGTCCCCCCACAAAAAAACCCACTACACATTAACAAAGTTTTTTCATTCTCCTCAACCCTCTCAGCCCTAGGCAACCACTAATCTCCTTTCTGTCTCTACAGACTTGCTCTTCTGGGCATTTCATATAAACGGGACCATACAATACGTGATCTTTTGTGAGTGGCTGCTTTTACTTTACATAATGCTTTCATGGTTCATCCATGTTGTAACATGGATCAATATTTCATTCCTTTTTATAGCTGAATGCTATTCTATTGTATGGATATTCCACATTTTGTTTATTCATTTGTCAGATTGACATTTGAATTTTTTCCACCTTTTGTTTTCAGAAATATGCTTCTGTGAACATTCACATACAAGCTTTTGTGTAGACAGAAGTTTTTATTTCTCTTAGGTATATATTTAGTAGTGAAACTGCTGGGTCATAGGGTAACTCTATATGTAACACTTGGAGGAACTGTCAAGCTGTTTTGTAAAATGGCTGCACCATTTGATATTCCCACCAGCAATGTATGTGGGTTTCAATCTCTTGTCTTATAGCCTAGCATGTCATCTATGCTGGAAAACATTTCACGTGTTGTTGAGAAGTATGCATATTTTACTGTTTGGTTGAGTGTTCTGTAGACATTTATTAGGTCTTGATAATTCATAGTGTTGTCCAATTCTTCTATATCCTTATTGATCTTCTGCCTAATTGTTCTATCCATATTGACTGTGGAGTACTGAAGCCTCTACCTAATGTTGTGGAATGATCTATTTCTTCCTTCAATTCTTCATGTATTTTGGTATTTTCTTCTTCATGTATTTTGGTTTTATCTTATTCAGGGCACGTATGTTAATAATTTTTGTATCTTCCCTTTTTTTATCATAAAATGTCTCTTTTCATATCTAGTAATTTTTTGTTTGTTTTAGAGTCTAGTTTTTCTGGTATTAGTATAGCCACTTCAGCATTCTTATGGTTGCTATTTGCATGATGTATATTTTTTCATCCTTTTACTTTATTCACATTAGACCTTTGAATCCAAGGAGTGTCTCCTGTAGAAAACACGTTTTTAAACGCAGTTTGACAATATATGCCTTTTGATTGTATTGTTTAATTCACTACATTTAGTTTTTATTATTGATAAGGTAGAATTTATTTATGTCTAACATTTTACCTTTGGTTTTCTACATGCCTCATGTTTTTGTTTTTTGTTATTTTTGTTGTACCTCCTTTTTCTTTTTATATTAAGTGGATATTTTCTATTGTAACATTTAATTCCTTTAATGATTTTTAACCACTTTTTTGAGTAATGGCTGCACTAGGGCTTATGTAATACATCTTCACAGAATCTCTTCAGATTTATAGTAGCTTCATTCCAGTGAGAAACAGAAACTGTACTTTTAGAGAGCTGTATTCCTTTCCCTCTTTTTTGTTTTTATTACATTTATATATGTTACATACTAAACAACATATTATTATAATTATTACTTCACACAACCTTATCTTTTAAAGGAGCTTAGAGAAGAAAGTAGAGCAAATAAATATTTATAGAGTTTGCTGGGTTAATCTATTTATTTACCATTTCTGGCTCTCTTCCTTTCTTCCTGCAGATTCAGGTTATGATCTGCTGTCATTTATATTCTAATACAGCTTTGTTCTCACTGCCTTCTTTGTGCCATATCATCAAATGTATGATATTTCTTTATGTTATATACAGAACAATTGAAATATAGTCATATTGTTTATGCACTTACTTTTAAATTAGTTAAGAGAAGAAAGGATAAGAAATTTGAAATTACATTATCTTTTATAATTCCCTACACAACTGCTCTAGTCAGCATTCTTTGTTTTGTTTTTATGGCTTGAGTTACTGCCAGCTATCATTTGAAGAACTTCCACTAGTATTGCTGGTGAAGCCCGTCTGCTAACAATGAATTCACTCAGTTTGTTTCTGTTTCTGTGTTAAGGTACAGTCTTGATGATAAGTTGTGGAGTGTTAGGAAAAACTAAAATGCAATGTACTATTTGATGTATGTTTTACTGAAGTGGCTTTGTCAAATTATAATGATTTATGATAGAAATCACCTAAAGCTAGCATCACAATTCTCCAGGAATGTTCTGTAGAATGCTGCTGTTAATGATGAATATGTGAATCCCAAAGCTTTCATTTGTATTGACCTTATCATCATTAATTCTTCTCCCAACAATGCCATAACTAGAGTTGAGTTCTAAAGTGTACCTTCCTCTTTTCCCATAGAAATTGTCCCACAATTTCAAAAAGTTCTCAAAGGTGAAAAAGTGCACACAACGTTTATCACGTTTGCAAATGCCAATGAAAATGCTAAGGTAACACTGTGCAAAATGCAATATTCTTCTGTGAGAACACCCAATTTTAAACAAGTACACGTATTCTAAATACAACTTAGATCTTTGACATGTTTTGGCCAATGAAGTGTGAGCAGACATGATGGCCTTAAATGAGTTGCAGAGGCCTTAAGTGGGCTTGTGTGGTTGGGCTCACCTCTTATGTTTCAGTGAACTTCGTGAGAGGACAGGGCCTGGGAGCTGAGGCCTCACAGTTGGGCTCCACAGTAAGATGTGTGGGACAGACCTCAAACTGACCCAAAACATGGAGCAATACCAGCCATCTAGAGGTCTAAAAGAGAGCCACTGCAGCTAGCCCATAGGTCCAAGAAAAATAAATTCTTATTTATGTAACTGAGTTTGGGGGAGATTTGTTCCAAAGCATTATCACAGCAAGAGCTGACTAATACAACATCCTCCAAATCACTGTTATGTACATGGCTGCCACCATGCCTACATGTAAGGCAACTGCGTACTCAAACTTTGAGAATTCTTGAATTCTTGGTGCCTCCCCAACACAATGTACATGGCTAAAGTTTCCCCAAATAACTTCACTAATGTACCACAAAGATCTCCCTAAACTTTCATTAAATGTAATGCAAAGTTCTTTCCATTCATTTTCTGTTTCTACGTAGTTAAAATGCTTTGTATCAATCTAAAAGGATGGAAAATTGGAACAAAGCATCTTTGTGGATAGTTTTTTTTTTTTTTTGAGCATGTCCCATATATATATATTTTTTAATTTTAGCAATTTCATGTATCTTTATTTATTTATTTTATTTATTTATGGCTGTGTTGGGTCTTCGTTTCTGTGCGAGGGCTTTCTCCAGTTGCGGCAAGTGGGGGCCACTCCTCATCACGGTGCGCAGGCCTCTCACTATCGTGGCCTCTCTCGTTGCGGAGCACAGGCTCCAGACGCGCAGGCTCAGTAATTGTGGCACACGGGCCCAGTTGCTCCGCGGCATGTGGGATCCTCCCAGACCAGGACTCGAACCCATGTCCCCTGCATTGGCAGGCAGATTCTCAACCACTGCGCCACCAGGGAAGCCCAGCTGTTTTTCACAGAGGAAAATTACAAACAAAACAGGCATTTCACTGAGTGTAGAGCACTAATGCCCCTAGTGCCTCTAAATGCCAAGTGAACAAAGGCACTTAATAAATATTGAATCCTGCTCTCTCCACTTGAGAGGGAGAGCAAGCTATTCTAAAGTGGTGGAGGGATGCTTTTAGCAGCTATTTGCAACATTCTGTGAGCCTGGATACTGTGTAGCTACAAAGAAACCTTTTGTCTAAGGAAACTAACTAAAGAAACTTGATAGTGGAAAAAGAGAGAAAGAATGAGAGAATACTTTTCTCATGGTGACTCATTCACTCATTCGTTCATTTACCAAATATTTACTATGTGTATAATACTGTGCTGAGAACTGCACAGAACACAGAGATGTACCCCCGTTCTCAGGGAGGTTAGATACCAGAGAGGGAGATAAGATGCAGATGCCTTATGGCAGTTCCACATATGTCTTGTTAAACTATTTCCAAGTTCAGGGGAGAGAAGGGATCCAGAAATTGCTTGGATTCTCAGTGAAGTTTTCCCAGAGAAGGAGATGTAAAATAGATTGACTAGAAAAAAAAATTAATGTCATAGGTAGATATGAAAGGGAGCAAGGATGCAGAGACAATTAGACCCAGTTATTTCTTAAAAAGTCTAGAAAGTGAAATTAAAGCCAAATTATGGAGGGTCTTGAATGTGAGTCTTAAGAGTTTGGCTGTATTGTGTTGACAATGGGTGCCATGGACGGTTTGGAAGAGGGCAATGGCGTAACCCAAGAACCTTGGGAAGTGTAATAGAGGTTGTAGGGAGGAAGATAGGAAGACACACTATTATCCGAAGCAATCATCGTAATCCAGGTGTAAAATAATAAATGGTAGAACCGGAGTAATGGCAACACAGATGGAAGGGAAGAGTATGAAAGACACTAGAAAGAAAAACTGTCAGGGCTTGGTCCTTGACTGGATACATTCATTTCTCCATTTAACAAAGGTTATCAGTAACTGTGCTACTCGCTGGGAATCAAGAGTAAGCAAAACAGTCATGATCTCTTCCTCACGGACCATATGGTAAACACCTATGTAAAACTGGATGTGAAATGTGATGAAGGATATAAGCAAGAGGAACCTGGTGTTATGTGCGCTACAGTAGGGGGATGTGATGAGTTGAGTAGGTAAGGGGATACTTTCTTGACCAAGTGACACATGAGAAGAGATGAGAAGGATGAGGAGGCATCAATCAGTTGCAAATTAAACAGAAGGACATTTCATGCAGAGGGGCAGCATGGGCAATGTGCCGTTATAAGTATGCAGGCCTGAAAGGAGGCCACTGTGGGCTGGATGATTGAGAATGAAAGGAAGGAGGTGCAAGACGAGGCTGCAGAGATCATACTCCATCCTGCCCAGGGGATGCCCTGCCCTACAGACTAGCACACCCAGAGTGCCAGTGCACAACAAGATGAGAAGCTTGCTCTAGAATGCAAGTCAACACACTGTTTCTTTCATCAAGAAAGTCTTGCCTGTTAAACTAAACAGTATATCTAGTGGACATATGATTTACCTTCTGAAGCAAGCTCCTTATCTTACAGAACAGCAACAGTTCTCCACCGGAAGCCAGCCTGTGACTCCACATTTTAGACCACTGTGAGGAGGTTTGTCTTTATCCTAAGAGCAATGGAAAGTCACAGAAGGATTTGAAGAGGAGATGGTGGTGTCTGCGTCATGAAACATGGATTGGAAGGCAGCCAGAGTTAGCAGAAAGAAGACGAGGAAGTTTGTGTCTGAAACCTTACTTTCTTGGTGAAATAAGAGGTATGCTCTTCAGGTGAGAGAGCAAGGACACACAACAGAGTCTAGTGGGACATGAAAAGAGTGGAGAAAGAGTCATTGGTAACAGCCATAAGTAAGGGAGTAGAAAAAAGAAATGAGGACCACATGTCAGTTAAAATAAGACAGCCTATGTTGTTGACATAGCTCTGTGACTGGATCTAACAAAACACATTGCTCTGAAAGCAGGTCCAGAGAAGATGAATGTTAGAGATAAGCAGAATGCATCTGCAGTGAGGTTCCATGGGAAGGTAAAATGGCTTGGCAGTCTGGGTATAATGTTGTCGTGATGGACCAGCAGTCAACTACAGGGAATCAGGGGTAAAATGATAAACTATATTTTAGTCAAACTTACACTCACCAGAGCCCGGAAGGAGGAGAGCCCGTGTCTTGTACTGCCCAGTAGCCATGTCACTCCCAGGTCAGGTACCTGCAGGGAAGCCCAGGCATCTTGTCTTGGGCCAGGCATGCACCTGGCTTGTCAGAGGGTCCCAGAGGTGCTGTGGGGAGGCAGCTTTTGCTCACCATGTTCAGGGAAGCTAGAAAACACCAGATGCTGAAAGGAGAACCAAAGTCACTATTAAGCCATAATTAAACGTAAGGAGGGAAGAGATGATCAGGCAAGCCTTGACTGCCAGACAGAAAATAAGTAAGCTTGAGGAAAACACATTTTAAGTTAATCTGTTACATGATTAATCAATATGATAAAGCTTCCCTGAGCTTCATCTGTGGGCAGTAGCTACAAGGTGCTAGTAATGACTTATATGGAGAATAGACGAGAAAGTTCCAGGAGTCATTAATCAGCACTTCCTCTGTACCAACACTGTGCTAGGCATAGGGAATATAAGGATGAATGAGACACGGTCCCTGCCTTCAAAGGGCTTAGAGTCTATGGAAGGAAAACTATCTAAAAAGATGCTTATCGCTGGAGACATAATTATTATGATACAGGGATGTCAGGGAGCAGAGTAGTGAGGCACTAAACAAGCAGAGGAGGAGGGATGAGGGTTAGGGAAAGAAGGCCTCCCAGGGAAGCTGGCCCCCAACCTGAGGCTGGAAAACAAGCGGATGTCAGCTCACTGAAGAGCAAGCAGAAGAAGAGGGTCTTAAGTAAAGAAGCAGCATCTGTAAAGGCCAGGGCAGGAATGATAGAACATCAGAAACTACAAGCTGGTCCACATGCCTAGAGAAGACATTCAGGAAGGAATGTAGCCAGAAGTAAGACAAAAGAGGTAGTCCAATCGTGAAGGAGTTTATATGCCAAGCTAAGGAACACAGATCTGATGCTGAGGACAACGAGAAATATACAGCTTTCCAGGAGGCAGTTTGATGTATGGAGAGAGTTATCTTTGTTAGAAGACATCACCCTGGAGGGGGAAGTTAAGCCTGAACAGGAAATAAGATCACCCAGAGAAACTGTGAAATGTCCAAAGGGGTGGACGCTGAGGATGGAAACCTAAAGAACACCTACACTGAAACTGGGTAAGCAAGAGACACCCAAGAGTGAGACTGAGAAGAAGGAAGTGGAGAGGGATAAAAAAATCAAGTGGCTTGATGGAAAACGCAGAAGAGGGAGCTTCAATTAGACAGGAGACTACTACATTAAGTGATGCTGGAGACTAAAAAAAATGGATGTAGCGACACAGAAATCATACTGACAAGGATTCCCACTCTCACCACTTACATTCAACATAGTTTTGGAAGTCCCAGCTGCACCAATCAGAGAAGAAAAAGAAATAAAAGGAATCCAAATTGCAAAGGAAGAAGTAAAACTGTCCCTATTTGCAGATGCCATGATACTACACAAAGAAAATCCCAGAGTCACCAGAAAACTACTAGAGCTCAACAATGAATTTGGTAAAGTTGCAGGATACAAAATTAACACTCAGAACTCTGTGGAACTTCTTTTTTTTTTTTTAATTTATTTATTATTTATTTTTGGCTGTGTTGGGTCCTCGTTTCTGCGCGAGGGCTTTCTCTAGTTGCGGCAAGCGGGGGCCACTCTTCATCGTGATGCGCGGGCCTCTCACTATCGCGGCCTCTCTTGTTGCGGAGCACAGGCTCCAGACGCGCAGGCTCAGCAGTTGTGGCTCACGGACCTAGTTGCTCCGCAGCATGTGGGATCCTCCCAGACCAGGGCTCGAACCCGTGTCCCCTGCACTGGCAGGCAGACTTTCAACCACTGCGCCACCAGGGAAGCCCTGTGGAACTTCTATACACTAACAATGAACTATCAGAAAGAGAAATTAAGGAAACAATCCCACTTATCATTGCATGAAAAAGAATAAAATACCTAGGAAAAAACCTACCTAAGGAGGCAAAAGACCTGAACTCCAAAAACTATAAGACACTCATAAAAGAAACTGAAGGCAACACAAACAGATGGAAAGATATTCCATATTCTCGGATTGGAAGAATCAATACTGTTAACATGACCGTACCACCCAAGGCAATCTATAGATTCAATGCAATCCTTATCAAAATGTCAATGGCACTTTTCACAGAACTAGAACAAAAAAATTTTTGAATTTGTATAGAAGCACCAAAGACACCGAATAGATAAAGCGATCTTGAGAAAGAAGAACACAGCTGGAGGAACCATGCTGCCTGACTCCAGACTCTACTACAAAGCTACAGTTACCAAAACAGTATGGTCCTGGCACAAAAACAGACATATAGATCAATGGAACAGGATAGAAAGCCCAGAAATAAACCCACGCACTTATAGCAATATACAACAAAGAGGGCAAGATTATGCAATGAAGAAAAGACAGTCTCTTCAATAAGTGGTGCTGGGAAAACTGGACAGCTACATGTAAAAGAATGAAGTTAGGACATTCTCTAACACCATATACAAAAATAAACTCAAAATGGATTAAAGAGCTAAATGTAAGACTGGATACTATAAAACTCCTAGAAGATAACATAGGCAGAACACTCTTTGACATAAATCACAGCAATATCTTTTTGGATCCATCTCCTCAAGTAAAGGAAATAAAAGCAAAAATAAACAAATGGGACCTAATGAAACTTAAAAGCTTTCGCAAGCAAAGGAAAGGATCAAAATGAAAAGACAATCTACTGAATGGGAGAAAATATATTTTTTTTTTTTAATTTTTATTTATTTATTTATGGCTGTGTTGGGTCTTCGTTTCTGTGCGAGGGCTTTCTCTAGTTGCGGGGAGCGGGGGCCACTCTTCATCGCGGTGCGCAGGCCTCTCACTATCGCGACCTCTCTTGTTGCGGAGCCCAGGCTCCAGACGCGCAGGCTCAGTAGTTGTGGCTCACGGGCCCAGTTGCTCCGCGGCATGTGGGATCTTCCCAGACCAGGGCTCGAACCCGTGGCCCCTGCATTAGCAGGCAGATTCTCAACCACTGCGCCACCAGGGAAGCCCAATGGGAGAAAATATTTGCAACGGATAGGACAAATAAGGGATTAATAGCCAACATATAGAAACAGCTCATAAAACTCAACATCAAAAAAAGTAACAACCTGATTAAAACATGGGCAGAAGAACTGAATCGACATTTTTCCAAAGAGGAAATGCAGATGGCCAACAGGCACATGAAAAGATGCTCGACACTGCTAATCATCAAGGAAATGCAAATCAAAACTACACTGAGGTATCACCTCACTCCTGTTGGAATGGCTATCATCAAGAAGAGCACAAACAACAAATGTGGGCAAGGATGTAGAGAAAAGGGAACCCTGGTATAGTTGGTAGGATTGTAAATTGGTGCAGCCACTGTGGAAAACAGTATGGAGGGTTCTCAAAAAACTAAAAATAGAACTACCATATGACCCTGCAACTCCACTCCTGGGTATATATCCGAAAAAAACAAAAACACTAATTTGAAAAGATACATGCACCCCAATGTTCGCAGCAGCAGTATTTACAATTGCCAAGATATGGAAGCAACCTACGTGTTATCAAGAGATGAATGGATAAAGAAGATGTGGTACATATAACCAATGGCATACTACGCAGCCATAAAAAAGAATGAAATTTTGCCATTTGCAGCAAAGTAGATGGACGTGGAGGGCATTATGCTAAGTGAAATAAGCCAAACAAAACAAATACTGTAGGATATCACCTATATATGGAATCTAAAAAATACAAACAACTACTGAATATAATAAAAAGAAGGAGACTCACAGATATAGAGAACAAACTAATGGTTGCCAGTGCAGAGGGGGAGGAGGGGGCAATACAGGGGTGGGGAGGTGAGAGATATAAACTACTGGGTGTACGATAGGCTCAAGGATGTATTGTAGAACACAGGGAATATAGCCAAAATTGTGCAATAACTGTAAATGTAAAGTAAACTTTAAAAATTATATAAAATTTTTTTCAAACAGAAATCATACTGAAAATTGGAAACAAGTTAAATGTTCATCAACAGGAAAATACACATATAAATTATTGTATTTCCCTACATGGGAATCTTACATAGTGAGGAAAGTACATGAACTACACAGATCTTTATGTGTCAGCATGATGAACCGAGCAAAGATAACACTAAATAAAGCAAGTAACAAGAGAAAACGTAGTAGAATACTATATGCTGTTTAAGAATACTTAAAAACGTAGCCTAAATAGAAAGACATCCATGGCAGTGATGGAGACCAAGTTCAGAAGAGTGGTTACCCAGGTCAGCTGGGGAGTGGCTGTGTTTGGGGAAGTGGTTACAGCAGGCTCTTCAACAGGAATGGTAATGGTTCTCTTCACACGCTGGCTGGAGGATGGAGGAGTGTCTGCGATGTTATAATGTGAGCACGCTGCATGTAAAAGCCATTGCTGACCACACCTAGGGGATCTGATGCGCGGGAGCTGGTAGTGGGTGGAGGCATCCAGAATGCGGTGGTAGAAGAGGAATGTTGTACACGTAACGCCTAAGGCCTGACCAGAGGACGACCACTGTTCTAGAAACTGGACACAAATCCAACTTCTACAGCCAATGTTAAAAGACAAACTGAGGCATATTTAAAATTTTAAGACTTTATGTGAGCAAAAATAGATTCAATTCAGGCACCACCAAACCGGAAGTGGTGAGGAGCACTCCAGCCACAGGAGCTGCAGAGATTTTTATTTTAAAAGGGCAGAAGCAAAGTAAGGAAATGACTGACTTGCTATAGCTTTGAAGCCTAGTTGGTGGTTTGTGACTGGTCGTCCTCAGCGGTGTTCGTCACCCTGAGGCGCTGACAGGCTTAGATTTTGATTGGTTTACGTAGGCGGCCGCATCACTAGAGCCACCGCAGGCTAACGGCCTCCTTGCAGGGTTAATTTACTAACACCAATGGTCTGAGTCCTTCCTCTTACTCAGTCACTTCTCTTCCTACGCCTCAGTTTCTCTTCTGTAAAGTGGATATTCTGTAGTAAATTTTCTGTGGAGGTGTCAGTACAAAACAAAGTGATTATTAGTAACCACGATCATGTCCTGAATGCATGGAACACATCACCATTTGCCAACCACCGTGTCAAGTCAGCAGAAACTACAGAAATTAAGAGCTCTCCGCAGAAATTCACACACCCGTGCACCAGGTGACGGACCACAGGCAGACGTTCACTCAGCCTTTCATGTGTCCCTCACGGAGTGCACGCTCTCTCCTGGGAGGGGCGAGCACAGACATTTGTCGGGAGTTTAACTACTTTTAAAATGCGTTGATACAACCATGTCTCACTTTTGTTTGGATGAGTCAACAAACGCTTTTTCAAAACCCCAAATTCTCCACACCTCCTACCTTTCGCGCCGCCCTGGTCTCGGAGCTCCCGCCACCGCTCCTCAAGCCGGGTCCCCATGGCAGGTGGGGCTGCGTGTGACGCACGGCGAGCGCGAAGACGTCCTCGAGCCCCGCCCCCACGGGCCCGCCGGAAGGCTTAAACTACAGCCCCGCGGCGCGCAGGGTGTTGAGGCCGGCGCCAACAGCCGGCGATGCGGGGCGCGAGATTGCGGCATGGAGGGGCCGGCCTAACTGGGGCCCGTGGCCCTATGTCTTTTGGCTACGACGGGGGTCCTGCGCACGCTGCGGGGCCGCAGCCTCTGGGCGGTGGGCGCCCGAGGGGCCTTGAGGCGAGCCGGGGCCCCCAGGCGGGTGTGGGCATCGTGTCCGCAGCCAGCGTCCCCGATGCCGCGCTCGGGCCATGATCACTCGGTGAAGCTGCGCCGGGACAGCGCGGCCGATTTCTCGCGCTCTGAGGACCTGTGTGCGCTGCAGGACTCGGTGCCTCTGCCCGCCATGCGCGCTTTCCTGCGGGAGGGCCTGCTGGACTTAACGCCGACCGCCTCCGCGGGGTGGACTGGACGCCATTCCTGAGCACCCTCTGCGCCTGATCTGTATCCAGAGCTTCTTCCAGCCACGGCTTGGTGAGACAGGTTTGTAGTTCCTGCTTCCAGGGGCTCTCGTGTGGGCGCTGCGAAGCGGGGTTTTAGATGGTGCAAGGTGGAGGGTGGGCACTAGAACCGGTGCCCAGTGGCCGGGTGTGAGTGCACTAGACGGGGGGGGGGTGCGGCCTAGGACTCCTGCCAGCTCGGTGACCCCGGCCGAGTGCTTTAAGGCTTCTAGGTCTCAGTGTTCTCATTTGGAGCATGGGCTTAACAGGACCCAGTCTCTGTGGCGGTTACGAGGATGCACTGTGTTCATGCTTATAGGCTCTACAATGTAGAACACTTAGCACAGTTTGGAGCATCGTTAATTTTTGCACAGATCTTACCTGGTCTGTTGAATGACTTTGTGTGGTACACACCAAGGCGATTAGGAAATGGATATATCCCTGCTTCATTTCCTTTCCATTAAAACAGGGCTCAGGAAAAAAAAAATCTTTTTTCAATATTCGTATCATGTAGTGGAAAGAGCACCAGTGTGAAGGCAGCTTAGGGTTTGAATTACAGGGCTTATGCTCTCTGTGGCCTGGGCAGGTTACTTTTGAACTGCAATCGCCACACTTGTAGAATGACATTAAAAACCACTCTTTCTGTGGGTTCTTACAATTAATTAAGCAGGTTATGTGTGTAGAGTACCCTGGCACTTGAATGAGTTATCAGAACCATGGGCTGCTGGAGACAATGCTTCTGCCCTAGGTAATCTCCCCTTCTACTGGGTGGCAGGTAAACACAAGCGTAGTAGTCAGTGCTCTGGAAGAAGTGAGTTCTGGTGCTACAGAGCACAGAATCTTTTTTTTTTTAATTAAATTTTTATTTTATATTGGAGGATAGTTGATTTACAATATTGTGTTAGTTTCAGGTGTACAGCAAAGTTACTCAGTTATACATATATCCATTCTTTTTCAGATTCTTTTCCCGTGCAGGTTATTACAGGATATGGAGTAGAGTTCCCTGTGCTATGCAGTAGGTCCTTGTTGATTACCTGTTTTATATATAGCCGTGTGTATATGTTAATCCCAAACTCCTAATTTATCCCTCCCCTCCACCTTTCCCCTTTGCAGAGCACAGAGTCTTGGAAGGGAAAGTTCAGGGCAGGCTTCTTGGAGGAGGTGCCATCCTTTCTAAGGATAGTAGAACCTCCTGGGGTGGCAGGAGGGAGCAGTGTGTCAAAGTTTGAGAAGTATAAGAAAATATGGCAAAACTAATGTACAGGACTGGACCTCAGGGTTTGGGAAAGAAGTGAGAGCTGATACTGGAAACCTAGTGGGGCCCAACAGACAGGGGCCTTATTTTTCCTGTCAGAAGTTTGGATGTTTATCCTGAAGGCTGTGGGAAACCCTAAAGAACAGTGAGATGGACTTCTGGTTTAGAGGCTCACTCGGAACTCCATGTGGAAGGCAGTTGATTGGGTGCAGGGTGAATTGTAATCTAAGGGTCCCACTTAAGTTATAAAAGGTTGGACTGGATTTTGGAGATCAGAGACAGAATGGGTGGGGCCTGGTGACCAGTTAGAAAAGGGAGGGCAGCAAGCGTGGGTGACAGTTTACAGCTGCATCTTTTTGGGAGATACAGAGCACAGTAGGAAGGGATTGGGGGTGGGGAGAGGATCTTACTTCATCTTCAGTGCTTTCGAGGGGCCTGGTAGACGGGTCTGGGCCCAAGGTTCAGATCTGGGCTTTTTGGGAGGACAGGTGTTTGAAGGCATGGGAGAGACTTAGGTTACCCACAAGACGATACACAGAATCATATGTCTGAGAGTTTTTTAAGTGAGTATATTTGAGGATATTTATAAGCTGAGAGAAAGTAGCCAGCAGAGGAAGGGTGTGAAGATTTAGGAGAGGAAATGATTGTTCATTTGTTTTCAAAAAGCTGAATACTTACCGTGTGCCTGGCCCTTTTCTAGGATCTGGGGTTCACACCATGTGTTGTCTCTTCTGCAAGGGCAGTTCAACTCATCCCCTGGTGAAGAGAAGTCAGATTATTCTTTGCATCCCATTCAGGTGTAAGAACTGTTCTGTACCTCTGAAGGGACTTTACTTAACCAGAGTAATAAGTTAGAAATCAAAAGAAATTAGAGCTGGAAGGAACCTGAAAGGCCACGGTACTTAATTTTGCCTAATATTTTTTTTTTTTTTTAAAGGGTGAAACCTGAGTTGTGTTTTTTTTTTTCTTTTTTTTATTAATTAATTTATTTATTGGCTGTGTTGGGTCTTCGTTTCTGTGCGAGGGCTTTCTCTAGTTGCGGCAAGCGGGGGCCACTCTTCATCGCAGTGCGCGGGCCTCTCACTATCGCGGCCTCTCTTGTTGCGGAGCACAGGCTCCAGACGCGCAGGCTCAGTAACTGTGGCTCGCGGGCCCAGCTGCTCCGTGGCATGTGGGATCTTCCCAGACCAGGGCTCGAATCCGTGCCCCCTGCATTGGCAGGCGAATTCTCAACCACTGCGCCACCAGGGAAGCCCAATTTTGCCTAATATTTGACATTGAATGTAAGAAAAGTTTATTGCAGAGCCCATTCTCTTCAGAGTTCCTTCACTGAACTTTCTTTATGTTTTTCATCCAGTGGGTCTAGCTTGTAGATTTTGGCCTCCTCCTAAATTTGCTTCTTCATCCATATTATATTACAGTTTGCCCGGACTATGGCAGAAGCTCCTGGGTGGTTTCGCGGCCCCTGGGCTCATCAGTTCCTCTAAATTCATCTGCCTACTCGGGTTGAGTGATCTTCTAACATAAAAAGATACGCTTAAAATAATGCTGCTAATGGCTTGCCCACACAGAGTTAGTGCATACTAGCCGCCCAGCGTGTGCTCTGCACAGAGGTGTGTAGTCTGAACTATGCTCCGCCAAGCCTCATGGGGCTCTTTGACCCTGAGGAAGGGGATCTTTTTGTGATCACTCCCTTTATCTAATCGGTCCTTCAGCAGCGGGGCACCTTTCTCTAATCAGCGGAGGCACCCTTACTCAGCCAGTGGTAGCCCCAGGCCTCATCACTTGTGGGATACAAGCCAGGCTCTCTCCCAGGCTTCCTTCGGCCAGCATCTCTGTTTTCCTTTCTGTCTCTTCTCACACTTGGCCCCCTGGCCTTTAGTCATCCCCACCTGCAGTATTTAAAGTGCCCAGCAGGTGTCGGGCTTGAGTGTCTCTGCACGGGTGCTCCCTGTGCATTTAATGCACCTCCTACTCCAACTCTGCATACTCTCATCTTTTCTAGATTCTACTTCAGGGTTATCATGAAGCCGTCACTTAGATATAACTTTTTGCCTCCATAGGAACCTCTGTGCACAAAGGTTATGGTTCTTTATCTCATGTGATTGAAATTTTGAGTTTATACATCTCCCTCCTTAATGAAGGCTTTAAGGGCAGGAGTCGTTTCTAATCCTTAGCACAGAGCAGATGCTTTTTTTTTTTTATTTGGATGCTTTTTAGTGATGATAAAATATATGGTTTAAGTCACTCATTTTACAATAATTTTGGTTTAGGTTGTGACAGAAATAAAGTTTACAGAAGTCGTGTTCCTGCGATAAGAAATAAAGATGTGACCTTGCAGTTGTGTAAAGCTCTTAAATGCTGTGTAAGTGTGTCGGGCGCGCTAAGGAACCTGGAGCTAAATGGGCTAGTTCTTAGAGAGAGCGACTTAACTATGTTAACAAAGGTAAGCCTTCATTGTGACCTGCCAACGTTTGATAGTTGCTTTTGGAGCAGACTAAAGCAATAAAATTTTAAACTTGTTCTCCCCATTAAAGGGATTGAATAAATTGGCCACTTTGGTGCACCTGTGTCTTGCGAATTGTCCACTTGGAGATGGAGGTTTAGAAAGTGAGTTTCAGTCTTGGTTAAGTCTCTTCTCATCAGACTGGTCTCGTGATATCCTACACACCACGTTACTTCCTGTCTACCTTTTCTTGGTGTCGTTCATGCCTAGGTTGTCTCCTGTGCCTGCTCAAACCTTGGTCCATTCTCATTTGTACCGTGGAAGTTTGTCATGCTGGATACTGTCAGAACTAATTTTACTTAAGTTTGTGTTAAGCCACAAACCACACATTTTGTATATTTTCTGTTTTTTTGTGTTTGTCTATATTTTAAAGTTTCTCTTCAAGAAATATTATGGGAAGGGAAATAGCAAGATGTAAAGAGCAAAAAAGTCATCATTCTCTTTAAATTGTTAGAACATGTATCTGCAATCATAATTATAATGCACTGTGGTATGTGTTAAAATAGGAAATATATGTCACGTCCCGTAAGAGCAGCAAACTCAGTGGTGTTAGTGGGAGTGTGTCATGGAAGTAATCACAAAGCAGGTGACTGTTAGTTGGGGTCCTGAAACATTAGTGTGTGTTCCCTGTGTCCAGTAGTGGTCTGGAGGGGTAAGGAAGCCTGCCTTTCAATTTGAGGGAGCAGAGGGTTTGAGGTCCTCTCTCTTCTATTGCTCTAGTATACTGCATAGCACCTAATAAAATACTGGGTTTATAGTTGACATTTAAATCGCTGATTGATCATCAAGATTGGGAAGTATCATTGGAAATGAAAATAGGAAGAGTCTTAAGATTTTTAGGTTTTTCTTTTTTTTCCTATGTCTCAAAAGGTATGTAGTATTTTACTGAGAGGTTGGGAATAAAGTTTGCAGTATTCAGTGTATTCAGTTTTAGTATCTAAA
Source organism: Balaenoptera acutorostrata (assembly GCF_949987535.1). Classification (NCBI taxonomy): domain Eukaryota; kingdom Metazoa; phylum Chordata; class Mammalia; order Artiodactyla; family Balaenopteridae; genus Balaenoptera; species Balaenoptera acutorostrata. The sequence goes on from NC_080072.1 coordinate 87,332,906, forward strand.
TAGAATTAAACTGCTGCTGTAAACTGGAATAACACTTTGTTACTGACAAGTTTTCGAATGCATCTGTTCGTCAATTACCTGTTTGGGAAGATTGTAGTTAATGATTTTAAGAATGTGGCTATAAACCTCCAATTGACTCAAGAAAAGCAAATAAGTCAAGATTGACAAATGTATAGGCTCTTCATCTTATTGTGTGTGTGGCTTTTTTTCTTTCTTTTAGTTATTTGTCAAGGTGTAAAGAACTCTACCACTCTTAAGACAGTAAACTTCACGGGGTGTAATCTGACATGGCAGGGAGCAGATCACATGGCCAAGATCTTAAAGGTGATTTTTTTATGTTTGAACTTTCATGAAAACACATGTGATTGAAGCGCATTAATATATTGATACAGATGGCAGTTCATTATTGTCTTTTGATACGTGTGAGTGCAGCTTTCGTTTTGTTGAAAGAATATGACCAGTTTTCAGTTTGGGATTCTGCCATTTAGTAAAGATAGTCCACTTAATTTTAGAAATAAGAGATTTAATATATAATAATATTTTAATGTATTTTTAGTTACTGAAAACATTGATTGTGATACTGTGAAAAAACTATGCCATTATAGTCTTCAAGACTTAAATGAATCAAGTGTTTACTAGCTGCTGTAGTTTATAAACTAATAGAAATCACTACATCAGCAATTAGTAAATACAGTTTTTAAAATAATGCCTTAACAACTTTACAGTGGTTATAATTACTGTATTTAAGCCTAAAGTTATTTACTAATTTGACATGAAGCCTTCTGAAGAGTTTGATGGTGCAGATCAAGGGTAGGTAAACTATGGCTGGTGGGCCAGATCCAGTCTGTCGCCTGGGTAAAGAAAGTTTTTTTGGAACATAGTCGCACCCATTGTTTACATGATAGCTATGGCTACTTTCAGCCTACGCCAGTGGGGTTGAGTAGTTGCAACAGAAACTGTATAGCCCACAAAGCTGGAAGTGTTTAAATTTAGATTTTAAAAACTGAAAAATTCTTTGAGCCTATACAGGGCAAGTCCATTGACCCCTGGGGTTGAAAACAGTCAAGAACTTGGGTGCCTAAGCCAAATGGTCTAGGTTCAAATTCCCTTTCTCCCATTTCATAGCAAGTGACCATGGACAAATCACTTAACCTCTGTGCCTCATTATGAGGTTTAAATGAACTCATTTGTATAAATAGTGCCTGGCACATACTAAGCACTGTGTAAGTGATTGCTGTTATTTCTGCTTGGAGCTTTTATAAGTTATTGTTAATAGAAAAATGACACTAATGATTTTCATTTTAGAGTGTCAAAGGCACTTTGAGTCTTTTATTTGTTCAAGAATGTAATAAGACTTTTTTCATTTAAAGTCAGTGTTCCCTATTACCAAACTTTATTTTATGAATATCAAGAATTGAATGTCTTTAAGACAATACTTGTGGTTAAATGTCAAACCATTATTTTCCCAAGGCACATCCAACTGGCTGTGCATAGTCCAGGCCTCTAAAGTTGGTGTGCATACCCTAGGGAGCATGTGAGATCCATTTTGTAATACAGTTTTTAAAATAATGCCTTGTACTTCCCTGGCGGTCCAGCAGTGAAGACTCTGCGCTCCCAATGTAGGGGGCCCGGGTTCGATCCCTGCTCAAGGAACTAGATCCCACGTGCCTGTCGTAACTAAGAGCCCACATGCCACAACTAAAAGATCCGGCATGCCACAACTAAAGATCCGGCACAGCCAAATAAATACATAAATATTTTAAAATAATAATAATAATAATAAAATAATGCCTTAGATTTAGGAAAAGAAAATATTAGAACCTATTTGCCTTTGTATCATTTTTTAAATATCTGTGTGGTTTATAATGTACATACAGTATATGTATAGAACTTCGTGTACATAATTTGTTAATAAATAAGATGCATATTAAAAAGTTTTCTTATGGGTTGCCCAGTCAGGTGTTTGGAGACGATTGGAGGACAGAATGATGACATTTAGAGCCTCAGCAATGATAGAATTTAGATCCAATTCCCTGACTTAGAAGATACGGAAAATAATTCATAGACTGTAATTGAGTTGTCCAACTTGACATAACTGTTCAGAAACAGGTCATCCAGTGGCTGGAATCTATTCACTGACGAAATAGAATCTGGGTCACTGGACTCGTAAACCAGAAGTGACCGTTTAATTTCTCAGGTTGATTCCCCTGCCATATATGCTTGATATGTGTGTGTGTAAATCTCTGACATAATAAGCCATACTCAGTAGGCACACCCTGTTTCCTTCTTCAGGCATCTTAATTTCATCCCATTAAATCTTTGAAGTGTCAGACTACCGGAAGGCATGAAGAAACCTGGGCTGAGAGTCTTCGTTCCAGGAGACCTGATCTTGACTGTATGGCTGGCTTGAGGCGCACCACTCTGAACGGCCACACGCTCATCGGTGACCTGGGTGCAAGTGCTTTGGCAGAATCTCTTAGTGAGGATTTGTGGCTTGGAGGTAAATTCTAAAATTGAAAATATGGAATATTTAATATGATATATGCTTAGCTTTTGGCATGATACTGTTGTGATAGGATTTTTTTTTAAAGCCTCATTTTTCTGATAGGTTTTATTTTGCTTGTAAACTTCCTCTACGAGTTGCATATATTCTTTATAGAAAATGCAGAGTTACAAGAGAACAATTACCTGTAATCTTAATACCCAGACATAATCACTGTTCATTTTGGTGTATATACTTTCAGTCTTTTTTTTTTTTCTATGAATATATTCTGTACACTTAGGGATAACAAAAATAAAATTGTAGTATACTTGGTATTTCATAGTCCTGCTTTTTTCATTTAATTATATATCACGTAGTATTCCATCATACTGATGTCCCATAGTGTAATCAATTCTTTGCCATTAGATTTAGACAGTTTGTTTTTCCCTGTCAGAAACATTGTGAATATGTTGTGTATACATCTCTGTGTCCATCGGGATTACTTCTGTAGAATAAGGAACTAGAAGTGGAATGACCTGAGTGTGACATATTTTTAAGACTTTTGATACAGATTGCCAAATTACCATCCAGAAATGCTATGCCAATTTGTAGTCCACCCCAACAGTGGGTGTGAAACCTGCCTCTCACAAACACTGGCTTGTAGCACTTGTAAAAAACTGTAAAACTACAAAAATGAGTACCTCTCCATTTTCTATGCAAGTAGGATTACTCCAAATTTTATAACTTTTTTCAGTTAATTCAGTATGAGCATTTTAGCAAGTCAGTCAATTTGCATCTCCTGTATCATTTTTTGTGATTGTTCAGTATTCCATTATATGAATATGCCACAGTGCGCATAGCTTATCCATTCTTGTATATAAGCTTTGTCCAGTTTTTCAGTTACAAATAGTACTCCGATATATATCCTTACCTATATCTCTGACTATTTCTTTTGGTTAAATTCTTTGAAAGAGAGTTGTTGGATCAAAAGGGTATAGACATTTTAAAGGCTTTTCTTACAGAATCCTGGCTTAATCTCATAGGAGAATAACCACATTTTGTTTTATTTGTATTCATTTGATTTACTGGTGAGGTTTACTGGCTCTTTGTATTAATTTAGCTATTTGGTTAATAATACCCTGTGTCCATTCTTCTGTAGTGAGAGTTTGTAAGGGTTGTATCATATCCTGTCAGATCCGTATGTCTGACTTGCTATTTCTGTGTGTCATGGGGGTGTTGAAAGACTCCAGTTATTTTAATGTGATGGTCCACACAACACTTAAAAAAAAGACTCATGATAGTTTCCTTTCATGTAATATTTTTTAATACCTGTGCTTTGGTGATGATCCCTTTGGTTTAAATGAGTAGGTTGTTCAGCCCCAGAACTCCTAGAATTCATGATCAGTTTTTCTGGTTTTTGTCTGACTTTTTATGGAGAGAGTTCTTGACCATCGTACTTTCATGATAGGTTTTTAGTATGTATTCTCTATTCACACATTGTTTGAATTTGTTATTATTTGTATCCTCTTAGACTTGTCCTTTTTGCTCTAAAACTAACAGTTATTACATTTCTTCTATTTTGTTTTCCCCTTTTAACTAGTTTCAAGTGTGATTTGGAGCTCAAGATCGTGATCAAAAGAATGCAGTGCATTTCTGAGCTCCACCAGTTTTTGCCTGTGAGGTTTACACTGCCACTGCCGCCCTTGCTAATTATGAACTGAGATTCATTTTGTGATGATTTTTGCTCATAGGTTATATACAGTTATTCTTCAGTTCTGTAATTGTAAAATATGTTGGATGATTTATTGGTACTAAAGCCAAGGTTATCATTGCACATCCAAGAAGAGGTTTTTAAATTGGATTAATGCATTATGTGTGTGCGTATACGTTTCTGTTTTTTTCTATACCCAAAATTAGAAACCTGCCATGGCTGGTCTTGTGCAGGACTCTTCCACACGTGAGAAGATGAGAGTTGTCTATATGTTAAATCTGTATAGACTTCGCAAGTGACCTTTTGTCTTTCAGCGAAAGCACTTGACCTGCAGCAGTGTGGCCTCACCAGTGAAGGAGCAAAGACTTTATTAAAGGCCCTTGAAAGCAACAGAACTCTGGTTGTTTTGGATATAAGAAAAAATCCACTTGTTGGTATGTGGTCACTTTTTTTTTTTAATTGATTAACACATAGAACAACAAAAAGAGTTTGTTCACGTATTGACAGTTTTTAAAACTTAATGTGTTTCACTTTCCTCATCGTATACAGTTGGCCCTTGAACAACTTGGGGGTTAGGGGTGCCGCCCCCCACGCAGTTGAAAATCTGGGTATAAGTTTATAGTCACTGGCTCCGCATCTGTGGATTCAATCAACCTTGGCTCGTGTAGGACGATAGTACATATTTATTGAAAAATATCCGTGTGTCAATGGACCCGCGAGGTTCAAACCCATGTTGTTCAAGCGTCAACTGTACTTTTCTAATGTTGCACTTCCCTTATGTTTTTAGCAGATAATGTACTAATTAAAAGTGAATTATACCTTTAAATTGTTCTTATCTCTACTCTGAATAGAGGTGAACCTAGATACTAAGCCTGCTTCCACCAAGAGCATTATTTCCTTGTTGTGCACCTCTGAATTCTTGCAAGGAGTACTTTATTCATTTGTCAGTTTCACAAGTAATTTTTTTAATAGCTTCTGTGTGCCAGATACGGGTCAGGCACTAGGGAAAAAGCAGTGAACCAGACAGACAAAAGTCTTGCCCTCGTGGAGCTTACATTCTAGTGAAGGGGTTCAGATAGAAATGAGTAAACAGATAAGTAATATAATTTTAGATAGTAGGAAGTGCAGAAATATCGTAATGTGAGGAGAGTGAGGGGGAGCAGGTAGGACTCCATTGGATAGGTTTGTTAGGGGACAGCTTCACTGGAGACGTGGCATTTGAACGGAGACCTGAATGAAGAGAGGAGCAAGCCATGGAAGATCTGGGGTAAGCACATTCCAGGACAAGGAGGCAATGAGTATGCAGGCATGTAGGTGGGTGGAGTATTTAAGGAAAAGCAAGGAGGCCAGCATGGCCAGAGTACTGAGTGAAGAAGAGTGTGGTATGACGTGAGGTCAAGGAGCTAGCCAGGGGTCTGATCTTGTAAAGTCTTGAAGGCCAGAGTAAAGATGTGGATTATTCTAAATGAGTAGAGGGTTTTGAATTGGAAAAAGGCATGATCCAAATAATATCTGCATAAGATGACTTGGTATAGAGAATAGACTTGGGGAGATAAAGAAGAGAAACAGGGAGACCAGTTAGGAGACTATCACAGTGGTCCAAATAAGAGATGTTTATGGCTTAGCTTAAGTTGGAAGTTTGGAGCAAGTGAAAAGTGGTTGAATTCAGGTTGTGTTTTGAGGGTGTAGCTAACAGGGCTTGCCGATAGATTAGATGTGGGGTATGAAGGAAATAGTAACAAGGAGACAAGTCGGTGATGATTATGTGTGCCACTGGGTGGTATCACTTAGAAAAAGGGGGCTGATGGGAGGAGCAGCTTTTGAGGGAATATCAGGACTTTGGTTTGTTATCTTAGATGCGCTTTAGGTATCTAAGTGTCTGGACAGTGCTCAGACTGTACTTTCTATCCAAAGTTATCCAAAGCCATTTTAGGTGCAAAATGTTTAAAGTTGACCTTTGCTGCTGCCAAAATAGTAGCCACTGGAGGCAGTCTGCAAGGTGGCATCTTAGGTTTTTGAGGAAGAAATTAGAATACACAAAGGGGGAAATAAGTGTATAATTATATAATGTAGATTTCATATTTAATTTTATGGGAAAGCAATAATTAGTTGGCTTTGGGTTTTAAATGGAAATAGCCCTCACTGGGAAATAATTACTCTAATTTCAATTTATTTTACTTTAGATCATTCTGTGATGAAAGCAGTTATCAAAAAAGTTCTCCAGATGGAAGGAGTGCCAAGTCAGAGGTATATAACATGTTTTAGTTCTCTCAGAAGAATTTCTCTTTAATGGCTTGTTTTTCTTTCTTTCTGAAAAGAAAATTAGCAAGGTACTTTCTGCCATCTTAAAACTAAGTTTTTAGTCAAATGAAACGGCTTTTCTGTTTTTGAAAATGTTGTGTGATGCTTTAATTTAGGTTCCCAGAAATGCAGATTGAAAACCTTTGATTAACTTAAAGTATCTTAATTTCCAATGAAGATCAAACTCTCCTAAATTACCTGTAACTTAAATGACATATTTATCATTTCTGTCTCAGTACCAGTGGATAACTTCTCCATCGGTGAAGGAACCATCCAAAACTGCTAGATAGAAAAAGAGAACTATAATTTTGGGAAGTGGTCGAAAAGGAAAAGATACTATCAGAATTGGTAACTCTTTCTTTTTTTTAATGCTACAAGAACTTATACTCCTTATGTTTTCGGGTGTGCTAAAATTAAAACAGCCAATATTAACCACATGCATATTAGGAGGCCTATAATTATTTTGATACTTATGAGAATTTATAGAATATAGATATAATAAATGAATTTAAAGAGATGTTAATATTAACCAACATTATTGTTTGGATATCATAAAAACTTCATTATTTTGAAAATATTTCCTGGTGGATGATTACTTCTAATACTTTGCAACTGAAATTTGGGGTGCACTTAGATGATAATTTTAGTAGTGCTGCTTTTGAGGAATGATTTTTTTTTTAATGCAGAATTACCTTTGTGCCATAAGAAACAAAATTTCTTCCCAGTTGCAACCTTCCCAATGTTCCCTGCTTCTTTCTTTGAAATTTTTACCTAAATTTTTGAATCAGGTAATATCTTGTTTCTCTCAATGATAAAAAAAAACTTGAAATATGTATTATCCTTATAAAAGACTTCTACAGACAAGTTTATTGACCTACATTGAACATTTTAGAAAAGCATTTTCTAAATGTTTACTGTAATGTATATTTAATTTTCCAGTGGTAGTTAACCCAGGATTTTACAACTAAGCCTATAATTTTGTTACCAAATGTAATAAAAAGCTTTTAAAACCCTTTAACGATCAGTGGTATAAGTTTCACATTCTCCTGAATTTATAAATTTGCTATAATTTACTTCTACTGATAACGTTTTTATTGTTTCTAAGAGACCTTAACTTTTTATTTTCTCAACATATTATCGTTAATCAGAAATAATCTTTTTTTTTTTTTTTTGGTGATAAGAATGAATAGCAGGAGCAGCATTTGTTAAACCAAATCTAATATGAAACTGACTCTTTCTTGTGAGTAAATTTGAATTTTGAAACAGTAAAACAATAAGGTTTAATATAAAGCAAAACAAATTTTTTATGTTTATGATCTGCCAATTTCCCAGAAAAAGTTTTGTGGTGACTTTAGTTCTATACCAGATACATTAAAATCACCAATGGACAACACATCTTTTATTCAGGTACCCTCTGAAAGTTTAAAAAATTTGTTGACTTAATATCACTGAACTGTCCACTTTAAAATGGTTAAAATGATAAATTTTCTGTTTTGTGTATTTTACCACAATTTTTTTTTTTTTTTTAAAGTTTTACTTGATTTTATTTATTTATTTATTTTATTTTTGGCTGTGTTGGGTCTTCGGTTCGTGCGAGGGCTTTCTCCAGTTGCGGCAAGCGGGGGCCACTCTTCATCGCGGTGCGGGGACCGCTCTTCATCGCGGTGCGCGGGCCTTTCTCTATCGCGGCCCCTCCCGTCGCGGGGCACAGGCTCCAGACGCGCAGGCTCAGCAATTGTGGCTCACGGGCCCAGCTGCTCCGCGGCATGTGGGATCCTCCCAGACCAGGGCTCGAACCCGTGTCCCCTGCATTAGCAGGCAGATCCTCAACCACTGCGCCACCAGGGAAGCCCTACCACAATTTTTAAAAAATGTGTTGTTTGAAGATTTCGGGTTTCATAAAGGTATTGTATTAGCATAACAATGAAAAATTTAAAAGACCACCTCTAATCTCATTATCCTGTCAAGCAATATTTACATTTTTATTTTCTCTTCCTGCTGTCTATAAACATAATTCCACATAGCTTCAATATAATTTGCCATTTTTAATTTTTCACACTAAATTTAAATTTTATGATTCATAGTTATGCTTTTTAACATTGTATTCACAAGGTTTCATTGAGTTGGTCAATTTTTTAAATTGGTGAAAAATTGGAAATAACCTAAAATAAACTATTGTAAACATCTTCGTAAATACAGCTTTTGTTTTTTTCAACTTCAAGATGTATGTTTTTGATTCTCTATTAATCAACTTGCTTGGACAATAGTGTATTAAATAGAAGTTGTTAAGAGTGTTTATGAAGTCAAAAAAAAGCTTATGATTGCCAATTGTTATTTCAAGAGAATGATATTTTAATAATCAAATAGTACATACAAAGAAGTTAAGATTTGTGATATCACACTAATTAGATATTATTATTAAAAATTTATATCATATGTAAAGCATTCTTAAAATAGCTAAGTTGACTTTTTTGTTATGATATTAGAAATGGAAATATATATAAATAAAACATGTATATGTAAAACATATTAGGAATTCTGTAAAATTAGTACCTGGTGGTATATAATAGGGCATCATGGAATGAGAAGAAAACAATTAAACTTTTTTTTTTTATTTAGCATGATTAAACAAAGTGGAAATGTAACTGAAGTATACAAGCTCATTGAGCTATTTTAAGAGTAATTTTATTTCTTAGGCTTTTTTTTTGTATTTGCCTCAGTTATTTGGAGACATAGAGGTAAGCCAAATCAGCATCTGGGTACATACCTAGATCCAGGTGAGTATAGGGGTGAAATAATGGTGTGAATTGTGTCACATTTATATTGTAATTACGTATGCCTAAAAAAAGATGGGAACTTTTATTAGAAATTTTTTTTATCTCATAACAAAAAAAGTGTAATTAAAAAATTTTTTTATACAAATGTATTTGTATAAAATCAATTTTCACTGCAAAGTAAAGGAGCTGTTACAGTGGAGGATTACTGGACTGAATGTCAATATTATGACATAGTATGAGTGTGTTTCATGTTTGGTAATTGCAATCGTTGCTTTTGTCGTGGTCATCCATGTACAATGCTTGGTGTCAGTCTATTTATCTCTTGTAAAAATAAAACACAGTGTGTGTGTGTGTGTGAAAAAAAAAAAAAAACTACTGGTTGTGAGACTTCAGGCAATGACTTAAATTTCTGAGAATTTCAGTCTCCTAACCTTGAAGCCCAATTCATGATGATAACTGCACGAAGCTAAAAGGATGAAATAAGAAAAAGTATATAGTGTGTACCATGTGGCAAACATTCAGATATTCACTTTTCCCTTCTATGAAGTCTGTGGAAATGGAAAAGAAGGGCTGAGACAGATGGGGAGGTAAATTTAGGGAGATCTAGTGACAAATTAGATATCAGGGGTGGAGGGGGCGGGGAGGGAGAGAAAAAAAAATTTTATACAAATGTATTTGCATTAGTTTCTGAAAGTAAAGGAAGGGTATACACATACAAACCACATGCATGCAAACATTTTTTTTGACGGTAATTAAGTTAAAAAACACAATAAAATAGCACAAAATGAACTGAGCTCCTATATATTTTTAAGACACATGTAAATCACACAGGATCGTGTGGTGATTATCAATAACCTACACTCTATGAAATATTTGTCCTATATTACCACATACACTCCATTTTACCCTCATCCTAATGCTGCTAAAATATAGTAGAAAGCAACAGCATAGTACAGGGAGATCAGCTCGGTGCTTTGCGATGACCTAGAGGGGTGGGATAGGGAGGGTGGGAGGGAGGCTCAAGAGGGAGGGGCTATGGGGACATGTTCATGCACATGGCTGATTGGCTTTGTTGTGTAACAGAAACTAACAGAATTGTGAAGCAATTATACTCCAATAAAGATCTATTAAAGTAAATAAAATAACATAAAATATAGTAGATTTGAAGGATCAATATAACCATTTTAACTTATGATGTTTGTTTTCAGTAAATTCAAATTAAATATTTAAATGTGAATTTTAATATATGGCTTGTTCTAAATAAACTATTAACACGTAGGTCTAGTTTTTGCAACCAAATATTTCATATAAAGATACTTGCCTCTTTACTACTGAAATATAGGATAAGTCTCCACATTTCACTCTTTTATCCAGTGGGTTTCATTTTTTGTGTGTGTGTTTTCTATATGAAATCAAAGGAGCAGTGACGGTTGACAGGCTTATAGGAGAGTAACATTGATTCACCTACCACCCAGCAACTTGCAGCCTTATAACTTTTATTGTTTTTACATAGAAAAATTCATCTTAAATTGAAATTTTGGTCTAATTCTGAAGATTCTGTTTGGCAGAAGTCATGGGTGTATCTGTGTTTCTCTGTCCTTGAGATTCAGAAATGCCAAAGGTGTTCTAAGATTCAGTAAACTTGAGTGTTTCTGCATGATACATAAAATGTATCATACTTTGGGATTATTTTAAAAATTTATTTTTGCATTTCTGCACATCTCAATACTTCTGTTTTAGTTAAAATAACTTGTTACTGTAGAGAACTTATATTTTTTAAAAATGCCGGCTTACGTAAAACCTTTGTAAAAAACGATCCTCTTTTTAATGGGCTTGGCATCATTGTCAAGTGCCTGTTTTATTCCTTTCAAAGTGTAACCATGTGACAGTTGCTCTGTAGACTATTGGTACATCTTGATTCCTTCTTTTCATGCTTTGTCAAACATAGGCTTGGCCGCAAAGAAACCTGTAAGTAATGGAAGGAAACACTCTGCTGGTAAAGAATGTTATGCTCCTGAACCTCTACCACCTGGTGTGTCTGGTTTCCTGCCGTGGCGTACTGCAGACGTGCAAAAAGGAACAGGTAACGTGCTCGCATTCCCTGTCTTTTTCAGTCGTTCAGAATTCTTTATTTTGGAACTTCTATTATGTGGGTGGTCTCTGGTGCTTTCTATAGAGGAAAGAAGATAACTACACATGGCATCTGCCTAATGAGCCATCTAAGGAAGAGAAACAAAAAGTAATTGGGAGTTTCAAGTTGTTTCTCAAGTGTCACAACAGAGGTAACCCCGTGGGAGTCTTGAGGAGACTAAAATTATCACCAATTGTGCAGGTGAGAAAAGTTTCACTAAAGGCAGGTGTAGTTGAGCCAAGCCCTACAGCACAGAAGTAGGAACTTGGATATGTACGGATGGGAAAAAAGACATTTTAGGCATGGAGAATAGTTTAATACAGAATGGATGAGAAATATGCATTAGACCTATTCTAAATCAACTGGCTTATTAACTCAGTAAATCAGATTTAGTGAGTCAAACTAGCTTTAGCTGATTGCTTATCCAGGGGATAGCTGTTCATAGTAATTTTTGTCATAGAACAGTAAATGAAATTGTTGAACTATAGCTTTAGGCTTGCTAAGTGAAATAGATTGCTCTAGATGATTTTCAAGTGACTTACTTGGTAGTATTCACGAAATTGGGGGTAAACAATTGCTTAAGAAAACATAGAGAATTGATTTTAAATAGTACTTGAAGTAGTTACTGTGTAAAGTATCTGTTCAGTAGCTCATGTTAAATGGATGTTTATAATCCCCATTGGACAACCAACTACTGTTTTGCAAATGGTAATGTGAATTGCTGTTGCATAAACTATAGTGTTGAATCCCCAGTCTTTGCACTTGAGTTTAACAACTCTGTGGTTTCCTATCTTCTTCTTGAGACACTTAATCTCAGGTCCATCCTCGTCACACAGAGTGGTAAATTAGAGAACGATTAATATCACCATTTAAAGAAGTGAGACTGAAATCTCAACCATCCTGAACGTAGGAAATGAAGGGCCCTCTCAGCAGTTCAGAGAGTTATCACCAAGCCAGTCGGCTGAATTCTGTTCAGTTTTCTCCGTAGCAGAGCCCTCCAGGTCCTTCTTTTGAGCTTATTTATTTTTATACACAGTTCTGTATGGATACTGTACATAATACTAAATAGTTGTATGAACTGGGTTTAACGGGTGATGTATTCACATCAAGATCTAACTTCGTTTTGTTGATATCTTTTTAGGGGCTTTCCATTCATCAAAGCTCGTGATGTATATAATAAGTTGCAGGTATGTAGCTATCATATTTATGATACATAGGGGATTGAATTGGGAAAGGTGGATGGTCATTCTTTTTGGTTTTTAAACTGACAGAGCCTTACAAGAAGGATTTCCCTCTCTGATATAAATCCATGTGAAACTTGTCTGGTCGCTCTCCCAATGCAAATGTGTAGTTGGGTGGATTTGGCACACAACTGGCAGCCTTGTGGTTATGTCTGTAAACAAGGAAGCCTGTTCTCCAGTCTGCAAATCAGCTGTTACCCAGTGAAATGAACTTGACTGCCATTTCTGACCCCTCACATGGAGCTGTCATACTCAAGAATGTTCATATGCTTTCAAAAAATGTTGTTTGCGGGCTATATGTACAAATTCCTGATCTGAAAGCCAACATAAAGCAACATCTCCCAAACCTCTGCTCTCTCACTAAGGCCACACACATTCCCTTGCTTATGGCCTCATGGCAAGTTAATACTCTCAGTACCAGATTCTCCTTCCCAGTTGTCTTGGGAGACTGCATAGTTGCTCTGTGAAAGGCACCATTGCTGAGGTGGAGAGAAGAGCATCTTGGGTGTCAGTCCTGCCCTTGAATGCCCAGAGGGAGGGGTGTGCGCCTCGTTCTCCTGTTGGGATTTTCCTATGCTGCAGGTTTGCTGCTTGTTGTCAAAATGATGTCCTAGTGACTTGTCTTCTACGTAGTTATATAATCCCAGCACACTTCTTTATGATCTGTAGACTTTTATGGGGTTGTGACCAGGTCAGTTTTTAAATGTTTAGAAATGTCCTGTTGAAGAACTTTGCAGTGGCAGTGAAGCTTGACAGGAGAATTGTATTACTGTTACCCTAGTTTTGGCTTAAGGCTGATGAGAAGTTGAAATTTTTGATGTGTCAGTTTTAGTTGTTCAGTTTTAGTTTAGTTTTGTATTTGTGTAGCATAAAAAAGAAGATACATTCTAGATAAGATATATACCCCTTATCATAGTCATGCCACATATAGTGCAAAACTATTCCTCCTGGGCTCAAACATTGTGATCCAGAGCCTGCCATTGCCTCTTATCAGGAGAAGGAAAGCGTAAGAACCGTATGTGTTTGCCCTTAAGTTGGTCTACAACACAGATACTGTCAATCAGCCTCTGATAGTACCCTCCCCGTGGACAACCTTCTGTGGTCTTTTGAGCATGCTCAGATGGAGTCTACCATCAGTGTGGTGGGAGTTCACTTGGCTTCAAGTGTGTCCACGTTGAAGGGTGAAATGAACAAATACTAACCAAATTTGTGGCTGTCCAAACTAGGAAAATAGTTAAAGAATCAGGACATGAAGAATCAGGCAAATACTCATTTGGCGTCAACCCAATAAAAAAGCTTCTTGGTGAGAAAAAAGTTGCCAAAGATGAAAGCCCAGAATAGTGCTACTTTAGCCTAACCACAGTGTCAAAGCAAATAACACACATACACACAAACGCAAAAGGAAGCCCTCTTCACACTAATGCCCCAAAGTCCTTTATGGGTCTTCAAATTGAGCAGATTAGGTAGGTTGATGGTTGTCCTTTACAGACTGGGTCCACCTAACAAGACTGCTTACTAACAGAATATCTCTGTTTTGTCATTTAATAGACATCCCAAACTTAATATACCTTGCAATCAAATACACACATAGTCACTCATGCTTTTCCTGTAGACTTTCCAAAACAGAAAAGGGCAGCTCCATTCTTCCTGGTGCTCAGTTACAAAATGTGATTCATCTTTGACTTTTTTTCTTTCTCTCTCCTTTCACATCCAATACAGAAGCAAAATGTGTCAGCTCTATCTTTGAGATAGAACCAGAATTTGACAGTTTCTCGATTTTTCCACTATTGCCACTCAGGATTAAGATTTCGTTGTCTGTCATCTTAATTATTATCCCTCTGAAATGTGTCCTTAACACAGTGGCTGGAGAACCCTTTGAGAATCTAAGTCAGAAGAATTATGTGACTTCAGTGTCTTCCCCTTCATCATAGTTGAAGCTGAACTTCTTAAAATGCTGGAAAGTTGCTACATGATTACCCTCCACATTATATATTTGATCTCATCTCCACCTCTACTCCTTGCTCACTCTTTTCCAAACACCTTATACTCTTTAGTCCTTGATGTTCAACAAGTATAGTAGGCAGACATTTTCACTTGCTGTTCGCTTTAACCTGAATTGCTGTTCTCTTTACTATCTACAGTACTCATCCACTCACTTTTTTAAGTCTTTTCTCAAATATCACCGTCTCCATTATGAGGCCTTGCTTGGATTCCCTGTAATAACCTGCAGCCCCACTAATGCACCCTACCTCCTTAGAAGCCTCCCTTCTGCTGTAGAATCTGTTGAATGAATGAATGGAGTGAGCTATGTCTAATTTCCAAAAAAATCAACCGTAAACACTTGTTGAGAGACGGGTTCAGGGTATAAAGAATAAAAGAATTGTAAATTCAGGCCTTACCATTCACCATCCATTCCCTCAGGGTTCTGCTATGGTGTATCTTTGAATAAAGAGCACAATTTGATAAGACTAATTAATAGCTTAAATTCGTTAGAATCCCAAACCTTTTATAGTAGAAATGTGATAAAAATTGTGTCAGAGATTCTCAACAAAATGTTAGCAAGTTGAAGCCAAAAAGTATAAAAACAATTATATACCATGACCAAACGGGATTTGTGTCAGGTATGTAAGGCTGGTTCAACATTTGAAAATTAATTAATATAATCCATCCAAGACAAAAAAAGGAAAAAAAAACATAAATACATGCAGAAGAAGCATTTGACAAAATCCAGCGTGCACTCATGAGAAAAACTCTCAGTAAACTAGGAATAGAGAGGGACTTTCTTGACTTGATAAATACGATCTACAAAAAAACCAATAGCTAACATCATACTTACTGGAGAGAAACTCAATGCTTTCCCACTAAGATTAAGCACAAGGCAAGGACGTCCTCCTTTATTATAACTTTTCAGTATTGTGCTGCAAGTCCTTGCTAATGCAATAAGGCAAGAAAAGGAAATAAAAGGTGTACAGATTGAGAAGGAAGACATAAAGCTGTCTTTGTTCACAGATGACATGATCATTTATGTAGAAAGTCTTAAAGAGTTGACCCAAAACTCCTGTAACTAATAAGTGATTATAGCAAGGTTGCAGGATCCAAGGTTAATATACAAAAGGCAATTGCTTTCCTATATACCAATAATGAACAGGTGGAATAGGTTAAGAAAAACCCCACACTATTTACATGAGCATTGCCAAAAATGTAATACTTCAGTATAAATCTAATAAAATAAGTACAACCTCTATAGGAGGCAAACTACAAAACCATGATGAATGAAGTCAAAGAATAACTAAATAAGTGGAGAGATATTGCATGTTCATGAATAGGAAAACTCGGTATTATCAAAATGTCAGTTCTTTCCGACTTAATCTACAGAAATTCAGTGCTATCCCAATCAAAATCCCAGCAAGTTATTTTATGGATATTGGCAAACTGATTCTAAAGTCCATATGAAGAGGCAAGAGACCCAGAATAGCTGTCACCTCATTGAAGAAGGACAGAGTTGAAGGAATGACACTACCCAGCTTGCAGACTTATTATGAAGGTGCAGTAATCAAGACAGGGTGGTATTGGTGAAAGAACAAATAGATCAATGGAACAGAATAAAGAGCCCCAAAATAGACCCACATAAATACAGTCAACTGATCTTTGGCAAAAGAACAAAGGCAATACAATGGAGCAAAGATAGTCTTTTCATCAAATAGTGCTGAAACAACTGGATGTCCATAGTAAGAAAAAAAAAAAATCTAGACACAGACTTTATATCCTTCATAAAAACTAACTCAAAATGAATCACAGATCTAAATGTAAAACACAAAACTGTAAAACTCCCAGAAGATAACATAGGAGAAAACCTAGATGACCTTGGGTATGGCAATGACTTTTAAAATGTAACACCAAAGGAACAATCCATGAAAGAAAGAATTGATAAGCTAGACTTCATTAAAATAGAAAATTTCTGCTCTGTGAAAATCACTATCAAGATAATGAAAAGAAAAGCCACAGAGTGGGAGAAAACATTTGTAAAAGACGCATCTTGTTAGGGTAAAGTGGCAACTTGCAAGCTTCTTACATGTGCAACTGGTGTAATTTATTTTGGTATGTAGTGTGAGGTACAGACTTTAGTTTTCAATGGGTGTGTAGTTGTCTAGGCATCAATTTTAAAGATTATAACTTGACTTTATCACAATCAAACTTCCCAGACATACTTAGAACTATTTGTGGATATTCTTTTCTGTTTAATTTGTATATGTGTTCATTCATGTAGTAATGCTACAATGTTTGAATTGTAGTGGCTTTATAGTTAAGTTATATGGCTGTCTGCTAATTAACAGATACTCAACTTCTAATAAAATTTATGACTTGTACCTGAATGCCTCCAGATTATGTTCTTCATTCAGACTCTTTACTATTCACTCAATATAAATTCAGAGCTGATATACATTAAAAACTGAACTAAGGTGGCTAACATGTTTTAGTTTTCATCTATATTCCTTAATTTAAAATATGAGAAAGTAATAGAATGCAACATTTTTAAAAACCTCTAATGACTCACATTTTCTATCTCTAATTAAAACAGAATACCCTGTGGAATATCTTTGCATCACTTACCTGGTTACATTAATTCTGGCTGCTGAAGTTAATTTAAATTCACTCTGGTAAAATGAGAGCTCAGTATAAGCTTTTAGCATACTCAGTGAGAATTAAAAATAGTCATCTGCTAGGTGGTAAACAGTAAACAGTCTTGTTTATTACAAATAATCTTAGCCAATAAATGTTATTTATGCTCCATTTAAGAATAAAGATGTTAATCTGAGATCACAAAACGATCTTTTTGTTAAAGCTAAAAGCAATTCTGCTTTGATTAGTTGCAAATGCAAATATTACTCAACTTCTTTCTCCTTCTTTGATAGTTGTATAGAAATAAAACTAAATATAAGAATGTAAGCCAAACCCACTACAAATGAAACTGTACTACAGGCCCAGTATCTTCAGTGATTTCTAGATGATTTCTATGCTCAAACCTTCATTCTATCCTCTCTTCCTAAACAGAATTGTTTTTTTGTTTGTTTGTTTTTTGGTTTTGAGTAACTTTTATTACACAAGGGATTCATATTCTTTATAGAGAAATCAAGTAATCAAATAATCCAAAAATAGATTAAAAAGCAGCCATAATTCCACCTCTCAGATATATTATCACTGTATCTATTTTATAGTATAGCTTTCTTATATATATATTTAACATCTTTATTGGAGTATAATTGCTTTACAATGCTGTGTTAGTCTCTGCTGTATAACAGTGCCTCAGCTATACATATATATATATTCCCATATCCCCTCCTTTTTGCGTCTGCCTCCCACCCTCCCTATCCCACCCCTCTAGGTGGTCACAAAGGCCCAGCTGATCTCCCTGTGCTATTTGGCTGCTTCCCACTAGCTAGCTATTTTACATTTGGTAGTGTATATATGTCCATGCCACTCTCTCACTTCGTCCCAGCTTACCCTTCCCCTTCCCCATGTCCCTAAAAAGAATTTTAAGAAGTTAGCCAAGATAAAATGAGAAACTGATTTAGACTTAGGTCCCAAATTTACAGCTTCAATGATTTAGGAAAATTCCTTGACAGCTATACTGAGCCTCAGTTTTCACATTTGTAATAGGGTGAGGATTAAAAAAACTGATACTTCTGGAAATGCCTGTCATTCTGATTGGATATTTTTAAAATGTTAACTGAAATTTAAATGTATAAATTATAAAAAGAAGATGACAAAAAGGCTTATCATTTTATTACCCTGGTGGTCCACTGATAGGAGAAGGGGCTTCTCTAAGTAGTTTTCTTCATCCTGATTTCTGGACACGCCCTTCTTTAATCTGCTTTTGGAGGCAGCGGGTGACATTTTGGCAAGTTTTATTCAATTTCTTTATGCCTTGATTTTAGGAAAGAAGAGTAGTAGCTGTGCTGAGCTCTGCCAGGTCAGATAGAATTTTGAAGTAGTCTCTTTCTCTGTCTTGTAGACAGCCACTGTCGTTTAGTAAGCCAAAAGCCTTCCTTTGCTTTGACTGTGGTTAGTGTGTTTGCTGGATTTCTAAAATATATTTTTAGTGTTTACTTGTTTAGATTGAAAAGATTGGGCTACATTTTTAAAAGTTTATCCCTTCATTTTGGAAGGCCTTTTAAGTTGTGTTATTGCATGCAAGAGAGCTAACGGAATTCTGGACTCCATATTTTCGTTTTTACTTTTTTTTTTTCCTCAGACTTTGAACCAATAATGGCTAAGAATGAAAGGAACTCAGACCCAAATATTTTTTTCCCTTGTAAAGCACAGAGAATATGAGAAAAAATGAAATTGGGAAATTGTTTTGCTCTCTTCCTCCTCCTTTTTGGTCAGTTACCTCAGTCGTCCACCTCACTTTGTATTTCTAGCCTGGCTGCAGAAAGACCTGAATTTGATGAACTACACACTGTTGGAGTAGTAGATTGCTAGAAGGAACCAAGATCCAGACAACCTTAAATGGCGGCTTCATGGAATTATTATTCAAGAAGGATGGTCCAGCCAATTTCCTCACTTCCCTTGTGAAAGGAGTTCCCTATTCCTAAGAAAATGGACCTATGTCTGACTGACACAGAAGATGGAGATTTATCCCAGTGCATTTATATATGTATATATATAAAATTTATGTATATATATATATATATATATATATATTTATATATATATAATGCCTAATGGAAATATCTCAGATGGTCTATTTTGTGTTTTTTTCTTTAATTTTACTTATAAAATTGTGACCATTTTTTAACTCAAAAGAGGAGAACCTTAAAAATTAATTAAAAAGACATTCTAAGTAGTAGAATGTAGTCTAAGGTTCAGAGTGACTTGGCAGAGAAAATTGCTGAATGGTTAGATAACAGTGCTGGTATGCTTGGCTATTGTAACACTTTACATTAGAGTTTCTCTTCCTTGAAATTACAAGAACTATATGACTCAAGAGAAAGATTAATAATTAGGAATATTCTGCTTGCTTTTTATATAGCCTATTGAAGAACATTTTGATTAATTATTTGGAGGTCATAGGAAGGAACCTTCATGATCTAACTTTTGAACAAGTAGTGTTGCAACACAAAGCTATGACTCAAATTAAAAAGGACATTTGAAATGACCTATTTCTTTTGGCATCTCAATCCAGATATCTGTCAGTAAAATGAGTCACTTTTCAGTCAAATGGGTGGTCAGCAATATAATTTTTTATTGGGAAGCTGAAAGACACCATTGCCAAACAGAGCATCTGCAGTGTTAACATCTATATTTGAGCATCTTTCGTTTTCCCAAGGGGTGCAGATGAGAAGAAGGAAGGCAGAGAAATGCACTTGAATAAAGCTTTTCAAGATGGATAGAACAGAGAGCATTCCCAGAGGCAGGTCAAGTTCAACCCAAGAACAACTCTCTCAGTGCTTTCACAACTAGTTAAAATACAAGACCAGTAGTAACTCAGCTCTCAAATCAGTGCTGAAATCAAGCAGAAGGTTGTTAATATTGATACGGTTAACATACATCAAATAGGATTACTGAATTTTCTGAATCCAAAAGTTCTCCACAGTGTTGACATTTCCTTACTGAACTCCCAGGATTGTTTGGTTTCAAAGGCGCTTGGGCTCAAGATGCATTTTGTTTTAAATAATCCTTCATAAAAAGTTCAGCTTTCAGTCTAATATGATTGAAACCCAGCTTGAGTATGTTTTATAATGCACTGAACTGGAAAGACTATGGGCATTGAAATATTCAAAACATGGTAGGCAAAGGAGTGATATGTGGGGAGGAGGTGATCAAAGAAATCAGTGAGAATGTCTTGTTATCTCATTTTATTTACCTTTTAGAACTCTTCCAAATATTAGAGGAAAGAAATCAATATCAATTTTCACCTGTCACGTTCCACACTTCAATTATTAATGAATGTCGAATTTGACCACAGTTTTCTGTACCACCTGCTCTGCAATAATATTTCTGAGCCTTTATTAAAAATGTAAAATTGTCATTGAATTTCCAAATATGATTCTCCAGTGGCTAATTCAGCTTGTTTTATTAATAAGCAAGTTCTGATGAGTAATACTAATTTAATACGCCTGCATGTAAGGTTAAAGTGTAAATTATTCCTGCCGAAGGTGATGAGATATGACTGCGATGTGGTGGTAGGGCACTCACCTTCCTGAACGAACCCTGCGAGCACACAGTTCTTGGGAGAAACCAGTACTTCATATAGTAGCAAATCTGATATTATTTTGCATGTCTCCTGTAGCAGTGGAATGCACACACACACACACACACACACAAACATGATCATGGGTGAAAAAACACACATGCGTACCTTAGATGCTTACATTAATTTCTGAATATAGTTCTCCGGAAAGAAAAAACTTTACTGATGATTTGTATTTTTATAGTTTATTATTTTATCCATACTAAAACACTAAACGAAATCACTTACTGTTTTGTTGTCCATGGAATCCTTTCAATTTTGAGATGCTAAATATAAATCGAAATAATGATTATAGTCCTTGGCCATGAAAGACTAAGTTACAGAGAACCCAGTGACTGGAGGTCAGAGCTGCCACAGAATTATTCTCTGCTCCAGAGCCCATTAGAGTATCACTGTGTACCCACTTAAGGATAGAATGCTGCTATTGAGAAACTAGCTCTCTTTTATTTCTACTAAAAGGAGAGAACAGTAGGGGACCTTGGCTGTGTGAGTGTATGAGACTTTCTCTGCTTTGTACGATAAGCCAAAACCTATACATGAAATAGCCTTGGGCCTTTTGTCTTTTGTACCCAGCTCTTTCCTGTATTGCTCCTGATCAATTACACTTAAATCAACAAAAGTTGCTTGAACATTTTGACAATTATGTTCCCCATACCCTGAAGCATTTTTAAAGGGTTCCTGAGATAAAGCTATTTCAAAAAATACTCCCTCCAAATTTTTTCAGGGTGGCATCAATGAAAGAAACTAGACCTTGAGTTCCTGGCCTACCACTCTAAGGCCAGGCAGGCATAAACCTTCATAGCAAAACCTAAGTTTGCTCCCAGTTGAGAATTTGGTTTCCATGGTCTTATATAAAAAGTATATGGAGACTTTAATTCCCTATAAGCCCTTTCCAAAGAGTAAATACAGTTGATCATTCGTAAGAGATGATGAAAATTACAATTTTGTTGAATAGGTGGAATATATATTATATATAATATATATATAAAATATATAAAGTTACTATTCAGAGTCCTAAAACATGGATTTTTCTTACCAAGAATGCACAGTAACTTGACCTCTAAACACAAAAAAGCACCTGGTCATAGCAGAATCATAACAAATATTTGATATCAGAATGAATTCACTGTTCAGGTGTAAAGAGGGAATACCTTCAGTTTTCCTCTTTCTTGTACCCCATTATTGCATCCTGGACAGAAGGGATTTTCTTGATTTTAATCTAAAGGAGAAATGTTCACTTTTGTTAAGATGGAAATTGACAACCTCAGTAGGCAGAGGCACTGTTTTTATTTGGCTGAATTCATGTTTCTAGTGATAATTCAAGGTGTAATAGGGTTTTCTCTGCCACTCCAAAATCTGAAAATGATAAGCATCTCACCAGAGTTTCAGGACGGCCCATTACCTATTCTGTGGAAAGGATATTCAAAATACCATGCTTCATCAGTGTCTTCTTTGACTTATTCATCAATGGACAACTACTGAGTTAAGACAGTGTCTTATCCTTGCTTCAAAAAAATAAAAACAAAAAAACCCCACAAACACAAAAAAACTGTTAACGATGAAAACTTATTATGCCAGGCCTTAGTATGGCCTAACTTGGAAATTTAGTTTCAGAGGCTTTTGTGAATATACCAAGGAAAGAGGACCTAGGTGTATCTTATTCCCACAGGCCACCAATAAATATTTGCTTAATGGAGAAAAAATTAATATATAGTATAGGAGAGAACCTGACAGATGCTTAACATTATTGAGTGATAGCAATGCCCAAACTCATCTGTGATCAAACACTATGAAAGTATCCTCCTAAGGATAAACTTATTACAAATAAGAAGTGAAAATTCAATTATGTAGATACTTTCAGTTTCAGCTCTGATATGCAAAAAGCTTGGAAGTTGTCACTGTATCTAGTCCTTACAAGATAATGCTGTACAAAATGAAAAACAATGAGTTTTCTCAGGCATGATTAATAAAACATGTAACTACGAAAGAATTTTAAAACTGTAATTATGTATGTGTATATATGTGTCTCTGAAAAATCTGTGTCAAAGAAAACTGAGGCTATCAGTATAAACTCATTTAACTTCTATCTCTTTTTACCTTTATTTCCTCCCAAACTTACCAGTATCCATCCAACTCGAAGGATACAAGTGATCTTTATATACTTGGCAAGGTTTTTTTCTTATTCATATGTCCATGTTTCCCCAATTCTCTAAATTATTATCTACATCTTCAGGATCTCCTTAATTGGTTCCTTCATTTCAGCATATAAACTATAAGTCCTTTTCATTCTAAAAAATTCTTTTTTGCTAATTATTTTCTCTTTTCATCCAAACTCCTTCAGAGTAGCCTATTCCCACTGTCTTCACTAGCCCCGCCTGACCCCCACAGGCAGCCCTACACTCTCAATTTATTGCAATCTGGCTTTCTTGTCCACCACTTCACTGAACTGCTCTAAGGTCACTGGGGACCTAACTGCCCAAATCCAATGGACACTTACATTCTCTGAAGGATGACGCTGTCATCTACTTCCTCCTTCTTGAAACTCTATCACCTTTCTCCTTCCCAGAATTCTTTCTCTGCTTATTACTTAAACGTTGTCAGTACTCATAATTCTCTGAAATCTCATCCATTTTCATGATTTGAATGACTGCTGATATGTGCTGATGACATTCAAATTTTTATCTTTCCATGTCTTCACATGCATGTCCAGTTATCTACCAGTTTGTCTCCTGAATTGTGCTTTAAAATTCAACATGTCCAGAACTAAAGTCTTTAACCCAATTCAGTTCTTTATCCCCTATTTCCAAACTCAATGATACCACCACCCAACCTTAGTCACACAGATGGGGGTTCAGCCTCCACCTCCTACTTCTTCCTTACTTCCCAAGATCAAGTCTTGCTTGTAATTTCCTAAATAAAATTAGAACTTATTTCCTCCCTTCACCTATACCTTATTTCAGACCCCTTTCTTCTTGCTATTACCTGGTCTAGAAGTTACCAAATTGCTGTTTGCTGGAACCAGTTGTTAGACACTTCTATTAAAAAAGGACTCTAGAGTCAAATAGCTTTGAGGATGGCTGTGTACCATACGCCTGCTGTGACGATCCAGAATGAACATTAGCCGACAGCAGCCCGGAGAAGCTGTACAGTAAAGAAACCTGATTAACTTTACTTAAGCCAGGTTCTGCCTTCTGCCGGCCTATAAACCTTTCAGTAGGGACAGGAGAGGAGGTGGCAGCGTGAAAGTCCCACTCGAAAATAAAAAACACTGCTCCTCAGAAGAGTGGGGCATAATTGTCTCGAGGCTTCTTCAAATTCCTCATCCATACTGACGTCAGTGGTCTAAAATGCCACCTGAGCTTGTCCTTTCCATTCTTAGCTATTTTCTGAGGAAACCAGCTCCACGCACATGGATGGCTAGGACCCGCTCTCCTCCTCCTCGCTGCCTCCTTTAGGGGCACTTGCCACTGCCTGGTGACACTGCACCGACGCGCCAGAGCCTGTGCCTGTGGCTCCGTGACACACGCCTCGCACACTCACGGCTCTGGACTTCCGCTGTCCTCTCTGCCTCGAGTGTCCTTGCCCTTCACCGGCTGCCTCACCAGTTTCTCACGAGTCCTTTAAGACTTAGCTTAGGGACTGCCACTTTCGATGATTTTTCTTTGTCTCACAGCTCCCCCTCTTCTTCCACAAATACTGACTAAACGCCCTGAACATGCCCGTCACAGCATGTCACGTGCAGGATGAGACATCTGCTGTGTGTCTTCCCCTCTCACTCCACTGCTAAAGGGCCAACGCTACATCTTGCTCATTGTTTCTCTCCTCTAACACCCAATCCATGACTAACGAACTAACTAGTACTGTAGTAGCCCTCTTAGTAACAATCAGGCAGGAACTTCTAGAAGAAATCTGACACTACAACTGTTCTCTGATCTCACCTTTCAGTCTGAATGAACTAAAGACTTATCTGTACATGTTTTACCAGGGAGACATAATTTAATCCAGAGATGTGTCATCACATACTCTTACATACTCTGCCATTTAACAATTCGTCTCACAATGGGGGAAGGAGACAGGTGTGCTTTCTGATAGCCCCACTCTTTTGCACCTCTAGTGCTCACTGGCTTCTCTCTCGGTGCCTTCCTTAAACCCTTCCTCTCTTAACAAGGAAACAGGATAACAAAGTAATTAAGAGCCTGGGTTCTGCCTATCTGTGAAACAGAAACATAACCAAGGACATAGAGAATAGACTGGTGGTTGCCAAGGGGGAGGGTGTGGGAGAGGGTTGGACTGGGAGTTTGGGATTAACAGATGCAAACTGGTGTATATACAGGATGGATAAACAAAAAGGTCCTACATGGGACTTCCCTGGTGACGCAGTGGTTAAGAATACGCCTGCCAATGCAGGGGACATGGGTTCGAGCCCTGGTCCGGGAAGATCCCACATGCCAGAGAGCAACTAAGCCTGATGCCACAACTACTGAAGTCCATGCACCTAGAGCCCGTGCTCTGCAACACGAGAAGCCACCACAATGAGAAGCCTGCACACCGCAACTAGAGAAAGCCCACGTGCAGCAATGAAGGCCCAATGCAGCCAAAAATAAAAAAATAAATAAATACATTTAAAAAAAAGTGGATGTATTTTAAAAAACCCAGAAAGGTCCTACTGTAGAGCACAGGGAACTATATTCTATATCCTGTGATAAACCGTAATGGAAAAGAATATGAAAAAGAATGTATATAAATGTATAACTGAGTCACTTTCCTGTACAGCAGTAATTAACACAACACTGTAATTCAACTATACGTCAATAAAAAATAAAATTTTAAAAAATTGCCATAAAAATCATCACATAAGGGGGACTTCCCTGGTGGTCCAGTGGTTAAGACTTCGCCTTCCAGTGGAGGGGGTGAGGGTTCGATCCCTGGTTGAGGAGCTAAGATCCTACATGCCTTGCGGCCAAAAAACCAAAATATAAAACAGAAGCAATACTGTAACAAATGCAATAAACACTTTAAAAATGGTTGACATCAAAAAAAATCTTTAAAGAAAAAAATCACATAAATCAGAAACAAATGAAACATAATAAAGTCCATACATTAAAAAAAAAAAAGAGCATGTGTTCAGGTCAAATCGCAGCTTACCACTTACTTATAGCTGTGAAATTCTTGGCAACTCACATAATGTCTCCTCAGACTCCTCATCTATAAAATGGGGATGGTAATAGTTCCCAACCTCATAGCGTTGCTGTAGTCCATAAACACGGTTAAGTGCCTTGGTAAATGTTTAAGGCTCTCTGGTTATTGTGAATTAAAATACGTCAATGGCTTCTGGCCATGTGATTTATAATAGTTTGACATTTAACCAAATGGTAAAACTATTCCATTTATTATTCCTATCTCTTTTTACCCCTTACCCTGCTTTGTTGTTTATGTTTTCTCCCACCACAGAGTGCTAGTTCCAGGAGAGTAAAGGCTTTATTTTGTTCACTGCTGAAAGCAATAGCACCCAGAAAAGTACTGTACATATGAAGACCTCAGTAAACACCAGCTGAATGAATGGTGCAAAGTGTCACAAGGAAAAATACACCAAAGCTTTCATTATAATAAAAAAGTATAGATAAATCTTTCTCTAATGGCTTCCAGTCAAGTAATTGAAAACACCATATGCTATAATAAAAACATAAGTAATTTATTAAAATTTGAAGGCAAAAACATAATTTTAAAAGATTTAGACCTATGTTAGGTGTGATACAGTATGGATGCTTTCTTAAAATTCACAATCAGATCCAAGAGTATCACTTTCAGAATGTTCTAGTAGACTGAGTTTACTTTTAGTTGTCTTTGATGAAACAGTCACTATTCTACTCTCTTTCTTAACAGAAATGTGTTATTTTGAAGGCTCACTTTTAATTGATTTATTAACCAAAGAATTATTTTGCCCAATTCCTTTGCTTTTCTGCTTTACAGGTGAGTCAGAGCAGGAATGCATGTCCTCCCCAGGTGGTTTCTTAGCAGAGTATTTTTTGGTATATTCACCTGCTTTGCTCATTTTCTCTGAAGAAGACCTGCTATTTCTAGATAATTCCTCTTCTTTTGACTTCCAGTTCCAGAAATGACATCTGCTGAAGGGAGAACATGTTCTAGCAATGAAATCTTCAAAAGACTCCTGCCACTGCTCTGTGACTGGGACCCCCAGGTTGTCTCTGGAAGTTTCTAAGGCCTCCTGAGTAGAGACTGGGACATGGAAGGAGTCGAGAGGCAAAGGAATCCCAGCATCACCTGTAATTTTCTGAAACTGGAGGGAAAAACAAAAGACAAGACAAAAATTCAGTGATGAACAAAGCCAACCATTAAAAAGTAGAGTTCAAAACTTCAATGTTACTCTGTAATCTTATTATTAACACAGTCAATTGATTATTCAGAAGATTTCAGAGCCAGTTTTTTTCTAATTATATCTTGCCAAGTGATTCTCAGCTTAACCTAGCTATATCCAAGGCTATGTCTGCTACCTTTTCAGACTTTGGTGATTGGGATAGTTATTATCCATTTCCTTTCCCTCACTAAAAATAAAACCCTATTCTGTAAGAAAATTAATTTCTTTTCTATCCTCCAGGCACATGTAAATAGTATATAGTTTGTGACCAGACTGTGTTCTCAAGCTGTCAGTTCCCAAGACCAGTCTGAGACTGGTTGATGGGGGCTCCAAGTAAGGCTAGAGGAAAAGCTGACAGGTTTTCCCCTCCCATTTCCATAACCAGGTGATTCACTATAATATGTTACCTATTAGCTATGTCAAGATTACTTATTTTAAAAATTATATCAGTATGTGTACCTTCATTAGTGTTCCTTCATTGTAAGCTGACTGCATACAAATAGAAACCTAGATAAAATATGAATAGAATAGACATTTACACAATATAAAATCTGGAATATTTTCTCTAATGTTTTCTTTCTTCATTAAGGATAGTTTGCTTTAACTCATAAATTTTCTAAAGAACTTCCAGTTTTCTTATTTACAACAATACAGTATCACGAAATAGGCACACATTTACTAATCTCAGATTTGGAAAGGACTCCAGAGTCTTCTAGCTCCCGAGCATGTGAACTATTAGAGACTGATCATTATTGTTTTCTCTCTGACTTGGTCATTTCCTTTTTGCTAATCACTCTTAGGATCATTAAGTGCTGTTCTGTCCACTTACTTGGATATTTTGCATTTGTCCTGGGGCACCCTGCTTTGATTCTGATTTTTTTTCTTCAAGTGCCTTCTTTTCTTCCTCAGGTGGACTACTAACAGTAGAATTCATCTGGGGACGACCTAGTAAATGAAAATATGACTGATCTATACCAGCCATTGTGGCCAGCTGACCAAGCCTGGACCAGAGGAGGAAAGGAGAAAAGATAAGGTTATTATAATCACATAAGAGCAGTTTAGATTTCCCCAGACCTACAATCATGAAATACTTCTAAAATCTTAAAAGCCAACATCCTACTCCAGACTACAAGCCTCTCTCTCCCCCAAATTCTGAGCCCTTTCCAGATTCATCCTCTAGGAGACATCCCACTGTCTCACTAGCAGCTTCAACAAGTACCCACGCACCTCGTCCACTGCCTGTCACACCTCCATTCCCACACTTCTTTACCACCTTTCCTCCAGTTTCCAAGAATGTGTTTGTTCCTTCCTTCCCAACACCAACACCAATTCATTCACTGACAAAACACCACTCCATCAACTATCAATCTCCACTTCCCTCTTTCAGCAAAATTGCTCCTGGTTGAGAACCACTGACCTATATCTTCCCTGCAGATTAATAATTTTTATGTCTAAGGCAAAAATAACTTTAATTCAAACTTATCAAACAAGCAAAATAAGTGAAAGATAGGAAAATTCTTATGCATTCCCGAATATTTTCAATGAAAACTGCCTTCAATTTAGTCTTTACAAAAAACTATACCTACTAAGTACTCTGTCTACAGGTTACTCTTTTATAATGCGCTCCCCACTCTACCAAAGCAGGCTCCCCTATTTGCATTTCTTAAAAAATTTAATTCCTCATTTGAAAAAGTCAACTATATTACCTATAATTACACTAAATATGGCCACGGAAGTGATGAAAATTGCTCCAGTTCCTCAGCAAACTACCGTTATAGTCGCAAAGAGAAGAACGCCATGAAGAGAAATGAACTAACCCGGCACCTTTAAGGAGATCCAAGGAAGCATGGAACTTCTGAAAAGAATTCTCAGTGCTGCCCAGAACACCTTCATCATTCAGGATCATGCTTGTCAATGAGTGGGCATGAAGGGCTTCAGACAAAGAGAAATTTATATTTCTTAACTGGGCATTTTCATGTTCCAGCTATAAAAGAAGATTGAAAATGTCTGACATGATTTTTTCTCATTGTCATCAAAAGTAGTCTTGCCTAGTTTCAAGGAACAAAACTAAAACACTCAAAATGTAATTAATTTGTAATTAACCTAACTCTCCACCAGTAAAGACAGAGACCATATCACATAATAACCAAAACCCCCAGGCACCCAACAAAGTTTCCTTTATAACACTCAGGTGATATATAAATAAACCAAAGTTACCGGTTTTATTAATGATCTTTCACAAAAGATCACATTTCCAACTGGTTCAATTCATAAAGGAGCCTCATTCCTCATTAGAAAATTACCTGCTTTAAGTTTCCCTTAAATTAGACAATGAAATATAGACTCTGATTTGAACAAAACATATTACAACTCTGCTGAATGTTAAGAATTAACTTTAGTGAGCAAAATATCTAATGCTTACATTTAAAAGTCCTAAATCATACCCAACCCAATTTATTAAATGTATGATCACCAATATTTTCTTTGGCTTCTTGAAAATACTCACTCCCGTGCACTCTTGCCCTTCCGCTCATCATCTATGCACTTAAACCCCCTTATAAGCTCATCTCTAGTATTTCTCAGAAAGGCTGTTATGTTCATGATGCCCCTTTTGCCTTATATAAGCAGGTGCTCAACATTTATTGAATGAGTGTCCGCCAATCCAATGGATGCACTTTCAAAAATTCCTCCCTACACTCACCCTGTGATAAATTATATTTAGATATAACTTTTTAGATTATGCCCTGCTTTCATGCACATTACCTAATGTAATTCTCATAGTATATATTTTTATCTTTCATTGCATTCTTAGAAGTTTTCCAATTTCTTAAATTTATCTAAATGATTCACTTTCCTAATTCATTGCCAGGAGAGTCTCATCATGTCTTTTATGTTACTGTATATACAGTATATGCACAAAAAGTGCTTTCTTGAATCAAAGAATCATGAACAGAAAATAAGCTAATGTCATATAAAAGCACACACACACACACACACACACACACACACACAAAACCAGATTTTCACATTTTTAAAAACATGCTTTCTGGAATATGGATCATATGATCACTAAGTACCAGTAAATGCAAAAGTCCATATGATACAACCAATTTGCAACATATTACACTTTTAAAGTTTACAAATTATGTGTATATGGCTTAAAATCAAATCAAAATAAAATGAAAACACTCTCAAAAGTATAAGAAGAAACTTGTTTACCTCACTGACTCGTTTATCAGCCTTCAGTCTTATTACTCTTTTCTCCTTTAACTGCTTTAGGCACTCCTCCAGTTTTTCCTAAACAAACAGAGTAAATATTATAACTAATTCATAGTATAATATCCAAAAGCCTTTCCAGCTATTGGTCTCATCAGGATTTAGGGGCACGGCCAGAAGTGAACTCAGATTTTAGTCTGCTACTGGTAATATCATACCATGCTAGTGAAATGAATTATCAAAATCTATCAAATTAGCATAGTAAAGATTTATTTAAATTCCACTCTTTCCAACATAAATTTGTGGCAGCCCACCATAAAAGGCATATGCATATAACATAGTAAGTCAGAAATAAAAAGTTCAGACCAAGAAAGAAAAATCCTATATTTGTGGGTCTCTTTATAGTAGGAAGTCCTATTAATGAACATGCTTAACATACCTGAATTGCATAATTGCAGATTCAAAAGCATGTTTTTAAAAAGTAATCACTTTTAAAGCAATTTACAGTCAAGCACTGTTCCTGGAGTTCCCTGGGTATTAAATAATCTAATCATCAAAACCAGAAGAGGGGTCTTCCCTGGTGGCACAGTGGTTAAGAATCCACCTGCCAGTGCAGGGGACAAGGGTTCGAGCCCTAGTCCGGGAAGAACCCACATGCCGCAGAGCAACTAAGCCCGTGCACCATGGCTACTGAGCCTACGCTCTAGAACCCACGTGCCACAACTACTGAGCCTGCGTGCCACAACTACTGAAGCCTGCACACCTAGAGCCTGTGCTCCACAAAAAGTGAAGCCACCACACCGCAACGAAGAGTAGTCCCCCGCTTGATGCAACTGGAGAAAGCCCGCGAACAGCAACGAAGACCCAACGCAGCCAAAAATAAATAAATAAATAAAATTTATAAACCAAAAAACCCTACGAGGAAAGAACGATCACTAACTCCATGTTATTTTACAGATGAGGGAAACAGAGGCAGAGAAGTAGAGTAAGTAGAGCAGCACAGCCAAGGTGACACCACTAAGTAGCAGAGCCACACTGTGGACTCAGGAAGCTGGGTGCCATTCCTGTTCACAGAGGCGGTAGTCTTCCCATTCACCAAGGTCACTAAAATAAAATGAACACTGATAAACTCTCTTAGGAGTTTTAGGAACTAAGACACTTCGGTCCTTGAAGTGGGGACACTGCTTGCAATAGGCAGAATTCTAACAGAGCCCCTAAGATTCCTACTTACTGAAGTACACAAACCTTCCACTTATCCAATCAAACTCTAAATCTACGTGCTGTAGTGAAGGGATTTTGCAGATGGAATTAAGGTTCAAAATCAGTTGATTTTTTAAGATAGGGAGATTATTCTAGGTGGATGTGACCTACTCAGGCACCCCATGAAAAGGACCTGAACTCTTCCTGAATTGAAGTACAAAAGGGACAAGAGGGAGACTCTCCATTGCTGGCTCTGAAGAAGTCAAATGCTGTGGCAGGGAAGGCAAGCGAGAGGCCTCTAGGAGCTGAGACTGTCCCCCGACTGACAGCCAGCAAGGAAATGAGGACCTCTGTCCTGCAACTGCAGAATCTGAATTATGCCAACAAGCCAAAGAAGCTTGGAGGCATTCTTTCCCAGAGCCTCTGGATGCTAACACAGCCAGACTGACATCTTGATTTCAGCTCTGTGACCCACACAAACTATGGTGAACATCCGTTTGGGGCTCAATGTCTTACACTTAAATTTCAGGTGCTTTAACACTCTCAGGAGGGAACCCACATGTTCCCGTGTGTATCTGAGCAGGAAACCCAGTCACGCTGTGCCTGGACTTCTGACCTACAGAACTGTGAGATAGTCAAATAGGTATTGTTTTCAGTCAGTAAGAGTGTAGTAAAAGAATTAATATTCTACTCAACCTCCATGTTTGTGAACAAAATAAATGGCTGTCACTGTTTTAGGCCACTGTTTTGGGGTGGTTTCTTATGCAGTGATAAACAATCAGAATACCTATACTTATGAAAACAGTAAGGTATATTTATACATTTTAACTGCTTTGAACAATCACTTAAAGAATGAGGAACTCTATTATATGCCATCATTGGGAGAGGAACTGGTATCACTTTCTGGAGAGTAGCTTTTGGTACCTAACAACAATCCTACATCAGGAGTTTACCCTAAGGAAATCAAAAATGTGGGCAAAGATTTATCTACCAACATGATGTCACAAGATTGTTTTTAACCAAACCCTAGAAGAAAGCTAAGAGCCTCCAAATCGGGATTGGTTTCAATAAAAACAGCTCACCGTCTGAAGGAATGCGCTATGAAGCCACTAAGAAAAGAATGACAAGAGGTCTCAACCAGAGTTAATGAATGGGCTTCAGGAGTTCTACATTCTAAATATATCTGTGTGTTTTTCCTGGGAGATGGTGCATAAGCTTAATCAAATTCTCTGATGTAGAAGAGTATTTAGTGACATGACAAAATATTTTTGATACTTTTTTAAGACAAAAGAGCAGATTAGGTGTGTGTACATGCAGAGGTGGCTTTTATTTCCTTCAATAAGTTGTTCATTGTTCTCAAAAATTTGCTCAATGAACATATATTTTTATATTCAGAACACGTTTAAAAAACTGACAGTCTAAGAACTTCAAATTCTTTAATGTTTCATTACTAAAGCCAGCCAAGTTTTCAATGGGGAAAAAGGGAAACAAATTGCAAAATTCCTCTACTTTCAATATAATTGTTTAATCAATCTTCTAAAACTGATTTCAAAGAAATTCTAAACAAATAAGCAAACAAAAAAACCCTCACCACAGTCTGAGGAAAGTAGAGTAAAAATTCCTGACTGGTTCTAAATAGCACATCAAAGTGCAATTACATGGAATAGTTTCTCCCTTTAGTGGAGGGAATTAGAACACAGTGTGAAATTTTTGTGAAAAAGTGTACCCTCCTCCTACAAAGTATTAATAATTCATGTCCCTTACATGGAAATATGGAACCAAAAATGTTACAAAGTAAAATTGCTTGATATTCTGTTACTTAAGTAAGACTAATGATAAGGCTTTGGAATAATTTTCCTTCCTGTCATCTGCTCTCCTTCCTCCCTTCTGTACACTGGCTAGGGTGATTTTTCTGGGACAAAGCTCCCATCATATTGGATATCAAATTTTATGTTCAACTTTTTTCCATTTAACATTGAAACCAATCATTTCTCATATAATCAGGGGATTCATAACCTTGATTTTTTTTTGTGGGCTACAAAATATTCCACTGAGTGGGTTTACTGGTTAACCATTTTACACATTTAAATTCTTTCCAACTTTTCAATATTGTAAGACAAAATAACCGTTTTCATGCATGAAGGCTTTTTTCCATATTGAGAATAATGTTCCTGCAATAAATCCATAAAAATGAGTTTGAGATCAAAGCAAATGAACATGTTTAAGCCTCTGAGGTACCTATCTCCAAACATCTTTCCAAAAGATTTCTGAGATTTTATACTGCCATCAGCAATGTATCACTTGGTATATAACCTCTACTATAACTGTTGGCTTACTTCCTCACTTAAAGTGCAAGTTATTTGAAGAAAGGGAGTGTATTTTATTAAGTGTTTATCCCCAGCACCTGTGCCTAGCACAAAGTGGATGGTCAATAAATAACTGCTTAATAAGGAAAATCCCTGCCAATACAAGATGTACGTGTGTGAAAGACAGCCTGTGTGTTTTTCTCTAACTGGATAGATGAAAACTTGTCATCTTCTTTAATGTGCAATCTTTTTGCTTATAATTAGTAATTAAATTTCTTTTAGATTATATTTTTAAAATTCAGATTCTCTGAGGCAAATGGGCCTGGCCCTATCCATTAGCTATATAACCCTGGACAAGTTCTGTAACTCTAGGCCTCAACTGCCTCATCTGTAAAATGGAGATAAGCTCCCATATCACAGAGCTCTTGTAAGGATTACATGAGTTAAAACACATATAAAATTAGAAGAGTGCTTGGTACATAGAATATGTTCAATTAATGCTGAATGAATGAACATGTGAACGCAAACAGTAGTGAAGAGCTTAAAATGAAATAGTCTCATCCCACTCCCACATCCAGCACTCAAGAAGCGACCGATTCTGCACGCAGGTTTTTAATTGTAAAATAAGATATGTGTACTGAGAAGTGCACAGGACAAAACTGTCAATGTGACAAATAAAAAGAGAATATTACATAACCACTACTCAAATCTGAAAGTATTAATACTTGGCAGCATCTCAAAAACCCCCCATATCCTTTTCTCATCACAAGCTCCTTCCCTCTTCCCAGTTAAACACCATCCTCATTTCTTGACAATCATTTCCTTTAACCTGCATGCATCCCTAACAAAAGAGGTTAGTTTTGTCAACATCTAACTTTATATAAAGGATCATAGTATATGAAGTCTTTCCTATCTTATTTCTTTCACTCAACATTGGTTTAAAAAATTCATCCACATTGCTGCCTGTAGCTCTATTTCATTCAATTTTATTGCTTGATAGTTTTCCCACTGTACGAATACACATAATTTATTTAATTTTTGACCCTTAATGGACATTTGGTTTGTTTCCAGTTTGTGCTAATGCAAATCATGCACACGAATCCTGCTGTACCGGTTATTCTGGTGCATTTACACAGGGCGGGGGTGAGGGCTGCTGGGTCACAGGCTATTTATATACCTTCAGTTGATGGAGAGTGCTAAATGCTTTCCAAAGTAGTTGTGTCGATTTATACTCCAGTATAAGCAGGGTAGAAGATTCCCACAGTACTCCAGGTGTACAATACCTGATACTACCAGACTTTATGTATTTGTCAATCTCATTGGCAGGTAGTTTCATTGGTTTTGACTCACTTTTCTCTTATTACTTGATGAAGTCATACACTTTTCTGTGTTTACTGGCTGTTTGGATTTGCTTTTTTATGAGGTTTATGTCAACTATTGTTATTTTTTAAATTTTTTTAGTTTTATTGTTATTTATTTTTGGCTGTGTTGGGTCTTTGTTGCTGCATGCAGGCTTTCTGTAGTTGCAGCCAGCGGGGGCTACTCTTCATTGCAGTGGCTTCTCTTGTCATGGAGCACAGGATCTAGGCATGCGGGTTTCAGTAGTTGTGGCACGTGGGCTCAGCAGTTGTGGCTCGCAGGCTCTAGAGCGCAGGCTCTGTAGTTGTGGCGCACGGGCTTCGTTGCTCTGCGGCATGTGGGATCTTCCCGGACCAGGGCTCAAACCCATGTCCCCTGCCTTGGCAGGCAGATTCTTAACCACTGTGCCACAAGGGAAGTCCAACTATTGTTATTTTGAATTCTTCTCCATTTCCAAGTAATACTGTTACATGACTATTTTCTCACTAAATTTGAGACATTATCTGTTCACTTTCTAATTTACTAAGTAAGGGTTTAGTTCCTTTACACTCTTTCCTATGTCCACACTGCTCAGTAAGGTTATGTGATCGTTAATTATTCCACTGGTCATGATCTCTTTGACTTGTAGTGATATACTTAAAAACCTACAT
Organism: Balaenoptera acutorostrata; assembly: GCF_949987535.1. Classification (NCBI taxonomy): domain Eukaryota; kingdom Metazoa; phylum Chordata; class Mammalia; order Artiodactyla; family Balaenopteridae; genus Balaenoptera; species Balaenoptera acutorostrata. The sequence continues at coordinate 87,368,910 of NC_080072.1, forward strand.
TGTTGATCAACTATATTGATAGTTTAAAAACCTACACTGTTGATCAACTATAAACTCGTTCAACGTCACGCTTTGTAAAATGAGGACATTCGTACCATCTTCCCTTTTTTCTACCTCCTGTCTACCTTCCAAACCTAGCTAATACGTTGTCAAAGTTGAACTTTATATTCTGTTCTATGTGCAGTTAAGTCTTCTGTTATTTGAGAGTCAGTACAGCGTAAGGTTTAAGAGAACAGGCAGACAGCCTAATCTCAAAGCCTCGATCCAACCCTAAATTACGTACAGCCTGGGCAAGTTCCTTCCCTGTCTTAGCTTCCTTTTCTCAAAAGTGGGAATGATATTAGCACCAACCTCATAAGGCTATTCAGAGGATTAAATGAGTTAATATATGCAAAAACACTTAGAGCCTAATATATACTAAGTACATACTAGTACACAATACATTTCAGTACATACCAAGTTAATACATACTAAGTATAGTTTAGGTTTGTTATTACATGCAAGTTGACAATAAAAGCTGCAAACCAAGACAGTATTGCCATTATTACAATTAAATTAATATTGCCCACTGCAAATGTACGGTGTCTCTGTGTATAGACTACACCTCGTTCCATACTGTGTCAGTGTCACTGCCCTTATGCAGGGTGAACACATACCCCAAGCCACCTTGGGCTGTTCCAGTTTATACCTGTTGTCTTGATGTTACAGCATTATAGTGCCTCCTTACACTATTAAAGTGTTCTGGTGTGGACAACAAATTAGATAGGTGGTCATTACCCCTGTGTGTCACTGAAAAGGGGAACATCTATAGTGTCAAGTTTAAGTGGATTCTTCTCTTGCTTACCAATGGTAGGTTAAAAATCAACCATAGTTTAGTTTGCTTCATGTTTATGTCAGTATAGCCTTTTGTCCTCTGGAGTTCAATTTCCTTCTCCTCTTCCTCTCCCTCCTCCCTTCCAACAGTGCCTAATACCTAGTAAGTTCAATATGCCTCAAGGTGTTTCTAAGCTCTCAATCACACAATCAACAGAAGCCTCTCCAATCTAGACTAGCTGCTCTCTGCACTGAATCCCCTATTACCTTCCTTCTTGGCTTATTGCCTCATTTTGCTGGATTATTTCTATAAATAGCTTAAGGTGTAGCACAGGAGGTAAATTTTTCAAATTTCTTTGTGTACAAAATATCTTATTCAGCCTCCACTTATGACTGATAGTTTGGCTGGATACAAAACCCTAGGGTGAAAACTATGTGCCGGAAAAATTTGGAGGTATCTTTCTAATGCCTTCCAGCATCCATGGTGCTGATGACAACTATGATAAAGTCAGATTTTAACTTTTTTTTTTTAGGTGACCAGTATTTTTCTCTCTGGAATAGATGTATCCTCTCAGTATTTTATTCTATTTTAATTTATTTTTTCAGTATTTTAAAGTTTCACAATGAAGGGTGCCTAGGTCTGAGTCTATTCTTGTTCATCTTGCTCAAAACTTGAGTAACTATTTTCAGTCTGAGGCCTGATGTCTACTTTCAGCTGTGGGGAATTTTGTTGCCCTTTGACAGATTCCCTCCATTTTTTTTTCTGGGTCTGGAGTTTCTAATAGTAACATGTTGGATCTCCCAGATGCAGCCTCTCTAACATATTGCTATCACATTTTCCATTGTGTCTTTCTTTTTTATATACTGAGAAATTTTTAAGATTCCTACTGAATTTATTTCAGCAACCATATTTTCATTTCCAAGACACCTCTCTTGCTTTCTGACCATTCTCTTTTTAATTAACACCCTAGTCTTATTTTATATTTGCTAGCTCTTTTTAAACCTCTCTCAGGATACTAATTAGGGTTTTTTCTTAAATTATTTTGTTTCCTAAATTGTCCCTGGTCCTACCAGGATATGTTTTCACTCTTTTTCCCCCTCTCTCATGTTGTAAGCTTTACTCAACTATCAGGCAAATGACAGATATTTCCTATTTAAGAATGAGCGCAGAAAGCTCCCTGAAGTCAACGATTGATTGGCTTCTCATGCAGGAAGAAGTGGGGAGTGACTGTAATAGGATCCCCCCCAAACACTCTTTTCTAGGGTGTAAAAACTCATACTACCTGCCCTAGTTCTCCCCAGTTTCACTGTTTTCAAAATGAAACCATCTCATTTCAGGAGCATGAGGGCGGGGCTGGGAGTCCACTCCTCCAAACACAACCCTTCAATGAGCTCCCCTATTTCAGTCACACTTTTAACTAACTCTGCCCTCTCTCTTACATGCGCATCAAAGCATGAAGTTACTTCTGCAGGTGGGGTCAGAATCCTCCTCAGTTGCAGGTGGTCCCTGTGCATATTCTAGGTGATGCTTTTTCTCTGTTCTACTGCTTCAGTTTCACACCCTTCCACTTGTCTTCCGTCTTTCAAAACTATGTTGAAATCTCTTGACTGTTGTTGGCTTATGTACTTAAACACTTTGATACCATCCTTGTAGTGTCTTGTCAAAACGGAGAAGAGCTGCAAGGGTTCTCAGTGCATTCTGAATCTGCTATTCTGTGGTCCCAGTGTTTAAAGTTCTTGGTCTTCCCCAGTGTCTATCACTGCTTTTAGAAATACAATCTCCTGGTCTACTCATGAAGGAAATGAATACAACACATCTAAAATGACAAGGAATGTGGGTTAGATGCTCTAGGGTCTTGTCGTACTCTGCAATTTACTAAGAAACCACTTATGTGCTACAAATTGTAGGTGCTCATTTATAAAACGAAAGGGGGTAACTCTACATGAACTATAGATTTCTCCTACTGTAACATTTCATAATTTTCTAAGTTTTCTTAAAATTTCTCTATATTATCATTAATTTTAATTAAAAAAATAAAAATCTAACTTTCTCTTTTGAAAATCAAAGAGTAATTACCATAGTCCTACAATAATGGGATAATAATTCTGAAACCTGTCAAGTTTCATGTTTCATATGAAAAGAAAATCATATTAAATAATTTTAAAAAATTAAACATTGACTTTGTAGCACAAAGACAAGGTTCCCCCAAATGGTATTCCCTTATTTACTAGAAATGTTCAGCTCTGCATTAAAGTTGAAATAAAACAAATATATTATTTTTGAGGTACAAAACTTTCTTTTAAAAACCAGTTTTCTTTTCTGTCCATATGAACAAAAGTATGGAATCACATTAGATGTCAGGTTTATTAGGGAATATAATTGTAGCTTCTTGATGTTTTTTATTTTAGGAAAGGAGAATATTAACATCAAAACTTTTTTCAACTTTACTTTTATTTAAAATGAAGCCATATTTTCCTCTTATAAAAAGAGAGTTCAACTAGAACTGTCAATTTTCTCATTTGTAAAACAAGAGCACTGAATCAGCTGACTATATTCATTTAGAACTCAATTTCTTTATCTTATGATCACTAAGGTTCTCCCTAAATCTAATATCCTAAGGTTCTAAGGAAAGGAAACTACATTACTAACGACATGTTTTGATTTTTATTTCTTAGAGTTCAAATGTCCACCATTCACCTTGGTCTAAGCTTAAGGAACCATTCAAGGGGATACAATGCAGATGGGAGGAGAAAACAGAACCCTCACTCAAGCTGTGCAGTGTTGCAATCAGGCTTCCATTTGAAAAATAATCTTCTCTATAGCTTTAAAGTGATCACTTTGTACCTGCAATGCTTCTTGTTTCAAACTGATTTTCTCTGGCTCTTCCTGAACACTTTCTGAGGAATCTTCGACCTCTTCGATTTCTGAGGAGGAAGGACTCTCTACTCTCACAGTCACAGGAAATTCTGATGGACCTGAGTGTCACAAGAAGAAGAGTGTCACAGAGTGTCACAGAGTTGTTAAACTAAAGTGCAAAGAAAGAAGATTGTATAAAAGATAACACAAGCCAGATACCAAATATCCAAATATTAGAGGACATTTAACAAAAGTGATCTGAGGTATCATTATTATTATTATTATTTTAATTAATTAATTAATTAATTTTTGGCTGCGTTGGGTCCCCGTTGCTGCACGTGGGCTCTCTCTAGTTGTGGCGAGCAGGGGCCACCCCTCGTTGCGGTGCGCGGGCTTCTCACTGCAGCGGCCCCTCCTGCTGCGGAGCACGGGCTCCAGGCGCTCGGGCTTCAGTAGTTGTGGTTAACGGGCTCCTGAGCGCAGGCTCAGCAGCTCTGGTGCGCGGGCTTAGCTGCTCTGCGGCATGCGGGACCCTCCCGGACCAGGGCTCGAACCCGTGTCCCCTGCATAGGCAGGCGGATTCTTAAGCACTGTGCCACCAGGGAAGTCCCTGAGGTATCATTCTTTATAAATGTCACTCACTGCTCCTTAGTCTAAAACAGGCAATGAATAAGTAAAAATACAGTAACTTATTTTTGCTATGTTACTGTACAGACCTCTGTTGTACCTGGTTAGGATTAGTAATGGGAATTAGCCATATTATTTTATTAAGTTTCTTTCACAGAAGCCAAGTGAAGAGCCAAGGTAAACATTTTTTCTCAGATCAACATTATACTGTAAGTGAAATTTTTATTCTTCACCATCAGACAAAAACAGTCTGGAAGAAAATGTAGATTTTCAGAGGAAAATACATCAGTAAAGAGACTGATAAAGAGTCAGAAGAATAATCAGAAAGTCAACATATCTAAGCTGTGAAAAATAGACGTTAGAATTTTAAAAAATAAATCACATACGCATACACAACTAAAACTGACCCATCAAAAATTTCAACTTCTCATCAGCCTTAAGCCAAAACTAGGGTAACAGTAATACAATTCTCCTGTCAAGCTTCACTGCCACTGCAAAGTTGTTCAATAGGACATTTCTAAACATTTAAAAACTGACCTGGTCACAACCCCATAAAAGTCTACAGATCATAAAGAAGTGTGCTGGGACTATATAACTACGCAGAAGACAAGTCACTAGGACATCATTTTGACAACAAGCAGCAAACCTGCAGCATAAGAAAATCCCAACAGGAGAACGAGGTGCACACCCCTCCCTCTGGGCATTCAAGGGCAGGACTGACACCCAAGATGCTCTTCTCTCCACCTCAGCAATGGTGCCTTTCACAGAGCAACTATGCAGTCTCCCAAGACAACTGGGAAGGAGAATCTGGTACTGAGAGTATTAACTTGCCATGAGGCCATAAGCAAGGGAATGTGTGTGGCCTTAGTGAGAGAGCAGAGGTTTGGGAGATGTTGCTTTATGTTGGCTTTCAGATCAGGAATTTGTACATATAGCCCGCAAACAACATTTTTTGAAAGCATATGAACATTCTTGAGTATGACAGCTCCATGTGAGGGGTCAGAAATGGCAGTCAAGTTCATTTCACTGGGTAACAGCTGATTTGCAGACTGGAGAACAGGCTTCCTTGTTTACAGACATAACCACAAGGCTGCCAGTTGTGTGCCAAATCCACCCAACTACACATTTGCATTGGGAGAGCGACCAGACAAGTTTCACATGGATTTATATCAGAGAGGGAAATCCTTCTTGTAAGGCTCTGTCAGTTTAAAAACCAAAAAGAATGACCATCCACCTTTCCCAATTCAATCCCCTATGTATCATAAATATGATAGCTACATACCTGCAACTTATTATATACATCACGAGCTTTGATGAATGGAAAGCCCCTAAAAAGATATCAACAAAACGAAGTTAGATCTTGATGTGAATACATCACCCGTTAAACCCAGTTCATACAACTATTTAGTATTATGTACAGTATCCATACAGAACTGTGTATAAAAATAAATAAGCTCAAAAGAAGGACCTGGAGGGCTCTGCTACGGAGAAAACTGAACAGAATTCAGCCGACTGGCTTGGTGATAACTCTCTGAACTGCTGAGAGGGCCCTTCATTTCCTACGTTCAGGATGGTTGAGATTTCAGTCTCACTTCTTTAAATGGTGATATTAATCGTTCTCTAATTTACCACTCTGTGTGACGAGGATGGACCTGAGATTAAGTGTCTCAAGAAGAAGATAGGAAACCACAGAGTTGTTAAACTCAAGTGCAAAGACTGGGGATTCAACACTATAGTTTATGCAACAGCAATTCACATTACCATTTGCAAAACAGTAGTTGGTTGTCCAATGGGGATTATAAACATCCATTTAACATGAGCTACTGAACAGATACTTTACACAGTAACTACTTCAAGTACTATTTAAAATCAATTCTCTATGTTTTCTTAAGCAATTGTTTACCCCCAATTTCGTGAATACTACCAAGTAAGTCACTTGAAAATCATCTAGAGCAATCTATTTCACTTAGCAAGCCTAAAGCTATAGTTCAACAATTTCATTTACTGTTCTATGACAAAAATTACTATGAACAGCTATCCCCTGGATAAGCAATCAGCTAAAGCTAGTTTGACTCACTAAATCTGATTTACTGAGTTAATAAGCCAGTTGATTTAGAATAGGTCTAATGCATATTTCTCATCCATTCTGTATTAAACTATTCTCCATGCCTAAAATGTCTTTTTTCCCATCCGTACATATCCAAGTTCCTACTTCTGTGCTGTAGGGCTTGGCTCAACTACACCTGCCTTTAGTGAAACTTTTCTCACCTGCACAATTGGTGATAATTTTAGTCTCCTCAAGACTCCCACGGGGTTACCTCTGTTGTGACACTTGAGAAACAACTTGAAACTCCCAATTACTTTTTGTTTCTCTTCCTTAGATGGCTCATTAGGCAGATGCCATGTGTAGTTATCTTCTTTCCTCTATAGAAAGCACCAGAGACCACCCACATAATAGAAGTTCCAAAATAAAGAATTCTGAACGACTGAAAAAGACAGGGAATGCGAGCACGTTACCTGTTCCTTTTTGCACGTCTGCAGTACGCCACGGCAGGAAACCAGACACACCAGGTGGTAGAGGTTCAGGAGCATAACATTCTTTACCAGCAGAGTGTTTCCTTCCATTACTTACAGGTTTCTTTGCGGCCAAGCCTATGTTTGACAAAGCATGAAAAGAAGGAATCAAGATGTACCAATAGTCTACAGAGCAACTGTCACATGGTTACACTTTGAAAGGAATAAAACAGGCACTTGACAATGATGCCAAGCCCATTAAAAAGAGGATCGTTTTTTACAAAGGTTTTACGTAAGCCGGCATTTTTAAAAAATATAAGTTCTCTACAGTAACAAGTTATTTTAACTAAAACAGAAGTATTGAGATGTGCAGAAATGCAAAAATAAATTTTTAAAATAATCCCAAAGTATGATACATTTTATGTATCATGCAGAAACACTCAAGTTTACTGAATCTTAGAACACCTTTGGCATTTCTGAATCTCAAGGACAGAGAAACACAGATACACCCATGACTTCTGCCAAACAGAATCTTCAGAATTAGACCAAAATTTCAATTTAAGATGAATTTTTCTATGTAAAAACAATAAAAGTTATAAGGCTGCAAGTTGCTGGGTGGTAGGTGAATCAATGTTACTCTCCTATAAGCCTGTCAACCGTCACTGCTCCTTTGATTTCATATAGAAAACACACACACAAAAAATGAAACCCACTGGATAAAAGAGTGAAATGTGGAGACTTATCCTATATTTCAGTAGTAAAGAGGCAAGTATCTTTATATGAAATATTTGGTTGCAAAAACTAGACCTACGTGTTAATAGTTTATTTAGAACAAGCCATATATTAAAATTCACATTTAAATATTTAATTTGAATTTACTGAAAACAAACATCATAAGTTAAAATGGTTATATTGATCCTTCAAATCTACTATATTTTATGTTATTTTATTTACTTTAATAGATCTTTATTGGAGTATAATTGCTTCACAATTCTGTTAGTTTCTGTTACACAACAAAGCCAATCAGCCATGTGCATGAACATGTCCCCATAGCCCCTCCCTCTTGAGCCTCCCTCCCACCCTCCCTATCCCACCCCTCTAGGTCATCGCAAAGCACCGAGCTGATCTCCCTGTACTATGCTGTTGCTTTCTACTATATTTTAGCAGCATTAGGATGAGGGTAAAATGGAGTGTATGTGGTAATATAGGACAAATATTTCATAGAGTGTAGGTTATTGATAATCACCACACGATCCTGTGTGATTTACATGTGTCTTAAAAATATATAGGAGCTCAGTTCATTTTGTGCTATTTTATTGTGTTTTTTAACTTAATTACCGTCAAAAAAAATGTTTGCATGCATGTGGTTTGTATGTGTATACCCTTCCTTTACTTTCAGAAACTAATGCAAATACATTTGTATAAAATTTTTTTTTCTCTCCCTCCCCGCCCCCTCCACCCCTGATATCTAATTTGTCACTAGATCTCCCTAAATTTACCTCCCCATCTGTCTCAGCCCTTCTTTTCCATTTCCACAGACTTCATAGAAGGGAAAAGTGAATATCTGAATGTTTGCCACATGGTACACACTATATACTTTTTCTTATTTCATCCTTTTAGCTTCGTGCAGTTATCATCATGAATTGGGCTTCAAGGTTAGGAGACTGAAATTCTCAGAAATTTAAGTCATTGCCTGAAGTCTCACAACCAGTAGTTTTTTTTTTTTTTTCACACACACACACACACTGTGTTTTATTTTTACAAGAGATAAATAGACTGACACCAAGCATTGTACATGGATGACCACGACAAAAGCAACGATTGCAATTACCAAACATGAAACACACTCATACTATGTCATAATATTGACATTCAGTCCAGTAATCCTCCACTGTAACAGCTCCTTTACTTTGCAGTGAAAATTGATTTTATACAAATACATTTGTATAAAAAAATTTTTTAATTACACTTTTTTTGTTATGAGATAAAAAAAATTTCTAATAAAAGTTCCCATCTTTTTTTAGGCATACGTAATTACAATATAAATGTGACACAATTCACACCATTATTTCACCCCTATACTCACCTGGATCTAGGTATGTACCCAGATGCTGATTTGGCTTACCTCTATGTCTCCAAATAACTGAGGCAAATACAAAAAAAAAGCCTAAGAAATAAAATTACTCTTAAAATAGCTCAATGAGCTTGTATACTTCAGTTACATTTCCACTTTGTTTAATCATGCTAAATAAAAAAAAAAAGTTTAATTGTTTTCTTCTCATTCCATGATGCCCTATTATATACCACCAGGTACTAATTTTACAGAATTCCTAATATGTTTTACATATACATGTTTTATTTATATATATTTCCATTTCTAATATCATAACAAAAAAGTCAACTTAGCTATTTTAAGAATGCTTTACATATGATATAAATTTTTAATAATAATATCTAATTAGTGTGATATCACAAATCTTAACTTCTTTGTATGTACTATTTGATTATTAAAATATCATTCTCTTGAAATAACAATTGGCAATCATAAGCTTTTTTTTGACTTCATAAACACTCTTAACAACTTCTATTTAATACACTATTGTCCAAGCAAGTTGATTAATAGAGAATCAAAAACATACATCTTGAAGTTGAAAAAAACAAAAGCTGTATTTACGAAGATGTTTACAATAGTTTATTTTAGGTTATTTCCAATTTTTCACCAATTTAAAAAATTGACCAACTCAATGAAACCTTGTGAATACAATGTTAAAAAGCATAACTATGAATCATAAAATTTAAATTTAGTGTGAAAAATTAAAAATGGCAAATTATATTGAAGCTATGTGGAATTATGTTTATAGACAGCAGGAAGAGAAAATAAAAATGTAAATATTGCTTGACAGGATAATGAGATTAGAGGTGGTCTTTTAAATTTTTCATTGTTATGCTAATACAATACCTTTATGAAACCCGAAATCTTCAAACAACACATTTTTTAAAAATTGTGGTAGGGCTTCCCTGGTGGCGCAGTGGTTGAGGATCTGCCTGCTAATGCAGGGGACACGGGTTCGAGCCCTGGTCTGGGAGGATCCCACATGCCGCGGAGCAGCTGGGCCCGTGAGCCACAATTGCTGAGCCTGCGCGTCTGGAGCCTGTGCCCCGCGACGGGAGGGGCCGCGATAGAGAAAGGCCCGCGCACCGCGATGAAGAGCGGTCCCCGCACCGCGATGAAGAGTGGCCCCCGCTTGCCGCAACTGGAGAAAGCCCTCGCACGAACCGAAGACCCAACACAGCCAAAAATAAAATAAATAAATAAATAAAATCAAGTAAAACTTTAAAAAAAAAAAAAAAATTGTGGTAAAATACACAAAACAGAAAATTTATCATTTTAACCATTTTAAAGTGGACAGTTCAGTGATATTAAGTCAACAAATTTTTTAAACTTTCAGAGGGTACCTGAATAAAAGATGTGTTGTCCATTGGTGATTTTAATGTATCTGGTATAGAACTAAAGTCACCACAAAACTTTTTCTGGGAAATTGGCAGATCATAAACATAAAAAATTTGTTTTGCTTTATATTAAACCTTATTGTTTTACTGTTTCAAAATTCAAATTTACTCACAAGAAAGAGTCAGTTTCATATTAGATTTGGTTTAACAAATGCTGCTCCTGCTATTCATTCTTATCACCAAAAAAAAAAAAAAAAGATTATTTCTGATTAACGATAATATGTTGAGAAAATAAAAAGTTAAGGTCTCTTAGAAACAATAAAAACGTTATCAGTAGAAGTAAATTATAGCAAATTTATAAATTCAGGAGAATGTGAAACTTATACCACTGATCGTTAAAGGGTTTTAAAAGCTTTTTATTACATTTGGTAACAAAATTATAGGCTTAGTTGTAAAATCCTGGGTTAACTACCACTGGAAAATTAAATATACATTACAGTAAACATTTAGAAAATGCTTTTCTAAAATGTTCAATGTAGGTCAATAAACTTGTCTGTAGAAGTCTTTTATAAGGATAATACATATTTCAAGTTTTTTTTTATCATTGAGAGAAACAAGATATTACCTGATTCAAAAATTTAGGTAAAAATTTCAAAGAAAGAAGCAGGGAACATTGGGAAGGTTGCAACTGGGAAGAAATTTTGTTTCTTATGGCACAAAGGTAATTCTGCATTAAAAAAAAAATCATTCCTCAAAAGCAGCACTACTAAAATTATCATCTAAGTGCACCCCAAATTTCAGTTGCAAAGTATTAGAAGTAATCATCCACCAGGAAATATTTTCAAAATAATGAAGTTTTTATGATATCCAAACAATAATGTTGGTTAATATTAACATCTCTTTAAATTCATTTATTATATCTATATTCTATAAATTCTCATAAGTATCAAAATAATTATAGGCCTCCTAATATGCATGTGGTTAATATTGGCTGTTTTAATTTTAGCACACCCGAAAACATAAGGAGTATAAGTTCTTGTAGCATTAAAAAAAAGAAAGAGTTACCAATTCTGATAGTATCTTTTCCTTTTCGACCACTTCCCAAAATTATAGTTCTCTTTTTCTATCTAGCAGTTTTGGATGGTTCCTTCACCGATGGAGAAGTTATCCACTGGTACTGAGACAGAAATGATAAATATGTCATTTAAGTTACAGGTAATTTAGGAGAGTTTGATCTTCATTGGAAATTAAGATACTTTAAGTTAATCAAAGGTTTTCAATCTGCATTTCTGGGAACCTAAATTAAAGCATCACACAACATTTTCAAAAACAGAAAAGCCGTTTCATTTGACTAAAAACTTAGTTTTAAGATGGCAGAAAGTACCTTGCTAATTTTCTTTTCAGAAAGAAAGAAAAACAAGCCATTAAAGAGAAATTCTTCTGAGAGAACTAAAACATGTTATATACCTCTGACTTGGCACTCCTTCCATCTGGAGAACTTTTTTGATAACTGCTTTCATCACAGAATGATCTAAAGTAAAATAAATTGAAATTAGAGTAATTATTTCCCAGTGAGGGCTATTTCCATTTAAAACCCAAAGCCAACTAATTATTGCTTTCCCATAAAATTAAATATGAAATCTACATTATATAATTATACACTTATTTCCCCCTTTGTGTATTCTAATTTCTTCCTCAAAAACCTAAGATGCCACCTTGCAGACTGCCTCCAGTGGCTACTATTTTGGCAGCAGCAAAGGTCAACTTTAAACATTTTGCACCTAAAATGGCTTTGGATAACTTTGGATAGAAAGTACAGTCTGAGCACTGTCCAGACACTTAGATACCTAAAGCGCATCTAAGATAACAAACCAAAGTCCTGATATTCCCTCAAAAGCTGCTCCTCCCATCAGCCCCCTTTTTCTAAGTGATACCACCCAGTGGCACACATAATCATCACCGACTTGTCTCCTTGTTACTATTTCCTTCATACCCCACATCTAATCTATCGGCAAGCCCTGTTAGCTACACCCTCAAAACACAACCTGAATTCAACCACTTTTCACTTGCTCCAAACTTCCAACTTAAGCTAAGCCATAAACATCTCTTATTTGGACCACTGTGATAGTCTCCTAACTGGTCTCCCTGTTTCTCTTCTTTATCTCCCCAAGTCTATTCTCTATACCAAGTCATCTTATGCAGATATTATTTGGATCATGCCTTTTTCCAATTCAAAACCCTCTACTCATTTAGAATAATCCACATCTTTACTCTGGCCTTCAAGACTTTACAAGATCAGACCCCTGGCTAGCTCCTTGACCTCACGTCATACCACACTCTTCTTCACTCAGTACTCTGGCCATGCTGGCCTCCTTGCTTTTCCTTAAATACTCCACCCACCTACATGCCTGCATACTCATTGCCTCCTTGTCCTGGAATGTGCTTACCCCAGATCTTCCATGGCTTGCTCCTCTCTTCATTCAGGTCTCCGTTCAAATGCCACGTCTCCAGTGAAGCTGTCCCCTAACAAACCTATCCAATGGAGTCCTACCTGCTCCCCCTCACTCTCCTCACATTACGATATTTCTGCACTTCCTACTATCTAAAATTATATTACTTATCTGTTTACTCATTTCTATCTGAACCCCTTCACTAGAATGTAAGCTCCACGAGGGCAAGACTTTTGTCTGTCTGGTTCACTGCTTTTTCCCTAGTGCCTGACCCGTATCTGGCACACAGAAGCTATTAAAAAAATTACTTGTGAAACTGACAAATGAATAAAGTACTCCTTGCAAGAATTCAGAGGTGCACAACAAGGAAATAATGCTCTTGGTGGAAGCAGGCTTAGTATCTAGGTTCACCTCTATTCAGAGTAGAGATAAGAACAATTTAAAGGTATAATTCACTTTTAATTAGTACATTATCTGCTAAAAACATAAGGGAAGTGCAACATTAGAAAAGTACAGTTGACGCTTGAACAACATGGGTTTGAACCTCGCGGGTCCATTGACACACGGATATTTTTCAATAAATATGTACTATCGTCCTACACGAGCCAAGGTTGATTGAATCCACAGATGCGGAGCCAGTGACTATAAACTTATACCCAGATTTTCAACTGCGTGGGGGGCGGCACCCCTAACCCCCAAGTTGTTCAAGGGCCAACTGTATACGATGAGGAAAGTGAAACACATTAAGTTTTAAAAACTGTCAATACGTGAACAAACTCTTTTTGTTGTTCTATGTGTTAATCAATTAAAAAAAAAAAGTGACCACATACCAACAAGTGGATTTTTTCTTATATCCAAAACAACCAGAGTTCTGTTGCTTTCAAGGGCCTTTAATAAAGTCTTTGCTCCTTCACTGGTGAGGCCACACTGCTGCAGGTCAAGTGCTTTCGCTGAAAGACAAAAGGTCACTTGCGAAGTCTATACAGATTTAACATATAGACAACTCTCATCTTCTCACGTGTGGAAGAGTCCTGCACAAGACCAGCCATGGCAGGTTTCTAATTTTGGGTATAGAAAAAAACAGAAACGTATACGCACACACATAATGCATTAATCCAATTTAAAAACCTCTTCTTGGATGTGCAATGATAACCTTGGCTTTAGTACCAATAAATCATCCAACATATTTTACAATTACAGAACTGAAGAATAACTGTATATAACCTATGAGCAAAAATCATCACAAAATGAATCTCAGTTCATAATTAGCAAGGGCGGCAGTGGCAGTGTAAACCTCACAGGCAAAAACTGGTGGAGCTCAGAAATGCACTGCATTCTTTTGATCACGATCTTGAGCTCCAAATCACACTTGAAACTAGTTAAAAGGGGAAAACAAAATAGAAGAAATGTAATAACTGTTAGTTTTAGAGCAAAAAGGACAAGTCTAAGAGGATACAAATAATAACAAATTCAAACAATGTGTGAATAGAGAATACATACTAAAAACCTATCATGAAAGTACGATGGTCAAGAACTCTCTCCATAAAAAGTCAGACAAAAACCAGAAAAACTGATCATGAATTCTAGGAGTTCTGGGGCTGAACAACCTACTCATTTAAACCAAAGGGATCATCACCAAAGCACAGGTATTAAAAAATATTACATGAAAGGAAACTATCATGAGTCTTTTTTTTAAGTGTTGTGTGGACCATCACATTAAAATAACTGGAGTCTTTCAACACCCCCATGACACACAGAAATAGCAAGTCAGACATACGGATCTGACAGGATATGATACAACCCTTACAAACTCTCACTACAGAAGAATGGACACAGGGTATTATTAACCAAATAGCTAAATTAATACAAAGAGCCAGTAAACCTCACCAGTAAATCAAATGAATACAAATAAAACAAAATGTGGTTATTCTCCTATGAGATTAAGCCAGGATTCTGTAAGAAAAGCCTTTAAAATGTCTATACCCTTTTGATCCAACAACTCTCTTTCAAAGAATTTAACCAAAAGAAATAGTCAGAGATATAGGTAAGGATATATATCGGAGTACTATTTGTAACTGAAAAACTGGACAAAGCTTATATACAAGAATGGATAAGCTATGCGCACTGTGGCATATTCATATAATGGAATACTGAACAATCACAAAAAATGATACAGGAGATGCAAATTGACTGACTTGCTAAAATGCTCATACTGAATTAACTGAAAAAAGTTATAAAATTTGGAGTAATCCTACTTGCATAGAAAATGGAGAGGTACTCATTTTTGTAGTTTTACAGTTTTTTACAAGTGCTACAAGCCAGTGTTTGTGAGAGGCAGGTTTCACACCCACTGTTGGGGTGGACTACAAATTGGCATAGCATTTCTGGATGGTAATTTGGCAATCTGTATCAAAAGTCTTAAAAATATGTCACACTCAGGTCATTCCACTTCTAGTTCCTTATTCTACAGAAGTAATCCCGATGGACACAGAGATGTATACACAACATATTCACAATGTTTCTGACAGGGAAAAACAAACTGTCTAAATCTAATGGCAAAGAATTGATTACACTATGGGACATCAGTATGATGGAATACTACGTGATATATAATTAAATGAAAAAAGCAGGACTATGAAATACCAAGTATACTACAATTTTATTTTTGTTATCCCTAAGTGTACAGAATATATTCATAGAAAAAAAAAAAAGACTGAAAGTATATACACCAAAATGAACAGTGATTATGTCTGGGTATTAAGATTACAGGTAATTGTTCTCTTGTAACTCTGCATTTTCTATAAAGAATATATGCAACTCATAGAGGAAGTTTACAAGCAAAATAAAACCTATCAGAAAAATGAGGCTTTAAAAAAAAATCCTATCACAACAGTATCATGCCAAAAGCTAAGCATATATCATATTAAATATTCCATATTTTCAATTTTAGAATTTACCTCCAAGCCACAAATCCTCACTAAGAGATTCTGCCAAAGCACTTGCACCCAGGTCACCGATGAGCGTGTGGCCGTTCAGAGTGGTGCGCCTCAAGCCAGCCATACAGTCAAGATCAGGTCTCCTGGAACGAAGACTCTCAGCCCAGGTTTCTTCATGCCTTCCGGTAGTCTGACACTTCAAAGATTTAATGGGATGAAATTAAGATGCCTGAAGAAGGAAACAGGGTGTGCCTACTGAGTATGGCTTATTATGTCAGAGATTTACACACACACATATCAAGCATATATGGCAGGGGAATCAACCTGAGAAATTAAACGGTCACTTCTGGTTTACGAGTCCAGTGACCCAGATTCTATTTCGTCAGTGAATAGATTCCAGCCACTGGATGACCTGTTTCTGAACAGTTATGTCAAGTTGGACAACTCAATTACAGTCTATGAATTATTTTCCGTATCTTCTAAGTCAGGGAATTGGATCTAAATTCTATCATTGCTGAGGCTCTAAATGTCATCATTCTGTCCTCCAATCGTCTCCAAACACCTGACTGGGCAACCCATAAGAAAACTTTTTAATATGCATCTTATTTATTAACAAATTATGTACACGAAGTTCTATACATATACTGTATGTACATTATAAACCACACAGATATTTAAAAAATGATACAAAGGCAAATAGGTTCTAATATTTTCTTTTCCTAAATCTAAGGCATTATTTTATTATTATTATTATTATTTTAAAATATTTATGTATTTATTTGGTTGTGCCGGATCTTTAGTTGTGGCATGCCGGATCTTTTAGTTGTGGCATGTGGGCTCTTAGTTACGACAGGCACGTGGGATCTAGTTCCTTGAGCAGGGATCGAACCCGGGCCCCCTACATTGGGAGCGCAGAGTCTTCACTGCTGGACCGCCAGGGAAGTACAAGGCATTATTTTAAAAACTGTATTACAAAATGGATCTCACATGCTCCCTAGGGTATGCACACCAACTTTAGAGGCCTGGACTATGCACAGCCAGTTGGATGTGCCTTGGGAAAATAATGGTTTGACATTTAACCACAAGTATTGTCTTAAAGACATTCAATTCTTGATATTCATAAAATAAAGTTTGGTAATAGGGAACACTGACTTTAAATGAAAAAAGTCTTATTACATTCTTGAACAAATAAAAGACTCAAAGTGCCTTTGACACTCTAAAATGAAAATCATTAGTGTCATTTTTCTATTAACAATAACTTATAAAAGCTCCAAGCAGAAATAACAGCAATCACTTACACAGTGCTTAGTATGTGCCAGGCACTATTTATACAAATGAGTTCATTTAAACCTCATAATGAGGCACAGAGGTTAAGTGATTTGTCCATGGTCACTTGCTATGAAATGGGAGAAAGGGAATTTGAACCTAGACCATTTGGCTTAGGCACCCAAGTTCTTGACTGTTTTCAACCCCAGGGGTCAATGGACTTGCCCTGTATAGGCTCAAAGAATTTTTCAGTTTTTAAAATCTAAATTTAAACACTTCCAGCTTTGTGGGCTATACAGTTTCTGTTGCAACTACTCAACCCCACTGGCGTAGGCTGAAAGTAGCCATAGCTATCATGTAAACAATGGGTGCGACTATGTTCCAAAAAAACTTTCTTTACCCAGGCGACAGACTGGATCTGGCCCACCAGCCATAGTTTACCTACCCTTGATCTGCACCATCAAACTCTTCAGAAGGCTTCATGTCAAATTAGTAAATAACTTTAGGCTTAAATACAGTAATTATAACCACTGTAAAGTTGTTAAGGCATTATTTTAAAAACTGTATTTACTAATTGCTGATGTAGTGATTTCTATTAGTTTATAAACTACAGCAGCTAGTAAACACTTGATTCATTTAAGTCTTGAAGACTATAATGGCATAGTTTTTTCACAGTATCACAATCAATGTTTTCAGTAACTAAAAATACATTAAAATATTATTATATATTAAATCTCTTATTTCTAAAATTAAGTGGACTATCTTTACTAAATGGCAGAATCCCAAACTGAAAACTGGTCATATTCTTTCAACAAAACGAAAGCTGCACTCACACGTATCAAAAGACAATAATGAACTGCCATCTGTATCAATATATTAATGCGCTTCAATCACATGTGTTTTCATGAAAGTTCAAACATAAAAAAATCACCTTTAAGATCTTGGCCATGTGATCTGCTCCCTGCCATGTCAGATTACACCCCGTGAAGTTTACTGTCTTAAGAGTGGTAGAGTTCTTTACACCTTGACAAATAACTAAAAGAAAGAAAAAAAGCCACACACACAATAAGATGAAGAGCCTATACATTTGTCAATCTTGACTTATTTGCTTTTCTTGAGTCAATTGGAGGTTTATAGCCACATTCTTAAAATCATTAACTACAATCTTCCCAAACAGGTAATTGACGAACAGATGCATTCGAAAACTTGTCAGTAACAAAGTGTTATTCCAGTTTACAGCAGCAGTTTAATTCTATTTAGATACTAAAACTGAATACACTGAATACTGCAAACTTTATTCCCAACCTCTCAGTAAAATACTACATACCTTTTGAGACATAGGAAAAAAAAGAAAAACCTAAAAATCTTAAGACTCTTCCTATTTTCATTTCCAATGATACTTCCCAATCTTGATGATCAATCAGCGATTTAAATGTCAACTATAAACCCAGTATTTTATTAGGTGCTATGCAGTATACTAGAGCAATAGAAGAGAGAGGACCTCAAACCCTCTGCTCCCTCAAATTGAAAGGCAGGCTTCCTTACCCCTCCAGACCACTACTGGACACAGGGAACACACACTAATGTTTCAGGACCCCAACTAACAGTCACCTGCTTTGTGATTACTTCCATGACACACTCCCACTAACACCACTGAGTTTGCTGCTCTTACGGGACGTGACATATATTTCCTATTTTAACACATACCACAGTGCATTATAATTATGATTGCAGATACATGTTCTAACAATTTAAAGAGAATGATGACTTTTTTGCTCTTTACATCTTGCTATTTCCCTTCCCATAATATTTCTTGAAGAGAAACTTTAAAATATAGACAAACACAAAAAAACAGAAAATATACAAAATGTGTGGTTTGTGGCTTAACACAAACTTAAGTAAAATTAGTTCTGACAGTATCCAGCATGACAAACTTCCACGGTACAAATGAGAATGGACCAAGGTTTGAGCAGGCACAGGAGACAACCTAGGCATGAACGACACCAAGAAAAGGTAGACAGGAAGTAACGTGGTGTGTAGGATATCACGAGACCAGTCTGATGAGAAGAGACTTAACCAAGACTGAAACTCACTTTCTAAACCTCCATCTCCAAGTGGACAATTCGCAAGACACAGGTGCACCAAAGTGGCCAATTTATTCAATCCCTTTAATGGGGAGAACAAGTTTAAAATTTTATTGCTTTAGTCTGCTCCAAAAGCAACTATCAAACGTTGGCAGGTCACAATGAAGGCTTACCTTTGTTAACATAGTTAAGTCGCTCTCTCTAAGAACTAGCCCATTTAGCTCCAGGTTCCTTAGCGCGCCCGACACACTTACACAGCATTTAAGAGCTTTACACAACTGCAAGGTCACATCTTTATTTCTTATCGCAGGAACACGACTTCTGTAAACTTTATTTCTGTCACAACCTAAACCAAAATTATTGTAAAATGAGTGACTTAAACCATATATTTTATCATCACTAAAAAGCATCCAAATAAAAAAAAAAAAGCATCTGCTCTGTGCTAAGGATTAGAAACGACTCCTGCCCTTAAAGCCTTCATTAAGGAGGGAGATGTATAAACTCAAAATTTCAATCACATGAGATAAAGAACCATAACCTTTGTGCACAGAGGTTCCTATGGAGGCAAAAAGTTATATCTAAGTGACGGCTTCATGATAACCCTGAAGTAGAATCTAGAAAAGATGAGAGTATGCAGAGTTGGAGTAGGAGGTGCATTAACTGCACAGGGAGCACCTGTGCAAAGACACTCAAGCCTGACACCTGCTGGGCACTTTAAATACTGCAGGTGGGGATGACTAAAGGCCAGGGGGCCAAGTGTGAGAAGAGACAGAAAGGAAAATAGAGATGCTGGCCGAAGCAAGCCTGGGAGAGAGCCTGGCTTGTATCCCACAAGTGATGAGGCCTGGGGCTACCACTGGCTGAGTAAGGGTGCCTCCGCTGATTAGAGAAAGGTGCCCCGCTGCTGAAGGACCGATTAGATAAAGGGAGTGATCACAAAAAGATCCCCTTCCTCAGGGTCAAAGAGCCCCATGAGGCTTGGCGGAGCACAGTTCAGACTACACACCTCTGTGCAGAGCACACGCTGGGCGGCTAGTATGCACTAACTCTGTGTGGGCAAGCCATTAGCAGCATTATTTTAAGCGTATCTTTTTATGTTAGAAGATCACTCAACCCGAGTAGGCAGATGAATTTAAAGGAACTGATGAGACCAGGGGCCGCGAAACCACCCAGGAGCTTCTGCCATAGTCTGGGCAAACTGTAATATAATATGGATGAAGAAGCAAATTTAGGAGGAGGCCAAAATCTACAAGCTAGACCCACTGGATGAAAAACACAAAGAAAGTTCAGTGAAGGAACTCTGAAGAGAATGGCTCTGCAATAAACTTTTCTTACATTCAATGTCAAATATTAGGCAAAATTAAGCACCGTGGCCTTTCAGGTTCCTTCCAGCTCTCATTTCTTTTATTTCTAACTTATTACTCTGGTTAAGTAAAGTCCCTTCAGAGGTACAGAACAGTTCTTACACCTGAATGGGATGCAAAGAATAATCTGACTTCTCTTCACCAGGGGATGAGATGAACTGTCCTTGTATAAGAGATAACACATGGTGTGAACCCCAGATCCTAGAAAAGGGCCAGGCACACGATAAGTATTCAGCTTTTTGAAAACAAATGAACAATCATTTCCTCTCCTAAATCTTCACACCCTTCCTCTGCTGGCTACTTTCTCTCAGCTTATAAACATCCTCAAATATACTCACTTAAAAAACTCTCAGACATATGATTCTGTGTATCGTCTTGTGGGTAACCTAAGTCTCTCCCATGCCTTCAAACACCTGTCCTCCCAAAAAGCCCAGATCTGAACCTTGGGCCCAGACCCGTCTACCACGCCCCTCGGAAGCACTGAAGATGAAGTAAGATCCTCTCCCCACCCCCAATCCCTTCCTACTGTGCTCTGTATCTCCCAAAAAGATGCAGCTGTAAACTGTCACCCACGCTTGCTGCCCTCCCTTTTCTAACTGGTTACCAGGCCCCACCCATTCTGTCTCAGATCTCCAAAATCCAGTCCAACCTTTTATAACTTACGTGGGACCTTTAGATTACAATTCACCCTGCACCCAATCAACTGCCTTCCACATGGAGTTCCGAGTGAGCCTCTAAACCAGAAGTCCATCTCACTGCTCTTTGGTGTTTCCCACAGCCTTCAGGATAAACATCCAAACTTCTGACAGGAAAAACAAGGCCCCTGTCTGTTGGGCTCCACTAGGTTTCCAGTATCAACTCTCATTTCTTTCCCAAACCCTGAGGTCCAGTCCTGTACATTAGTTTTGCCATATTTTCTTATATTTCTCAAACTTTGACACACTGCTCCCTCCTGCCACCCCAGGAGGTTCTACTATCCTTAGAAAGGGTGGCACCTCCTCCAAGAAGCCTACCCTGAATTTTTCCCTTCCAAGACTCTGTGCTCTGCAAAGGTGAAAGGTGGGGGGGAGGGATTAATTAGGAGTTTGGGATTAACATATACACACAGCTATATATAAAACAGGTAATCAACAAGGACCTACTGCGTAGCACAGGGAACTCTACTCCATATCCTGTAATAACCTGCATGGGAAAAGAATCTGAAAAAGAATGTATATATGTATAACTGAATAACTTTGCTGTACACCTAAAACTAACACAATATTGTAAATCAACCATACTCCAATATAAAATAAAAATTAAATTAAAAAAAAAAAGAATCTGTGCTCTGCAGCACCAGAACTCACTTCTTCCAGAGCACTGACTACTACGCTTGTGTTTACTTGCCGCCCATAGAAGGGGAGATTACCTAGGGCAGAAGCATTGTCTCCAGCAGCCGAGATTACCTAGGGCAGAAGCATTGTCTCCAGCAGCCCATGGTTCTGATAACTCATTCAAGTGCCAGGATACTTTACACACATAACGTGCTTAATTAATTGTAAGAACCCACAGAAAGAGTGGTTTTTAATGTCATTTTACAAGTGTGGGGATTGCAGTTCAAAAGTAACCTGCGCAGGCCACAGAGAGCATAAGCCCTGGAATTCAAACCCGAAGCTGCCTTCACACCGGTGCTCTTTCCACTACATGATACGACTATTGAAAAAAAGATTCTTTTTTCCTGAGCCTTTTTTAATGGAAAGGAAATGAAGCTGGGATATATCAATTTCCTAATCGCTTTGATCTGTACCAGGCAAAGTCATTCAACAGACCAGGTAACATCTGTGGAACAATTAAAGATGCTCCAAACTCTGCTAAGTGTTCTACACTGTAGAGTCTACAAGCATTAACAGAGTGAGTCCTTGTAACCGCCAGAGAGTGGGTCCTGTTAAGCCCATGCTCCAGATGAGAACACTGAGACCTAGAAGCCTTAAAGCACTCGGCCGGGGTCACCGAGCTGGCAGGAGTCCTAGGCCGCACGCCCCGTCTAGTGCACGCACACCTGGGCACTGGGCACCGGTTCTAGTGCCCACCCTCCACCTTGCACCATCTAAAACCCCACTTCGCAGCGTCCACACGAGAGCCCCTGGAAGCGGGAACTACAAACCTGTCTCGCCAAGCCGTGACTGGAAGAAGCTCAGGATACAGATCAGGGGCAGAGGGTGCTCAGGAGCGGCGCCCATTCCACCCCGCGGAGGCGGTCGGCGTTAAGTCCAGCAGGCCCTCCCGCAGGAAAGCGCGCAAGGCGGGCAGAGGCAACTGCAGCGCGCACAGGTCCTCACAGCGCGGTAAGAAGTCCGCCGCACTGTCGCAGCGCAGCTTCACCGAGTCATCATGGCCCGAGCGCGGCCTCGGGGATGCTGGCTGTGGACACGATGCCCACACCCGCCTGGGGGCCCCAGCTCGCCTCCCGGCCCCTCGGGCGCCCACCGCCCAGCGGCTGCGGCCCCGCAGCGAGCGCAGGACCCGCGTCGCAGCCAGAAGACGCAGGGCCACGGGCCCCAATTAGGTAGGCCCCTCCATGCCGCGCTCACTTTGGCGCCGGCCTCATCGCCCTCCGCGCCGGGGGGCTGCCGTTCCAACCGGCAGGCGGCCCCGTGGGGGCGGGGCTCGAGGACGTCAGTGCACTCGCCGTGCGTCCGCACGCAGCCCCGCCTCCCATGGGGACCCGACTTCAGGAGCAGGGCGGCCGGAAAGGTAGGAGGTGTGGAGAATTAGGGGTTTCCAAAAAGCGTTTGCTGACTGATCCAAGCAAAAGTGAGACATGGTTGTATCAACGCATTTTTAAAAAATATTTAATTGCAGTGGTTGATTTTTTAATTATTATTAATTAATTAATTTATTTTGAAAATTTAATTTAATGTTATATATTTATATATAAATTTATTTATATTTACATATAAATATATATTTTATATATTTATATTTAATTAATTTTATATAATTTATTTTAATTAATTAATTAATTAATTAATTTTTGGCAGTGTTGGGTCTTCGTTTCTGTGTGAGGGCTTTCTCTTGTTGTGGCAAGTCGGGGGGGGGCCCTCTTCATCGCGGTGCGCGGGCCTCTCACCGTCGCGGCCTCTCTTGTTGTGGAGCACAGGCTCCAGACTCAACGCATTTTAAAAGTAGTAAAACTCCCGATAAGTGTCTGTGCTCGCCCCGCCCAGGAGAGAGCATGCCCTCCGTGAGGGACACGTGAAAGGCTGAGTGAATGTCTGCCTGTGGTCTGTTACCTGGTGCACGGGTGTGTGAATTCCTGCGGAGAGCTCTCAATTTCTGTAGTTTCTGCTGACTTGACACGGTGGTTGGCAAATGATGACGTGTTCCACGCATTCAGGACATGATCGTGGTTACTAACAATCACTTTGTTCTCTCTGTGCATGTCTGTGTCCTAATATTTTCTTTTTATAAGGACCCCAGTCATATTGGACTAGAGCCCACCCATTTGACCTCATTTCACCTGAGTTACCTATTTAAGGGCCTTATCTCCAAATACAGTCATATTACAAGGTATTGGGGGTTAAGACTTCCACATATTAACTTGAGCAGGACACAATTCAGCTGATAATAGAAGGTAAGAGTAATTTAAGCAAGTAAGTAACTATTTTTTAAAGTGAGTTGCTTAAAGATATGAATTGACTCAAGAAGAACAAGAAGAAATTACATAACACTGTACATTACACAAAGGTATTAAATTAATCATCATAACATCCTGTGAGATCCGCATGAAATTAGACTAAACAAGATTAAGCAACTTATCCAGAGTTGTATAGTTAGTACTTTCCAGAATTTAAACCAGGTATTTTCCCAGTTCCATTCTACATTATATTTTCATTTCATTATTTGAAATGAATTTTGAGTCTTCATTTTGCTTAGTTTCTGAAGTTCTATGGGGATAGAATGGAGTTGGATATTTTCAGTGACATTCACACATGGGGAAGGAAATTGAGTCCAGAAGCTTCCGTGATGTTTCCATGGAGAACGCTAACAACAGAACCAGAAACACCGTTATCCTTTTGGTTCAGTCATCTTTCGTAACACTCTACAAGAATTAATTTTAAGAAGCCCAATGTTTTCCAAACTTTCACCAATGGGCTCTGTAGGGTCCTCTAATAATATCTAAGAGACTCATTAGTTTCACATTCCAAGCCACTTAAGACCAGGAGTTCTGATTGTTCTTTGTGAGAAAATCAAGTGACAAGCATAGCTCGTAATTTAGGATGGTTTCTTCAGGGCCCAGGCAAAACCTAATACACAGTAATAATCATTGTTAATTGCATCTTTGACAATGATTAATCGGGTATCAAAGAGATGTATAAATTGGGAGAAATTATGATCAAAGAGAAACATAGGCCACAGATGTTTAATTAATGCTCAATTATTTATGAGTTTAACTTTGGTTAAGCTAATTTTCCTTCTTCTAGACAATTTCCAATTCATCTCTACAAAGGGACCAGAATAATCACCTTCCAATACAAGATTTATTGTGTTCCTTTAATTAAGAGCCTACAGTGACTTGTACATTCACTCCACGAAGTTTTGCTATGAGAGAAAAGGAGCCATTATATTTTGACTTGAATTAGATATGCCACCATACTTGACTTAGCTCATCTTACTGGAAGCACTTTGAGGGCAGATCCTACAGTCTTGTCTTACATCCTCTACAGAATCAAGCCAAGGGAATCACACATAGTTACAGCTGGAAAAACACTTGTTCTGGGTTGATATTTTTAGCCTTTACCACCAAGACTTTTATCACCAAGACCTATCTTTACAGTCTCTAAACAGAAGACCTTCTTGCCTTCCGTTTTCCTATTGACTAGGAATGTAAAGGGAAGAACTGAGAAGTAGCCATAGTCGGCTAGCAGCCAGCCCAGATAAATCATCTGTGGAGATGTTGTTTCTTTCAAAAGATATAAACATAAGAGGAGGTCCTAGAGTTTGTAACAATTGTGCATAATAAAATTCCATGAAAACCTAGAAATCCAGATGCAGATCAGTAACATATTGGTTAAATCAGCTGTTATGTTCATGCAATGGACAAGTGTACAGACATTAAGAAGAACGAGATACTCTTTTCTATGAGATTCTCTTTTCACTGAACTCATCAGTGCTGCAAAGACAATGTTACATAATAGTTTTTCTTTAACATTATATCAGGCATCTTCATCTTGTCCTGTATTTATTGCCAGTGTTACTCAAGGTTATCATTTACTTCTTTCTCTTTTAGATATATAATTTCTTCTTACTGTGGAAGCATTCATCAATCCCTATTTTACTATTTCTTTTAAATTAGAAATGGATGTTGAATTTTATAAAATATCTTTGGGGGATATTTCAACTGATTGTATAGTTTTGTTCTCTTTTGACCTTGTTATATAGTAAATTATATTTTGTTATTTTATATTATGCTATTTATTATATATGGTATTATGTTTACTAATTACATTTATTATATTATAATTACATTATAATTAAGGTAGCATTTTGTTTCAGATAGACAAAACGACCAATGGAATAGGAAGCATCTTAAAATTAGATGCAAGAGCGTAAGGGATTTGAGATTAAAATAAAATTGACATTTTGGATCAGTAGCCAAACTTATTCAACAAAAGTGGGAAAATATGGCTATCATTAATAAATTCTAGATATAGCAACTAGTTAAAAGTAAAAAAATCATGAAACTGTAAAGGTATCAGAAACCTGGGACACTTGAAATAAGTTATTCATGAGGAACACCTTTCTAAGGTACAAAGAAAAAAGGATACATTTAATTATATAAGAATTAAAATTTTTCTCATGGCAAAATGCACTACAAAGGTCAGAAAACAAGCAAAAGAAATTGGGAAATATATTTAGAAATAGATATGCTCTCTACAGCTTTTGAGAGAAACACATGTTTCTTTTTCCTTTAACCTGTTATGTGGGTATTAACCTATAATGTAAGTGCACGGTTCCTTTCCTTTAACCTGTAATATGAGATTTCAACTGTATGCTAAGTGCATGGTTCCTTTCCTTTCATCTGTAATGTGAGTGTCAACATGGGGCACTGTTTCCAAGCACAGACTTTGGATGTTCCTGTACTGGTCCCATCACTGACCATCCACAAAAACTTGCAAATGTTGCTTTACTTTCCTGGGGGTTAGAGTCTTAGCTAAGAAATGGAAGCAAAATAGAACCTTCCCCCAGGGATAATAGAAGGTTTAAAGGAGTAAATATGTAAATGACTTAGGACAGTGCCTAGTACAAGAGAGATCAATAGAAGTACTTATCAATTTTTTAAAGAGACAGACGAAAGAAATAAAGTGTGGTGATTTCAATCTATTGATATATATTCTTGACATCTTGACATTCTTAAACTACCTTTTCATTCATTGGATGACCTAACTTGCTCATGCTTTTTCTTACTCTAGTGAACCTGAGTAGCTAATATCATAGCTTAAAATGTTTGCTTTTATATTTACAAGTAAATTTGACCTGTAAATTTCTTTTTCCTTACAGTCCTAATCTATTTTCAGTATTAGGATTATATAGACTTCCTAAGATGAATAAAGGAGCATTCTTCCTTTGCTACTCTCTAGAAGTTTTTCTTTATTAATACTGATGTTATCTGTTTAATAGAAGTTTGATAGAATTCCCCACCCAAACGTTCTGGGTGGGTCTGGTATTTTCTTGGTGAAAGATTGTAAACTATTGACTTAATTCCTTTACTGGTGAAAGAACTCCAGCTACACATTTCCTCTTGTGTCAGTTTTGGTAAACTTTAGGAGCTAGGAAATTGTCCACTTTACATAAATGTTCAAATTTACTGGCATTTCATATATTCTCTGTTTGTACTCTTTGCTATAACATTGTCCTGATTCTTTCTGTGTATTATTTACTTATGTTTTTGTTTTGCTTAATCAAAGTGTGTTTTTAAAATCTTTTCAAAGAATATTCCTTTGGCTTACTAAATCACCTCAATTTTATACCTTTTTCTGTTTTATGAAGTTCTGCTCATATCTTTATTAGCTATTTTTTTCTATGTTCTCTGGGTTTATTGTTTTGCTCTTCTGATGTCAATTAAAACACTTGGTTATTAATTTTAATAAATCTTTTTAGTTATAAATAGTTGAACTTTTTGAAGATGCCAGCTTAGTTGTAAGTAGCTAAGGGTCAGCACCTCCATATTGTTGCTGGTCTAAGCCTTAGTGCACCTTATAGCAATGTATATATTGACATTTTTTCCCCTCGACTTTCTGTGTTTTGCGACTTCTCACTTTTCTTTGGAGAGAAGCCCTCTGAAATATCCTTTAGTAATTTTACAGCCAATAAGTCTTTAAAATATGTGTATTTTTTAAAGATTAATCTACTTATATAATTAGGCAGAAAATCTGATTTGCCCTATTTTTAAAAACAGCATAATTTCACTCTTCTCCATGATTAATCTGCTGTTTTACACAACCTTTGAATTTTTAGCTTTATCAATGACATGTACTTTAGAAATTTTTTAAAGAGCCTACCCACTCTTTTAAAACATCCTGTTCCTTGTTTCAGTTCTAGTTTTATGTCTATTTTCTGCCTTGCACCTGATAATTCCAACATTCAATGGATGGCCTTGGGAATCTAATTCTGGTATTGATTGTTTTTGCTGATTGTCTCCCATTGTAGCTGATTTCTTCATTATTGTGTACATTTAGATCATGAGCTCATGTTTAGCTAAACTTTATCTGTGGGAACGCTATAGGCCTGGGTTGAAGGTCTACCTCTCCAGAGAGTGCTTAGTTCTGTGTTTGGAATACCACCCATCTGGGAGCATTTGAAGGTAATTTCTTACCTTCTGTTTGCAAGACCGCAAATAAATTTGCAACCCAAACACTGTGAACACAGATCTGGGGTTCAGAATTCTCCAGATTTCCTACCTGTTTCCTACCCAGAGCAGAGGCCACGAGAATTTGGTCTTAGTCTCCCTTTGCCAGCAGGTATTTTTTTTACTGGCACACCCTTTCGTTAAAGGTGAACCTAGGGATAGATGGGTTTAGTTCTAACTTCCCATCTAGGAGGGATGGAGTCTTATCTCCTGCCTCCCATGTGGTCATGGCCATTTTAACCACAAGTCTCTGTGTCAGGTCAGGTGTGTCATTAAACTATGGCCTGTATTCCAAATCCAGACAGCTGCCTATTTTTTATGGCCTATGAGCTATGAATAATGTTCACATTTTAACTGGTAATATTTTAAATGGTTACTTAATTACCTAAATAATATCCTCAATTTTGCCTCTTTGGTCCACAAAGCCTAAAATATTTGCTATTTC
Source organism: Balaenoptera acutorostrata (assembly GCF_949987535.1). Classification (NCBI taxonomy): domain Eukaryota; kingdom Metazoa; phylum Chordata; class Mammalia; order Artiodactyla; family Balaenopteridae; genus Balaenoptera; species Balaenoptera acutorostrata. The sequence goes on from NC_080072.1 coordinate 87,397,604, forward strand.
GCTCCATAAAAACAGGATTGCCAGCTTCTGTTCTAAGCTATCAAGGTCTTCAATCCACTCTTAATATAGCTATAACTCTCACACATGTACCCCCCTTCTTTCAGGGGTCCTGGAAACTTCTACTGCACACTTCAAAAATCAGACATGCACTTAAAAATAAGTTGTTTACATTTAACCTAGCATACCGAACTCTTTTCTTTTAGGAGAGTTTTTCATGTAATCTTGCCCACCATATTCTTCAGAGCTTCATTAATAATGGCAAAAATTAAAACAACTTAACATTCTTTTTTTTTTTTAACATCTTTATTGAAGTATAATTGCTTCACAATGGTGTGTTAGTTTCTGCTTTAAAACAAAGTGAATCAGTTATACATATACATATGTTCCCATATCTCTTCCCTCTTGCATCTCCCTCCCTCCCACCCTCCCTATCCCACCCCTCTAGGTGGTCACAAAGAACCGAGCAGATCTCCTGTGCTATGCGGCTGCTTCCCACTAGCTATCTATTTTACATTTGGTAGTGTATATATGTCCATGACATTCAACATTCAACAAATGGGAATTGTTCATAACAATTATAGACGCACATACAGTAGAAAACTATAAACTGTTATTGAAACGGTGAGACATAACTAGTTTTATTCTTTGAGAACTATGTTTATTTCGGTCTCTTCTGTTTAAATAAGTATATTTCTGTGTATGTATGTATATAATCATGTATTTATGTACACATACATTATTTATATGATATATTTATATAAATATGTGAAATACATACCTATACACATACCTTTGATTTATATTTGTCTACATACACAGGAATATAATTATATATATCATATATTTATATACATTGAACTGAAAAGCGGTAGTATACATATATATTGTGTATAAATGTGTGTATATGTGCATGTGTAGAAAAACAGGTTGAGAGATATGTAAGCGTGATTTAGACAGGGTTCAAGATTTTAAAAGTAGTTATGTGTAGGTAGTGAGATTATGGCCCATTTGATTTAAAATATTGCATATTTTTACATCAATTGTTATGAACAGATTCCTACGTAAATAAAATTATAAATAGTTATACATACTTGTATGTGTAGTGTATAATTAAAATATATATACTTTTATATAAGTATTATATTTATATTATATAATATACTTGTCTTATAATAATACATTATGTATTGTGTTATATAGAATACATTAAATATAATGTATTATATCAGATAATAATAATGATATATTTCTATATTATGATTGTTTTATAATCAATATTACATGATATATCATATTAATACTGTGAACATATTAAACATATAAATACATTGCATTAGTCATATAGTTTGTGTACAATATATGCTATGCAAAAATACATGTTAATATAATACATAATTGTTATACATTAATATAGACAGTAATATATTACATTTATATACCAATATAATATCTAATATTGGTATATGTATATTATATTTAATATATACATAGCTAATGCTCTTTAAAGCCATCTGCTTCAAGAAGTAGAATGAGACCAGGAGTATGGCCAAAGCAAATTCTAAAAATATTAGATTATTTATCTTCACTTATATGTCATTTTCCTGGAATCTGCATCTGGCTGTTAGAGAGCACACACAGCAAAATCCCGATAAAGTGCCCAGGAGAACATGGGATCCTTTATTTACTGGGACCTCAAAGGAAACATAGTGCTATTCAGTCCCCCATTAAAGAGCTAAGAGCAAATCTTGAAGCACCCAGTAAAAGCCAATTCAAACAAAAAAGCTTTTCCACTTCAACTTGAAAAAGTTAAGTTCCCAAGAGACCCCCTACATCAACCACCGAAGCTCATTTGGCAGTAAAAACAATAACATTCAGCGAACAACAAGAAATCTAAAACAATAGTTGTTTAAAAAAAAAAAAAAATCCAGCAGCTAATCAGTGTCTTTCCTGTTTGAAAGAAGGCAGTGGGAAGTGGACAGAAGACCTGATAGGAAAGATGAAAAGAAGAGGAAAAGGAAAATAAAAGTTTCCAGTTTGGGGCTTCCCTGGTGGTGCAGTGGTTGAGAATCTGCCTGGGAACATCCCACATGCCGCGGAGCAACTAGGCCCGTGAGCCACAATTACTGAGCCTGCGGGTCTGGAGTCTGTGCTCCGCAACAAGAGAGGCCCTGATAATGAGAGGCCCGCGCACCGCGATGAAGAGTGGCCCCCACTTGCCGCAACAAGAGAAAATCCTTGTACAGAAACGAAGACCCAACACAGCCAAAAATAAATAAATAAATAAATAAATAATTTAAGAAAAAAAAAGTTTCCAGTTTGACAATCAAGCTGTCTTCTGCATCCATTTCATCCCAAGACCACCAAGCCAGTGTGGAGGCTTTTTCCTCCTTTCCTTTTCATGAGACTGATCACAACCAGCACTGCAGAGTCCATTAAATTAAGAAATGCTGTTGCATACATGTGTGAATGAGCTGTGAGTAAAGTACTGGAGTAGAGGACACCTAACTTGAAACGTCCTCATGAATGTCCATGTGGCTGAGCAGGAAGTTAACCTGTCATAGATGTGCTAAATCATAAGATTTGGGCTTTATTTTATTTACTTTTCCCTGGACTCTGTTGAATGACTGTCATCTACAAGTTCAGGCTACTTTTTGCTGACGATTAATGCACTGGGAGAGCTGAGAGAAAACTGAATAGTAGAGCTATCTTTTTCTTGACCAGTTCACCTTACTTTCCCAAACTCAAAGTCTTTCCCTATTTCTTTCTCCTTTTTATTGTAGTAAAATGAACATAACATAAAATTCACCGTTTTGATCATTTTACGATTCACTGTACAATTCAGTGGAATTTAGTACTGTCACAATGCTGTGCAACTGTCACCACTGCCTAGCTGCAAAACATTTTCATCACCCCAAAAGGAAACCTACACCCATTTTAAGCAGTCATTCCCTATTTCCCTCTCTTCCAAACCCCTGGCAACCACTAATGTATAATATTTTCCGTGTGTATGGATTTGCCACTGCTGGACATTTCGTATAAATGGAACCATACAATATGTGGCCTTTCGTGCCTGACTTCTTTCACTTAGTTGCATCCATGATGTAGCATGTATCAGTAATCCACTCACTTTTATGGCTGAATTCCCTGATCCTGTTTTCTTCATTCTGTTTGAATACAAACTTTAAAATATGTTGAGGGTGAAGTTCTGTTTTAATGGCCCATCTATTAGGCCAATTCATTTAAAGAAGGTGAAAATGGAGATATTGTTGTAAAATGATAATCGTTGAGAAACCTCAGCCAATTTGATAATGAGAAGTTTGGGAAATGTTGCAAAAAATTATTTGCTTTATATTAAAAGCCTTTTAAACAAGGATTCAGGAGATTGTCTTTTTCTTGCAGGTAACTTAAATGAGGCAGAAGAAACTAACTGCCCTTTAAAACAGATTTTGAAAGGATTTTATTTATTCTTAATAGACGAATGGGAGTACAGGTTGTTCATATCCAATATGGACTCCCTGTCCAAACACTGTTTATCATTCTAGCCACCACTATCGAATTATATTTCTTGAGACTAAAACTGTTTATCATTCTAGCCACCACTATCGAATTATATTTCTTGAGACTAATGAAAATTCATCTATCAAATCCATTAATACAGTATAAACAAGAGATGTTCATGTTTCAGTGCAGTTCAAATATCAGGTATAAGGAGCCCTCAGTAAGAAAAGGAATCCTATATCTCTTGCCAGAATGTGGTCAGCTCTGGGGTGCTTTGCTAGCTGAAAGACACTTTTATTGTTAAGAGGATAGAGGTTATTTAAGAGGGATGAGATGCCAAAAATTTTAAGTACTTGTTTGTGTTAAAAACAGTGCTAGGCTATCTCATACTCTATATCAGTCAAGGCTCACCATTTTACATATGTGAAAACCGAAGTTAAAAGTGTTTTAGTAACTTACTAAAAGGCACGCAACCACTAAATTCAAGCAAGAATTCAATCCCAAATCTGTCACACTGAAGTTTGAGCTAATTTTGAGATTAATAAAAATAGCACTAAATTAAAAGTTCAGAGATTTTTTTTTTTAATTAATTAATTTATTTATTTATGGCTGTGTTGGGTCTTCGTTTCTGCGCGAGGGCTTCCTCTAGTTGCGGCAAGCGGGGGCCAGTCTTCATCGCGGTGCGCGGGCCTCTCACTATCGCGGCCTCTCTTGTTGCGGAGCACAGGCTCCAGACGCGCAGGCTCAGTAGTTATGGCTCACGGGCCTAGTTGCTCCGCGGCATGTGGGATCCTCCCAGACCAGGGCGCGAACCCGTGTCCCCTGCATTGGCAGGCAGACTCCCAACCACTGCGCCACCAGGGAAGCCCTCAGAGATATTTTTTATCTCGTACTCTTTCACTAACCCTCTTTGGAGATAAATCATTTCATTTATATGGGCCTTAGTTTTCACAACTATAATAGTTGGAAGTTTGACTAGGTGACCTCTATGTAGTCTTCCAATTCTAAAATGTTCCATTAATTTGGCTTCCTACAATAATTGCCATTGCAATATATGCGTGCTGCCACCAAGTAGCAGTAGAGAGTACTAGTTCCTTTTTTAACCCTAGTGGGGAGTGCATTTTGACATCAGACTTATCCGTCAATAGTACAGCCTGTTAATATAACTATAAAATAACAAAATAATCTGGTATTATTTCCTGTAAAGCAGAAGCTTTACATTGTGTCTATGAATCGTATCAGAATCACCTGTAGGTTTTTAAACATAGAGGAAATCCAGAACCCATTGAATGAGGATTTTCAGAGATGGGACTTGGGCATCTGGATTTTTGGGCTCCCATCATTTGTATATTTTATTTTATTTTATTCTTTGCCTATGTACAACATTTGTCACATCCTCTTGAATCTTTAACAATTCCTGTTTGTTTTGAAAGTTTAGAATATTCCATAATCTTCACCTACTTTCCATAAGGCGTTATCTGTTATGTTTATTCACTCTTGTGCTTCTCCTGGTTAAAACTTCATTTTTTCTGTTTTTTGAGGGGGCCCTGCCTCATGGCTTGCAGGATCTTAGTTCCCTGACCAGGGATTGAACCCCAGGCCCCCAGCAGTGAAAGCGCCAAGTCCTAACCACTGGACCACCAGGGAATTCCCAAGACTTCTGTTTTAAATGACTTTTTTGCCCACTCTGATTCATTCCCGGGGTCAGTTTCATGTGGGAACATTAAACCAACCTTGCATTACTAGAATAAAGCCACTTTGATTGTGATATATTACTGTTTTACGTACCATGGATACAGTTTGTGCTTTTATTTACAGATTTTGCATGCATGTTCAAAAGAGAAACTGGCCTATGATTCTATTCCTGTAATATTCTTTTTACTTTTGATCTGAAGCTTATGTTGGGCTTATAAAAATTTTGAGCAATATATTATTTTCTGTTTCCTGGAAGGGTTTTATGTAAGATTACCAATCTTTCTTCCCTAAATATTTGGAAGAATTTACTTGGAAAGCCATTTATCCCTGGAAATCATTTTCTGTAAAGGTACTTAATTATACAAACAACTTTTTGAGTAGATATCGATTTTTTAGATATTTCTTTTCTTGGGTTAGTCTTGTTAGGTTGCATGTTTTAAGAATTTGTAATTTTGGATGAATTTTCAAATTTATAAATATAAAATTATAATTTTAACAGCTTTATCAGGATGTAATTTACATACCATAATTTAACCCTTTAATTATACAATTCAGTGGTTCTTAGTGTAACCACTAAAAGACGTGTGTAACCATCACAACCATCCAATTTTAGATTTCTGTCCCCCCACAAAGAAACCCATTACACATTAACAATGTTTTTTCATTCTCTCAACCCTCTCAGCTCTAGGCAAGCACTAATCTCCTTTCTGTCTCTACAGATTTGCTATTCTGGGCATTTCATATAAATAGGACCATACAATATGTGATCTTTTGAGAGTGGCTGCTTTTCTTTACAGAATGCTTTCATGGTTCATCCATGTTGTAACATGGATCAATATTTCATTCCTTTTTATAGCTGAATGCTATTCTATCGTACGGATATTCCACATTTTGTTTATTCATTTCTCAGATTGACATTTGAATTTTTTCCACGTTTTGTTTTTAGAAATATGCTTCTATGAACATCCACGTACAAGCTTTTGTGCAGACATAAGTTTCTATTTCTCTTAGGTATATATTTAGTAGTGGAACTGCTGGGTCATAGGGTAACTCTATGTTTAACACTTGCAGGGAACTGTCAAGCTGTTTTGTAAAATGGCCGCACATTTTGTAAAATGGCTCAGACTGTACTTTCTATCCAAAGGTATCCAAAGCCACTTTAGATGCAAAATGTTTAAAGTTGACCTTTGCTGCTGCCCAAATCGTAACCACTGTGGGCAGTCTGCAAGATGGCATCTTAGGTTTCTCAGGAAGAAATTAGAATACACAAAGGGGGAAATAAGTGTACAATTACATAATGTAGATTTCATATTTAATTTTATGGGAAAAGCAATAATTAGGTGGCTTTTGGTTTTAACTGGAAATAGCCACTCATTGGGAAATAATTACTCGCTAATGGCCTTAGCGAGTCACTCTGGAGCTTCTCCTAGAACTAGAAAACCTAAGTTCTGCTCCCAGCAGAACCTGGAGACGGTGCCCAGTGCTGCCGAGGCAGCACAGAACAGGGGAGTCGTCGCTGGAGGGAGCGGAAGACAGTGCAGCCACTCTGGAAAGGAGTTGGCCAGCTTCCTAGAAAGCGAAACTACATTGCCCACTTTTCCCCAATGTCATCTATTGTGAAAGTCAAGTGCGCGTCCCAGCAGGATCCTGACGTTGACACGACTGCCCCTGTCATCCGTTGCCCTGGGAAGGCCCCCGGCGGCTTTCGGTCTGGGGCTCTTCCCAGTCAGGCGAGTGTTTGTGTACAGCTTCTTTGTGGACTTCAACCTCCAATTCCCCGGGGTAAGTGCCCATGACCGCGGTTGCCGAGTCCTGCGATGGCTGCTTTTTTAGGAAGTTTCGCAGTAGGGGAGCGCCTGGCCGGAGCCCCGAGTGCCGGCCTCTGCCCATCTCTGTGTCGCCTCAACCCCAGGAGGGAAGGTCCACGTGGACCAGCGCTCCCTCTGCATCTGCTCTGCCCTCGGTCCTCAGGGCCACAGGGCTTCCCCAGAGCACGGGCGGCGTGGGCCCCTCGCTGCGTCCCGCCCCACCCCCACCTCATCCGGGCCCCCCGTCCCCCGTGGCTTTGGTGGGAGGGTCTCGAGGAAGGACCCCCTCCTCCGAGACTACTCCACCCCCAGCTCCCGCTCCCACAGAGCTTCCGTCCCGACGCCAGGCCCGTGGGGCTCCCGCAGCAGCAGCGCTGGGACTGCCGGGTTTCTGCAGTTCTTCAGTTCGGACTCCATCTACCCGGAGTCAGAGCCCGCAGGTCAGGGCTCGGCCCACGCCAGCCACAGGTCCACGTCATCCTCTGCGCTTGTGGCCGACAGGCTGTGTCAGGAGTTCCCACGTCCCCAGCCCGAGTTCCGTTCGTTGGCTAGCGCGGGCCCCCAGAACACAGGCACCCAGTCCACGGACTAGAGCACCGGGCTATTCGAAAGGAACAGCCAGGTGGAAGGAGGAGGTGGGGAGGCGTGGGGAGGGGCGCGGGGCTTCCAGGCCGCCTGCAGGCACCCACCCCGCAGCTCTCTGAACCCCGTGTTTACCGAGATTTTGTTCCATGAGCACGATTACAGCGGGGGCCATGGGCAACGGATTCACGTTGCAACCCCTGCCCTCTCCCCTCGCAGGAGGTAGGCAGGCAGGGGGGCTGTAAGATGCAACCCGGCCTGTGGCTTTAGGTTTAGGAGCTGTGTGCCAGGACTGGGGGCCAAGACCCGACCCCTTTCTCCCATAATTCACAGCGCGGCTCGTGCTGGGCACGGAGGCTGGGGGACAACGGGAGGCTGAAGAGCATGGCGTCCGCCTTCACCCCCTCCCTCCTCTCTTGGCTGAGCCCTGCGGCCGTGCGGGTTCCCAGTGGGCCCCCCCGGGGGGCCTGTCCCTTCAGGTCCTCCCAGCTGCCTGACACCCCTCTGCCCCCAGCGTGGACCTCAGAGCCCTCAGATCTTCCCACTCCTGGTCCAGCAGGACGGGTCCCTGCGGCACCCTGGACAGGCGGGCGATGGGCAGCCCGGCCCCTCCCGGGAGGCAGCCCCGTGGGGTGGGGAGGGGGGCGGGCACTGCGAGCCACCCATGGTCGAGCGTGTCACCTCGGTGCGTGGCGTGGGGCGCCGTGGCTACACTCATCCTGATGGCCGGGATCAGACCCAGCTCTGCCACCAACTGGCTGGGTCCCCGGAGGCCGGTCACTGGACCCCATTGTCCCTGTTCACCATCTGCAACGTGCGTGACCCGAGGACCCCCTCACAGGTGGTCGTGAGGGCTGACCGAGTCGGTTTGTGTGGAGGACAGAGAACAGTGAGGCCAGCAGATGAGGAAAGAGCTTGTCACTCATGGTGCTGGGCAGGGGCACGCCTTGTCACCTAGGGCCTCCCAGGAGCACGAGGGTTCGGCAGGAATGAGGGGAGGGGTGGCTGGGGACTGGAGCCTGAGGTGTGGGTCCCCGGGAAGGAGCAGGCTCAGGATTGGCTAGAATGACCCTGGGGCTCCGGGCCTCTCCGGGGTGATGAGGGCAGGGGGACGGTGGCCCCGAGTGTGGGAGCCCCGTACAGAAGGGGCTGGGGTGCAGCCCTGCGCTGGCTGGTTTGCGTCAGAAAGTGACAGACGCGGTGAACACGGGTACCAGGCCCGACCCAGGGCTCAGCGACAGTTCTTGTTCCTCAACACAAACGCTGTCCCGCTTCGGCCGGTGCTGTGCCTTGCGGTGGAGGAAACCGGGACTCAGAGGACTGTGGGACTCCGGCATCCAGGGTGGGGCCCGGGCACGTGGGCCCCGAAGTCCTCCGGAGCGGCGGGCACATGGAGCTTCCAGGCTGGGGAAGGTGAGGGTGTGGACAGTGGGGCTGCGCAGACCGCCTTGACACTTGAGAACCACTGGCCCGAGGGACCACGGGGACGCCCGTGGAGGGGGGCGCCCAGGAGAGGCGGCCTGCTGGCGCGGGGCGGGGTCCTGAGTGCCGCCCCGCCCTCCCAGGGCGCCCTGTGCTCCTTCCCAGTTGTAGCCGGTGGGGCCGTGAGGCTGCAGGGAGGCCAGTGCCCAGCACGGCGCCTGCTGCCCGCAGAGGCCCGGCGTCCCTCGGGCTGTTTCTGAGCCAGGCGTGCCCGATGAGCCCCTGCTCCTGGCAGAGCCAGTGGGCACGCTCCCCCAGCGCCCCTCCTGTCCTCGGACAGGCACGTCTGCTCAGCCTGGGAGCGGGGCCGGGCGCGCTGAGTCCTGGGCTGGGCAGAGGGCGCAGCCTGGGCAGGTCCTCGAGGCGCCCCGCCTGCTGCTGGCCCGGCAGGGGCCCCGGGGAACCGGCACTTTCCTCTGCGCCCCACGTCGCTCCCTCCCCCAGGCTGGTCCATTTCTACCTGTTTCTGCAAACCAGATAGACCCTGAAGGGACAGAAACTTAGCTCCTTTGAAATGGCTGAAGCTTAGGCTGTCCCCTTGGGGTAACTCCTGAGGAGGGTCCTAACAGTTAGGACCCGAGGCCCTTTCTTTCCCATCTCCCTCCTCTTGTCCACCTCATCCGCCTCTTTTCCTTGAACCCCCCTCTGTGCCCAGGCCCCCCGATTTTACGGCCGTCTTCTTCCTTCAGAAAATCACGAGCATCAAGAAGAAGCTGAGCACATATATACAATGGAATATTACTCAGCCATAAAAAGAAATGAAATGGAGTTATTTGTAGTGAGGTGGATGGAGTTAGAGTCTGTCATACAGAGTGAAGTAAGTCAGAAAGAGAAAAACAAATACAGTATGCTAACACATATATATGGAATCTAAGGGGAAAAAAATGGTCACGAAGAACGTAGTAGCAAGACGGGAATAAAGACACAGACCTACTAGAGAATGGACTTGAGGATATTGGGAAGGGGAGGGGTGAGATGTGACAGGATGAGAGAGTGTCATGGACATATATACACTACCAAATGTAAAATAGATAGCTAGTGGGAAGCAGCCGAATAGCACAGGGAGGTCAGCTCAGGGCTTTCTGACCACCTAGAGGGGTGGGATAGGGAGGGTGGGCGGGAGGTAGATGCAAGAGGGAAGAGATATGGGAACATATGTATATATATAACTGATTCACTTTGTTATAAAGCAGAAACTAACACACCATTGTAAAGCAATTATACTTCAATAAAGATGTTTAAAAAAAAAAAGAAGAAGAAGAAGCTGAGGACTTCCCTGTTAGCGCAGTGGTTAAGAATCCGCCTGCCAATGCTGGAGAGATGGGTTTGAGCCGTGGTCCGGGAAGATCCCACATGCCGCGGAGCAGCTAAGCCCGTGCACCACAACTATTGATCCAGTGCTCTAGAGCCCGTGAGCCACAATTACTGAGCCTGTTTGCCACAACTGCTGAAGCCCGTGCGCCTAGAGCCCATGCTCCGCAACAAGAGAAGCCACTACAATGAGAAACCTGCTCACCGCAACGAAGCGTGTCCCCCGCTCGCCGCAACTAGAGAGAGCCCGTGTGCAGCAACAAAGACCCGATGCAGCCAAAAATAAATTAATTTTTTAATTTTTAAAAAATAAAAAAAAAGAGGCTGAGTCTCCTGTGCATCGACTTCAACAAGAACCTGAACGGGGACGTGACCTTCCTGACATTCACGGGCGAGGAGCTGGGTGCGTGCAGGCCCCGCGGGGTGGTCGAGAGGCGTCCGTGTGCCCTGCCCCCTGGAGGGCCTTCTTCTCCTGAGGTGCTCAGAGTGTTTGGGTCCCAAGGTTCTGGATCCTTCCTAGGGGAAGGTGGCGGTCTGTCTACCGAGATTCTGCCCCGAAGGAGGTTGTCCCTCGAGACCCCGCCCCGCCCCTACTCTCTGTATTGTTTCTTTAATCTCACAGAGTCCTCCCGCACCTGACCCGGCGTGGGGTCTTGAAGGGCTGGGGCCTGGGCGGCTTTTTCAGCTTCTGCCCTCTTCCCCAAATGCTTTATTTTGAAAACTTCACACCTGTAGGGAAGTGGCAAGAATAGTACCAGGGAGACCCCGTGTGCTCCCCGGGCCCGGCCTCCCTACGTGGATGCCATGTGTGCTTTTCCTGCGCTGGGGCCTCTGGACGCATCGCCAGGAGCAAGGGCGCCTCCTGAGTCCCTGGGTGCAGGCCCCCCTTGGGAAGCAGAGCGTGGAGCTGTCCCCCAGCCGTCCCAATGGCGGTCTTCTTTTAAAAATTAATTAATTAATTAATTTTTGGCTGTGTTGGGTCTTCGTTGCTGCACGCGGGCTTTCTCTAGTTGCGGCGAGCGGGGGCTCCTCTTCGTTGTGGGCACATGCCTCTCATTACGGTGCCTTCTTTCGTTTCGGAGCACGGGCTCTAGACGTGCCGGGTTCTGTAGTTGTGGCACGGGGGCTCAGTAGTTGTGGCTCCCAGGATCTAGAGCGCAGGCTCACTAGTTGTGCCCCACGGGCTTAGTTGATCTGCGGCATGTGGGATCTTCCCGGACCAGGGCTCGAACCCGCGTCCCCTGCATTGGCAGGCGGATTCTTTTTATTTTTCTTTTGGAACCAAAACTTTAATCCCAAGGATTCTCACAAAACATATTACAAATGACAGCATGAAAAAAAAAACTGCACAGTAACTCAAAGTTCAGCTCTACAATATACTCTTAATCTGGCAGGACACTGGTATCTTGAATACTCTCAAATTCCCAAGTAATATTACAAAGAGCTTTGTATTCATGTACAGCAATCACACAGGGGACTTATGACCTAAATCAAAGGTAAACTAACTTTCTTGAAACTTCTTCGATTCTAAAGTCACTGGACAACCTCTTGTCCGGTGTGAAGACTAGTGGAATTTTTAAACCTCTAATCTAGGGTAAGGGTGCAGCTTTAATTTTTAGCTGCTGCCTTGTGTTCACAGCACCTTTTAAAGACTGCTTGCTTAACTACAGCTGCATACCATATCCCAGCTACAGAAAGCCTTTTCAATGTTTGCCGGTGTTGTTTCCATAATATAAACATCACACTTTAGCTGGGCAGGATTCAGAGTTTTATTATCAGTCTAGACAAGACCAAAAATTCAAAGCAAATTCAATTTTGCTTAAGGGAACATTGTAAGGTAACAATTCTTCATATTACATGCCTCATAGGACCCATTTCAAACCATAGAGAATGACACCTTTCTGTGTCACTGTCCCAAGAGACAAACAAATGTGAACAGCTAAAACATTTAAAAAGTGCACCAAGCTTCGGAAGTCTCAAACAAAACTTGAATTTTCTGTACATACTCCTGTCAAATGAAGTTATTGCCTGTACACCACTCCTCTTGCAAAGTGGTCTTCTATTTCCTTTCATTTGACCTAGATCGGCTAGGAGACCTAGAGAAAGATCGGGACGGCTTGTGATTTCTCTCCTGGGACAGGGATCTCTCTCTTCTCCTATATCTAGAAAGGGACCTGCTCTGGCTGAGGGAGAAGCTTCTCCGTCTCGGAGACGTGTGGCGAGGTGAAGGACTCCTCCTCTGGTAATCATCTCGAGGGCGACGACCCCAAGAAGGAGGCGGTCACGATTTCGACTTCTCTTTTCCCCATTCGACAGGTGCGCTCTTACTCGGCAGCCACATATTGTTCTCCCATCTAGTTCTCGGACAGCATCAGCTGCATCTCGGGGATCTTCACGTTCAACAGGAGCGAAGCCGGGAGGGTTTTTAGCAACCCACACACTTCAGAGTGGTCCATAATAGCCTAAAGCTCGTTCCAATTCAGTCTTGTTACCACTGTTTCCAAGATTCCCTACATAAACTTGACAGTCCAACGGACAGGAATCACAATGCAAGACCCTCATGGCTCCTGCGTTTCACGGGCCACAGGGTGATCCCGGGCCTCTAGAATCTGGCAGCTGAATCTGCTCGCACAAGCTGTCCTGTGGGGATGCTCTTCCCCCTATGTGTCCAGCCCGGGGCCCTACTGGCTTGGCCCGGCCTCCCGGGTGAGAGGGTGAACCCCAGCTCCCTGGAGCAGACACTCAGAGCCCTGTTGACCGGACTCACGGGACTGGGGCAGCGGCTGGACATGTGTGGCCAGCCTGGTGGTGTTTGGCCCCGTCTGCAGTTCCAGTTCCAGCTGAGAAAGAGCCTCTCTCTGTAATTTTCTCCTGGTTATGTAAGGATCCCCGGTGTCATTTGACAGAAATGTAGATGGTATGTTCTTTCTCTGTTTTCTCCCTGCTTCCTCTCCTCTCTTTCTGTCTCTGTCTGTCTGTCTGTCTGTCTCTCTCTGTCCCTCTCCCTCTCTGCCTCTCCTTCCCTCCTGCTCCCACTCCTTCCTGAGAGAGGATAGACAGAGTGTGAGAGAGGGAGACTCAGAGGGAGAGGGAGGGAGAGGGAGGGAGGGAGAGGGAGAGAGGGAGAGGGAAGAGGGAGACGAAAGAGGGAGAGGAAAGAGGGAGAGGGAAGAGGGAGAGGGAAGAGGGAGAGGGAAGAGGGAGAGGAAAGAGGGAGAGGGAAGAGGGAAAGAGGGAGAGGAAAGAGGGAGAGGGAAGAGGGAAAGAGGGAGAGGAAAGAGGGAGAGGGGGAGAGGGAGGGAGCGAGAGGGAGGGAGGGAGAGGAGACCGAGAGAGGGAGAGGGAGGGAAGTCTCTTCCTCCCTCCCTCTCCCTCTCTCCTCCTTCTCTCCCTCTCTCCCTCACCCTCTCTCCCTCTCCCTCCCTCCCTCTCCCTCCCTCCCTCTCTCCCCCCTCTCCCTCTTCCTCGTCTCTGCCTCTCCCTCTGTCTCTCCCTCTCTGGGAGGGAGTGAGGAGATGGAGAGATGGAGGGAGAGGGAGAGTTGGAGGAAGAGGGAGAGGGAGGAGAGGGAGAGAGGGAGAGGGAGAGAGGGAGAGAGGGAGGGAGGGAGGGATAGAGGGAGGGAGGGAGAGACGTCTCTCCCTCCCTCCCTCTATCCCTCCCTCCCTCCCTCTCTCCCTCTCCCTCTCATTCTCCCACCTCCCTCTCCCTCTCCCTCTCCCTCCCTCTCTCTCCCTCTCCCTCCACCTCCTTCCCTCTCTGGAGAGGGAAGGAGGTGGAGGGGGAGGGAGAGAGAGGGAGGGAGAGGGAGAGAGGGAGAGGGAGAGAGGGAGAGGGAGAGATGGAGGGAGAGGGAGAGTGAGAGGCAGGGAGGGAGAGGGAGGGAGGAAGAGAGGGAGAAGGGCTGAGGAGGGGGGCTCCCTCCCCCTCCCATGCTCTCCCCACTGCTTTCTCTTTTTTCTGCTTCAACAGACACCAGGCACCTTTTAGATCAGCCCTGAAGTCAACGTTGATGCTTGGACAGCCTGACCTCCCAGCTGACTTCCAGCCCTGGACCACAGCTGGGAGATGAAGTCTACGGGGCCCTGGGCGGCGGGCTGCACAGGCCCCTTCTCTGACGCCCAATCTCTCCTCGTTTATGAGGCAGCCGCCAGCTCCCCTCCCTGACTCCTCAAGATTTGGGGCCATTTTAATATGTGTCCATAATGCCATGAGCTACTATTTAACTTTTCTACGAGGACCCATTTCCCGAAATGCAGTGGTTTTTGGCCTTGCCTGCACTAGAGAACCCCCAGGGAAGGGAGAGAAGTCTTTCCCTCCCTCTCTCTCCCTCTCCCTCCGTATCTCCTTCTGGCTCTCTCCCTCTCCCTCTGGGGTGATGCCCGATGAGCTCAGATTCGCAGATGTTCCCCCCATCCCCTCTCTGTGCCTTGCGTGGGGTCTGGGCCTTCTCACTGTGGCCCGGGTACAGCCTTGACATTCAGACATCGGTTCCTGCAAGGACACTTGTGTTTGGTCCATACCGCGTGTGACTGCAGTCTGTGCTTCTGCCGTTTAGCATCTTCGGTAGATGGGGTCTGTGCACGACCCCTTCATCTTCCCCGCAGACACCACTGGTGCTTGCCGGGCCTCGCGGGTGATGCGGGGGGCACGGGGAACAGTCCTGTGTCCCCACCTTCTTGGGCTGCAGACAGGCCACGTTGGTCCTGTGGTGACTGGGGGCTCCCAGGAGAACCCCACCGCAGAACCAGAGAGGTGGCCCCAGAGAAGGTGACGTACGCCTGGGGCTGGGCCTCACCAGCCAGCCACGGGCCACCTGCAGCAACAGGCGTCTCGCCGTCCAGGGGCTGGGTGTTCGGGCGCCGTGGGGATGAGCTGCTGTCTGCACGGCAGCCGAGTTTGTATTGTTGAGCCCGGGGAGGCCCCTGGGTGGCTCCTGGAGTGCCTGGCCGCATTTCTTCCTGCCCTTGGCCTTAGAGCCCATCACGGTTCACGCCGTTTCCGGTTCCAAAAGGACCTCTGTTAATAAAGACCACGTGTTAGGACAGCACCAAAGTGTCTAGAAATCCGGGCCAGGAGGAGGAGGGAGGGGGATTGGCTGTGCCCGCCAGTGGCCTGAGAGCCCTGCCCGCCCGCAGAGACCTGGCCCGGGGCCCCACGGGGAGGGCATGGCCCACGGTCCCCAGCGCCGGCCGTCTCTGGGTTCCAGGAGAACTGCACGATCCTCGGGGAGCTGGTGAGGCTGCAGGCCCAGAAGTCCTGCCTGCTGGGGTTCAGCACGCGTGCCGACTCCGTGCTGGAGATGAACATGGCCAAGAATAGCCAGGTGGTGGCCACTTTCCTAGGTAACCGCGCCTCCACCTGAGTCCCAGTGGGGAGGGCGTCAGGCGGACCTTAACTGGACGTGGTGCTGCCTGAGAACCCACTGTGTCAGCCCTTGGGGGTCACCTTCCCGGACCCTTCATTCTGCCTCGAGGGGCGCAGGGTGGGGGGCGGATGGGGGGCCGCCACAGGGACGTAGCCGAGCCTCTCCGCTCTGCCGGCAGATGAGCTGGCCCAGAAGCTGAAGCCCCTCGGAGAGCAGGAGCGGCCGTGATCCTGGAGCTAAAGAAGGCCGAGTGCCAGAGGCGGGGCCTGCACTTTGACGGGCCCATCAACACCTGGGACCCGCGCTACTACATGAACCAGGGGGAGGAGACGCGCTACCACGAGGACCAGTACCTGCTCAATGAGTCCTTCCCCATGCAGGTGGTCACGCGCGGGCTGCTGTGCATCCCCCAGGAGCTGCTGGGGCTGACCTTCGACCTGGAGGAGGGCACCAACGTGTGTCACGAAGACGTGTGGCTCTACACGGTCCGGGACGCGGTCTCAGGCAAGGTCATCCATTGGCAAGTTCTACCTGGACCTCTACCCTCGGTGCGTGCGTGCGTGTGGGAACCTGTCGGCCGTGGGCCAGAGCTCCTCTGCGGAAGCTGGGCCTCACCCCGCGTCCCTCCCCAGGGAAGGGAAGTCCGGGCACGCGGCCTGCTTCGGCCTGCAGCCGGGCTGCCTGCAGCACGATGGGAGCCGCCAGATCGCCATCGTGGCCATGGTGGCCAACTTCACCAAGCCCACGCCCGACCCGCCCTCCCTGCTGCAGCACGATGAGCTGGAGACCTACTTCCACGAGTTCTGGCAAGCGATGCACCAGCACCGCTCCCAGGCGGGTGCGGGCGCGGGGCTGCGGGCAGGGGCCGGGGAGGGCCTGGGAGCACGTGGTCCTCAGGCAGGCCCTCGCCATGGGATTCTTCCGCTGATGTCACCCCGCACGTGGCGACGCCCTCGGTGTCATCTTCCATCGTCAAAGCCTACGCACTGGATGCGTAAACAACAGACATGGGTGTCCTCGAGACTCTGGAGGCTGGAAGCCCCAGATCAAGGAGTCAGGACTGGTTCCCTGCATGTTAAGTACACGTACTCAAGAGTTGCCTTTAAAAAAGACAAAAGAAAAGAAAGGCACATTGCATGCAAGTCTGGTGACAGGCGACGATGAGAACCAGAGGGAAGGCTCTGGGGCCGGGAGCGCCGCGCTCTGTGAGGCCCTGGGGCTGCTGCCAGTCTCCATGGAGGCTCAGCAAGTCCCAGCGACTTCCCCACGGTGGGAGGGGGCCCCCAGCTCAGCGTCTGGGCCCAGGACCCACTGCTCCTTCAGTCTTCATGCGGTCAGCCCTTCGTCCTAAGAGCGATGCTCTCACAGACTGCACCGGAGTGCGTGGGGACAGTTTCCTGAGCTGTGCAGCCATCACTACTGCCCTGTTTTGGAACATTTCCATCACTCCAAAAATGTCCCTCACGTCCTTAGTTATCATTCCCTCCCTTCCCCAGCCCCTGACAACCAGGAACCCACTCTCTGACTCTGTGGATCTACCTGTTCTGGACATTTCCCCTCAGTAGGGTCACACCCTGTGTGTCCTTCTGTGTCTGACTTCTCTCGCTGAGCATCGTGTTCTCAGCGTCCATGCACGTGGCAGCGAGTGTCAGGGCTTCACCCCTTTGCGTGGCTAGGGGCCAGAAAAAAGAAAAAAGAAAAGAAAGGCACGTTGCCTGCGAGTCTGGTGACAGCCGGTGATGAGAACCAGAGGGAAGGCTCTGGGGCCGGGGGCACCGCACCCTGTGCGGCCTTGGCGCTGCTGCCAGTCTCGGTGGGGCACGGGCAGCACCGTCCCCCAGGGGCTGCGGGACAAGCTCATCAAGTCCCGGCAGGCCAACCCAGGTGCGGCCGGGCCGAGGGAAGGGAAGGGGGCGCCTGGACCGCCTGGCTGGAAAGCACGGCCTGGACACAGTGCGATCCCCCCATCTCCTTCCTCCCGCCCCCCAGGCCTCTTCAACCTGCGCCAGATCGTCCTGGCCGAGGTGGACCAGGCCCTGCACACGCAGACGCCCGCGGACCTGGCCCAGGAGAATGCCCGCCTCTGCCAGGAGATCCTCGGGGGCCCAGCCATGCCAGGTAGCCAAGCATGACCCGGGCCCACCTTAGCGGTCGGTTGGCGGCTACTGCCCAGGTCAAGAGGATCGTCTGGTGGTGTGTGAAAGGGGACCGACTGACAGGCTCTGGCCGAGTCCCGGTGACCTCCGGCCTCTTCCTGCCTCGGTTCCTTGGCTGGTCCCTCCAGCTGTGGCCCGCGGAGTCCGAGGGTGGGGTGGGCGTATCTGCACGTGCTTTCTGGAGAGCTTGCAAGAGGCAGGAGAGGGCTTCATAGCCCGGAGGGAACGCGTCGACGAGGTTTGCCGGTGCGTATTGGTGCGGACACGCAGTTCACTCCCTCGTGAGCGCTTTAACCCGCAATCTCCCTGTGCTGGAGGGCGAGCCCTGACTCATCCCTTGGAGCTTCGGCAGCTGACCTTGTAAGAGGCTTAGGGGTGAACCCTCGTGAGCTTCAGCAGAAAGCCGGTAAAGATTGATTTGTGTCCCTCCACTGAGTTGCCCGCAAGGTGCCCGTTTTCTACAAGTGTTGGGCCAATACTCCCTCTAGTGGCACGGGACTCAGACAGGGCTGTCTGAGGCCCTCCGATCTGGGGAAGGGGCACGGAGCGGCCAGGGGGCCGGGCAGGAGCCTCTCCGCGTGTGTCCCAGGGACCCACCTGTCTGCGACCTTCGGCCGCCTGGCAGGAAGATACAACGCCCAGTCCTGTGGCTACCTGTGCAGCGAGGTGTACTCCGCGGACACGTTCCACACACGCTTCAAGCAGGAGGGCGTCCTGAGTGGCAAGGTGAGAGGCCATCCTGCCGTGCAGACCAACACGGAGGTCCTTGGCCTGGGCCTAGATGCTTGTGCCGCCCGCCTGGGCCTGCCAGGCTCTGAGGGCCCTGCCCTGGATCTCCTGCTCCCCTGTCCTTTGTTCAGTCACAGCAGAGGTGGCCACACCCACACCCTCAGTGAAGGCGGAGCTCCACCCTCCTGCAGCCCCGCCCCCTCTCGGCAGGTTGCCATGGACTACAGAAGCTGCATTCTGAGGCCAGGCGGCTCCAAGGATGCCAAGGGCATGGTGAAGCTCTTCCTGGCTTGCGACCCCACGCAGGATGCCTTCCTCCTGAGCAAAGGGCTGCAGGTTGAGGGCTGCAAGCCGCCGGCCTGCTGAAGGCACGGGGTTCTGCCCACCCAGGCGGGCCCGGTGCCTTAGCGCCCCGCTGGGGCGGGGGAGGGGCAGCGTGTCCTCCCAGCCCCTGAGTCCCTGGCGGGCCGGCCTCGGCCAAAAGTCTCCACCTGGATGTGTCTGGAGAGCCTGGTGTCAAGGCTCCCCCTTGTTGCACTAATGCAATCCCTTCCTGGGGAGCTTTCCTGCTAACAAAACGGTTCTTTGAAAACGCAGCCATTAATAAAAAGACTCCACTCCTGGTCTCTGCCTGCGGTCCCTTCCACCACAGGAGCGGCATGGGGGCCGTCACACTGGGGGGAGTTCTGACCTTGGTCGGGGATCAGCCCTGGGGCCGTGGTGACGCGTCTGGGTCACTGGGAGACGGCTGAGCTGTGGGGTTAGTTCAGACACCGATGGTGCCCCGCACCCCAGCTGGGCAGGCTCTCCAGTGAGGGGGTGTCAGTTTCCTGCCGGCCTCTTGCCCGGCACTGTTTGGCATGTCGGGGGCTCTGATTGGCTGGAGCTGGTTCTGGCGGTGGGCACAGCTGCAGGAAGCCCGGCTGTGGCTGTCCCTGTCCCCGTGCCCTGTCCTCCTGCTCAGGGCCGGCCGGCTGGCTCCCTCCGCTCATCGGCAGCTGGTGAAGTCTGGACCACAGCAAGGGGCCGCCTTCCTGGGTCCTAGCAATTCTGCGCAAAGGCCTCAGGGATGCGGTTTGGCGGCAGTAGGAATTCAGAGAGGGTGCTGCCCCACTGGAGTGCTAGGGTGGGTCTGGACCGTCCCGTGTGTCCTTCCCTGGCCTTTGAGCTCCTCGGGAGCCCTGCCTCCGGCCCTTCGCCCCCACAAGGGACGCCAGGCAGCGGAGCGAGGGCGCGGGCAGCGCCCCGACCTTCTCCCCGGGGCCCAGGCGGGCAGGCTGTGCCACGTTCTGTCCTCCCCTCAGCCTGCCCGCCCGTTCTCACCCACCCTGGGCCAGTCGGCTGTGGACCAGGCTGTGGTGTCTGCCCTTCTGCAGACCCGGCTCAGCTCCCTGCACCCACTTCTGTGCCCTCTGTGTTCTGGGCTGGTCGCAGGCCCAGAGCCGGTGGGCAGGCACCCCCGTGGCCGGGAAGGCTGTTCCTGCGAATTCCCTGGGGCTCGAAAAGGAGCACAGCCGGCCTTCCATCCGGCGCTTCTCGATGGACGTGGAAGGGGCGTGTCGGGGCCTGGGGGCTGCTCCTCTTCCCGTGCACCGAGCCCCCCCATGGTCCCCACGCAAAATCCAGGTGTGGCGTTGGCACCCCAGCCGTGCGCCGGGCAGTCTGTGGCGGGCGCCACAGGCCTCGGGCTGGTGGGCCACAGGGTTCCCGAGTGGCAGGTCACGACTGAGAGGGTGAGGCCTTTCCCTGGGTCCAGGGCCCAGACTGACGCCGGCTGGAGGCCCCTCCGCTCACCACCCGCACCCCCCAGCCCCTGCCCTCACGTGAGCCCCCAGGGCTGAGCTCAGGTGTTGCATGCCCAGGCTCCCCGGCAGCCCAGCCCGTTCCCACTCCTCCGTGGTCACTGAAGGACTTGGAAGCAGGTTGCCCCACAGAGACTGCTGTTCCCCGAGCCCTGGGCAGGGGGCAGGGAGGACGGGCACAGGGCCCTGCAGGGGTGCGGGCGCCGGGGCAGCCGGAGCAGCTCCACACAGTAAGTAACAGCATCTCACCAAAAACAGTGCGTTTCTCCAGCCGCCCCGGGACCTGGGCTCAGGTCCTGGGGCAGGAAGGGGCAGCAGTGCAGCTGTTAGCTGTCACTGGGGGTCGACTGTGGCCCGGTGCCACCTCTTAGATCCTCCCCCGTCCCCTTCCAGGGTTGCGACCGGACCCCTGCCAATCGGGTTCTCACTCCTCCCCATCCCCTACGCCTGCTCCTTGAAGGTGGAAGGAACACATTTTTTAAAAGGTTAGAGCTCGGGCTTCCCTGGTGGCGCAGTGGTTAAGAATCCGCCTCCCAATGAGGGGGACAAGGGTTCAAGCCCTGGTCTGGGAAGTTCTCACACGCTGCGGAGTAACGAAGCCCGTGCGCCACAACTACTGAGCCTGCACTCTAGAGCCCGCGAGCCACAACTACGGATGCCCGCGTGCCTAGAGCCTGTGCTCCGCAACAAGAGAAGCCACCGCAATGAGAAGCCCACGCACCGCAAGCAATGAGAAGCCCACGCACCGCAACCAAGAGTAGCCCCTGCTCGCCGCAACTGGAGAAAGCACGCACGCAGCAAGGAAGAGCCAACGCAGCCAAAAATAAATAAAATAAATGAATAAAATAAATAAATAAAATTTAAAAAATCATATTAAAAACCTATTAATGAGATTTTTAAAAATAGTTAGTCAGTTAGTTACTTAGTTAATTGTGCCGGGTCTTAGTTGCCACAAGCCGGCTCCTTAGGTGTGGTAATCAGATATTTTATATTCTTTTTTGTTCCTGAACAAAGGCCTCAGAATCCAGTATCTATTTGATAACGCTCACAGCATAGCTCAGCACGGAATAGCCACATTGTTTTTCTTTGGCTGCTATGTACCAAACAGCCTTTTGTACTGTTTTACCAAATGCATGTATTTAATACTTGTTTTACAAAACATAGTGAGATCTCAAAACTTTAAATTGACTAAAGTAAGATTCTCTCTGTAGTACCACTTGATTGACCAACAAACACTACCTGATGACACCGGTGTGGTGCACTGAGCCTTACTCTAGCATATCGGGATAAACCCTGTTGCGACAAGTGTTCATCCTCCAAGTCCCCAAGGCCTCTCACACACTGCCAGCGAAACTGCTTCCTGCTTGGGAAAGAGTGCCCCAGTTCGTTTCTTCAGAAGCTTGAAGGCTATGGAAGTCCTCCAAAAAGTTAGAGGGCAAAGAACAACTCTAAAACTGGCACATTTGTTTAAAAATACACTTGTCAATATTACAAGGGCCAGCTTGCTTTCCCTTGTGACACGTTTACTTAGGAGGCAAGGGATGGGACCATGTGACTTGGACAAGCTGTTTCCCTCTGTCTCAGTGTCCCACCTGTGAGTGGGTAGTCTGACTCAACTTCATTACAGACATCTGAATAAGGATCATGAACAGTGGCATCTAATTTCCAAAATAAAAACAGGAGAATGAGTGTGTCTTTTACAACAGGACGTCAAGTCTACCTCAATGATATTGCTAGCCTTGAGTCCAGTGCTTCTCGCTCAGTGCAATTGTGCCCCCAGGGGACATCTGGGAAAGTCTGAAGGTGATTTTGGTTGTCACAACTGGGAGGAGAGAGAGGGAATGTTACGGGCATCTAGTGAGTAGAGGTCGGGACCTTGCTAAACACTCTACGATGCACAGGACTCACACTCACAGCAAAGGTTTATCTGGCCCCAAAAGTCAATGCCTTGGTTGAGAAACCCTGCCTTAGAGCAAACCATGGATACTCATCTTTAGCAGGCAACAGGGCATTTACTACACACCTGTAAAGCCACAAACTTCCCGACTTACACAGTTAATCCTGTGGCAGGAATGAAATAGATAGCGTGTGACCATCTAGTAGTATCTAGGTTTGCGCCTCAAGTCACATGGGACAGTGCTAGAGACTGACCTTTTCTATATTGGAGGCCTTTGGCAAGCCACCAGTGTTCTAACCTAAAAAGTCTAAGCAGCATTATTACAATACACATAATAACACGACAACTCTGCTTTTATAGAGAGATTAGATGTGGGAAAGGAGCTTATCTGACATCAGAAGGAAATGCTTTAAACGCATCACATCTGCTGGTTTGACTGTCAAATCTTGACAGCTGGAAAGGTAGGAAGGTAGACAGCAGAGAACACACCAAAGTTACGGGCCTGCTGAGTCCTCGGGTCTAACCATAATACACTTCGTACTGCCCTGGGTCCAGGGATATGTTCTGACACCCACTCAGTCACTTACGGTCCATAGACAGACCAAATATAAATTCACAATTACCAGCAAGTCTACCAAAAGAAGGCAGAGTTAAGAAACTGAAACGCGAGCCCCACCTGGTCTTTTTCTTCTTCATCGACAGAATCACCTGATTTTGCTTCTTCAGGGTCTTCCTCAGGTTTCTGTTTGGCAGGGCTGTCACACACAGTAAGGCCAACTGGTAGCTCAGCCAGACCCTAGACTTGCAGTGGGCACAAAACAACTTATATTCCTCCCTACCAAGAATACCCTGTGTTTGGAAAGATTCAGGGCATGGACACCCTCTTCCCTCCAAGGAGAAGCCCTTTTTGCCAGGACATTAAAACAAGCTTCGAGCTTAATGTTTCTTTGGATGACAGGTTTAGAATACCACCGTTTTGCAGACCCTAAGAAATAATGGATCTAGACTTTGATCAACGGCTGCTAGAATCACCGAAGAGACATTACATGCCTCTGATGGACAGCCCCATACCGTCAATGAAGTTGCACAAAATAAAGCTGGAATCTGATCAGGACTCTAGACCTAACTACCAAGTTGACAGAAAACTGGAGACAAGGGAACACATTCACCACCAAAACGATGCAGTCAGCCAGACCTAGAAGCTATTAGACAAAAGACCTATTTTCTTTACATAAATGGCAAGAAAATAAGGAATCTATCACTTGAAAGGCTTAAGGAACAAATCAACCAAACTCTGTTACACAAGGGGAAGTATGAACACTGCTATATATTTGTTAGTAAGGAACTGTTACACTTTATAAGGCATGTTTTGTCTTCTTCAAAAGACTGTTTGCTAGATGTTAGCAATTATAGCAAAATATGAATTAAAAACTTGTCAGAGAAAGAGACCTTGTCATCTAGAAATATCGTATTTGTGGATAAGATGACGTGTCCGACTTGTTTCAAAGTAATCCAACTGGGGGGACATGGGTGTGTATGGAGTTGTAATCCATTTGGAATAATTCTCACTTGGAGCATATGGGGGTATAGACGAAACAACAGCCAGGAGCTGTTAACTGTTGATACTGGGTAATAGGTACACAGGGGTTCATTTTACTATCCTTGGTATTTTGTGTATGTACATTTGAAGTTTCCTATGCTAAGAGTAAAAATGGATGAGGTCTTCAGAAATGCTGTTCGTGAGTGTCTAAAAACAGAATATCAAAAGGAAAACCTAAGCAATGTGGAAGTCAGAATTACTAAGTTACATCCTACTAATTCTATATGTGTTTTACCAAAAACAGTCGGCCCCTAAAATCGGGGCTGTCCATTCATTATATGCTGACCCCCTTGTGAAATGAGATGTGATGGTGGTCTGCCTGGTAGTTTGCCTTGTAATCCTGGGGCTCCATGAGACTTCAGCTGCTTACAGAAAAGAAACAACAAAGCCACTAGGAATAAAGAGTTCACAGCCAAGGCACAGTTCTTCAGCATCAGCAAGCTGGTGCACAGACCAGGTTCTGAGGATTAAGTACCCTTCTCTTCTTATTCTAAGCAACCACCGTCTTCATAAAGTCATCAAATTAGCCCCTGCCAGTTTGCTAGGCCATTTTAACACAAGCTCTTGTATGAAGGGCCCAACCCTGAGACGGACAAGGAAACAGAGCCTCTGCTTATTTCGTCAAACGATGAAGTGGCCAAGCACCTGACCTGAGCTCAAGTCGAGGCTCTTATTTTTAAAAATTCCAGAAGAGTTACTCTGACTACAAGCGGGGAAGGAGTCTAAGAAGAAATGTTTAGCTTCAACAGGCATGTCACTTACAAGTCATAAATATCAGCAGCTCCTGTTTTCTTATACCTCATAAATTCAACCACATTTGGGGATCTAATGCTCTATAACTTGGTCGAAGACAAAAATTTAAAGTATATATCTAAGCTAGTTAGAAGTATACACAAGAGGGAATTCCACGGCGGTCCAGTGGTTAAGACTCGGCACTCTCACTGCCGAGGGCCCGGGTTCGATCCCTGGTTGGAGAACTAAGATCGTACAAGCCGAGCAACACAGCCACCCCCCACCCCCCACCCCCCAAAAAATAAAAATAAAAAAAGATACACAAAAAACAAGTACTGCCGGTGGAGGGGTTGTGTGTGTGGGGGGAACAGACAGACCCTATGGCACCGAGTCTGTCCTCCCCTTAGGCGGTACCAGACTCCAACGAGCTCAAACGAGTCAAGTGCTCTTACATTTTGTTTCTCCATCGGACTTGCTTCTCCTGGGCATGCAAAGTTTGGAAACAGGTTTGGGGGACTTCTTTTTCTCTGCTATTTCCACTCTGCGCTCCTCACCACTTGTCTGCCTCCCGTTTTCTAGACATCCATTCACTTCCCGACTGAAAGCGTGAGCTCCGTTCTCCAAGGACAAATCTGTATTTAAAAGGGATTTGACTTTAGCCAGGTAGCCCTCCTACAGCAGGAAAGGATAATTTAAGTAGCAGTGAATGTCAACAAGTGGCCATGAGAGAATAAGGAAACACATGCGCTTCCTTTATAACTATCAGGTAACAGGGAGAGGTGGGATGATCCCGCCTCCCTGGTCACAGACAAGTTACATGGGAGGAAACGTTTTCTAGCCGCCGGGATGCTGACGACTTAACCTCTGATAATTCTTCTTTATGTCATTTGGTTTCCAAGTCACATAACTGATTCTTTATTTCTGTCTGCAGAAATTCAGGCAAGAGATTCCATTTCTCCTTCACGCATTCCTAAGGGAAGGATATAGGTTTAGAAGTCTCCACATTCCCAAGCTATGAACCAATGGACTAATACACAAATAGTTACACTGCCTGGTCACATAACAATGACTGAATGGCAGGCAATGCTGAGTCGGCCAAAAAGAAAACTAAATATTCACAAGACATGTTCCTGCTGTTTTCGTTAAGATCATATCACACCATCTCCAGAGTGGTGAAAAATGGAAAGATTAAAGGTGAAACAGACACCTAATAGCATACTAGAACAAACCTGATTTTGAAAAACAGTGTGACCAGGACAAATTATAATCCAGACTCGATGGTACGGAACCCAGACTGGGAAACTCGATGAGTTACCAAAAGCTAACCAATAATAGCCTATTAGTCCAGCACGTTAGACAAAAACATCCAGGTTATCCTCAACTTCAGGGAAAAGAGAGCCAATTCCACTTAAATTTGTTTTTAGGAACTACATAGTGTCGGTCAAATGGTCACATTTGACCACACATTTTGTTCAGGTGGAGATTACCTTACCTTTTCTGTTAAACTCTCTCTTTCCAAATCTTTGAGCCTGGGGGAAGAAAAAGGGAAGAAACAAACGCTTGTTCAGCAACATTGTCTATCTGTAAGAATACCACAGTTTAAAGAACTTTGGAAAGAAGTTTACCATGAATGTTAGAAAAAAATACAATGGCCTTTCCCTCCCCCAGTGTCTAGAATGCCCTAAGGTAATGCCTACACGTTAAGAAGTTATTTTCAATATGAATGAGGTGCCCCTTTTGGGGGGTGGTTTTCTGTTGGTGGTAAGAGATGGTATAGGAGCTCTAGAACAACATTTTTTCTTTTTTCTTTTTTTTTTTAACGTTATTTTAAAGACACTGGGAAAGGGGAAGCAGGTCACACAGTTGGGTTCCTTCCCAAGCTAATTGACCTATAGGTGGTCTTCCTCCAGTTGGACCTGACAAGATTTCATAGAAGGGCATACAGAGGTTAGAAAGAGTGGACCAGGGTGACAGGATGCTGTGGGGAACAGCCAGCTAACATCCCCAAAGGCCAGGATGGAGTGGTGGCAGCATTCTGAGGAGGAATATACGAAAATGGAGGAGTCAAGGCATCTGGGGCAGCAGGGGGTGCCCACACCCAAGCAAGAGAGATGAAGCTAGAAAAGTTGGCTGGCGCCTCACCCAAGAGCTCATCCTTGCGAATGTTTGTACCCAGTCATTCAGAAGTGCAGAACTGTCACGAGTTTAGCTGGAAAATCATGGCCTGATTTGGTTCTTGAAGATTAGTATCTTGCCTCTCTGGGGAGGAAGGCAGCGAAAAGAAGAAAGGAACAAAACTAGGAGACACCGAGGAAATGGGGAGGCTGCTGTTCCTAGCCTGGGTGCTGACTGTGGGCAGTTGGGTGCGAACAGGTCTAACCAGCTGGGCGAGCGTCCCTCAGCAGAGGGGCAGCACCCTGGGCAGGCGCTGGGCCTCCACCATCTATGGATCCTCCCCTCCAGCACCCAGGCTAGGTACTCAGTTACCAGCAGCCCAAAGGGCAGGAACAGAGCTCTGCCAGGCTGGCCTTCCCAGAGGGCACGTGTAAGCAGCACAGCCAGGAAGGTGAGCGACAGGCTTTGCTGGCTTGTCGGGAAGGAGGGCGACGTCTGGCTCGGCACGGCTGGAGTCAGCGCTAGCCTCCCCTCGGACACGGGCACTGGGCCCCCGGCCTCAGGCGCACACAGGCCTCCAAAGCCCTTCCCTCAGGATGGCGCTCAGACCCTCCACCCAGCCCACCCTCCCACCCCAAACACCAGCAGGTCAAGCACCACTCAGAGAAGGGGGCCTTTAAAGGGCTTTGGAAAATCTTAGAATCCGGATATGGAAGCTACTATGTTTCACTTGTAGCTGAGAGCTCTGCTCCCAGAGCACAGGATGGCCGAGGGGGGCGAGATGGGAGGGTCTCGCTGTGACCCCCAGGCACCGCTGGCCTTTTCAGCCACATGCCTGCCTTCCTTGGAAATACATTTCATTAACAGCCAAACGGAACACCCTGAGAAACAGGAGGAATTCTTGGTTCGTTTCAACCCTTAGCAACAGTGAATTTTCACCACCGGCTATTTCGTCTGCTCTCTGCAATGCGCTGGAACTTTCCTTTGGGCTAAACGTGCCTCAGCTGTCCACGGCACCCGACACACACGGTGACTCCGCCTGACCCAGGAGCGCCCTGGCCCCCAGGAACAGCGTCCCTCCTTCCTGACCACCCCCTCGTGGGAGTGCTGAGGCCAGCCAGCCCCCAGCTCTGGGGGGCTCAGCGTCCCCTCGGAAGTGACTGCGCGTCAAGCTCCCCACCGACCCCCTCCCCCCTGGTCTCCCTCCCGCCAGGGCCGCTTCGTGCGCGGTGCCGGTCGGGCCCTCCTCAGGGGGAAGGAGACCCGGGCCGACTCTGCTCCACTGACCTGCCGCTGCCCATCCGGGACGTGGCCGGCGAACGACCGGTAGGTGTCGGGGAAGCCCCGAGGGCGGGCGCCCTCCCGCACCCTCACGACGCGGTGCTGCTCCGGGTGGAGCCCGCGACCCGGGGGGCAAGAGGCGCGACGGGGGTGGGAATGAGACGGGGCCACGAGAAACCCACCCCGGGCCGGGGCGCAGAGGCAGGAGGTGGCGAGGAGGGCCGGCCCAGCCGCGAAGCCCGTGCCTCCGCCCCGCCCAGGCCCGAGCGGCCCTCAGACCTCCCTGCCGGCCGCTGGGCTCGGGGTGGGCGACGGGCGCGTCGAAGAAGCCGTCCCGCTCGAGCCGTCCAGAGAGGCCGGCCCAGGGGTTGTGCCTGTTCCCGGCGTGGGGCGAGCACCAGGGCCTGAGGGTGTGGAGCCGTCCGGCCGCAGGTCACAGGCTTTGCCTGTCGGAAAGGAGGGCTGCGATGGGGCTGTGCCGACGGAAGGGGAGGATTCAGCCGCCCACAGTCCCCGTTTGCCAGGCAGAGCTTCATCGCGGACCCTGTTCTCAGCAGCCATGCACAGCAGGGACACCCAGGCCTGGCGAGTCTGCGCCCCACCCAGGGCCGCTGGGTTCCTGCGCGGCAGCCCCGGCATCTCCTGCTGAGAAACCCCAGAGACCGTGCTCCTTCCCCCAAGCCCACCGCAGCACTGCAGAGCCCAGGGGGGCTGGGGGCTTCACCCCAAACTTGAGGAAGCCACACCTGGGGGCCGGGGCACAAGCGGGGGTCCCACCTTCCCCGCAGGAGCAGACCCCGCGGAGGGTCTATCTTTTGGAAATAAAGTTGGACTAACAGGTTTTACACACAGAATCTTAGAGCTGGGAAAAGTCCTTTGTGTCATTCATGTAGCTTCGTAAGATTTTTTTTTAATGAGAGGATGGATTTCCTTAAGCAAGAGTCAATTTCCAGGAATGGGTCCCTGGATACCAAGGACTGTTTTGGGGAAGAAAGATGAATCTATTCTGTGAACGCCTTATAGAACTTATTCTATATTGTAGTTCTCTCTGGAAACACATGTGCCGTTGATCTTTGTAGCAGCCCTTAACATCCTCAATAGAAGCTCTCATTTCCCCATTAGTACCTGTTATAGACTGAATATTTGGGTCTCCCCAGCATTCACATGTTGACACCCTACCTCCAATGTGATGGTATTAGAAGGTGGGTCTTTTGGGAGGTGATTAGGATTTGATGAGGTCATCGGGATGGAGCCCTCATGATGAGATTCTTACCCTTGTGAGTCATGAGAAAGCTGGCTTTTTCTCTCTGCTCTCTGCCCTGTGAAGACACAATGAGAAGTGGACAGTCTGCAACCCGGAAGAGAGTCCTCACCAGAAGGCGATGATGCTGGCAGCTAGATCTCAGACTTCCAGCCTCCAGGACTGAGAAGACATTTTTGTTGTTTACAAGCCCCCACCCCGCCCCGTTTGTGGTACTTTGTGACAGCAGCCCAAACTGACTTAGCGCTCTTTTCTTCAACTAAATGGAAGAATTTGTGGAGCCCATCCATTTTATGATACAATTTCCCAAATAACCAATATTCTGTCTATACACTCTGATTTCTCAACTTTTTTATTTATCGAAATTGTTATAAAAAAAGCTTTCAGGGCTTCCCTAGTGGTGCAGGGGTTGAGAATCTGCCTGCCAATGCAGGGGGCACGGGTTCGAGCACTGGTCTGGGAAGATCCCACATGCCGCGGAGCAACTTGGCCCGTGAGCCACAACTACTGAGCCTGCGCGTCTGGAGCTTGTGCTCCACAACAAGAGAGGCCGCGACGGTGAGAGGCCCGCGCACTGCGATGAAGAGTGGCCCCTGCTCGCCACAACTAGAGAAAGCTCTTGCACAGAAACGAAGACACAACACAGCCAAAAATAAATAAATAAATAAATTTAAAAAAGAAAAAAAAAAAACCTTCCATATTTTTTCCTAATAAATTGTTTCCAATCCAAGTTGTCACTATAATGGTTCTATGATATTAATAATTTGAGCCCTAAAACCCTGCTTAAAATAATCATTTATTTGTCTTATGAATAAGTTCAGGGTTCAACTGGAAAAGTTTTAAAAGGATATACTGGGTAAAACATCTATGTCATCCCTCTGAAGGAAAGAAGGAGGGAAGAAAGGAAGGAAGGAAAAAACATTGAATTCGCCCTCAGTTTAGCTGCCACTTCCTAAGGGAAGCCCTTCCCAATTCCAGACCCCCAGGCATCACAAATAAGCTCTCATGGGACACTGTCCATACTGTAGCAGGTCATGTTCCCTGAAAAGCTGATTCTGAGACAGGGACAGACTTTCAGGAAGTTTCTTGGGGTGTGTTTTTTGGGATAAACATAGAATTACCGTATGACTCAGCAATTCCACTCCTAAATCATTGAAAACAAACACTGAAACAAACCTACGTACACACATGTTTAAAGCAGCACTATTCACGGTAGAAAAATCATGGAAATAACCCAAATGTCCATCAATGGATGAATGAATAAACAAATTGTGGTATATACCTACAGTGGAATAGTAATTCAGTCATAAAAAGGAATGGAGCAATTAAACATCAAACAATTACACGGCCAAAAACATTTTTTTAAGGAATGAAATACTAATACATATTACAGTGTGGATGACTCTCACAAACATCATGCTAAGTGAAAGATGCCAGACACAGAGGTCACACACTGTATGATTCCATTTATCTGAAATATCCAGAATAAGTAAATCCATAGAGAAAGAAAGCAGATTAGTGGTCTCCAGGGCCTGATAGAGAGAGAGAAGTAGTATCTTCTCAATGGGTACAGAGTTTCCTTTTGGGGTGATAAAAATGTCTGTGGGAAGTAAAATTTTTTTAATTGGAAAATGATTGATTAAAAACAAAAGTCTGTGGGGTATTTCTTGGTACTGCCTTTCCCAATTTTCACAGTAAATGGTCAAGTACACAGTAAATGGTCAAGTACAGCAGCCATGGTTTGAGAAAGAAATGATGACCAGGGCTCAGAACACTCACTCAGGGACGAGGGTGAGGGTCACCCCACCAAGTAAGCCATCCATTTTAGCAGAGATATTATCCAAGGATGAGGGGAATTGAGAATGGATAGCACAGGAAGGAGACAATAACTATCAGTTGTGGCCTTGAGGCCACCTACAGTAACAGAGGCTATATTTCGACACACTGACCCTCCTTTCACTAGTAGTTCATCTCACTCACCCTCTCCCCTAAAAACGATCCATGGAAACTATGAAAGACTTGTTTCCAGAACTTATGCAAAGACGTTCATCCGAGTAAAGGCAACAAAAGCAAAAATAAACAAGTGGGGCTACATCCAACTTAAAAGCACAACAAAGGAAACCACCAACAAAATAAAAGGCAACGTACTGAATGGGAGAAAATTTTTGCAAATCATATATCTTATAAGGGGTTAGTATTCAAATTATACGAAGAACTCATACCAAAACAATAGAAAAAAAATCCAACTAGGGCTTCCCTGGTGGCGCAGTGGTTGAGAATCTGCCTGCCAATGCAGAGGACACGGATTCGAGCCCTGGTCTGGGAAGATCCCACATGCCGCGGAGCAACTAGGCCCGTGAGCCACAATTGCTGAGCCTGCGTGTCTGGAGCCTGTGCTCCGCAATAAGAGAGGCCGCGATAGTGAGAGGCCCGCGCACCGCGATGAAGAGTGGCCCCCACTTGCTGCAACTAGAGAAAGCCCTCGCACAGAAACGAAGACCCAACACAGCCATAAATAAATAAATAAAATTACACAAAAAAATCCAACTAAAAAGTGGGCAGAGGATCTGAATAGACATTTTTACCAAGAAGATACAGAGATGGCCAGCAGGTAATTAAAAAGGCACCTAAAATCACTAATCAGCCGAGTAATGCAAATCAAACCAGAAAGAGATATCACCTCATACAGGTTAGAATGGCTATTATCAAAAAGACAGGAACTAACAAGTGTTGGCAAGGGTGTGGAGAAAAGGGAAGCCTTGTGCACTGTTGGTAGGAATGTAAATTGGTGCAGCCACTATGGAAAACAGTATGGAGGTCCTCAAAAAATTAAAAATAGAACTATCATATGATCCAGCAATTCCACTACTTGGTATTTGTATGAAGGAAACAGAAACTCTAATTCAAAATGAAATCTGTACCCCCGTATTCACTGCGCCATTATTTACAATAGCCAAGACATGGAAACCCCTGTGTTCATCGATGGATAAATGGATAAAGGACATTTGGCATAATATGCCTAATTATTTATTTATATATGTATATAATTTTATATATATATATATATATATATATATATATATATATATATATATATATATATAATTCAGCCATGAGAAAGAAGCAAATCCTGCCATTTGTGAGAGCATGAATGGACCGTGAGGGCGTTATGCTAGGTAAAATATATCAGACAGAGAAAGAAAAATCCTGTATGATCTCACTTTATATGGAATTTTAAAAAAGCTCATAGATACATAGACTGGTGGTTACCAGAGGCAGGGGGTGGAGGGTGGGTGAAGTGGGTAAAGATGGTCAATATGTACAAACTGCCAGTTATAAAATAAATAAGTCCTGGGGATGTGACTATAGTTAATAATACCGTACTGCATATTTAAAAATTGCTAAGAGAGTAGATCTTCAAAGTCCTCATCACAAGAAAAAAAGATTTCTACCATGTATGGTAATGGATGTTAACTAGACATACTGTGGTGATCATTTTTTAAATTGAAGTATAGTTGATTTACAGTATTATATTATAATAACAATATATTAGAACACAGTGATTCAATATTTTTATAGATTATACTCCATTTAAAGTTATTATAAAACATTGGCTATATTCCTTATAGCTTATTTATTTTATGCATAGTAGTTTGTGTCTCTGAATCCCCTCCCTTACCCCTATCTTGCCCATCTCCTCTTTCCTCTACCCACTGGTAACCACTGCTTTGATGTCTAGATCTGTGAGTTCATTTCCTTTGTTACATTTATTCCTTATTTTTTAGATTCTACATATAAGTGATAACATACCGTATTTGTCTTTCTCCGTTTGACTTATTTCACTAAGCATAATAGTGTTGCAGCAGAA